>NC_079326.1:53601971-54219471 GCF_029931775.1 Euleptes europaea
TCCCTCTCTTGTCAGATGCCATTACTTTCCCTGTACCCTAATTGAGCTTCAGAAGTTCTTTTCAGGAAGCAGCAGATTCCGCGTTTGAAATAGATGGTATCAGAAAAGATCATGTTAGTCTTAGGAAAACAGCGGCTGAAAAGCGGTGTTATTTTTTTGTGTGTGCTGCCTGTATTTTGGCTTGTTTGAATCCATTTTTTAAAAAATTAGCTTGAAAAAATCTCTAATATTCTATTGCAGAGGTGTCCAACACACATGAACACATGAAGCTGCCTTATACTGAATCAGGCCCTCGGTCCATCAAAGTCAGTATTGTCTACTCAGACAGGCAGCAGCTCTCCAGGGTCTCAGGCAGGGGCCTTTTACATCACCTACTTGCCTAGTCCCTTTAACTGAAGATGCCGGGGATTGAACCTGGGACCTTCTGCTAGGGCTGTTGAAAAAAATAATTTGGTAAAATTCAGATTTGGCAAATTTCAGCCCGTTTTTATTCGTGAAATGCCAAAGTCCGAACTCCCCTGCTTCGGGTCCGTACAATTCGGCATGAGATCCGGAGTTCGGGGAAAAATTCAGCCGAATAAAGCCATTAAAAACACAATAGCGCCTTTCCGCGGCTCCGGGGGGCATTTTTGGGGGTAGAGGTCCCAAACTTTCAGCGTTGCTTGAGGGGATCCTTCTTGCAAGAACCCCCAACTTTTGTGAAGATTGGGTCAGGGGGGGCTGAGATATGGGCCCTGAAAGGGGTCCCCCCTCCTTAATGTGCATCTGACAATGGGGGTTTGCAATTAGCAGAGCTTGCCGCCCAGCTCCCAGCTCCGACAAACAGCTGAGCTGGGGGGAGCAAGGGCGGGGCAGGTGCAAAGAAGTTTGCAAACCATGCAAAGCAACATGTTTGCAACCATGCAGACCATATAAAGGAACACGTTTGCAACCATGCAAAGCAACACGTGACGCCTGGGAGTTTGCAAACCATGGAAAGGGACAGAGGCACGCTAGCTATGCATAAGGAGCAGGAGGGGGTGGAATTTCCCCTTTTGCATCGGACTCGGGACCAGGAAAATGCATTCTTTAAGTCACAAATTGAAAACCAGATTTGAGCAAGTATCAAAATAGACCTAACCGATCTTATGAATGAGGGAAAACCTGAGGACACACAACTGAAGCCCCCCCTCAAACCAGGGAGAGAGAGACTCGAGGGGGCATACCCCCCAGGCAGAATGGGCAAAAGCCCCCTTTGGCTTCCCCCCCCCACAGAAACTGCTCCCCCCCCACACACAGAGGAGAAAAATTATAGAGAAAAGCCCCAAAAGGGGTCTTACTGTGGATGTCTTCTGTTCCATCTTCTTCGCACCTGCCCCACCCTTGCTCCCCGCAGCTCAGCTGTTTGTCGGGGCTGGGAGCTTTGGGCATGGGAGGCAAGCTCTGCTAATTGCAAACCCCCATTGTCAGAGATGCACATTAAGGGTGGGGGGACCCCTTCCCGGCCCCATATTTCGCCCCCTCTGATCCAATCTTTACAAAACTTGGGGGTTCTTGTAAGAAGGGTCCTCTGAAGTTATGCTGAAAGTTTGGGGGCTCTGCCCCAAAAAATGCACACCCTGCAGCCACGGAATGGCTCGAATGTGCACACACACACACCCGGGCGGCGCAGCAGCTGGGCTCATGCACTCAATCACGACTGATTGGCCAGAAAAAGACCCAGCTTGGCCACCGACTGGCCGTGGGAGAATGCTGCTTGCTAACTGACGGTTATGCTGCTGCGCCAAACCCCGAATCTGCCGAATTTATTCGCCGAACACCCGAACTCTCTGAATTCGGCTCCCCGTTTTCCTGCCTTTTTTGAGTTCGGTTCCATCCGAACTAAAACCCGCCGAATCAGGGGAAATTCGGCTGTTTTTTGGTTCGGGCCGAACCGAATCGACAGCCCTACCTTCTGCATGCCAAGCAGATGCTCCACCACTGAGCCACAGCCCCTCTCCACGGCTCTCCAGGGTCTCAGGCAGGGGTCTTTCACATCATCTACTTGCCTAGTCCCTTTAACTGAAGATGCCGGGGATTGAACCCGGGACTTTCGACATGCCAAGCAGATGCTCTACCACTGAGCCACAGCCCCTCCTTGTAACTCATTTGTTAAAAGGGCCAGATATGACATAAATGTCAATTGGTCGGGCTGGGCCATGCCTCACCAGCCCAGATCAAGGGGGGGGGGTGGCAGCCTCAGCTGGCGAGCCCACAGGGGCCTTGCAAGTCCAGATAGAGAATGGGGGAGGTAGCGGCCTCGACCGGCTCATGGGCCAGATAAGAGTTCTCAAGGGGCCGGATCTGGTCCGCGGGCCATATGTTTGACACCCCTGTCCTATTGCAAAGGAGCAGAGTCATCTTGGCAATCAGCAAAATGACCATGATGGATCTGGCTCATTATCCACTCTTCCATGGGGCCTTTTTCTGTGCACTTTGCCTCCCCCTGCTCAGTGCAAGAGACCAGGTTTTGTTCCCACCAGAATAGCTGTAGTTATCTCATAATCCCCACGGAGATTAATGGCAGCAATTGAAAAGCATTCATGGTATGTACTTGATGGATATCCTTGAAGAAGAAGTTGCAGTGAGCCAGCGTGGTGTAATGGTTAAGAGTGACGGACTCTAATCTGGAGAAGCAGGTTCGATTCCCCACCCCTCCACGTGAAGCCTGCTGGGTGACCTTGGGCTAGTCACACTTCTCTCTGAACTCTCTCAGCTCCACTTACCTCAAAAGGGGTCTGTTGTGGGGAGGGGAAGGCGATTGTAAGCTGCTTTGAGACTCCTTAAAAGGTAGAGAAAAGCTGGGTATAAAAACCAATTCTTCTTCTCCTCCAGTTGTCCTTGGTTACTCCCATGTGTGGAATTCATCTAGGTTCCCAGCCCCCCAGTTAGGTGTGTACTTCTTGACTTTTATCCCTGTAACAATATATTAAGAGGGAAACAAAACAGTTTGTTTATATCTCAATTGCACATAGATCCCCCCTTTTTAAATGAATGGTAACTTCTGTAAAACATAGCTTTCAGATAGGGTTGCCAACCACCAGGTAATAGCTGGAGATCTCCTGCTATTACAACTGATCTCCAGCCAATGGAACTGTCCCTTTCAATTTCTGTCACTGCCCCCAAGTATTGTTATTGGTGTTGTAATTTCTTTTGCCCTAGTTAATGCTTCACAAGTTCTAAAACGGATTCATAGTTACGACATTATTATACATTTTTTCTTTACACACAAATTCTATGGTAGGTTTAAGGATCTCCTGATGACCCCCTTTGTAATACCATTGCCGGTCAACTTCGGATGATTATAGGGTTGCCAACTTCCAGGTACTAGCTGAAGATCTCCTGCTATTACAACTGATCTCCAGCCGATAGAGATCAGTTCACCTGGAGAAAGTGGCCACTTTGGCCATTGGACTCTATGGCATTGAAGTCTCCCCCTCCTCAACCCCACCCTCCTCAGGCTCTGCCCCCGAAATTTCCCACCAGTGGCAAAGAGGGATCTGGCAACCCTATTTTCAGATTACAATATGCTGCTGCCCAAGAATCAGTCCAAGGATTTTTGAATCAGTGTTTCAGGTTTTCTCTGGTTCAATACAGCTTTCTCTATCAACCCCATCGCAAAGAGCAATTGGGTTTTTAAACGGAGAAGGTATGGGCACAGATTAAACCAGACAAAAATAACGGGGCATTGGAGAAGAGAATTTTAAGCCTCAAAGGTTAATATCTGAAGCTGGGTCTGAGGCTAGCTGCAGTTTGATGCAAGTAATGAGGGTGGTGGAAAATTAAGCGTGCCGCTGCATTTTGAACTGGACGCAAGCAGATGATAGACAGGGCACGGTTTCTCTCTCTTTGATGGTAGCAGTAATCAGATCATTGAGTCCACAGTGGCTGAATCTGTTAGCAGCGACTGTGGTGAAGCATCTAATATTTTCGATCCTGGATATCACACAATTACCAGCAAGCCATCTCGAATAATACATGTGAGAGGACTCATTCAGCAACATAAATGATAGAAGCTATCAACCCAAAGTAAGTGGCAATCAAGTTGAATTGACACCCATATATCACATGCCCCCAGAGCAGAAACATTGTCATCAGAGCTACCAGGATCCTTAATATTTCTTGGCAGGAAAGGGAGAAGAAAGGGAACAGAGAGACATATTTGATAACAGTCTCAGAAATGTGTTTCTGATCGTGGTGGAGTACAGCGAACAGTGTACTTAGCAAAGTCGTCTGGCGTGCTTTCTTTTCTCGGTGATGGGAAGTTGATGGTGCGCGGCATTGTTGAAACTTGTCTGGCAAAGCGATTGGTATCGCTGAGAGCCAGTGTGGTGTAGTGGTTAAGAGCGGTGGTTTGGAGCGGTGGACTCTGATCTGGAGAACCGGGTTTGATTCCCCACTCCTCCACAGGAGCGGCGGAGGCTAATCTGGTGAACTGGATTTGTTTTCTCCCTCCCACACATGAAGCCAGCTGGGTGACCTTGGGCTAGTCACAGCTCTCTTAGAGCTCTCTCAGCCCCACCTACCTCTCAGGGTGTCTGCTTGGGGAGGGGAAGGGAAGGTGATTGTAAGCCGGTTTGATTTTTCCTTAAGTGGGAGAGAAAGTCAGCATATAAAAACCAACTCCTACTTCTCCTCTTCTTCTTCCTCCTCCTCCTCTCCTGCTTTTAACAGAGCCTGTTTCCCATTGGCCGGCATCCTGACAAACTTAATCCTCACGTTCATTTGCTGCAAACCAAGTGGTGGTTGTACACATTTGGAGTAGTACTCCTCTCCAAACTGCAGTTGTCCCCTTTCACTGAATGTTTGAAGGATCATCTTCTTCCATATCTGAAGGATCATCTCCTTCCATATGTCCCTGTGCACCAACTACAGTCATCAGGCAGCTGTCTGTTGGCTATCCCACCACTTAAGGTGGGCTGTCTGGCATCGACCAGAGGCCGGGCCTTCTCCATCATCGCTCCGGCCCTGTGGAATGGATTCCCTGAAAAAGTGACACCCCCCCTTTGGAGACCTTCAGGAGGTGCTGCAAGTAGGGTTGCCAGGTTCCTCTTTGCCACCGGTGGGAGGTTTTGGGGGTGGAGCCTGGGAAGGATGGGGTTTGGGGAGGGGAGGGACTTTAATGCCATAGAGTCCGATTGTCAAAGCAGCCATTTTCTCCAGGGGAACTGATCTCTACTAGCTGGAAATCAGTTATAATAGCAGGAGATCTCCAGGTAGTACCTGGAGGTTGGCAACCCTAGCTGCAAGGCCTGTCTATTTGCCAGGGCTTTTGAGGGAGTTTAGCAGTGGGCATCTTTTTTTGGGGGGGGAGGGATTTGGGGCTTGTTGTTTTAGCTGGGGATGTTTTAACCATTACTGTAAGCTGCCTTAAACCAAGAGGAAAGGTGGGATATAAACGTTGTGATAAATAAATAAATGTTACAGAAACCTCCACTTGACTCACAGAAATCCCGGAAAATGGTAGTGGGCCAGTGGCTGTTCCTCAATTCAAAGTCCTGATGCATCTGACAAAAAGAGATTTGAGCTTCTTTTTTTGGCTGATTATCCCTCCAGCATCTATCCTCAAAACAATCCATGATGTTACTACTCAGGGAGACTATTAATAACTCTCAGCCTTGTTTGTTGTAGCTGAGCGGCATTCCTGCTAAATTTTTACTGGACTTCTGCCAGTGTATTCCAGACAGTTAAGTGTAATATTCTTTATTTCCCCCCAGAAAAGTCTATATAGCACATTGCCTTTTAATATTTTTTTAAAGTTAAAATACAAAGGAACAGAATATTATCCCCAAATTTAAAAGAAATATGAGCACATTTTGAAATAGTATACATTTAGAGAGCATAAATTAAAGTATGCATTGAAATTCAACAGGCTTGCTTGCTTCTTGGTTATCCTAATACTGAATTAATGGTGGTAATTTGAATTTTAGGAGCAGCTGATATTTATTTGACAACAGCTAGAGTGGTGCGAATTTGATTCCCAGGCAGGAGACTGCGTTCATGGTAATCATCTAAGGTTGCCAGGTCCCTCTTCGCTACCGGTGGGAGGGTTGTGGGGCAGAGTCTGAGGTGGGTGGGGTTTGGGGAGGGGAGGGGCTTCAATGCCATAGAGTCCAATTGCCAAAGCGGCCATCTTCTCCATGTGAACTGATCTCTATCGGCTGGAGATCAGTTGGAATAGCAAGGGATCTCCAGCTACTATCTGGAAGTTGGCAACCCTGTAGTCATCTGAAGAAGTCCGACAATGGTATTAGAAAGGAGACCCTTAAACCTACCATAGAATTTGCGTGCAAAGAAAAAATGTATAATATTGTCATAACTGTGAATCCGTTTTAGGACCTATGAAGCATGAACTAGGGCAAAAGAAATTACAACCCCAATCGCAATACTTGGGGGCAGTGACAAAAATTGAAAAGGACAAAAAAGATATAATTGAGTTTTATCCCCAAACACGGAAATACTTAAAGTGGGCAATTAATTAGATAATTTGCCAGACACCTTTTAAGGTTAATGGGTTTGCATAAAGCCTTTAAGGAATTTTATGCTTATTATTTGTATTTTAACTATTTTATTACGTTTGGAATGAACGCTCGGCATGTAGAAGGTCCCAGATTGAATCCTGGCACTTCACAGTTAAAGGATGTCAGGTACTATCCCTCAGAAATATTTCACCCTAGAGAGACGTGCCTTCAAAGTATTGGACTAGATACAATAATGGTCTATCCGTGCAATCCTGAAGGGGAGGGGCTGGAGCCGCACAGGAGCTGGCGTTACCCCTGCGCCAGCATCTGTGCCTCTTTTGCTATGCAAACTGGCACGGACTCTGGCAAAGGGTGACTTACGCCGGCGGCAGCGTGGTGCTCAGGTGCCGGTGCAGCTTCCTGCCGGCACTGTCCCAGCGAATCTCACCGCGCCGGCATCCTGGGAGGCGTTCCCTTGGTCGGGGGAGGGGCCATGGCTCAGTTTGTAGAGGTTCTGCTTGGCATGCAGAAGGTCCCAGGTTCAATCCCTGGCAGTTCCAGTTAAAGGGACCGGGCAAGTAGGTAATGTGAAAGACCTTTGCCTGAGACCCTGGAGAGCCACTACTGGTCTGAGTAGACAATACTGACTTTGATGGACCGAGGGTCTGATTCAGTATAAGGCAACTTCATGTGTTCATGTGCTGAATGCTGTCTCTCCCTTCCTCAGCCCTGCAGTATGGCTCCTGAGGTTTTTTTTGTTGGGGCGGGGGGAATGGAATAATATGGGTTAGGAAAGTCCTGGAGATCTGAGGGTAGTGCCAGGGAAGAGAGGTTGGCAGGGATCTGATGCCACAGAGTTAGGGTTGCAATCCTCCAGCTGGGGTGTGGTGTGGGGGAAGTCTAAAGCCTTTTTCCAACCTGGAGACCCCTCTGTAGCAGCAGCTATGATATTACTCCTCTTTTCTTGCTGTGTTTGACCGAGAGTTCACACACTTTTCAACTGTCAATGAACTCTTATGCTTAGAGATACCTTCATTTTTGGACAATTAGCTGAAACAGTAACAGGAAAAGTTAAATTAATAGCTTTTTAATAGAGGTTAAGAGTTGACATTAGCCTTCTTATCTTGCTTTATCAGATGTATCTCATTATACCTGCTGATTGGTACCTGCTGATATATTTGCACATATGTTGTTTATCTCATATTTTGTTCTAACCAATCAGATACTTAGATATAACCACATGATTGCAATAGATCAGATTTAGTGAAAGATAAGATTTATATATTTCAATAAATATGCACTCCTGTAACAAGCAAATCAGATTTCTCTGGCTGGAAGTCTCAGAATAAGAATAGGTGAGATCTCTAGGTGAGATTTTTGGATCATTTGATAATCCTTAAGAGCAGTGAGGCAAAAAAGCTGAAACCTGATTTTCTTTTAAAATGCTAGGAACTTTGATAAATTTACAATTTTTCTTCATAGTAATTGTAGGGTTAACTTTGTCACGCCTATATTTTTTTTTCTGTCTTGCTCAATAAAAAAGAATCTTTTATCAATAAAAAGATAAAAGTTTGTACAGGTGTTCTGTCTGGTTTGCTGGTCAATGGTTCAGAGAACCGAGTTCACCCCCTTACTTTTTTGCGTTATCAGGGTTAAAAGGTTGTAAATCTCTTTTAATATGGTAAGTCCTGGAGAACTCTGTTGCTAATCAGTTTTGCACAGGCAAAGCCATGGAAATTGTTTAGTACAGATCCTCTCATAGGATGTGGGAGGGAATCTCTTGTTACACCTCCTTGAGCTTAAGTTGCTTCTTAGGGTGGGGGAGCTTCCTCTATCCATGATCGAATGCCGTCTAGTGAAAATGGCTGCTCCCTCTTGCATGAGCAGAGGTGCTCTTTTCCCGCTCATGGAAGATGACTTTTGGGTCAACCTGATTACAGATACAAGTGTTCTGTAAATACTAAGAGGTGCTCTTTTTTTCCTGCTCATGGAAGATGACTTTCGGTTCAACAAATACAAATGTTCTGTAAATACAAAGAAATTGACCACCTTCATGAATGACTTGTGAGCTCCTGTCTGGTTACTGTGGGAAATCAACGTTATCCTAAAGGTCTTGGTTGAAGCCATCAACCAGTATAATCAATTAGTCTATTTTCCACTGTTAACATTAGAAAATCCCTAATTGGCTTACGTATGCAATTGTACGCAGCTCTAAATCTTCCCAAACTAGTAACTTAAAATAGTTCCTCCACAGTAATTAACTAAAATAGCTTTTGTTTGTGGACTGGCAGACATATCAAGCATAAGTAGCTAAAAACAACAGAATCCCCTTGCTGGAACAGGCAGGGATTCACCTGATACAACTTTGTGATTCTCAGTGGGCTGTAGCAGCAGAATTCCTTTGGTAACCAAGGAGACTTGTATAAACTAGACTTCTGATTTCTGGCAATTATATTAAAATTTAGACTCGGACTCCATGTATTGTTTTGCACTGCCAGTGAGGTGTAGTGGTTGGGAGCGGTGGACTCTAATCTGGAGAACGGGGTTTGATTCCCCAGTCCTACACATGAAGCCTGCTGGTGACCTTGGGCCAGTCATAGTTCTCTCTGAACTCTCTCAGCCCCACCAGCTCACAAGGTGTCTGTGGTGAGGAGGGGAAGGGAAAGCGATTGTAAGCTGCTTTGAGACTCCTGAAAGGTAAAGAAAATCAGGGGTATAAAAACCAACTCCTCCTCCTCTTCTTCTTCTCCTTCTCCTTCTTCTTTTTCTTCTTCTTTTGCAGGGTTGGCCTTGGTTAGTACTTGGATGGGAGACCACCAAGGGATACTGGGGTCACTGTGCAGAGGAAGGCAACAGCAAGCCACTTCACATGAACAGATGAGGCTGCCTTATACTTAATCAGACCCTTGGTCCAACCAAGTCAGTATTGTCTACTCCCGTGTTGGCGAACCTATGGCACGCGTGCCGACTCTGGCACGCGTAGCCCTCTCTGCTGGCACGCGCCCGGCCGCCTCCACTCAGCCCCCGGGGAAGCAGCCTTCCTTCCCCTTCCCTTCCCGGGCTGGAGGCGAGGGGCCGAGGCGCGGCTTTGCCTGGCCCCGCGCCACGGGCGGTCCGCAGCGACTACGGATTGGGGGCGGGGACAGCGGGCGAGCCGGCAGCAGTCGCCCTCAGGGCCCGCCAGCTGCAAAAGGCCCCTGAAGGCCGGGCCGCCACCTGCGGCGCCTCCCCCGCTTGGCCAAGAGGAGCCGCCGCCGCCGCCCCGGTTCTGCCCAGCCGAGCGGCCTGTGAAGCGGAGCCGGGGAGCGGGAGCGGCCCGTGCGGTGGGGGGGGGGCGTGCTGCGGTGGCGGCCGGCGGGATTTGCGCCCAAGCAGCCCCCGGAGCCTCTGGCCCAGCCTGGGCTCCGCTGCAGCTGCCAGAGAAACGCAGCGCAGCACGGCCCTCTCTGAAGCCGCAGCGTGCAGGAACGCTGCGGCCCCTTTAAACCCCCTCTCGCCATCGGCAAGAGGAGGCGGGAGGCGGGAGGGAGGAAGACGCTTCCCCCAAGCCGGGAAGGCGAAGCGTCCCTGCACACCGCGCGGCACAGGGGTTGAAACCTCTCTCGGCCGCCGCAGAGGGAGGGAGGGAGGGGGAAGAAGAAGAGGAAAAAGCCAATCGCTCCCTCCCGGGGCCGGAGCATCCGCGTGGGAGCCGATCAGGTGGAGGACTTTTGTGGACTTGGGGGGGGGGGAGAGGTGGGAAAGCTGAAGCCCGGTCGCAGGGAGCCGGCTGTGTGTGAAGGCTTTTCTCTCTTTTCTTCCTTTTTCAGTCACTCTCCTATTCTTTCTCTCCTCTTTCCCCTTCTCTTTCCCCGTCTCTTTCCCCTTCTCTTTCTCCTTCCCCTTCTCTTTCTCTTTCCCCTTCTCTTTCTCTTTCCCCTTCTCTTTCTCCTTCCCCTTCTCTTTCTCTTTCCCCTTCTCTTTCTCTTTCCCCTTCTCTTTCTCCTTCCCCTTCTCTTTCTCTTTCCCCTTCTCTTTCTCTTTCCCCTTCTCTTTCTCTTTCCCCTTCTCTTTCTCCTTCCCCTTCCCCTTCTCTTTCTCTTTCCCCTTCTCTTTCCCCTTCCCCTTCTCTTTCTTTCCCCTTCTCTTTCTTTCCCCTTCTCTTTCCCCTTCTCTTTCTCTTTCCCCTTCTCTTTCTCTTTCCCCATCCCCTTCTCTTTCCCCTTCCCCTTCTCTTTCTCCTTCCCCTTCTCTTTCTCCTTCCCCTTCCCCTTCCCTTTCTCCTTCCCCTTCTCTTTCCCCTTCCCCTTCTCTTTCTTTCCCCTTCTCTTTCTTTCCCCTTCTCTTTCCCCGTCTCTTTCTCTTTCCCCTTCTCTTTCTCTTTCCCCTTCTCTTTCTCTTTCCCCATCCCCTTCTCTTTCCCCTTCCCCTTCTCTTTCTCCTTCCCCTTCCCCTTCCCTTTCTCCTTCCCCTTCTCTTTCTCTTTCCCCTTCTCTTTCTCTTTCCCCTTCTCTTTCTCTTTCCCCTTCCCCTTCTCTTTCTCTTTCCCCTTCTCTCTCTCTCTCTCTCTCTCTCTCCCCTTCTCTCTCTCTCTCTCTTTCCCTCTCTCTCTCTCTCTTTCCCCTTCTCTCTCTCTCTTTCCCCTTCTCTCTCTCTCTTTCCCCTTCTCTCTCTCTCTTTCCCCTTCTCTCTCTCTCTCTTTCCCTCTCTTTCCCTCTCTCTCCCTCCCTTTCCCTCCCCCTCCCTCCCCCCTCTCCCTCCCTCCCCCCTCTCCCTCCCCCTCCCCCCTCTCTCCTTTCCATGCTTCCTTTCTGCCTTCTTTCTGTCCTTCATTCTTTCCTTCCTTCCTTCTTTCTGTCCTTCATTCCTTCCTTCCTTCTATCTGTCCTCCTTTCTTCCCTTCCTTCTTCCTTTCCGTCCTTCTTTCCTTCCTTCTTTCTGTCCTTCATTCCTTCCTTCCTTCTTTCCTTACTTCTTTCTGTCCTTCCTTCTTTCCTTCTTTCTGTCCTTCCTTCTTTCCTTCTTTCTTTCCTTCCTTCCTTCTTTCCTTCCTTGCAGATCGACCGCAGGCTGCAAGCTGCGCCCCCCTGGCACCTTGGTTGCCTGGGCCCACCGCTGGCTGCCTTCCCACCTGGGAGGAGGGGGAAGACCTGGGGGAGCTGAGACACCCTCCAAGCCTTCTCTGCATACCCTCCCCTAAGGTTGCCAACCTCCAGGTGGTGGCTGGAGATCTCCTGCTATTACAACTGATCTCCAGCCAATAGAGATCAGTTCCCCTGGAGAAAATGGCCACTTTGGTCATTGGGCTCTATGGCTGTGCAGTCTTCCTCCCCAAACCCCGCCCTCCTCAGGCTTCACCCCCAAAACCTCCCACCAGTGGTGAAGAGGACCTGTCAACCCTAGCTTCCCCCCACACACACACACCAGGAGATCTACGCCCGGTATGGCCCCCGAACGATGTTATAAATATGCAAATGGCCCTTGGCAGAAAAAAGGTTCCCCACCCCTGTTCTAAACTAAAACCTCAGTATTCAGGTTAAATTGCCGCATTGGCACTTGGCGATAAATAAGTGGGTTTTGGGTTGCAGTTTGGGCACTCGGTCTCTAAAAGGTTCGCCATCACTGGTCTACTCAGACCGGCAGCGGCTCTCCAAGGTCTAAGGCTGAGGACTTTCACATCACCTACTTGCCCGGTCCCTTTAACTGGAGATATCGGGGATTGAACCTGGGGCCTTCTGTATGCAAAGTCAGTATTGTCTACTCAGACCAGCAGCAGCTCTCCAGGGTCTCAGGCAGAGGTCTTTTATATCTCCTACCTTCCTAGTCCCTTTAACTGGAGATCCCGGGGATTGAACCTGGGACCTTCTGCATGCTTTGGAGGGTGGACCCTATGGTATTATACCCTGCTGAGGTTCCTTCCCTCACCAAATCATGCCCTCCCCAGGCTCCACCCCCCAAATCTCCAGGTATTTCCCAACCCATACCTGGCAACCCTATAGACTGCCTCTAGAGAAAATTAAGAACTGCTCTCACTAATTAGCGTATGCATATAGCTTATGTTTTAACAACTGCTGTTGGGACATAGTTGACATGCAACCCTGAAAGCTGCTTATAAAGACAAACATCTGTTTCTTACTTAAATATATAGTTTGAAGTTGACTGCTTGATCATTGTAATGTAATTTCAGCATGTTTTGTTGATTCCTAAGGAATCAGGATTCCCATTAAGAAAAAACAACAACTGTTTCCCCCCCCCCCCACTTTTCACATCCATAGGTTAAGGGTGCAGAATGTACAGTTAGAAAATTATTTTAACTTGCCAAGGTTTAAATAACACATAGACGTTATTGGCCTTTTACCTCATTTTTTTCTTAAAAAATATATTTATTTTTGCAAACAAACATAAAAAACATTCAAACATAAACAATCATCATATTACAGTTTATATGGAGCTTACTTTTTTGAAATTACATTTTTGACAGTTAACTTCTTTGAATTGCAATACTCTATAGTCTTATTGTGCCTTTGTATCCGATAACATATTTATTATAAAAATATGTATTACCTAAATCATTTTATTATGTTTTGAATTATTTCTATTCTTAATTGTTAGCTATATAATTAAAAAAAGACATTCCATTTTTTTCTAAAATTCTGAAATTGGTCTATTATGTATAAAAGATGTCCATTTTGCCATAGCAGCATATTCTGTTAGCTTATTCATCCATTCAGTAAAATCTGGGTAGTTATCTGCCTTCCATTTTGTCGCATATATTACCATATATTACCGCCATCACCATGTACTTGAATAGTTTGCTATGTGCTTTTCGGATATTACTTGGCAAGATATTTAATAGCATACTTTTCAGATCTAACTCGAACCTCTTTTTCTCATAATTGGGAAGGGATATCTCTTGTGGTGGGTAGGGTTGTGAGGGTTGTGGGTGGGGTAACGGGGGCATGACATCATTGCTGTTGCTGTGTCACTTCCGGGTTTATCATAGAGGTTTGGGTGTTTACCATAGGGTACCACTGAGTTTCTGGGTTTACCATAGAGTTTTCCAGCGATTCCTAGAGCTACCTTCTATCACTTCTGGGTTGTACCCAGAAGTGTCATAGTGATGTCAGCAATGTTGCTTTTTTTAAAATGAACTTGCCAGTGGGAGGCCTGGCAAGTCTATGGGCTCTGCAAGTGTTCATTGCATTACAGTCAACGAGGCTCCAGCGATCATGAAGTTTAGACCTCATGAGAACAAGACCTAGGGTTGCCAACTCTTGGGTGGGGAAATACCTGGAGATTTGGGGGATGGACCCAAAGGAGAGTGGGGTTTGGGAAGGGAGGGTCTTCAGTGGAGTGTAATGCCATAGAGTCCAACTTCCAAAGCAGCCATTTTCTCCTGGTGAACTGATCTCTGTCGCCTGGAGATCAGTTGTAATCTCAGGAGGTATCTAGCCACCTCGTGGAGGTTGGCAACCCTAAGTACCCAACCTGAAACTACTTTTCTTAAAGCTGTTTCAGTTTCCTTTTCCAAAGATGGACACCAGAGGGTGTTTGCACGCATCCAATGGTAGGTCTTTCTTGCTGTCACTCTCTTTCTCGATCCCACCCACACACAAAGAAATGCCACTACTTTATGGGACTTCAATGCTCAGCTGAATGAGAGAAATCCATGTATTAAATCCTACCGGTGTGATTGCGATACACCTATACATAGGGTTGCCAGCTCCCGGTTGGGAAATACCTGGAGATTTTGGGGGTGGAGTCTGAGGAGGGCCAGGTTTGGAGAGGGAAGGGACTTCAATGCCATAGAGTCCAATTGCTCAAGTGGCCATTTTCTCCAAGGGGAACTGATTTCGGTCGCCTGGAGATCGGTTGTAATAGCGGGAGATCTCCAGCCATCACTTGGTGGTTGGCAACTCTACCTATACACCTTCATCAAAGTGGGAACTGAATCAGGAGTAGGTTAGTTCTTCACTGGTGTTTGTATGAGGGAGAGAGGTGGGAAGAGGCACCAGGAATTTGCAACAGGATATCTGTCTTGCCCAGCAATTATAATAATAAAAAAACCAATTGAGGTATTTTTTGGAGGGCAAACTTTTTTATATATCTAGGGAATCTTTAAAAGCTGGAGGTTTAAATCCAAGATCCATTGCTTAACAACATGAAAAGTGATGTGCTATAGAAGAAGAAGAGTTGGTTTTTATATGCCAACTTTCTGTGCCACTTAAAGGAGAATCAAACCGGTTGACAATCACCTTCCCTTCCCCTCCCCACAACAGACACCCTGTGAGGTGGGTGGGGCTGAGAGAGCGTGACTAGCCGAAGGTCACCCAGCTGGCATCGTGTGTAGGAGTGGGGAAACCAATCCAGTTCACCAGATTAGCCTCCGCCGCTCATGTGGAGGAGTGGGGGAATCAAACCCGGTTCTCCAGATCAGACTCTACCGCGCCAAACCACCGCTCTTAACCACTTCACCACGCTAGCTCTCATTCACGTTTGACCATTCACATTTGATCATCCCATTATTTATGTGTCATAGTGATGATCATTCTATTAATAGGATAACATATTTGAAAATTTAGCACCAATTCAGAGCAGATGGAGTGCAATTACCCAGAATCAGTGGAGTCGTGGGCTCACAGAATGAAATCTACTGTTAGTGTTTTAGGTTTTTTTGTGAGTCATGATTGAGGCAAGCAAGTGTTATGAAGGCGGGGGGCGGGAGGGAATCTCTTTTCAGCCGCACTCACGCAAGGCCCTGTCGAATTCACCGTTCATAATGACATATCAATCTCTCCCTTATTACAGTTGCTGTGCCATAAAATTGCCTGGATGGTTCTCCTGTATGTGAAGGTAGCCATAGCCAAGCTGAAATTGGGGCCGTCGTTTTCACATGTTAATTCCTAACAGCCCGTTTTATTTCGCCGCCTCCCCACAGTGGGCCTTCAAAACGCCAAACTCAGCAGATTACGCTTTGCAGCAGAAGTGAAATATGGGGGAAGGCCTGAAGTGAAACTTGTACAGATTTACAGATGAGGTGATTTAAGTTGCCGTTGTCACAGCAGATGTGGCCGCCGACCCACAGGCCTCTGGAGCCGGGGAAAGGAACGGTGGATGTAAAATGAGTGCAGCTATAAAAACTGTTAATTGTCAGAACTATATTCCACTCGCACAGCAGAATGTGGTGTGATGCTGATTGATGGCCATTGTGTCTAAAAGAAACTTGCAAATTCAGGTGCAGCATAAGGGGAAGAAGGCCTCTACGCCCGCTTTGTTGGCCCTTTAAGACAACTGGAGTGTGAAACCAGATGCTAGACTAGATGGACCACTGGTCTGAATATGAGTCATGATGCATACCTATTTTCTACAGCATCAGAGGAGCATGCCTATTATATTAGGTGCTGTGGTACACAGGCAGGATAACGCTGCTGTAGTTGTCTTGTTTGTGATCTTCCTGGAGGCACCTGGTTGGCCTCTGTGTGAATAGACTGCTGGACTTGATGGGCCTTGGTCTGATCCAGCAGGGCTTTTCTGATGTTCTTATGTTTTTATGACTGCTGGACTTGATGGGCCTTGGTCTGATCCAGCAGGGCTTTTCTGATGTTCTTATGAATACTAGTCATGATTCATACCTGTTCTCTCCAGGATCAGTGGAGCATGCCTATTATATTACGTGCTGTGGAACACAGGCAGGACAGGTGCCGCTGCAGTCGTCTTGTTTGGGGACTTTCTAGAGGCACCTGGTTGGTCTTCTACTACTCATTTTGCTGACCTCAGAAGGATGGAAAGCTGAGTCAACCTTGAGCCATCTATCTGAAGCTGACTTCTGTTGGGATTGAACTCAGAGCAGAGCTTGGACTGCAGTACTTCAGCTTACCACTCTGCACCATGGGGCTCTTTTAGGCACCAAGGGAAACCATTATTGTTTGGGAAGCCCCAGAATGTTTGTGGTGCAATGTACCCAGTGCCAGAATACAGCCTCTGTCTTATGACAACCACATTTGCAACAACATGCTCTGAGTCATCTCTGCTTGTAGAATGAGTTGGAGTTAGGTAAACCCAAACACGAACTTTGTTTACTGTTTTGGAGTGGAAAATATTGGTAGGTCTATTGAATGGAGCGTACACGTTCCTCCTGATTTGAATGGAAAACTTTGCTCATTTTTTTTTTGCCTGACCTTCAAGTAGAAGGTTTCGTTTTATTATCTAAGTATTTACAGCCCAGCACTTTATGATACTTGCATCTTGGTTATTTTTTTAATGTTGATGGAGATAGGCTTAATGGCGTGGGACGCCAACCTGTAGGAAAACTCTTTTACTCTCTAAATATAGAGAAATAGGGTTAACTCTTTCCAGTAATACTGCATTTATCCAAAAGGAAGACCATTTTTCTTCAGGTGTGCCATCAAGAAAAAAAGGGGGCATCTTACATTAACACACAAGTTGCATGTGAGTTTGTTTTGTGGTCAGGTCGCATTCAATTTATGGTGACCCTGCAGGGTTTTCAAGACAAGAGATGCTCAGAGGCGGTTTGCCGTTGCCTGCCTCTCTGTAGCGACCCTGGACTTCCTTGATGATCACCCATCCATACACTAATCAGAGCCAACCCGGCTTAGATTCTGAGATCTGACGAGATCAGGCTAGTCTGGGCTATCCAGGTGAAGGCACAAAGGTGTGCACCGTGATAAAAACACATTTTGTGTATATCTTATTTTTAGTGAGGTTGTCTTACATTCAGTGTTGTCTTTTTTGGGGGGAAATATGGGATCATGCTCGAAAGGTAGTCAAAAACATCCTGGTTCTGTGCTAAAAGTCAAGCTATGGAAAAGTAAAGCTCCATTAGGATTAGGTGAGGGAATGAACAGGGTAGAACTGCAAAGACCTTACTCCAAGGTCCCTTGGTAGCTGTTGGAAATATGAGCCCATGTTATTTTAAATGCTGTACGTGTAAGCAATACTTCTTTTCTCTTCTTTAATTATTTGGTAGGTGCTAAATTTATGTGCTGCTGTGCTATGCCTTTCTGAAGGACGGGAAAGTTAGACATCTAGCAAAATTATCTTGTTACCTTTGCCCCGGTTGTTCCATTAAGCAAGATTTAGTGTGCCGTTCTGCGATGGGGAGGATGCATTTGTAATTGTGATGCCCAGACAAATTGCCTTCAGCCAAGGTTGAAACTACATTTATGCAGTGTGACCATTGCAATAATCTATTGATGTGGGTTTTAATGAAGGACATGTGTGGAACGTCAGAAGGGTACTTGGAAAAGATGATTAGAAGAGGTTCATGTTGAAGGCTACCGCACAGGGGTCTGGTCTCCTTATTGTGTGGTGGAGGGGCATACAGTCTCTCTCTCACACACATCCTACTCTAAGATCTGTATTTTTTTAAAAAAACTACTTCTCCTCCTCCTCCTCCTCCTCCTCATCTGTTGCCTTGAAAACCTCACCAGAGGTGGCCATAAGTCATTTGCATTTAGGCAGCCCTTTATTATTATTATTTATCATCCAGTAGTATTACTGTAGGTGTTGTCTGCTGAATCTCTAAATACTCGCTCTGTCAGTTTTGTCTCTCCCGCTTGGCCAATGCATCATCTCCACTTTCAAGTTATGTGGTTACAGCTCTTACTTATTTTTCAGTGTTTCAGAACTATGTGAACAGAAGGCCAATTTAAGAGTTCCAAGACAAATGGAGACCCTACTACATCTATTCCTCTCAAAAATGGGTTTGAAGGAGAGGGTGGGATCCAAGAGAAATATGTCTGTTGAGCTGAAATTTTAGATCAAGTAAGATTACAAATTAGGGTTGCCAACCCCCGGGTACTAGCTGGAGATCCCCTGCTATTACAACTGATCTCCAGCCGATAGAGATCAGTTCCACTGGAGAAAATGGCTGCTTTGGCAATTGGACTCTATGGCATTGAAGTCCCTCCCCTCCCCAAACCCTGCCCTCCTCAGGCTCTGCACCCCAAACCTCCTGCTGGTAGTGAAGAGGGACCTGGCAACTCTATTACAAATTAACACAGTATTTGCATGATTGTATTTTGGATATAGATTATCTACAAATCACAGGATGTGACGAGTCAAATATAGAAATTACTGTAGAAATATGATGGCTTATACATCTAATATACTGTTTGTACTGAAATGAACATTTTTCAAATGCTATAACTTTCAAATGCTATATCACAGCCCATTCCTGAGGCGCGCTGGCGGGTGCGCCCAAAGCCCTTAGGAGGCCGACAAAGGCCTCCGCCAATGCAGGGACCCACAATACCGGCGCCTGGAAGGCGCATGCCAGCTTGAGTGGCCCCAGCTCCGGTTAGGGTTGCCAACTGCCAGGTAGTAGCAGGAGATCTCCTGCTAATACAAGTGATCTCCAGCCGATAGTGATCAGTTCACCTGGAGATAAATGGCTGCTTTGGCAACTGGACTCTATGGCATTGAAGTCCCTCCCCTCCCCAAACCCTGCCCTCCTCAGGCTCTGCCCCAAAAATCTCCCGCCGGTGGTGAAGAGGGACCTGGCAACCCTAGTGCCAGCGTGCAGGCCTGGCCGCCAATCCCGGGCTGCCGCCATAGCAGCACTCGGCCCGGACACCGGCACAACCTCCCGCCTGCCTCTGGCCACCGGCACAGGCTGCGGCGATGAGCCAGGAGGTGTTACCGGGGGGCGCCAGCGCCGGCCGGGGGGCAGGGCCTCCTGAGCCATTTCGGCTCAGGAATGCCTCCTTTTTATTTTGTTGAGATATGCCAGCTTTTTGCGCTGGGTAGAGGTTTTGGCGGTGCCGGAACCTCCTTAAGAGGCAACGCCGCTGGGTTGCCTCCTAAGCCCGGCGCAGGCGTTCCTCTTAGGAATGTGCTGTCAGTGACTGTATAGATGATGGTAGTTAGTTATTCTGTCTCAATTTCGTGTGTAGTAGCAATCTCAGTGTTGTTATTCTTCGTATCTTTTATTATTATCTCAAAAATAATTTTAAAAAGTTTTCTGGAGTCTGCTTTTGCCATGCCCTTGAAAACAGAATCGATTTCTAACTGGAAGTTGTTGTGAGAGGCTCTTGAGAATTGTGCCCTTTGTATGCTTACTCCCATCTTTCATATATTCTCCGATACCGTTGCAAATTATGCCACTTCCCTGAACTCAGCATTTTCTATGGAATGCTTGGAAATGACAGCTTTCAAGGGGAAGTCAAGATGTAACGTATTGCTTTCCTTCATGAAATCCTTCACAAAACAGTCTCCAGGCACCAACAAGAAGACAGCATGTCCTTCTTTCCTTGTGAAAGACTGGGGCATCAAGAGGGGTTAAACCTTTATTTTTAAGAGACTTTACCATCTTGATTGACTGCAGCGATAGATGAGTGATGGATGAGTGCCGGAATCATTTTCACTGTGTGTGTTCAAGTGTTTTCTCGTTGCCCCGTTGCAGCCTCGTCTGGTTTTCAGGGCATGCTACCTTCTGGCTTAGATCTCTGTGCTGTTTTCCCCCCCCCCCTTTCTTTCTTGGTCTTACCGTATCAGAGAGATGGCTTGGAATTGCAAGTTTTGCTCACTCGCCCTGGGACTTAGGACCATAAGAACACAAGAAAAGCCACGTTGGATCAGACCAAGGCCCGTTAAGTCCAGCAGTCTGTTCGCTCAGTGGCCGACCAGGTGCCTCTAGGAAGCCCACCAACAAGACGACTGCAGCAGCATTGTCCTCCCTCTCTTCCGCAGAATAGGGATGCATTATGATTAGTATTCATAAGTCTAGCTTGACTCTGATGTTAACTTTCCGGCTGAGCAAGCCCTTATCTCTGGTTGAAGCCGAAGGAGGAGTAGGAGTTGGTTTTTATATGTAGAGGTTAAAAGTGGCGGACCCTAATCTGGTGAACTGGGTTGGTTTCACCACTCCTACACATGTCGTCTGCTGGGTGGCCGTTTGCTAGTCACAGCTCTCTCCGAACTCTCTCAGCCCCACCTGCCTCACAAGGTGCCTGTTGTGGGGGGTGGGGAAGGCGATTGCAAGCCACTTTGAGACTTCTTATGGTAGAGAAAAGCAGGGTATAAAAATCAACTCTTCTTCATTAAAAAAAACCACAACAACTTATGTGGTGCTTTTACTAGCATGCTTGTATGCTGTACTCCTTCTGTGAAAAGGCAACAAGAAGTAAACACATTTTTCCTTCAAGATAAAGATTAATTTATTATACAGATGTATTTATAAATCTCAAAGGAAGAAACTTATTTTCTTGCATGAAGTTTTTTTTTAATCTCTCTTCTGCCTAGAAGACTCCTAGAGTAGAACTGAGGAAAACTGCACACCCCTAGTATTTTGTCCATCTTTTTTCTCCGAAAACGGGTTTTTAAGAGCAAAGTGAACTTCTAAGAGGCTATTGATGAAAAACCGGAAAAGGGAACGCTTGCAGCCATTGTAGCGGCAGATCCTCCGAATAATATACTGTGAGCGCCAAGGGAAATCATTAATTATCCCATTGTTCTTTCCTGGAGATTGTCGTGAGTTCTTCTAGAGAACCGTGAGAACCCAAAGGGTTGCCTGGAGTTACCAAGTGTGCTCAGAGGGGAACAGTAATTGTCCAAATAAGTTTTAATTGTCTCTAAATAAAAGATTTACCATCTAGGCAGCGTTTCGTCATGTGCAATTGTGCAATCTGCTGGACAGCATAATCGGAACGCAAGTTACGAGCAGCACCCTTGAAATGGTTCTAAATGGACCCGCAAACTTATTTTTGCCTGCTTGAAAAATGGTCCCGTTCCAGTCCCTTCTGCTGTCCTTTCCTCTCAGAAGAAGAGTTGGTTTTTATATACCGACTTTCTCTACCGTTTAAGGAAGAATCAAAGCAGCTTACAATCACCTTCCCCTACCCTACCCTGTGAGGTAGGTGCTGAGAGAGCCCTAAGAGAACTGTGACTAGCCCAAGGTCACCCAGCAGGCTTCATGTGGAGGGGCGGGGAAACCCACCCGGTTCTCTAGATCAGAGTCCACCACTCATGTGGAGGAGTGGGGAATCAAACCTGGTTCTCCAGATCAGAGTTCACTGCTCCAAACCACCACTCTTAATCACTCACTGCATTGTCTCTCACCCAACCATCTCCCAAGAACACTAACATAGGGGCATTTTGCCTGCCCAAAGCCATATGTTTAGTGAATTTTCTAAATTAGACTGTATATTCTGTGCATTCTCACACTGCTGCCCGAGAACTGTAGCTTGACCCAGTAAGTTCTGAGCACCTGATTAATGCCTCCAATCGCACCAGCACAGAAGGGAGTTCTAAAGTCCGATTTACCAAGACAGCCTACAAAAACTCAGAGTAGGCTTCATAGCTCAGAATGAAATGCTATCTCCAAAAGAACTTCAAAAAAGGTATAAAGCAAATCAAGCTAACTGTTGGAAATGTTTAGATACCGCAGGAACTTTTTTTCATCAATGGTGGACCTGTACTAAAAGCCAAAAGTATTGGCGGAAAATTCATAGAGAAATTCAGACCATGTTGCGAGTAAATTTCGAATTAGAGCCGAAATATATGTTGTTGGGCATAACCCCCCCTGAAGTGAATTCTAAAAACAAAACACTTTATCAGTATGCAACGTCGGCTGCCAGAATCGTTTAGGCTAGATATTGGAAATTTAACATAGTACCAGCTATTACAGAATGGAGTAGTAAACTTGTTGATTTTGCATTAATGGCTAGACTAACTCACTTTCTAAAAATGAACTCACTTGATGAATTTATGACAAAATGGCAACCTTTATTTGACCATTACTCACGTGCCATGAATATTTACTAAAAATAAAAAGTTTAGAGAATTACTTTATTAACTATTTAGTGAGTGTTTATAACAATGACTATATGCTTAAGACGATTGATGTTATTTCGTTTTAACGATAGTTTAGACTGGGCAATGCTCAAAAGTAGAAATAGATCTGATTCCTTTTTTCTTCCTTTCCCCTAATTCCCTTCTTTTTTTTCTGAATCCCCTTATAAAAACACACACACATATATATACACACATACACACACACATACTTAAAAAGAATAAAATGCTTGAAAGGAGTCATCAGTCTATGGCCATTTATGACTAATTCCTTGCAGTCACCCCGCCGACTACTTCGAGGCTTTGCTTTGATTATGCTTGCATTTTCCGACCATCAGAGGTAGCCTTACTCTCTCTGCGCATTTCCTCCATGTTTTATGGATTCGTGTTTAGCCTGCATCGAGAAAATGCAGGCAAAATGTGCAGAAAAGCACGGGGAGAGCAAGGTGATCTCTGACGGTAGTAAAATGCAAGAATAATCAAAGCAAAGCCCCGAAGTAGTCAGCGGGGTGACTGCAGGGAAGCAGCCAGGCATAAATGGCCTACGATGCTGTTAGCCCTTTGCAAAATGAATTCAACTGTCTTCTCACCAGACTTCTGGAACTTTAGTACAAGTTGGGAGAACTGGATCTAATTTACATATATGAAATTATGGGAATGTTTTTGTTCCCCATTTTTCATAAAGTTTATTTTCTTGAAACACCAGAAAGCCCTAGGGTTGCCAGCTTCCAGGTGGTGGCTGGAGATCTCCCACCATTACAACTGATCTCCAGGCGACAGAGACCTGTTCCCCTGAAGAAAATGGCCACTTTGGCAATTGGACTCTATGACATTGAAGTCCCTCCCCTCTCCAAACCCCACACCCCACCCTCTCCAGTCTCCACCCCCCAAAATCTCCAGGTATTTCCCAACTCAGAGCTGGCAACCCTAGAAAGCCCTTGTGTGAATATTTCTTATTGACCCGCTAAATCTGCTTGTTTCTGTATCTTATTCTGCACTGTTTCTTTTCTTCCCATCTGATGCTTCTTCCTTCAATCTGGATTGATTGCCCAAGTGATTCCATCCAATCAGGGCTCATGTACTGAATGCCTAAAAACATTATGCTAATCTATGCTAGTTAGCTCTCTTCCTTTCAGTAGATCGCGCACACTTGAAATGCTATTCTGCATTAGGGACTTGGTTAAACAAAGAAAGCCTTGGTTAAATAAAGAAATCCTATGCAGAGTTAACACCTGCGATTGGTGGGCTTAGACTGGAGTAACTGCATATGTTTACCCTGTGTAATACTTCCAACTGCAGTGTAATAGTTGGTTTGTCAAGAAATGTAAATGAGATTTTTCATTCAAAACTCGTTTTTGTATTACAGAAATACTAAATCATTTGAATCTTTCTGCCAGCAATTGTTAGTATTCTGTAAAGACATTGATTCCCTTGTATATATTAGTCATGTTTGGGAAAAGGAAGGCAAATTTACTTAAGCAGGAAAGCTCTGGCGTGTGTGTGTGTGTGTGCTGAAACCTGATTAGATTCTTGTTAAATTCCAGAATATTAGAGTGGCATTGAAGCAGATAAACCTTATGAAAACAAGACACTTTCGAGTTGTGGAACTTAGCTTTGGTGATTGTAAGCCAGTTTGATTCTTCCTTAAGTGGTAGAGGAAATTGGCATATAAAAACCAACTACTACTACTACTACTACTACTACTACTCCCATCATATTGATTGTATTGACTCACTCTGTGGCCTTTTATGCATGGCTGTTTCCCATGTGGTCACCCCTCTGATAACTTCGGTTCTTCATTTTCATTATGCATGCAGTTTCCAACCGTCAGAGGTCGCCTCACTCTCCCTATGGGTTTCTGCATGTTTTGCCCCTGTTTTTGAATTTGTGATAAAACATATCCTTGAAAACACAGGCAAAACATGCGGAAACACATAGGGAGAGCAAGGCGACCTTTGACAGTTGGAAACCGCATGCATAATGAAAATGAAGACCCGAAGTCATTGGAGGGGTGACCGCGAGGGAAACAGCCATGCATAAAAGGCCTGTGTAACCTGCCTTGAGTCCCAGTGAGAAAGGCAGACTCAAGGTGGCTCAGTGGTAGAGCATCTACTTGGCATGCAGAAGGTCACAGGTTCAGTCCCCAGCATCTCCACTAAAGGGACTAGGCAAGTAGGTGATGTGAAAGACCTCTCTGCCTGAGACCCTGGAGAGCAGCTGCTGGCCTGAATAGACAATGCTGACTTTGATGGACCCAGGGCCTGATTCAGTAGAAGGCAGCTTCATGTGTTCATGTGTTCAGTAGAATTCAGTTTTTCTTGCAGAATTTGGGTTGTCTGACGGTAGAGTGCGCGGAGTATTGTTAGCACAAACTGCACATATATTCTCTCTTTTCAAGAACTACTTCAATGATGGTAAAGCACGCCGGCAAATTAGTATTCTGGCCTCATAGTTTCCTTCCGCATCTACTTTCTCTGTGCTGCTCCTAACCATTTTTGATAGAAAGACAGAATTTCCTATTAACTACCCATTAATAAAGTCTCCTGTCTACATCTTTGTAGACTGCTGTCAGGGTATATTCAGCATAACATGAAAATTGGTACCCATCTATAACTTGTACCAAAGGAGTACATTAAATTACTCGTATGAGTGTACTCGTCATCACAGTAAAAATCTGTGCGTGTCCATAGATGGCGTGATATCCTGTTTTAAAATGGTATTCAAAGTCTGTCTGGTACTTTTCTTTCCCACACGGATAAAAAATGGTTATTTGAAATACTGCAGGTGACTTTCATTTCAACCCAGTTTGTAGCTTGATATTCCCTCGATTTCACAATAAACGGTGTAGCTGTAGACAAGACAAGATACATTTGTGGCCAAATATATTTTCTTCTTCTCAAGGAGATTGAGGGCCTTGTGCTTTCTGTTCTCAATATCAGCCTCCAAAGAAAATTAATGAGTAGATTACCTACAGGTAGTGCTGAAAATGTTCTTTTGTACTGTTAGTGTTCTGAGAGATGCCGGAAAAGCAAGCCCCGGGGGGGGGGGGGATATATCCACTCCAAGAATGAGTTAAGCGTTGCAAACTGTGAGTGAGGAAGCTCAGTTTTACAGCATGAAAAGCTACAGCGATCCTACTGGATGCAACTAAGAATCCCTCGCATCCTTAGTCTTAAAAGAAAAGGATAACCAGACCAGAACAATATATTTGCTTTGGTGGCATAGCAACTGTTTGGCTGACTTTCCCAATTTGATACTTTCAGCATATCAAACGCTAGAAAAACGGAGAAAAGAGAAGACAAAGATATGAGGTCAAAAGCGATGACGGACGAGTGATTTATTTCCCATGAAAGCAAGTAACTACTCTAATTCTTGGTGAACATTTGGACTTAGCACGGTAAGAGTTTGTGTTATAATATTTATTGTACAACTGCTATGCTGCAGTAGACTTGGAAATTGTGATAATGGGTGCAGGAGGCGGAGTTCCTCAACTGATTATTGCAAGATTTGATGAATCCCTTAACTGACAAAATAGCGGATCACCCTGATTTGTCTTAGTAACTGACCAATGAATATTTGAACTTCCTCCTTTGAAAAGCAATATATTAAGGTGTGTGTCGAGGGTTTCCAGGTCTCTGTTCGTCACCGGCAGGAGGTTTTTAGGGTGGAGCCTGAGGAGGTTTTTGGGATGGAGCTATTACAACTGACCTCCAGCCGATAGAGATCAGTTCCCTGGAGAAAATGGCCAGCTTGGCAATTGGACTCTGTGGCATCAAAGTCCCTCCCCTCCCCAAACCCCACCTTCCTCAGGCTCTGCCCCAAAAACCTCCCGCCGGTGGTGAAGAGGGGCTTGGCAACCCTATTGCCCTGGCCAACAAAAGCTCTGTTTGGGAACAGGTTTTTGCCCTATTTATAGGGTGAGCGGCTAGATTGAAAGAAAAATCTAGGCTTGGAAGGGAGGCTGTGAATGGGCTGTCAGGTATCCCACCTGATTGCTCGGCTGGGGAGTGAAAGATAGTCCCGGGCTCTGGGAATAGCTCCAAATGAGGTCAGATGGGGAAGGCTAGGGGTATGAAGAAAATGCTTAGAGGCAATCTCGGTTAGCTCAGCGAAATAGGATTTTCCGCGGTCCATTCAAGCTGTCCAAATTACATTATTGGGACCGTCTGACGTTCTCAGCTAAGCTTCTTTTCTTGTCCAAATGCTAATGGGTTGGTCACTGGAGAGGCCTTGAGCGATAGCCCAGATACAGGGTGAAATTTGACTTCTTTCTGGAACTGTTTTCCTCATTAAGTGGGATGAAATTAGTCACGGTCCTGCTGCTCCGCTGGTTGATCTGAGTCATTTGTTGTGCTGATGGCTAGAAACGTATTTGTTTGGCCTGCTGATGTTTTCTGGTTTTATGGGGCTGGTTTTATGGGGCTGGGGGATAGAAAGGTGACCTAAAATGGACTCTGTCAACAGCGGTGGATTTCACCTGGCTTGTTTTCACCTGGCTGTCTTCTCTCAACTCTCTGCTTCTCACGTCCCTTCGCTTATTTAGATAGAAAACATCCTAGTTACCTAAAGCGAATCAATCAGCATGCCAAAACACTCCCCCCCCACAAAAGGAAGGGAAAGGTTCTGATGGGCAAATTGCCCTATATGTTAAAATAATGCAAAAATAGTGGTATGTTTTATTATTTGCAGGATCACAAATAGGTCACTGCCCTTCCATGCCTTCTGCCATTTTAGAAAGTCTCTATACAAAAACACCGGCCACTGTACATCGATGTCTTTGTGGAGTCTTGGTCCCAGAGGATCTTACCACATTGCATTTTGTTTTGCCCTTTATATACAGAGCCCAGAAATAAATTCCTTGCTGAGATTTTATATACAGAGCCCAGAAATAAATTCCTTGCTGAGATTTTCAAGAGTATAAATTCTTCATATAAGAATGGCCATGCTGACTCTGACCAAGGCCCATCAAGTCAAGAAGTCTGAGTGACCTTGGGCTGGTCACAGTTCTCTGGGAACCAGGGCCGGATTTAGGTTTGATGAAGCCCTAAGCTATTGAAGGTAATGGGGCCCTTTATATGTCTAGCTGTCCTTTGTCAACAACAAATTGTCGCTGTTTTTTGTGTTGAATATATACTATATTGTAATTTATGGACCTTGCTCTGACCTGGATGGCCCAGGCTAGCCTGATCTCGTCAGATCTCAGAAGCTAAGCAGGGTCAGCCCTGGTTAGTATTTGGATGGGAGACCACCAAGGAATACCAGGGTTGCTGTGCAGAGGAAGGCACTGGCAAACCACCTCTGTTAGTCACTTGCCTTGAAAACCCCAAAAGGGGTCGACATAAGTCAGCTGCAACTTGAAGGCACTTCACACACACACACAATTTATGGACCTAATAGGTATCTAAAGCCATTTGCACATAACAAAATATGTATTTTATCAAAGTAATTGTTGAGCTGAAATACAATTAAGATAACCAGTGATATTTTAGGGAGCAAACCAGTGATATTTTAGGGAGCAGGCTAGCAGGCAGGGCCCATTACTTACATCGTAGGAGCCTACACAACACAAAACACTGTTGCTGTATGTAGGTTTTATTTTATTTGTTTTTTATCTTATATTTTGGAAATGTACATCCAGTTTTTTTCCTTTAAATTTTTTTGGGGCCCCCAGAGAGTGGGGCCCTAAGCTATAGCTTGTTTAGCTTATACGTAAATCCAGCACTACTGGGAACTCTCTCAGCCCCACCTACCTGAGGAGGTGTCTGTTGTGGGGAGAGGAAGGGCAGACAATAGTAAGCTGGTTTGAGACTCCTTAAAAGCGGAGAAAATTTAGGTATAAAAACCAACTCTTCTTCTTCTTTTTCCATGTGACCATACAAGATTTTTTCTGAGCCTATGTATCTGGCTTATAAAAAAGCAATTGTCTTCCCTTATCAAGATGACCTACTCTATGCGCAACTGAAGATTCTAATCAGGTTGTGACTAATTTACGAATAAACATTTTTGATAGGAACATCCATCTGGGCCCCTCTTTTAAAAGTTTTACCTCCAGTCTCCTGTTTGCCTTCTACTTACGATCTTAACCAGTCGGACAGAGATAAAAAGTTTTGGGGATGCTGCAGATCGGACTGGCAATTTTAACTTTTAATGGGCTGTGCTGTGAGAAAAATCTGCTTCTACAGCTCCAAATTGTACATGTTTTTTTTTTCATGTAAAGAAAACATCAGTTTAAGATCCTAACTCAACCTTGTTATAGCCATAAATGTCTACTGCTCGTTTTCCCCCCTTCTTTTTGATCATTTCTGTTTTGCTGCCTTCTTCCTTGTACAAGTTCTGGAGGTTAAAGCCAGGCTCGAATGCACATAGTGCCTGATTCAAGCTCTAGCTTCTTTTATGTCGTACCCTTTGTTGACAAGATATTTTGATATTTGAGCATCCTGAATCATTACTTTTATTTTTGTGTTTGTGGCTGGTTGGTGTTAACACTTTCCCCCCTCTAATAAGCCAAATCTAAAAGTTTATAGACTAGAGAGAAAGCATACTGGTATTCTGGGTTTTGGAAGAGAAATTGTCAATGATGCAGTCTCAGTAATGCAGGACCCTGGCAGAAGTTCTTTATATCATAGAATCATAGCATCATAGAGTTGGAGGGGACACCAGGGTAATCTAGTCCAACCCCCTGCACAATGCAGGAAATTCCAAACTACCCACCACACCCCCAGTGACCCCCTACTCCTTGCCCAGAAGATGGCCAAGGTCATAGAATCAGCATTCTACTGTGAACTGTTCTGAGCTGTATTTTTCAGCTGGCTCTACATCATATCAATTTTATTAAAAAGTTAATGTCTAGGTTTCAGTCACGTGCACTGGTGTCATTAAGAACACAGCATGCTGGAATCACAGAGTTGGAAGGGACCACCACGGTCATCTAGTTCAACTCCTGCACAATATAGGATAATTCACAACTACCCCATACACCCACAGTGACCTCTACTTTATACCCAGAATGTGGCAACAAAAACCCTCCAAGATCCCTGGCCAATCTGTCCTGGAGGGAAATTGCTTCCTGACCCCTACGTGGCAATCAGAGTTTCCCTGGGCATGTAAGAAAGGGCCATGAGAGCCAAACACTGCCGCAACCCTTCCTGCCCTCCCTCTCATGATCTGCCTAAGTTCACAGAATCAGCATTGCTGACAGATGGCCATCTAGCCTCTGCTTAAAAACCTCCACAGAAAGAGAGCCCACCACTTCTCAAGGAAGCCTGTTCCACTGAAGAACCGTTCCCACTGTCAGGAAGTTTTTCCTAATGTTTAGCTGAAAACACTTTTAATTTAATTTCAACCCATTGATTCTGGTCCGACCTTCTGAGGGAACAGAAAACAACTCTACACCATTCTCTATATGACAGCCCTTCAAGTACTTGAAGAGTCTGTTGTTAGGTATTTTCGTAGGGTAGCCGTGTTGGTCTGCAGTAGAACAGCTAGATTCAAGTCCAGTAGCACCTTCGAGACCAAGCAGGTTTTTGGGATATGAATTTTTGAGAGCCAATGCCCTCTTCATCCAATACCATCAGATCTGATGAAGGGAGCTTTGAATCAGGGAAACATGCCTATTGTATGAGGTGTTGTGGAAACCAGGCAGGATGCTGCCGCCGCAGTCATCTTGTTTGTGGGCTTCCTAGAGGCCCCTGGTTGGCCACTCTGTGAACAGACTGATGGACTTGATGGACCTTGGTCTGATCCAGCATGGGCATTCTTATGTTCTTATACCCTGAAAATCTGCTTGGTCTTGAAGATGCTACTGGACTTGAATCTAGCTATTGTTGTATATGTTGCCAAAAAAATCATTCTGTAAATTATCTGGAAGAGGGAACTCCTTAATAGATTCCCTGTTTGATTTAGTTGAGGTGGCCTCAGGTTTAGTTTTAAGGGACCCCCAGAATGATAGCTATGAGAGACTGTGGTATCCATCCTGAGGCACCTGCCAACCTGCATTAAGGGCTTTATGGCTGCCATGGCAACCACTGGATTATCTCAAGTGGTATGGATCCCAAAACAGGAGAAAGATCATACTCTGGGTTTACCTTTTTTCTGCTGAGGAGTTACCTGCGGGGGCAATTGAGAGGGGATTGAAGCGAGACCTTTGAAATTGGTTGTTACCTGATGAAAAACATGATTAGTTCTTACACTTCCCTCTTGCAAGGGTGGCAGTTCTGTTAGAATGCCTTCCACCAGAGGCTAATGGAACCAGTTGGTTTCTAGAATGCTCTGGGTGACTTTGAGGGTGTCAACCACACATGAAGCTACCTTATACTGAATCAGACCCTTGGTCCATCCAAGTCAGTATTGTCTACTCAGACCAGCAGCGGCTCTCCAGGGTCTCAGGTGGGGTCTTTCACATCACCTACCTGCCTAGTCCCTTTAACTTGAAATTCCAGGGATTGAACCTGGAACCTTCTGCATGTCAAGCAGAATCTCTACCACTGAGCCACAGCCCTGTGGAGACATCCTATAACCAGCTGCAAAAGGCTCTGGGCAGATTTGTTCCCTGGAGTCCTCACCATCTGTCTAGAAGGCGCCCATCCCCCTGTTACTAGAGAGACCTATGAGAAACGAAGAGCCCATTTACAGGCCTATGGGGCCACGGCGTTGATGGTGAAGAAAGTGTTCTTCTCTGCCACTATTCCATCAGGAGAATCTTGTTTGGCTACATTTTTTACAGTGGTTTGTGGTCTGTTAACACCTAGATTGGAGCTGCTAGAAAAGATATATGAATTGGTTGATCATTATCGTTTTTTCGCTGGGTTCTTTGCTGATAAAACCTCGCTCATCCATTCTAACTGCTATTCCAGGTTTAGTTCCCTTGCCAGAGGGATTAAAAACAGATCCTTGTCAGTACTGCTTGAGTAGCTTCCGATTGAGCACCTTGACCGAAACAGTCAGAGTTCTTGAGGTTGTGAAGATAGATCATTGCCCTTCTTGACGATTGCCAGGATAAGAATAGGGTCCCTCTAGCTGGAGTTATGAATACATCCATTGTGGAAGGCAGCATTGCTAAACGTTAGAAGGAGGCTGCAGTGAGAACTTTGTTGAAACATACACTGGCCGATTATAGACTGGTTTCCAGTGTACCATTTTGGGGCCAAGATAGTCGAGCAGGAGAAGGGGGGAGATCCTGCTAGCTTGTTAGCAGCACCTGCATACCACCCGGGCTGAGTTAGTTTCTCCTCCAATTACAGCAGGTATGGGCAGACCAATCCTCAAGGGGGCGGGATGCCCTTATGAGCCGGCAGAGCAATACTTTGGAGAGTATTCTTACAGTTCTGCGGAGAAGACTACCCCATCATGGATCTTACTTGAGCAAGAAAAACTTCCAGAAATGTTTTTCTCCTCACTAGAACGGGATGAGAAAAGAAAGAAGGAAACATTCTAAAGGAATTTTAATAAGAATGTATAATGTGCTTTCAGAGTACACAGAGCCTTTTGGTTGTAGATTACGATAATGCCGTGAAATAGGTTTGTGTAAGATGATTAGTCACAAATGCTTGTGTAGATTTTACTGATTGGCTAAGGATTTATTTAGTTATCTGCTTTTATTTTTAAAAGACTGAAGCCATACACTAGCTGCAGTCGCTTCTGAAATAGGGTTATTGGTACCAAAGAACAATGTTGTCATCCAAAGTGAGCTTAAACCATGGTGTGTTTAGAGGACATTCATAAATACAGAATGCAAGCAATCTGGAGTGTAAATGTAATGTTATAAATTAGATGGCTTTCTGTAAACTGTAATGGCCTGTGTAACAGATGCAAATAATGCAAGGAATCGACTTATCATATGTGTTTTGCAGTGCTGACAACATTCTTTTTATTTTTATTTTTTAATTTCAGAGTAGCTAAAATACCATTTTACATATAGTGAATAGCAAACTCTGCCAGCGTGGTGTAGTGGTTAAGAGTGGTGGTTTGGAGTGGCAGACTCTAATCTGGAGAACCAGGTTTGATTCCCCACCCCTCCACATGAAGACAGCTGGGTGACCTTGGACTAGTCACACTCTCTCAGCCTCACCTACCTCACAGGGTGTGGGGAGGCGAAGGGATGGTGATTGTAAGCCTGTTTGATTCTTTCTTAATTGGTAGAGAAAGTCAGCATATAAAAACCAACTCTTCTTCATTATCTGCATTAAAATGGTTTCCACAGCAATAGTCATTCTCCATTACTATGCACGTGTGTGAACATTGGGCAATGAAAGAAGGTGATGAAAGAAAGTTGATTCCTTTGAAATGTGGTATTGGAGGAGAGTTTGATGGATACTGTGAACCACCCAAAAAACCGATAAGTGGTTTGTCTCTGCATAGCAACTCTGGATTTCCTTGGTGGTCTCCCATCCAAATACTTTAAAATTTTGTTATATTGATATGCACACCCCTAGTGGCTAGCACCACATGTTACTAGTTTGCTCAGTGTGTGTTTGTTAAGTATCCTCAAGCCGCTTCCGACTCATGGCGACCCTATGAATCAATGTCCTCCAAAACATCCTAAATTTAACAAGGTCTTGCAAATTGAGGGCCATGGCTTCCTTTTCAGAGTCCATCCATCTCTTGTTGGGTCTTCTTCTTTTCCTGTTGCCTTCTCCTTGCATGAATGTCTTTTCCAGTGACTCTTGTTTTCCCATAAAGTGACCAAGGTATAAAATCCTCAGTGTAGTCATTTTAATTTCTAAGGAAAGTTCAGACTTGATTTGATCTATAACCCACTGATTTAGGTTTTTTTTGGCAGTACATAGTATCCATAACACTCTCCTCCAACACTACATTTCAAAGGAATCAACTTTCTTCCTATCAGTTTTCTTCATTGTCCAGCTTTCACACCCATACATAGTAATAGAGAATACGATGGCATGAATTTCTTTATAGAGTCAATCCATCCCTTGTTGGGTCTTCCTCTTTTCCTGCTGCCTTCAGCTTTTCCTAGTATGATTGTCTTTTCCAGTGACTCTTGTCTTCTCATAATGTGACCAAAGTACGACAACCTCAGTTGAGTCATTTTAGCTTCTAGGGTCAGTTCAGGCTTGATGTGATCTAGAACCCACTGATTTGTGTGTGTTTTTTGGCAGTCCAGGGTATCCAGAACACTCTCCTCCAACACCACATTTCAAAGGAATCTACTTTCTTCCTATCAGCTTTCTCCCTTGTCCAGCTTTCGCACCCATACATAGTAATAGGGAATACGATGGCATGAATTAACTTGCTCAGAAGGGAAAGCATATTTCAACTTTCCAGGTAACGGCCCCAACATTTAGGAGTTCGTTGGGTTTTTCTAAGCTATCAGTGATATTTCTTGGTGTTTCATCTGTGATTTTTCTGAAGGTGGAGTAATTAATCTTCACAGACAAACTGATTGAGCCCCAAGATTCTCGAGCAGGTTGCTAGTGGTGAAAAGCAGCTAGGGATTTTCTGGCTCAGTGGACGGAGCGATTGCTTTGTGAGGAAGGGGAATCAGTCGCTTCTGCAGCAGCTGACAGTGGTCAACTCAGGTGAAGGCATAATTGGGAGCAATTCCAGCTCTGTAGCTAATCCCATCCTGCGACCTTGGTGGGCGGGCGGGCATTTGGCACGCGGAGGCAGGTCCTTTGTGTGTTTATAACGTTGTAGGAGGAAAGGGCTTTTATGTCTGGATGGAGTGGGACCGATGCCCAGTTTGTAGCTGTCATTAGCTGCCTCAATGCCTCTGGGGTTTGGCTGCTGCCTTTCATCCTGGTCTCGTAAAGAGGGAAGGAAGGAAAGACAGACAATGAGCCCTGCTCAGTTATCCCGCATTCCCCATCTGGTACTGACTGTGAGGGGGGCTGTGAGTGTAGACCGGCCACCCAGGGACTCCTCGCTGAAATAAACTGAAGACGTCCCACCAGGACAACAGCCCCAAATTTACAGCCCCTGTTGGGTCCTGAAATGTAATTGGCCTTCCTGATTTGTATTTGTTGATAATGCTGTTTGTAGACCCCATGATGTTCTTTTGAGGAGTTTTAAATGAACTCAGTCAAAGGGGAAATCTACAAGTAAAAGAAGTAATGAGAGGGAGGGCATCTTGGCCATCTTCTGGTCACTAGGGGTGTGGAGGGGGGATGTAGTTGTGAATTTCCTGCATTGTACAGGGGGTTGGACTTGATGGCCCTGCTGGTCCCTTCCAACTCTATGATTCTATGATTCTAATTAACATTTAAAATGCTGTATTTTTTCAATGCTGTTGGATGTTGTGATGACCATCTACCATGCTTCTAGATCTCCTTAGGTTCAAATATTCTCTATTTCTTGAAAATGCAAGGAGGGCAGTTCCGGAAAATACTTGAAGCACGTCTATTAACAAACCACAATGATCTCTGAGGGTTGGTTTTCTTGTTTTAATTTCTTCCTAATCCCCACTGTGGTGGTTTAACTTGAACCGTGACTCACCAGGGCTTCCAGTCTTCAAACTGTTTGCTAATGCTCAACCCCAGGAGGACGTGGTGGAAGAGGGGAAAAGAGAGCTCAGTTAAGCATATGCAGAATGCATCTAGCATCTAGATGAAAGGCAGATTAAAGAGCATGTGTCAATTCACCTCCCAGTCTCCCTCAGACTGCTGAAATTTATTCTTGCATGTCAATTTTCCATCACATTTAGATTACTATCTGTTAGCATTTTGCACTCTCTTTAGCATTTACTTAATACATGCTGTTCATTTATAATTTCATTTACAAACTTATGACAATATTTATATTCCCGGTGTCCCTGAGGAAGATTGTAATTGCAACTCATGGACAGTTTACTTACAGCTCCCGCTTTTGTGGTTTTAAGTTTTCTCCCATTCCAACTCCTCATTAGCATGTGCTAGAGGAGCAGAGTCTATGTCAGAAGTCCCTTCAGAAATGATGTGTAGGATTTGCACATATCTGCCCTGCTTCTACTGGATAAGTTCCAGTCGACATGGCTAAAGATGGTCCTCAATAAAATGGCCTGCCTGGGCCTTTCTCCACCTACCCTGTTAGCCATGGGTGTAGATCAAGCATCAAATTTCTTGAAGCAAAGGGTGGAAGACATTGAACGCCAGACAGACCTTGGAAAATCACCATTTTTCCTAGCGCCTGATAAATTTAGATACTTGGTCTCACCTGCAGCTTATTTTTATCATCTTGAGTCTATTAATTATAGGAAGGTCTTTACCCTTGCCAGATGCCAGGCCCTACCATCAGCTGTTCTAGAAGGGAAATATAAGAAGATCCCTAGATCAGAGAGGTTTTGTCCGTGTGGGACAGGGGACATTGAAACCATCAAACATGCACTGATATGTTGCCCATTCTACCACAAAGTCAGATCAAAGCTTATTTCACCCCCACTTGGTAAATTCCCTGATGAGTCAGTTGAGCTTTTGGCGAAGAACCTCCTATTAGGAAAAGACCCTCCGCTTACGCTCCAAACTGCCAAGTTCTGCCCTGTTGCTATTAAAAAACGCAGAGCTTTATTAGAGAATGATTGTTAGAATATTTTACAATTTTATCAATTTTAATGTGATAATTTTAACCAGGGGTTGCTTTTATTGACCTTACACCTTTTTATGTACGGGCAGTCTGTGATTCTGCGGTGCAAAATGTGTGTTGAAATTTTGATGTTTTGGCATGTGATTGGTCAGTCGACTGCATTAATAAACTTGAAACTTGACGTATGACAATATTTATATTCTCAGTGTCCCTGAGGAAGATTGCAATTGCAACTCATGGACAGTTTACTTACAAAATATTGTCGAAGGCTTTCACGGTCAGAGTTCATTGGTTCTTGTAGGTTATCCGGGCTGGGTAACCGTGGTCTTGGAATTTTCTTTCCTGACGTTTCGCCAGCAACACCCTCATTAGCACATTATCTTGATACTTACAGGACAATTATTAGCACATTACTTTTGCAGGACAGTACTCAGCTCAAACCCAACCTCTTTCTGATTATATGTTACTCTTCCTACACACTTGACACTGAGAGACACTGTCCTTCAGTGTTACTACTCTGAAGATGCCTGCCACAGTTGCTGGCGAAATGTCAGGAAAGAAAATTCCAAGACCACGGTCACACAGCCCGGGTAACCTACAAGAACCAGTTTACTTACAGCTCCTGCTTTTTGTGATTTTAAGTTTTCTCCCATTCCACATCCACATTAGCATCTGTAAGAGGAGCATAGTCTATGTCAGAAGGGAGAAAGCATTTCCAGTGCAAAGGGGTTCTTTCTTTCCATAGGCCCAGATACAAATGTAAGATCCTGGTGGCAGAAGTATTTTCAGCCTTATCCGTAGCAACCAGAAGCTGAAGGCCAGTTCAGGTATGTGGTTGCTTAGGTGATAAAATCACCCCGACCCCTGAAAGAAGCCCCTTTCAAAATACCTCCTACTGGTATCTATTTGCAAAACAACTGCAAATCTGAACTTTTCTCTCCTAAGAAAGGATCTGAAATGAAAGAGGCACGGGGCAGTTTTCTCCCGCTGCCTCTGGTTTCTTGAATACGGTTCGGTTCGCAGTGTCGTAATCTCGGTGAGCCTGCGTTTATCTGCGTCGACACCTTGAGCTACCCTGCAAGAGGTTCCCTCTGGGAATGGTCGGCCTCTTTGCTACTGCTTCTTTCTTGCTTTCCTGCTTTTTATTTTATTTTTTAAAGGCCTCAGAAGCTTTCTGGGAACCTTTCCTTAAAAATTTAATAAAGGATACCTCATGTAGAACCTGTCGCAGTTCGCACCAGAGCAAAGCCAAGCCTACGTGCAGAGATTTGAAATCATCCGATTACCCCCTGGCAATGCCTTTCCTGCTGCATAGTGGGTAGAAAATTAATGTGTGTCAGAGAATTTTCCTTCCAGGAAGGCGGTGAGCCTGGACATCTTCTACAGTTACAGTGAACACCACAGTGGGATCCTGCATAAAATGTATAAGTCAGATAGGAGAATCTCAGTGGAAGAAAGGCAGGCGCCTCTCTGAGAACACTGATGTGCCCAACCCACCTATCAAATCGGGGGGAAACCAAAACTGTAGATAAAGTGTCCCTAACGTGGTGCCTGTTGCCAACCTCCAGGTACTAGCTGGAGATCTCCCGCTATTACAACTGATCTCCAGCTGATCGAGATCTATGCAAATCTATGTACAAAGAATCAACCCTTTACCTCTTAAGTGCTAAGTTTCAAGAAGTTCAGTGATAGGGTTGCCAGGTCCGTCTTCGCCACCGACAGGAGGTTTATGGGGCGGAGCCTGAGGGCAGGGTTAGGGAGGGGAGGGACTTCAATGCCATAGAGAGCCAGCGTGGTGTAGTGGTTTGGAGCAGTGGAGTCTGACCCGGAGAACCGGGTTTGATTCCCCACTCCTCCACATGAGTGGCGGAAGCTAATCTGGTGAACTGGATTTGTTTCCCCACTCATCCACACGAAGCCAGCTGGGTGACATTGGGCAAGTCATTCTCTTTCAGCCCCACCTCACAGGGTGTCTGTTGTGGGGAGGGGAAGGGAAGGTGATTGTAAGCCGGTTTGATTCTCCCTTAAGTGGCAGAGAAAGTTGGCATATAAAAACCAACTCTTCTTCTTCTTCATGGAGTCCAATTGCCAAAGTGGCTGTTTTCTCCAGGGGAACTGATCTCTGTCAGCTGGAGATCAGTTGTAATAGCAGGAGGTCTCCAGTTAGTACCTGGAGGTTGGCACCGCTGTACACAACTCAGCTAATTCTTCAGATAATCGCTCCTTAGGGCTGCTGCTGTCCTAGCCCTCCAAAGGCCTCTTTCTGGACCATTCCACGTGCTTGGCAGCCCTAGGCCAGATGCTTGCTTAGAAGAAGTGTGCTGCTTACCAACTTGGTACTGGCGCCATGCCCAGCAGGCCTCTGGAATGTTTTAACCCTCGTCCCCCTCCTCTGGGCTGCGCCGCAGTCCCTAAATCCGATAATACTCTGGAGGCAGCAGCGTTAGATAATTGCCGAAGGATTTCTTGCGTACCGATACAAGGAATTAAAAATGCTAATAATCCTAACAGGGTACTGGGGCGGCACATCTTTCTTTCGATGCAAATTACCATAAATAATTTAATTAAGGAGCCTAGTCTCTCTAACCTTCTTGTTCAGCAGATCAGCTCTGTGAAGTAAGATCTCCCCTGCTAGCATTTAAGCCAGTCCCCCGCCCCCATGCTTGTCATGATCAGAAACCTTACCTTTTTAGCATGATTTAGAGCGAGAGGCCTTTCAATGCTCTCTGGGATGTGTTCAGCATGCAGTACCTTTTTGCTAAGTATTTCCTCAAGAATGACCAGTCTGTAGTTTCAGTGAGTAGCTGTATTGGTCTGCAGTAGGTTAGAGAAGAAGAAGAAGACAAGGAAGAAGAAGAGCTGGTTTGGATATGCCAACTTTCTCCACCACTTAAGGGAGAATCAAACCGGTTTACAATCACCTTCCCTTCCCCTCCCCACAAAGGACACCCTGTGAAGTAGATGGGGCTGAGAGAGCTCTAAGAGAACTGTGATTAGCCCAAGGTCACCCAGCTGGCTTCATGTGTAGGAGTGGGGAAACCAACATGGTTCACCAGACTAGCATCCACCGCTCATGTGGAGGAGTGGGGAATCAAACCTGATTCTTCAGATTAGAGTCCACCACTCCAAACCACTGCTCTTAACCACTACACTACACTGACCAGTATAGGGTTGCCAGCTCTGGGTTGGGAAATACCTGGAGTTTTTGGCAGTGAAGCCTGAGGTGGGCAGGGTTTGGAGAAGGTTGGTGACCCTATTCCCCACTCCTACAGATAAAGCCAGCTTGGTGACCTTGGGCTAGTCACAGCTCTTAGAGCTCTCTCAGTCCCACCTACCTCACAGGGTGTCTGTTTTGGGGAGAGGAAGGGAATATGATTGTAAGCCGGATTGATAGCCTCTGCCGGTCTGAGTAGACAATACTGACTTGGCTGGACCAAGGGTCTTATTCAGTATAAGGCAGCTTCATTTGTTCATGTGATTCTTCTTTAAGTGGTAGAGAAATCAGCATATAAAAACCCTCCTCCTCCTCTTCTTCTTTTCATCATCATCATCTTCTTCATCATCATCTTCATCATCATCATCATCATCATGTGTAGGAGTGGAGAAAACAACCCAGTTCTCCAAATTAGAGTCTGACACTAATGTGGAGAAGCTGGGAATCAAACCCAGTCTTCCAGATATAAGTCCATCGCTCTTAACTACTACATCATGCTGGCTCTCATGAGCACGAACAGGATTTTAAAAAAATACAAAATTAGAGGATGAGAGTAGTTTTTGGTAAAGCAAACAGAAGGTTCAAAATAATAGCTGTGATTCTGAGACCCTGTGCATTTGAACAACATTTCAGTCGCTGTAAATTTTGGCAGGCAAGTGATGTCTGTATAGGAAAAATTACTCTGCATGCATATACATAGAGCACTCTTTTCTATCCAACCTCTAGGCCATTGATGTCTTGCTGAATGCATATGGAATCTGTAAGGCATGAAATTGTTTTCCCAGGGCGGATCTGGAGCGAATCTTAATAATGAGAAATTATTTCAGTTACACCCATTTTCCCCTCAGTTGAGTGGCTTCTTTTCTTTTCTTTTTTAAACAAAAAAATAGTTTTGTTGTGACATTCATCTGCCTTTGTATGGGAAGTTCGGTCTTGTATCTCAGCTGTCTTCTGTCTGGATAATTAGCTGCCAAAAACTAAATAGGCAGCACAACTCCTAAAGAAAGGTTTACTCAAAGGCTTCTGAGCTTGGCGTGTCACTTAAGGAACATCCCAAAGAAGAGATTAATGGAATTTTTGCGAGAGGATGGAAAGTTAATTCTGAATGTTTAGAAGAGTACGCAGCTCGGGATGAGTCAGTTACTGGGAAGGATATTTGCTAAACACATGTTGTTAATCAATGCAGGCTGCGAAGTTCTTTCATTATGAAGTATTTGTGGATTGATTCCATATTTTGTTGCCTTTGTTACAATAATAATTAATTCCATCTCTATGTATTCTAATGTAAGCGCTTAGAAACAAAAAATGTTTACTGCTGAGGCCAATCTAATATGAAGCGATATGAGTGAAGGAGCAGAAAACTGGTGTAACTTTTAGCATTGCACTCAAAGTGGATTCTACTTTGGGGGTGGACGAGATGATCCTGGTGGTCCCTTCCAACTCTATGATTTCACTGCCATTTTTCACATTCCCCACCCCGGGTCTTCACATCTCTAGTTGCAGCTTCCTTCTCCACACTGAACCAAGGAAATGTGTATATGTCTGGTTCTTTTGGTAAAGTCATAGATGGTTCCAGCTAGCGGTCCCCAGTGTGGTGCCTGCTGGCACCTGCCAAGTGTTTTTAGAAAGTGGGTGGGGCCAGGGGGGACTTTTTCCCAGCTGGGCTTCTGATTGGTCATTGAAGATCTGATGGGCGGTGCTTCATCAACAGCTGCCACCACACCACAAGGGCCTTCACTGCATTACTGTGAGTGTATGCAAGAAAATATTTTAATCAGTATCTTTGTTTCAAAAAACATCCTGTTAAACAGAACTTCTGCCTTAAATGCTGGACATTTACTGTTATACTTAAGCATAACCTCATAAGAACATAAGAAAGGCCCTGCTGGATCAGACCAAGGTCCATCAAGTCCAGCAATCTGTTCACACAGTGGCCAACCAGGTGCCTCTAGGAAGCCCACAAACAAGACGACTGCAGCAGCATCCTGCCTGTGACCCATAGCACCTAATATAATAGGCATGCTCCTCTGATACTGTGGAGAATAGGTATGCATCATGACTAGTTTTCATAAGAACATAAGAAAAGCCCTGCTGGATCAGACAAAGGTCCATCAAGTCTGGCAGTCTGTTCACACAGTGGCCAACCAGGTGCCTCTAGGAAGCCCCCAAGCAAGGCGACTGCAGCAGCACCGTCCTGCCTGTGTTCCACAGCACCTAATATATTCAGCATGCTCCTCTGATGCTGGAGAGAATAGGGATGCATCATGACTAGTATCCATTTTGACTAGTATCCATGGATACCCCTCTCCTCCATGAACATGTCCACTCCCCTCTTAAAGCCTTTCAAGTTGGCAGCTGTCACCACATCCTGGGGCAGGGAGTTTCACAATTTAACTCACTCCCCAACACGTTATGGTTGTGCCCCCCCCCCCCGCACAACCCTGTGTCAGAATCATAAAGGTGCCTGTAGACTAGTGTTGCCAGCTCCGGGTTGGGAAATTCCTTAAGATTTTTTGGGGCGGAGCCTGAGGAGGGCAGGGTTTGGGGAGGGGAGGGACTTCAGTGCCATAGAGTCCAATGGCCAAAGCGGCCATTTTCTCCAGGTGAACTGATCTTTTTCAGCTGGTATCAGTTGTAATAGCGGGAGATCTCCGGCCTCCCACTTGGATGTTGGCAACCTGATCCCTGGCTTAAGCCCATTTAATTGATGTTTCTCTCTTCCCTTGTCACTGCAAGAAATCCGTGTTTTCATAATTGTGAACCAGCTGTACTTTTCTTGAAATGCATAAAACGTTTTCCGCTTACTTTTAATGAACTTACAGTAGGACTGCGGTCAGCAGATCTTACAGTCCTTTTGCCAGCTGGGATATTACATTCCTCAGAGAAGTTTAATCTTAGACCTTGTGTAAACTATTAAGCTGAGGGATTTCAGTTCTGTGCTTCTGATGTGGTACCCAGGTTTTCACAAATGTTGCACATCACTGCCAAAGTCTTTCAAAGACACTGGGGGGTTCAAATTAAACAAAACATGTAACTGTTTTCTGGAATAATAAACTTTATATGCATAGTAAATAAAGCCACTGATACCAATGTGAAATTCGGCACTGGATTCCTTGGCTTAGTTGAACTGGTAAAATGTACTGTGTGTGTGTGTGTGTGTGTGTGTGTGTGTGTGTGTGTGTTAAGTGCCGTCAAGTCACTTGCAACTCATGGCGACCCTATGAATCAGTGTCCTTCAAAACGGCCAATCTTTAACAGCCCTGCTCAGGTCTTGCCAACTGAGGGCTGTGGCTTCCTTTATAGAGTCAATCCATCTCTTGTTGGGTCTTCCTCTTTTCCTGCTGCCTTCAGCTTTTCCTAGCATGGTTGTCTTTTCCAGGGACTCTTGTCTTCTCATGATGTGACCAAAGTATGACAGCCTCAGTTTAGTCATTTTAGCTTCTAGGGTCAGTTCAGTCCTGTTTTGATCTAGAACCCACTGATTTGTCTTTTCGGCGGTCCAGGGTATCCGTAACACTCTCCTCCAACACCACATTTCAAAGGAATCTACTTTCTTCCTATCAGCTTTCTTCATTGTCCAGCTTTCACACCCATATGTAGTAATCGGGAATACGATGGCATGAATTAACTTAATCATAGTTGCCAGTGACATATCCTTACACTTAAGAATTTTTTCTAGCTCCTTCATGACTGCCCTTCCCAGTGTCAGTCTCTTTCTGATTTCTTGGCTACAGTCTCTGTTTTGGTTGATGATGGAGCTAAGGAATAGAAAGTCTTGAACAATTTCAATTTCCTCATTGTCAACCTTAAAGCTGAGTAATTCTCCTGTAGTCATTACCTTTGTCTTCTTGATGTTCAGCTGTAGTCCTGCTTTGACACTTTCTCTTTTAACTTTCAGCAGTAGTTGTTTCAAGTCTTCAGTATGTCCTACTGATTTTAATGTTATTTATGTATTGTATGATATTGCATTTTAATTGATGTAAGCCTCTCTGAGCCTGACCTTGGTTGGGAAAGGGCGGGTTAAAAATCTAATAAACTAAACTAAACATACAGGATGGTAGCTCATGTCTAACAGCACAAATATCAAATATGTGTATTTCCCGTTCTTTTTAATAATTGCTTTATAAAAGTACACTTTCTATTACCTTATCTGAAAGATCTTTCAAATGCTTTTGATAACTGCAGAATTTGGTTCTCAAGCCCTCGGCCTGATCTTACGGATGTTTACTTAAAACCTACGTAATTCAATATGTTATTCTCAAATAACTATGGTTCACATCACCGTATGGGGTTGGTTTGTTTTTGCTGTTTTGAGAATGCAGACTTGATTAACTTTTAAAACATAAAACACTTCTGTCGAGGTTAATTGGATTTTAAAAAAAAATGTCATGTAGCATTAATAGCTGAGCCTTCATGCCATTTGCAAAGTCAGCGTGCTTTTTAACTGTCCTTATGTGTATTTTCCCCCCAGATTAAATTGCACACACATTGGGAGATTTCTCATCATGAACCGCGCTTTTAGCAGGAAGAAAGGTAAGCGCCGTTTGACTTGCTTTGTACTGGATCTGCAAAAAAGGGGAAGGGGAATCAAGAAAGTGACGAAGAGGCGTGCCTCTATGTGTTGCCGGGTGGCAACTTGGTTCCTAAAAAGTTGCCATACCCCAGGTGTTTCAAGGGTGGGTTCAGGGGGATTGGGAGACATTCTGCGTGGAAGAAGAACTCTGTCAAAAGCACCCTTTTGAAACAAGAGAACCTCTAGCTATTTTCTCAGAAGGAGATATTTGTCGTAAACCATCTGCCAGTGGCTTTTATTAATAAACTATCCATCTGGCATCAATTTGAGCTTTGCCTCTATTATCCTTGTCTGTTATATTGGAAAAGCGGGCATCTTTTATGAATAAAAGTCCTTATATTAGTACTGCAGACAAATTGTATCTGATCTGGCAAAAGGATTATTTTTAAAATGAGACCTACGTTATCAAGAGACTTCAGTTTAGAGTGGAATTTGGAGTGTCTGTGCTGAACCCCAGATTCTGTTTCCTTTATTTATAATGACCAGATGGCTTCCAGAAAGAGCGGAGTCTTCCTTTCTTTTTACCGCTGTGAATTCTGTCCATTGCTCTCACTGAAGTACTTCTTAACGGTGTCACGTGCTGCATTCTGATTGCGTGCATTGAAGTTAGGTGTTTGTTGAAACGTGTTCTGTAGACTCCTGAATCATGTTTAACCCTGCCAAAAAAAACAACTACCCCTAACAGAACCAAATCAAATCAAATTTATTAATACAGTCAACTGACCAAGCATATCCCAATACATCAAAATTTCCAGATTCAATAGTTTTGCACTGCAGAATCACAGACTGCCCGTACAAATTAAGGTGTAAGATCAATAAAAACAACCCCTGATTAAAATTATCACCTTAAAATTGATAAAATTGTAAAATATTTTAACGATCATTCTCTAATAAAGTTCTGCATATTTTAATAGCAACAGTGCAGAACTTGGCAGCTTGGAGCGTAAGCTGAGGATCTTCTCCTAATAGGAGCTTCTTTGCCAAAAGCTCAACTGACTTTTCAGGGAATTTACCAAGCAAGGGGGAAATAAGCTTTGATCTAACTTCGCAGTAGAATGGGCAACTTATCAGTACATGTTCGATGGTTTTAATGTCCCCTGTCCCACACGGACAAAACCTCTCTGATCTAGGGATCTTCTTATATTTCCCTTCTAGAACAGCTGGTGGTAGGGCCTGGCATCTGGCACCCTAAGCATAATGATATCTTTACATATCTATTGATATGATTGCTTGTAGACTTTGCTGAGTTTGAAATTATAGTGTTTTGTTTCCAGAGCCAGGCGGTGTGCCTTTAATGTAAGATTAAAATCTCTTTTCCCAGTACCAGACAGCCAAAGAAAGTCTTTTGCATTGGCTGTGGTTAGATACCTTCAAAAGTACTTGAATGAAACTGGTGGATAGTAAGGTGGAATACTTGGGTCTCTCTCTTACCATAATTCAAGTAAGGGTCATCATGAAACGCGCAGAGAGGTGAAGGGGAGGCGATTTCAGTTTGATAAAATTAGTACCGAACTTCGTGCTCTGTGTGTTTGTTCTACTCTGGCTCTTGGAATATCCTCTCCTCTTCGCCTTTCCTTATATCTAAAACACTTTATCATCCCGAGCAGCTGCCGTGCATTCATGTTGGGCAAATTGAATGCTCTACCTACAGCAGAATTGAATAAGCGCCATAGGGTAATTCCATTCTCTGATCGCTTATGTAGCTGTTCTACTGGTAAGATTGAGACTATTGGCCATGTACTATTATTTTGTATGCATTGGGCCTCACTTAGAGAATTGTGGATTATTCTGAAAAAGTACCAACTTGCTCCTGAACCAAAGGCAGTCTCCTTGCTGTTAGCTGATATTTGCCAGGGAACTACGAGGTCAGTATCTAAATTTCTGTTTGCATTAATATCTTTAAAGCGTTCTCATGCTCTGAATTAAGAAACAATGCCAGCTTTTACTATTATGTTTTATGTTCATGTTTTATATGTTTTTAGTGTGATTTATTAACACCGTGTAACTAATTTTCATGCTATTTGCACGGCTCAAGATCTAAGGTCGAAGGTGCTTTGTTAATAAAAATAAAGTGTTTTCATTTCCTTTAAAGAACAAGGACCAAAGAAGTGCCATCTTCCTTCAGAAGTGTATCTTTGTATAGTGGTGACATTCAGAGTGCAGTCCTTATGTTGTCCATATGGCAAAGATATCTGCTGTAGTCATGGAAATGGCACTCCTGACTCCTGTGACTACGCCGTGCCGAATCAGATTTTGGCCAAAGTACGGCTGCCTTTTTAACATTGTTGGTTCTATTAAAGCCCTTATGTGACTTTACCACTTTTGGATGGTGCACATGTTACGCTATGATTGAAGTGTATTATGATTGCATGGTAGCTGTACCTGAGGAGACAGAGTTGACTTAGGGTTGCCAGGTCCCTCTTTGCCACCAGCGAAGCCTAAGAGGGCAGGGTTTGGGGAGGGGAGGGACTTGAGTGCCATAGAGTCCAATTGCCAAAGCAGCCATTTTTCTCCAGGTGAACTGATTTCTATCAGCTGGAGATCAGTTGTAATAGCGGGAGATCTCCAGCTAGTACCTGGCAGTTGGCAACCCTAAGTTGACTGGGTTTGTGGAAAGAGTTTGTGTGTGAGAGAGAGGGGAAGAGAGTGGAGTGGGTGAAGAGTGAAATGCTGAGAGAGAAATCTGTGCTCTTTGGGGATGTTTAAGCCTAAGTGGCAAGTGAGAAAATAAGCCTGTGTGACTAGGTCTAGTCAAGAAAGTTTAGAGAAAGAAGAACTGTACCTGTCTGAAACCATTACGCTTATGACCCACACAGAAACCGCTACACTGTTTTACTTCTAAATAAACTCTATTTGTGTTATAAGGTCAAACAACTGTTTTATTTAGAGTAAAGGATCCCCCGTTACCTCAGGGCCGCCCCCTCACACTGACCGTTCTGTCATTCCACCAGCTATAACTAAGCCAGCGTGGTGTAGTGGTTAAGAGCAGTGGTTTGGAGAAGTGGACTCTGATCTGAAGAACCAGGTTTGATTCCCCACTCCCCCACAGGAGCGGCGAATGCTAATCTAGTCAACTGGATTTGTTTCCAGATATGTTGTCGGTAGGGCTGTCAATTCAGTTCGGTCCGAACTGAAAATCAACCGAATTTCCCCTGATTCGGTGATTTTCAGTTCGGACGGATCCGAACTCAAATCTGGCGGGCAACCGGGGGGGCCGAATTCAGCGAGTTCGGGAGTTCGCAAATAAATTCGGCCAATTCGGCCCCCCCCTTCAGGGGAGCCCGCTGAAAGGCGCGGGCTGCCCTTTAAACTGATCTGCGCCTCCCAGCTGGGAGGCTCAGATCAGTTTAAAGGGCAGCCCGCCTCCCTTCAGCGGGCTCCCCTGAAGGGAGGCGGGCTGTCATTTAAACTCATCTGTGCCTCCCGGCCGGGAGGCACAGATGAGTTTAAATGACAGCCCGCCCCCCTTCACGGGAGCCCGCTGAAGGGAGGCGGGCTGTCATTCAAACTCATCTGTGCCTCCCGGCCGGGAGGCACAGATGAGTTTAAATGACAGCCCGCCCCCCTTCACGGGAGCCCGCTGAAGGGAGGCGGGCTGTCATTCAAACTCATCTGTGCCTCCCGGCCGGGAGGCACAGATGAGTTTAAATAACAGCCCCCCCCTTCACGGGAGCCCGCTGAAGGGAGGCGGGCTGTCATTCAAACTCATCTGTGCCTCCCAGCCGGGAGGCGCAGATGAGTTTAAAGGGCAGCCCCCCCCTTCACGGGAGCCCGCTGAAGGGGGCGGGCTGCCCTTTAAACTGATCTGCGCCTCCCAGCTGGGAGGCGCAGATCAGTTTAAAGGGCCCCCGCGCGCCTTCAGGGAATCCCTGGAGGTGCGCTTCGGCCGAATTTTCCCCCGAACTCCGGATCCCCCCGAATTACCGGGGATCCGAAGCGGGGGAGTTCGGACTTCGGCACGTACCGACCCCACAAGGGTCAAATTCGGCCGAATCCGAACTGTACCGAATTTTTTTTTTGACAGCCCTAGTTGTCCTAGGCATATAAAAACCATCTCTTCTTCTTCTTTCTCTTCCTCTTCTTCTTTGGGTCCAACTAAGACTTCTAAGGCAAAAGCCGTAGGTGACTGTGAAAATAAGTAGGGAATGCTAAGGAAGGCAAGGAGGCAGCATAACACGCGTCACCTCAGAACGCTACAGAGAGGTGCCTTTACAGGCGTTACATATCAGGGGTCTCAGAAAAGAGGAAAAAAATGTTACATGACCCATTTTATGAAGTGCTAAGGATTGGATCCGGCTCCTCCTGGCAACAGAAGGGCACGCCTGCTTGCACAGGGGGATGCATTGTTTCTACAGATTTATTCTTCCCCACTGCAGCCAACCCATGCCATTCCTAATAGGAACCCTGACCTTTCAGAAACAGGTTTTGGGGTAGTACAGGGCCTGCAGGAAGATGGGGGAGTGGAAACCGTCTGTTCTGTGCTCATTGTTCTTTGGATCCAAGGCTGCACAAGCGCTTAAAACATTTTCCGGCTTCCTTTTTCTGCCTGTTGTTTCCGCAGTGAAAATTCAGAACAGCAACCAAATTGTGCAGGCGCATATGTTGCCTGATTCTCCACTAAACATTTGTATACTGCCGCAAACGACCCACGGATTTTGAAAAGATGTCAGGAAAGCACAGGAACAGATTGTGCGTGGCCGTATGGGTCCATGACAAAAGCCGCGGAGTCATTTTTATCGGGACTAGCCAAAATAGCACAAAACAAAGCGCAAACGTTTCGGTTCTCCAGAATTCTTCATTGAACACACATGAAGGGGCCCTCTACTGAATCAGACCCTTGGTCCGTCAAGGGTGGCATAGCCTCACTTTACTCAGTGGAGACATTTCCCCTATTTTATTTTTTAATTTTCGGTTTATTTTCTTGATGCCGGCTGGGAGGCTTCTGCAGAGGCGCCATGTTTGCGCCGCTCTTGGCATCTGCCTAACTGCCCTCCCTTTCAGGAATGAGCCAGGCCTCCTTAACCTACAGAATTAACTGCTACAGGACTGTGACTCTTCATATAAACACCTTTTAAGGATGATTACATTTTTTTTGTGTAAGTTAGTGGCTAACAGGCATGACAGTAACACTCACAATCCGATGCTCGGAGAGGGAGAGCAGCAATTATGTTGAGTTGTGGTTCCTGCTTTCTCTTTGCTTTGGTTGTGGCATCAACAGTGAGTTGAAATTCTATCAATTCGTCCTCGGTTATCAGCAGTAAAACTCAGCCATGTATTAAAAGTCCCGTCATCTGGTGCTGGGGCACGCTCTCCTCTGCTATACATGTAGTGAAGACAACCATAATCATAAGGAGAGTAATGTTCAGCACAGAGTCAGCAGTCTGAAAGAAGAGCTTGCTTTTCCAATGTCCAGAGGGAGTCTGGCCCTCTCAGAAGGCATTAATTGCTTCCTGGTGACTGTGTCTTGTCAGACGGATAAGATGGACATGAACATCAAACAAAATGCTTCTTGGTGGCATCTTGATGGACTAGGCGAGTAGGTGATGTGAAAGACCCCTGCCTGAGACCATGGAGAACAGCCGCTGGTCTGAGTAGACAATACTGACTTTGATGGACCAATGGTCTGATTCAGTATAAAGCAGCTTCATGTGTTCAAGAAGAAGCAGAGAAGAAGCTGTGGCTCAGTGGTAGAGCACCTGCTTGGCATGCAGAAGGTCCCAGATTCAATCCCCGGCATCTCCAGTTAAAGGGAATAGGCAAGTAGGTGATGTGAAAACCCCTGCCTGAGACCCTGGAGTGCTCTTCAGGGTCTCAGGCAGAGGTCTTTCACATCACCTACTTGCCTGAGACCCTGGAGAGCCGCTGCCGGTCTGAGCAGACAAAACTGACTTTGATGGACCAAGGATCTGATTCACTATAAGGGCCATAGCTCAGTGGTAGAGCATCTGCACACAGAAGGTCCAAGGTTCAATCCCTGGCATCTCCAGTTGAAGAGACTAGGCAAGTAGGTGATGGGAAAGACCTCTGCCTGAGACCCTGGAGAGCCACTGCTGGTCTGAAAAGACAATACTGACTTTGATGGACCAAGGGTCCGATTCAGTATAAGGCAGCTTCATGCGTTCATGGGTTCATGTGATGTATGAGCTGCTGCAGTGACCGAGAGTGAAAACTCTATAGAGTCCCGTGGAAAACCCCAGCTTTTGTGGAGAGCAACCTGCAAGCTAGAGCTCTAAATATAACCTACTGAAGTAATTGCCTGTTGAAATGATGACTTTTGAAAAGGCGATGTTCTGCTGACAGCCAAGTCACATCACAATTTCAGAAGGTAGGCATGTTGGTCTGCAGTAGAACAGCTAGATTTAACTTCAGTTGCACCTTAGAGACCAACAAGATTTTCTGGGTATAAGCTTTCAAGAGTCAAAGCTCCCTTCATCAGGTACCGTGATTCTTTGTGACAACAATCTGGGGAGCTGCAGGAAAACAAAAGTTTAACACTCAGAACTGAGGCATGACATAAGGATGTCTCAAGAGAAAGTTGCAGAACACAAGAGCAGTTGAACGGGCTGATAAGAAAATTGTCAATGTGGTGTAGCGGTTAGGAGTGGTGGACTCAGTGTGGTGTAGTTGTTAAGAGTGGTGGACTCTAATCTGGAGAACTGGTTTTGATTCCCTGCTCCTCCACATGAAGTCTGCTGAGTGACCTTGGGCTGGTCACAGTTCTCTGGGAACTCTTTCAGCCCCACCAACCTGAGAAGGTGTCTGTTGTGGGGAGAGGAAGGGAAGATGATTGAAAGCTGGTTTGGGACTCCTTAAAGGCAGAGAAAATTGGGGTATAGAAACCAACTCCTCCTGCTCCTCCTCCTCCTTCTCCTCCTTCTTCTTCTATATATAATATTTATTTGCAGTTTTAAGCCAGATAAAACACAAATAGTAATACAAACACTAAATTTACACTCCTAATCTAAAACAGCCAAGCACAGCTATTATGCAGCCACAAAGCTGTTTGCAAATCATTGGAGCTGTTTGCCAAACCAAACAAATATGGATGTCAGTTCACCCTGATCGCCACCATCAACCCGGGTATGTTCAACTGCCAAACACGTCTGCTGCAAAATTTGTGGCGTCCCTATGGCTAACCATAAAATCAAATATTGACATGAAGATGCCACAAACAAAACAACTCAGCTAAAAACGTAATAAAATCCAAGCCACAGATCCCACCTAAAATAATTCCACCCACCTCTCACTGAATAATAACCAATTGCCCTTCAGTTAACCCAGAACCCTTTGAAAAATGGGACCCACTTTTCCCTTGAGAAGCATGATAAAAAATATTTTACAATAAATGAGTTAAAAGAATTGTCTTGCGAGCAGTGTAAATAAGGTTGCCAGCTCCGGGTTGGGGAATACTTGGAGATTTTGGGGGTGGAGCCTGAGGAGGGCAGGGTTTGGGGAGGGGAAGGGCTTCAATGCTATAGAGTCCAATTGCCAAAGCAGCCATTTTCTCCAGGGGAACTGATCTGTGTCGCCTAGAAATCAGTTGTAATAGCTGGAGATCTCCAGCCACCACCTGGAGGTTGGCAACCCAAAGTGTGAAGGACACCCTGCTTGGCATAGTTCCTTATTCCGTTCCAGAAATTCCAGCCTCAAGCCCTCCACTCGGGTCTGCTTCTCGACCATTCAGTTTGGCCTCTGGCACTGCCCTCTTCTACAATTCAATCAGTAGGCCTAACCTTGCAGAGGGGGTAACTAATCTGAATAACCTGTTATCATCTCTGCTGATATGTTGTGTTTCATAAATCTATCCTGTATTCAAATTTGACTGAATATGAAAGTTTAATAGCCTGTGAACTTCTGTATAACTCTGCTTAGGTTGTATTGTAAGGCTTTGATAGTTCATGGTCTGCAATTAAAGAGCTAGATAAATATGGTGTCTACAAATTGGTTCCCCCCTCCTGTTTGGTTATACAGTTTTATTTATTTATTTATTATGTTTATACACCCCTCTCTAGCACTGCCGGCCTCAGGTTGGCTTCCAACAGAATGATTACATATAAATACATATAAATGCATCAATATTAAAGCATATAGCTTAAAACTTTAAAATTAAACCCATCACGTCACATCTGACTTATGGCGACCCTGTGGGGTTTTCAAGGCAAGAGACGTTCAGAGGTGGTTGGCCATTGCCTGCCTTTGGTTCACACCTCTGGTATTTCTTGGAGGTCTCCCATCCTTGTACTTGCCAGGGTCGAGGCTGAGAGTGGGTGACTGGCCCAAGGTCACCCAGCAAGTTTCCATGGCTCAAGTGGGGACTCGAACCTGGGTTTCCCAGATCCTGGTCCAGCACTTCAACCACTACACCACGCTGGCTCTCGTATACAGTTTTGTAAAAGCATAATGAAAATTGTGTTCTTATGCATAGATTTGTAAGAAAAAGAATAATATGTGGTAAATCATCCAATAGTTTTCTTGAATGTTTGGTGCTATTTTTGTTTACCTACTTAGGATGAAAGTCACAGATTTCAACTGTTGCTCTATATCATGGGAAAATTTTACACAATAATTGCATAAAGTGATTCATCTCTTGTTGCCCTTGGGAAAAGCCAACAAATACAATGGATTGTGATTGTCTCTCTTTGCTGTTGTAATCTTCTCCTCGATCTCTGATTTCTCTGAATGAGTTCCCATTGGTTGACTAGTTGTGATGTCACAGCAGGAATCTGCATCCTCTCTGACTGTTGACTAGGCTTAAGAGCAGCTGGCTGTTATGGGTCACTGGTGGTCTTTAGAGTTTTCATTCCAAGGTCTTCGACGAATTTTTGGTGTTGTCATGGGTCAGCCTGCTGAACCTTTCTCAGACGAAGAAGACCTTGAAGCAGAAGTCAGTGAAAGATAGGAGCAGCAGAAACTGAACCACAGCAGGCAGATGGGTCCTCCTCATGTCTACAGCCACCCAGCTCAGAGAGCCCGCCTCCCAAAGCCGCTGGAGCAGAGGCACAAAAGACTCGGCACAGCTTCAGGATCGGAGAAGGAATGCTATACTACCAACCCAAAGAAGAACACTCCCTGATGACAGTGATGAGGCTAATGAGTTTCACCAGGCAGGGAATGCTGAGACAGAGTAACAAGCAACAGCAGGTTAAGCAGGCAGTTGCATCCAGCCTAGTGTGGGAACAACTTGTTGCAACCGCCCCATGTTTGCCATAGACTCTGATTACTCCTGAGACTCTCGTGGCATGGACCTTGGAATGGACTTCGACCTGACATTTGGATTTCGTTCCTGGTACTGACGCTTTGGATCCAGACCTGAAACAGCCCACTTTTGACCTTGGTCCACTACCTGACTATGCTACCCGCCTCTGACCCTCAGGCCTGTCGGCATTCAGGACAGGTGCATTTCATTAATGACAGTAGAACTAGGGCTGCTGAAAGAGACAGGAGGACGCTAGAATTCAGTGCCCAACTTGCCAAAAGCCACCAAATGAAGTTGAAGCTGTGGAGATGTATTTATCTGGGACTTCCCGAATCACAGCTCTTGTTTACTAAGCAAACCATAGGCTGATTAAAATACTGAGTGGTAGCTGGCGGCGCTTTTTATCTTTAGACTTATAACTGCAAATTTGAGAGAGAGATATTTCTAAGTAGGGAGAGAAGTGATGAAAACCAACTTGATTCCACCTAACCGTATCTTTTAAATGTGTGACAATGTCATTTGAACGTTATTTCCAGTAACGTTACTTCCAGCACGCCCCTGAAACTTCAAAGGTTGTTACGCTTCATTGAGAACCTGGCTACGGCATTATTAGCCAGGAATCTAACACGCTATTGCCAATGCTAAATTAACAACATGTCATTTTAATAAGCTGCCAGATAAATCCATTTATAAAGGCTGGTAGGTTGTACAGGAAGAAGATATTCTGTGCACGCAAGATAATGCAAAAGAATGAGCATCTGTCCCTCTGAGGATAATTCCTTGTGATGCTGGTGGAAAACACATACAAATTATTTCTAACCAGGTATATTTAATTGGGGAAATTGCCTATGCATACCTGAAGAGTAAATCGTAGCAACAATTTTTCCCCATTGTGTGAAATCCTAACTCTCTGATAACTGTAGTATTGATTAAAAAGTTGTTTAAAAACACTTGAACCACAGTCATAATTTAAGGGTACTAGTAAGGGAGGCAGATTTCACACCTCATTACAGAAAGGACTGAAAAATATATCACATTTGAGAGTAATCGTCAAGAATGGTTGCTTGACCTTCAGTATTTCCAAATGTAAATTTTATTTATTTATTATTAGACTTGTATCCCGCTCTCTATCTCGGCTGGAGCCAGGCTCAGAGTGGCTAACAATAAAACACAATACATAACACACAATAAATGAAATCCACCTCAAACGTATACAATAAAATTACTTACGGTAAAATCAAATTGGCAGTAAAATCAAAATTATGAACAGTAAAATCAAATCTTTGTCCATTTGGTGACTTGCCTTCTAGCCTAAGCAAACTAATGTAAATAAATGTATGATTCAGCTCAGTAAGTCCTAAACTGTATGTTGCGAGAAAACAATATGCCATGATTGTTTTATTTAATTTGGCCAGCTAAACTATTCACAAAGGATGATGATTCACTGCATGGTTAACTGCTCTGACTTAGCATACTTCCAGTGGGACTCCGGTGGGTGACATTGATTAGTTTGGCCTTGTAGGATGCTGCAGTTGCTCAGGGATATGCTGAAGGTTGTCTTGAGTAAATCAAGAGTTCAGAAGAAACAAAGTAAAGAAACCTACCAGAGTCCTTCACAGCAGATTTCCTAGCTTGTTTACCCAGTGCCATACGAACAACCTGAGCTGGAACTGCTCCAGACACTGGTGATGGTAGAAAGTGCCGTTGAGTCACAGACTGCTTGTTAGGGTTGCCAACCTCCAGGTACTAGCTGGAGATCTGCTCTTACAAGTGATCTCCAGCTGATAGAGATCCGATCCCCTGGAGAAAATGGCTGCTTTGGCAATTGGACTCTATGAAATTGAAGTTCCACCCCTCCCCAAACCCCACCCTCTTCGCGTTTCACCCCCAAAACCTCCTGCCGGTAACAAAGGGGGATGTGACAACCCTACTGCTTATGTAGGGCTTTTAAGGCAAGAGATATTCAGAGGTGGTTTGTCATAGCCTGCCTCTACGTAGCATCCCTAGACTTCCTTGGTGGTCTCCCATCCAACTAGTAACCAGGGTAACTAACCCTGATTAGCTTCCCGCATCTGATGAGATTGGGCTAGCCTGTGGCATCTAGGGCAGGACCCACACTCTGATGCCCTGGAATTAATACACGACATGAAATGGACTTCTGAATATTATAGCCGTGTCTTGTGTAATCTCCCTTGTGCATCAACTTTTTTTCATCCTCTCTGTTTCTCTTTACTTTCACCTTCCATAGGAAGGTATTAACCCATTCTAGAGACTTTTTGGTGGTGGCCCTGATGCTGTGGAACAAGCTCCTGCTAGCTTTCCATAAAGCCTGAAAGGCCATCCTCTTCAGAAGAGCCTTTGCGTAAACGACATAATGTCTGTTTTAGAGTGTGTTGTCTGAAGGAGGCATTCAGGCCCAATGCCAAGCCTTTAGTGTACTGTGTGACATTACCCTAGAGTCCTTTCTCTTAATACATTTCATGTACTCTATTCATGCGGTTGGAATTGTCACAATAGGAATTGTGTCCCAGTTTACAGTTAGAAGCATCTGTTAAATATTTAGCATCTTTTATTTATTCGTTTGAGATGGCAATCTTGTCAAGATTGGTTTTTGTTTAGCTGCCCTTGTATTTAAAATTTCATTTTTCTCTTTTTAAGTGTGAGCAGGAAGGGAGTAGCCTGCTTTTCTGAAACATGTGAGCCACTAGCAATACTATATGAAGTTGCATGTAGTCCCACAAAGGTTGATCATTTCAAGTGAGAAGAAGAAGGAGAGTTGGTTTTTATATGCCGACTTTCTCTACCTTTTAAGGAGAATCCACCTGGCTTACAATCCCCTTCCCTTCCCCTTCCCACAACAGACACCTTGTGAGGTAGGGGGGATGAGAGAGTTTGGAGAGAACTGTGACTAGCCCAAGGTCACCCAGCAGCCTTCATGTGGAGGAGTGGGGAAACCAACCCAGTTCACCAGATTAAAGTCCACCGCTCATGTGAAGGAGTGGAGAATTAAACTTGGTTCTCTAAATTAGAGTCCACCACTCTGAACCACTACACCACACTAGCTCTCACCACGCTGGAGTGAGTGGAGTGAGCGGTGTCCTTTCTGCAGGTCAATAGCCCTGGTTAGTCCTAGAACTGAATGCAAAATTTCCTTGACCTATAAATCCTATACAAGATTTTGGAATTTTTTGTGTGCGCGCCCTTGGCAAATACAGGTCTCGTAGTCCATTAGCCTGTCTTTGAATTATGACTAATTCAAAGTGTAGCATCCATGGATAATTAACAAATTTAAGAACTTGCCAAAAATTGTATGAAGATATGGAATAGAAAGGTCATGGACAGTCATCAGCATTACAGATAAATGCCATTCTGTAGCTCATGATTAGCTGGCGGCCAGCCTTAATGCCAAGAGATGATTTTGCATCCATTAGTGGTTTCGATTTATCAAAGTTATTCAGTATATTAAAGTTGTGCCAAAATGTTGTTCAGACGTAAGATTAAGTAAATGTCACAGCAAGACGGATAGCCTTTGGACTGGGGCGAATTATTACAGAGCAAGACCAACAAGCCAAAACCCAGGCGTTTCCCATTACATTTTTTTTAATCTTCGGGGGGGAGTGGGTTTTCCTCCCCAATTTCCCACCAGTTTCCCCCCCCCCCCCGAGCATTCCCCTATCTAACTCCAACTCAACAACCTCTCTCTGGAGCCTCCCTTTGAAAAGCTCTTCTGCTAAAATGCTGTGACCTTTAAGTATACTACTGAATGTCCAAGGAGAACAAAACGCCCCCACCCATGGGAGCTGTGGCGATCATGAATAAATCAGGTTACAAACAGAAGGTTGGGCAGAAACGTTCTTCTACAGTACATTGTCTTTAGAGCTCCTTGAGAAATACCCTAACAAAGTACACAAACTGCTGGAAACACTTCCTATAGGAATGCTTTCTGCTTGCTATACAAAACCAACAAAGTGGGGGATCCTGGATGCCCCGTTGTCTTGAGAACCAGCACACTCTTTACAGGAGTGTCTAGCTATGTGGACACGATCATCATAAAAAGAAGACTTATGGATATTTGTTATACTCTGATTTAGGGTTGTGCAAAAAAAAGTAAATTTCGGTTTGGGTTTTTTTTGGCCTGATTTTTCAGTAAACCTGAAATAAGTGGTTACCACACATAGTGGTAAATATGGGTATTTGGCTTATTTCCCAGTTTACCGAAAAATTCGGGCCCATTATAGTCTATAAGAAATTATTTTTGAAGCTCCTGTGGGGGGATTTTTGGAGGTAGCATCCCCAAATGTAGCTTAAAGGGACTCTCCTTGCATGAACCTCAAAGTCTGGTGAAGATTTGGTCAGGGGGTCCAATTTTATGGGGTCCGGAAGGGGTCGTCCCCTCCTCCATAGAAATGCATGGTAACGTTTACAATGTTTTTCTATTTGGAATGGGGGCTACCCCCTCTGGACCCCATAAAATTGGACCACCCCACACAATCCAATCTGATATGGAGGAGCAGGGAATCAAACCTGGTTCTCCAGACGCGAGTCCACTGCTCATGTGGAGGAGTGGGGAATCAAACCTGGTTCTCCAGATAAGAGTCCACCGCTCCTAACCACAACACCATGCTGGTTCCAGGCACCATTTATTTGCAGGATACGGACTTCTTGAGGAAACTGCTGGGCATTGGTGACCTCCACAAACACCATGCTGTGGGTGTGAAATCTATACACCAACATTCTGCACAAAGATGAACTAGAAGCCTTTGGGATAGTTTCAGAAGGTGTCCATGTTGGTCTGGAGTAGAACACCTGGATTCGAGTCCAGTAGCACCTTAGAGAACTAGAAAATTGGGGGGGTATGAGCTTTCAAGATACAAAGCTCCATGAATCAGGGAGGGGGAAACTAATACGGAGAAACAGAACCCCCTCCAAAACTATTCCTTTATGTGCCAAAGTTTTCAGTGCACAAGGACTCTTTTTTCAAGGGGTCATTGTTATTCCTTCCTTCCTTCCTTCCTTCCTTCCTTCCTTCCTTCCTTCCTTCCTTCCTTCCTTCCTTCCTTTCTTTCTTTCTTTCTTTCTTTCTTTCTTTCTTTCTTTCTTTCTTTCTTTCTTTCTTTCTTTCTTTCTTTTCCTTCCTTCCTTCCTTCCTTCCTTCCTTCTTTCTTTCTTTCTTTCTTTCTTTCTTTCTTTCTTTCTTTCTTTCTTTCTTTCTTTCTTTCTTTCTTTCTTTCTTTCTTTCTTTCTTTCTTTCTTTCCCTCCCTCCCTCCCTCCCTCCCTCCCTCCCTCCCTCCGTTTATTTGTTTATTTATTTCCCTATTATATTAGGTACTGTGGAAAACAGGCAGGAGAATGCTGCTGCAGTCATTTTGTTTGGGGGCTTCCTGGAGGCACCTTGTTGGCCACTGTGTGAACAGACTGCTGGACTTGATGGGCCTTGGTCTGATCCAGCATGGCCTTTCTTATGTTCATTTCAACCTTTCTGGACATTCAGTAACAGACAGAAAGGTTACAGAGCTTCAGCAGAACATGGATCTGAAATGCCTTGAAATGTCCCTCCTTACAGGTTCATGTACACTAGTTGGCTTTCCTTCAGTCCATTCCTCAGGTTGGGGGCCAAATGGGCTTAGGAGGCAGTGTGGCCCCTACGCTGGTGTCTGTGCCAAGTGCGCCATGCAAGCTGGCACAGACGCCAGCAGAGGGGCACTGACACTGGCCCCTCTGGACTGCCGCAGCAGCATAGCCCTAGGACGCCTGCGCAGCCTCCCGACAGCGTCCTCCCGATGCAAGTCCTCGTGTCGTCATCCCAGGAGGCATTAGGGTTGCTAACTTCCAGGCAGAGCCTGGAGATCTCCTGGGATTATAACTGATCTCCAAGCTACAGAGATCAGTTCCCCTGGAGAACACGGCTGCTTTGGAGGGTAGACTTTCGGATTTCGACTTTTCAGCTTCATTTGGATAGACAGTTTATGTTGTTGTTGTTTTTTTCCAGTTTGGCATATCTAAATGGCAGTCTGTGAAGCCCTGCTAAAATTAATTTTAGGGGAAATGTGTGAAGGAACACAGTCATCTGGATTTCATTGTGAAACCCATTCATCTAATAAATTGAAAACATCCACTGCCACATTCCTTTGCATAATCTTTTGCTGAACTTCTTAATGTAGTATCCCCCGGTCTTGAATTTCAGAGCAGTCTTTCCTGTTGCTTTGAAATGAAATTACATTGGGGCAAAAGCTTGATAGATGGTTTCCCCTTGGTCAACATCCAGTCCCCCTTCCCATTTCTGGTTCTCATTGGCTGTTCTTTGCATGGACATTGCAAAGAGAAAGCCGTCTCGAAGCTGCGTTCGTGAAGCTCCGCCATGAATTAGCCCCACTCCCCTCTTAAAGCATTCCAAGTTGGTAGCCATCACCACATCCTGGGGCATTTGCCTGGTATTGACATTTACATGCTGTTGCCATGGGGTGTATGAATTCACTCTTCTCTACTTAGGGATAGATGGATTCACATTCTAGCTGTAGCTGAAGAAGTGAGCTGTGAGTCACGGAAGTTCATACCCTGTCAGCAATTATGTTAGTCTTTAAGATGCTCCTGGACTCCTGCTCTTTTCTACTGCTACAGACAGACTACCATGGCTACCCATGTGATCTATAATAAACTATTATTTCTACTTAAGAATACTTTACCGTGGGTGAGCCAACTGATGCTGGACTGGTCTCTTACTGCTGTACCTATAATATGCATAGTATGTTATTATTTATTTACAAAAGTACAGTTTGTGGTAGAGCAGAGGGGACGATAGAGTTCCCTCTATAATAAGGTTATGTTCAAATGGCTAAATACAGAAGTTCTGTTATTGAACCCCTGTGGTGCCCACTTTTGTGTTGTGCGAGACCAGATACATAACAGTGCCTCGGTTCACTGACAACAGCCTATGAATGCTTTAGAGCAGGGGTGTCGACCCTAGAGCTAGGGTTGCCAACCTCCTTTTCAAATAAAGCCTTCAAATTCGCGCTGGACCATCGAATGGGACCTCCTTGGTAGGGTTGCCAGGTCCGTCTTTGCCACCCGTGGGAGGTTTTTGGGGCGGAGCCTGAGGAGGGTGGGGTTTGAGGAGAGGACGGACTTCAATGCCATAGAGTCCAATGGCCAAAGCGGCCATTTTCTCCAGGGGAACTGATCTCTGTCGGCTGGACCTCACTTGTAATAGCGGGAGATCTGCAGCTGCTACCTGGAGGTTGGCAACCCTAATAATTGGTGGAAATAACTGAAAAGTTTTTAAGCTGTTCTGTGTTGGGGGGGTGGGAGGGGAGGGGAAAGCATTGCACGGTAGTGTTTTATATGCAAAAGGTACAGATATATTGAGAAATGTACATTTTTTATACTTTAAATAAAATTCAATTTAAAAAGTAAGACGAGAGCAAGTAAGGCTGAATTGTGCGTGTGTGTTTTCCCCCCTTTTGCAGACAAAACGTGGATGCACACGCCCGAGGCTCTATCAAAGCACTACATCCCTTACAGTGCAAAGGTGAGATTTCCGCTTACTTACCTTGTTGTCGCTTTACTCGGCCAATTTCTCAGTTCTGATTTTGCTTTCCTTTTGCAAAAACCGTGACCTGCTCAACATGGCTTGAAAAGGACCAGGGATTTGTGACCTGACATAATATGTTGATCGCAGCTGGTTCTGGGAATAGAAGAAAAAAGGTTCCGCAGTTAGCTGGTATGCATGATTTGCAAGATAGGTTAGCCAGCTTTTGACTGGAGGAGGTTTAGTTTGCTAGTGGAGAGCCAGTGTGATAAAGTGGTTAAGAGCGGTGGTTTGAAGCGGTGGACTCTGATCTGGAGGACCGGGTTTGATTCCCCACTCCTCCACATGAGTGGTGGAGGCTAATCTGGTGAACTGGATTTGTTTCCCCACTCCTACTCATGAAGCCAGTCGGTTTGATAGTGCCAGATTAGAGTCTGCCGCTCATGTGGAGGAGCAGGGACTCAATCCCGGTTTTCCAGATTAGAGTCCACCACTCTTAACCACTACACCATGCTGACTCAAACACATATACAAGTTAGGACTGAAATGTCTGTGGGCTTTTCCCAATGTGTAAGCAATTGATCAAATGCTGTTCCATCTTGACCTTGTATTCTGAAGCCAGTTTGATGGACTTTGCCATACAAGTATCTGCTGCACTTCAGTTGAAGTGAAGTGAACCAAAATTATTGTGTTGATTTCTTTGATTTAGGAATCACTGTGAGGTTCACATCTGAATTTCGTTGCAGTGATAGAATTTTATGATATTTTTAGTACAGCGCTGTTGAGATGAAGTTCAATGAAATCAATCTTTTATTCTAAGAAAGCTTTCCTAGTGCATTTTACTCTTGCGAGAAATAAACAAAGCTGACAAACCTTATAAAAATCAGTTTCTTCCCCGCCATTGGGTATTATTTTTAGTTGCAGCCACAGTAAGATAGCCAAGAACCTGATTGGCAAATGTATATTAAAATCACTTTAGTTATGCTCAATTTTATAAGCTGTGATTTGCAAAGTAGATAGATTTTTTTGCTACGTTACACTGGCTCTAGCTATAGGCACAATCCTGCCAATTATCAGTTATCATGTGGAGGAGCAGGGAATCAAACCCAGTTGTCCAGATTAGTGTCCACCTCTCTTAACCACTACACCGTGTGTGTGTGTGTGTGTGAGAGAGAGAGAGAGAGAGAGAGAGTTAATTGCCGTCAAGTCGCTTCCAACTCATGGCGACCCTATGAATCAACGTCCTCCAAAATGTCCTATCCTTGACAGCCTTGCTCAGGTCTTGCAAACTGAAGGCTGTGGCTTCCTTTATAGAGTCAATCCATCTCTTGTTGGGTCTTCCTCTTTTCCTGCTGCTTTCAACTTTTCTTGCCTTCTCATAATGTGACCAAAATACGATAGCCTCAGTACTACACTATACTAAAACCATAAAAGACAATCGAGAACCAATATAAAATCCAATATAACCAATATAACATCCATCACCTTTAACTGCCTTCAAAAGTCCTTTTGAGCTTAACAAGGTCTTACAAAGCCTTCTGAAGAGAAGACTCCTTCCTGACCTTTTTAATAGGGCCGTTCCACAGAATGGGAGCCATCTCAGTAAAGGCCTATGGTGGTACAGTGGCCATTCTAATAGAGCAGCAGGAGGATACACCAAGGAGAAGAACGGGGTGGCTGCACAGGTTCATACTAGTGCCCCGAGCTCAAACTATCTTTAACCCCATCAATCCCTGGCCCTTTGCTGCTTCCCTCTGCCATTTCTGCCAGCGTGGTGTAGTGGTTAAGAGTGGTAGTTTGGAGTGGTTGAGGAGCAGGGAATCAAGGCCGGTTCTCCAGATCAAAGTCCACCATTCCAAAACCACCGCTCTTAACTGCTGGCTCTCCAGTTGTAGGATAACTTCCAGTTGTAGGATAATTTAATTGTAAGTTATTATTATTATATTATATTATTAAGACTGGACCCAGAGTAGCTAACAATCACTGGTCAAGTCAACATCATTACATAAAATTTAAGTAAAACCATAACACTCATCAAAATCAGTAAAATTTAGCAATAAGCCAATAAAACCTGTTGTACCAATTGGTGCATGTCACTAACATACTGGGCCATAGCGAGCCGGAGAGAAGAAAGAGCAATTGGACCCACCAAAAGTCAATGGAATAAAGTAATCAGAAAACAGGTTGGCAGGGAGGCCAGCTATGATGATAAATACCACTGCCGTCCTCAACCACAGGCCTGGCGGAAGAGAACATGCATCCCGTATTTTGCAAACGTTTCCCAACTGTGGTGCTGCATCCCTAATCAACTGCCAAAGTGTGTTTTTTTAAAGAAACATGGGAAAAGATGATTTGACAACTCAGTATCGAGGGCAGTGCTAAAGGAGATCATTTTCATCACCCTAGTTTATAGGAAAATCAATAAGCTCAAAGTGGGAGATAACACAGCTGTTCGGACTAATGGTACAGTAGATGGATTACTAAGAGATTTTGCCAGTAATAGTAATTGAGTTGGAAGCGGAACAAGAAGGTGACCTCTGTGGAGGAAGGAGGAGAATCAAGAATCAAGTGGGAAAACAGCGACTTGGAAGAGTCATCTGATACTAAGGAGTCGTGTGGCTATAAAGGGCATTTTTAAATATTGGCCAAAGGGGGACATGTATTCTGCAGAGCTCAGAACAATGAACTCCATTTGGAGCATAAATAAAATGTAATATAATCAATAAACACAAGTTTTGGAACCGGCAGTGAGTGACGGCCCAGTAAGAAATTGAGTCCAAATTGTGTAATGGATATTCCAGCGGAAACAAACCGACTGTCTTTCCTGCTGATATGATGGGAGAGACTCCTAAAGGCCCACCCTGCTGGTTTATTCCTATGAAGCTTATGATGAATTAGTGTTTCAGTCATTGCTCAGAAGGATGTAGCCCCTGGCAGAGAGAATCTTTCCCAGCGTGTTGTCATCATGTATCCCTGTCACTTCCTTGAGCACATTTTATGATCTCTCCATTTCTTTGCCATCAAAACCTCACAAGCAGTAAGATGGGACCGGGCTGCTATTTCTGGCATATTGTTTGATCTTCTGAAAAACCAGGGATCACCTTTCATCAATCAGCAGTGTTTCAAAAAACCACTTTTCTTGGTAGTTTCAGAGGTAAGTTGTTCTATAGGTTTGCAGCAGAACAACAAGATTTGAGTTCAGTACAACTTTAGAGACCAACAAGATTTGGGGAGGTATAAGTTTTAGAGAGTCAAATCTCTGAAGAAGGGAGCTTTGGGTGCTGTAGTGGTTAAGAGTGGTGGTTTGGAGTGGTAGACTCTGATCTGAAGAACCAGGTTTGATTCCCCACTCCTACACATGAGCGGCGGAGGCTAATCTGGGGAACTGGAATGGTTTCCTCACTCCTACACATGAAGCCAGCTGGGTGACCTTGGGCCAGTCACAGTACTTTCTGAACTCTCTCATCCCCACCTACCTCACAGGGTGTCTGTTGTGGGGAGGGGAAGGGAAGGTGATTGTAAGCCGGTTTGATTCTTCCTTAAGTTGCGAGAAAGTAAGCATATAAAAACCTCTTCTTTGAAAAATTTCTTGGTCTCTAAAGTGCTGTTGTACTCGAATCACTCTTCTCGGGAACCCATTAACTTAAAAAAAAAACAGTTAAAAAAAAAACTAATTCTCAAACAGTGTTTTCAAACACTTGGCTTTAAGAAACCGAAATCCCTAAGATATGCAACATAAAGAAGCTTGATACCATCAATGGAATGTGAAAACAAGAAAAATAATGTAACAGCCTAATGCAATGCTAACAAAATTGCTATTTATAAGAAAAATAAATGGCATTGGCCCTCTACCAGCTTCACACCGTTTTCTCAGTTTTCTGTGTATGGATATTTATGCCAATCTCTGAGACCCTGGAGAGCCGCTGCCGGCCTGAGTAGACAATATTGACTTCGATGGACCCAGGGTCTGATTCAGTAAAAGGCAGTTTCATGTGTTCATGTGTCTTATTTGTGGGCTTCCTAGAGGCACCTGGTTGGCCACTGTATGGACAGACTGCTGGACTTGATGGACATTGGTCTGATCCAGCAGGGCCTTTCTTATGTTCATTGTTGCCAAATGACTGATCAGCTCTTGCTGTCGCTCTGGATGAAGCTGTTCTATCTTCAGCAGTTTACTTCCAAGTAAAGGAAAGAGAACTTGGGCTGCCTCACACATGATGTTTTTTTCTCTAAAAGTATGTGCATTCATGTAATGCTGCTGCAGTCGTCTTGCTTGTGGGCTTCCTGGAGGCACCTGGTTGGCCACTTTGTGAACAGACTGTAGGACTCAATGGGCCTTGGCCTGATCCAGTAGGGCCTTTCTTTTGTTCTTATGATGCTTGCATATTTGTTTTAAATGTCTGCTTGGTTTTTTTTTTTTCTATTTCTTTTTTTGTTTGTGTGTTTTAATTAAAAAGTGGGGGGAAATTCAACTGCCTGAAGCATTTTGCTGATAAGTGCTCCTGTCAGATGCTTTGGAAAGGCAAGGGGAATCCAGGAGAAAGGGAGAGCCCCTTTGTTCAGCTAGGATAGTATCCACCTTACCAGTGTCAGTTGAAAGATAAGATCTGGGTAACTTCCTGTGTGTGAAATGACTGCTGGGGTCCCAGGAATGTCAGACTGATTCATGGAAGGTTTAACTCCTGTCTGCTGGAGCCACAGGAGGGTTTATGGCTGTCATTTTAACAGATGCCAAGCAAAGTAGGGAGGCTGTTAATCATGTTCCCGGTCAGGCCCCGGCTAGCCTGGCTCCAGAGCATTGAGCTCAAATCTATTCAGAAGCAAAAATACTGGCGTACGCAATTTAATGGGATTTTTATGGGATTTCCATAAAAATTTAATGGGGTTTCCAAGAGGGATTTTTTTTAATTTCAGAAACAACCTGTATTAGCCTTGCACAAAAATTATTGGAACGTGTCATTTAGCATTCAAGAAAAAACACATTGGGCAGGATCGTATCGCCGTGCAGTAGGCACATGCGTTTTCCCCACATTCCCCTCCATTGCTGCAGCTCAATGTTTGGGGTCCCAGGATCCCCACAGCCAGGATGAATTTGCTGCCTCCCCTCAGTGGAGCTGTACACGTGGAACAACAATGAGGAATGGTTTCAACTCCTTTCCCCTCCTCAGTTCTGTGACTGGTCCCTCCAGGGGTCAGAAAGAGTCACCACAACAGAGAAAAATGCAGGATAACAGCACCTTCTGCACTTGCCCACTTCTTGTGTCTTTTGTAGGGCAATCGTAGTGTTTCAGCTGTGAAGCAATAATAAAGCGGAACATCTAGGAGTCCAGCAACCCCTTAGAGACCAACAAGATTTGAGGGGGGATGGTTATAAGCTTTTGAGAGTCAAAGCCATTCTAGGGATCTCTGATATAAAATACCTTATGGAGTGTTGTGAGGGTAAAAGATGGAAGGGAGAACCATGTATGCTCACCACAAGCTGCAGGGAGGTAGGATGGGATGAAAAGTTCTATTTTTACAGCAGTGTTTAATATCTGAGGAATTTTTGCACTTTGTAAACTTAAAGTTCCAGCCTCCTCAGTGGCAGTAATAACAGTCTATCTGATGATATGAGAGGCATCTAAGCAGAAGAAGGATATACAATAGGGGCTGTGGCTCAGTGGAAGAGCATCTGCTTGGTATGTAAAAGGTCCTAGGATCAATCCCTGGCATCTCCAGTTAAAGGGCGTAGGCAAGGAGGTGATGTGAAAGACCCCTGCCTGAGACCCTGGAGAGCCGCTGCCGGTCTGAGCAGACAATACTGACTTTGATGGACCCAGGGTCTGATTCAGTATAAGGCAGCTTCATGCGTTCATGTGTTCAGTAGTGGTGGTGCAGAAATGTGTAATACTGGATTCCTTCTCCAAAAGCACTTACCGTATTTTTCGCTCCATAGGATGCACCGCTCCATAAGACGCACCTAGTTTTTAGAGGAGGAAAACAAGAAAAAATCTTGTTTTCCTCCTCTAAAAACTTGTCTTATGGAGCAAATGCCAGCTAGGCGCGTGCGCGTCGGGACGGCGTGAGCCGGCGTTCCCTGCCCCGACAACCAGCTGGGAGGCGGGCGGGGCTGCACAGAGCCGGCTGGGCGCGCTGGAACGGAGCGCACAGAGCCGGCTCGTGTCATTCCAGCGTGCCCAGCCGGCTCTGTGCGCACATTCGCTCCATAAGACGCACAGACATTTCCCCTCTCTTTTGAGGAGGAAAAAAGTGCATCTTATGGAGCGAAAAATACGGTAGGTTGCAGCAGGTGAAGAAGACAGCAAAGCCAGAGATCAGTGTAGTACTAAAGAATACATAGTGCAAAATGGAATTTCAGTGTGATATAGATTGTCTCCAGGTAAACAACTTCCTGTCTGCCGGCATTTGGAGCCACTGGAGGGAGACACAGAGAGAGAGAGAGAGAGAGAGAGAGAGAGAGAGAGAGAGAGAGAGAGAGAGAGAGAGAGAGAGAGAGAGAGATCTTGTTTCTATGTTGACATATCTGAGAATAACAATTCCCGTTTTCAGCCTGTGTCGCTAACGATCCATTGATTCATCTTCCAATTTCGGTTTTCAAAAATAAGCCTGTTTCCCCCCCCCCCTCCCGCTCTCATTATTTTAACTTTACCAGGCTGGGGGCGTTTAGCTTTCTTTCAGCTGTAAATCATCTCCCTCCTAACTTCTGGATGAGAGAGAAAGGGAGAGCCCATTTATCAATCACCGACAGCAGGTTTTCTGTGCAATATTCCAACTGCCTTTTTTATCTGTCTTGTTGAGTTGGGAGATACCCTGCTCTTGTTCCAAGCGGGTTTGACCTCGTGCAGTTCATGGCCTTTTGTTCCAACTGTTGACAGTTCTTTTTTCTCTATATCCGTGTGGGTATTGCCTGTCTGCCAACGAACCCTTCACCCATCTGCCAAAGCCGTCCGTGAAAATGTGTCCTGCAATAAGGGTTAGCTTTGAAGACGTTCCATAAAGTTTGCTGTTGCTCTGTGTGTGTGTTAAATGTCGTCAAGTCACTTCCGACTCATGGCGAGCCTATGAATCAATGTCCCCCAAAATGTCCTATCTTTAACAGCCTTCAAAATATTGTCGAAGGCTTTCACGGTCAGAGTTCATCAGTTCTTGTAGGTTATCCGGGCTGTGTGACCGTGGTGGGATAATACCAAGACCACGGTCACACAGCCCGGATAACCTACAAGAACTGTTTAACAGCCTTGCTCAGGTCTTGCAAACTGAGGGCCATGGCTTCCTTTATAAAGTCGATCCATTTCTTGTTGGGTCTTCCTCCCTCTTTTCCTGCTGCCTTCAACTTTTCCCAGCATGATTGTCTTTTCCAGTGACCCTTGTCTTCTCATAATGTGACCAAAGTACAATAGCCTCAGCTGAGTCATTTTAGCTTCTAGGGTCAGTTCAGGCTTGATTTGATCTAGAACCCACTGGTTTGTTTTTTGGCGGTCCAAGGTATCCGTAACACTCTCCTCCAACACCACATTTCAGAGGAATCTACTTTCTGCCTATCTTCATTGTCCGGCTATCACACCCATACATAGAGACAGGGAATACGATGGCATGAATTAACTTGATCTTGGTTGCCAGTGACAGTTTCTACTTCTGTACTAAACATTGTAAACATTCTATGATCCAAAGGCATTTTAAACATCATTGTGAAATCTCAAGGATACTTTCATAAGCTGGGGATAAGAAAATTCTTTCTAGAATCTGAGTAGCATATCCGACAGTGCTCTCTACTGGAAGAGAAGGATTTATGTCAAGTTCTGATAACTCAGGTTTAATTATTCCAGAGTTGAATCCAGCCAAGTTCAGCTAAATTTCTAAAAATCAATGTTGTGTAATTGGAAATTGATTTTGACCAATACCAAGATAATTCTGTGGTTATTAGCGAGAGCAGACAACATCCTTAAGCAGAGTCATTTATTTTGGGCACCCGCCTGAGCCTTAACTACCTACTCTATTTATTTATTTGTATGTTTTATAAATTGTGTTGCATCTCCATCAGGTGGACCTTAAGTTAAATATGAGCGGCCAGTGTGATGCAGCGACAAAAAAAGTGGATGCGATCTTGGGGTTCATCAACAGAGGCATAACATCCTAATCGCAAGATGTCATAGTTCCGCTGTACACTGCTTTGGTCAGGCCACACCTGGAGTACTGTGTGCAGTTCTGGAGGCCTCACTTCAAATAGGATGTGGACAGAATCGAGCGGGTGCAGAGGAGAGCGACAATGATCAGGGACCTGGAGACCAAGCCCTACCAGAAAAGGCTGAGGGAGTTGAGAATGTTCAGTCTGGAGAAGAGGAAGCTGAGGGGGGACATGATTGCTCTCTTGAAGTATATTGAAGGGCTGTCACTTAGAGGAGGGCAGGGAGCTTTCGAACAGCTGTCCATCGGTGGGCAGAAGCAGCAATCGCCAGGAGACTGCCTGCCGTTAGTGGGCACCTGAGAACCCTATATACCTATCACTTGAAGTGGACAAGTATTCAAATGTTTAGATCCTTAGAATGCTAAAAAATATTGTTTGAATTGTTTTTAAATTAAATTAAGGGGTCTTTGCTAGTGAAAGAAGCTTCTATGTACACATACTTACATTTGCAGAAATCAAGATTATACTTGGCAATTTTGGGTGGGACCAAATGGGTTAAAAAATTGGACTACTTATTAGACTAATAATATAAGTTGAGCATAGAACATTCTGAGATGGAGGCTTCTAAAGGACCACCATCTAAAGGACCACCTATCTGCCAGATGAGATCTTCATTGGAGGCCTTCAGAAGTGAAATGGTTGGCCACTAGAGACAGATTTCTCCTTCCTGGGTTTGTTGAGTGTGGAGGTCCAGGAAGAGGCACCATAAAAGAAGGACTGTCTCTGGAAAATAGAGCCAGCTGGAATATAGGCTGCAGCTTATTAAATCATTCTGATTACATTTTGGTAGAAATAGACCCCAGCAGTTGACATGCACATGATAGATTTTCTAAATGTTTAACATACCATACAAAATTGATGTCTTTCAAATCTTCTAAGAGAAAAATTTGGAGAGAGAAAAATTAGCATCAAATTAAACGGCTAAATGTTGAAGAGTTCAGTTATGATTATTATGAATAGTGTCTTTGATTTCAACATACTACAAATCAAGAAAAGAGCAGGGACAGCATAGGAATCGTATTTGGGCAAATTGTGTCAAAGATGTTGCATCAAGTGATGTTGTGATTATTTAATATAGATTCCAATATTATGGAAATAATCTGAGATACACTGAAGAAATCCATGTCACCCTTTTGTTTTTTCGTTGCAATGTGTCAAGCGTCTAAATGCTTGTGCATTACAAGGTTTGTGAATGTAATTACTTTTTCCAGCAGCTGGTTGGAAAGATATTGGTCGTATTAAAAGGCAGTACATCCATCAGATTTTATTTTGCTTGAGAGAGTCCCAGTCGACTGACCGCCGTCAGGCATTGAGCTGTTGTTCTTGAGAGCTTGTTTATGGGTGACTTCTCAAGGTGCATCTAAACTGGTGGTTAAATGAGCAGTTGAGCAGGATGCGGGACCAACATTTTCCACTTGCAAAGGTCACTAAATACCATACGCAGTCCCTGGGTTTAGATTTTGCATAATATATCCCTGATAGTAATCTGAGCAATCATAGATGCTATTAGTGCATTTATATGACTTCAGCAATATTCTTGTCCTGTAGCACCTTAGAGACCAATAAGATTTCTGGCTTGTGAGAGGAGGAGGTGTGGCTCAGTGGTAGAGCATCTGCTTGGCATGCAGAAGGTCCCAGTGTTACAGGCTTTGACAGAGCACATGAACATGGTATTAATGTTGTACATATGCAGAATTATTCAGAACATAACACAACTACATATACAAACTGCAGAAAACACATAAAGAAGTTTATTGTCCTTTTAAAAGGAAGAAGAATGTTATATTCAAGAGGCTTTTGTCTCGATTACTCTAGCAGAGGCTTCAATAACATTTAAGAGACATATCATTGCCAAAGACCTTCCCAGATGAGAAACGGTTTCTCATTGTCCTCTAGACTGAGAATCGGTTTCTCATAGTCCTTTACCTGACTTCTAGATTAAGAATCGGTTTCTCAAGTCCTTTATAGTTACTGAAAGCAGACTCCAATGTCAGACTCCAATGACTACACATACAGATATGCTGTCCATCTACTCATGTGATACTAATGTTGAAATGTAAACTATAATTGTGTTTTATGATTTAAACACGAATGCTAGGTCCTAGAACTTAATGAATGGGTTCAAATGAAATGTCTTTTTCTGTAGATAAGAATGATACTAAAATTGAATATATAGAGTAAGGATAAAGCTTAAAACTGATTGTTTATAGTTAGCACAGAGTCTCCTGTTAAGGGGAAATCCAAATAAGGTAATGGAATAGGAGGCTTGATAGCCTTTAGCTTCTTGATAGAAGGACAGTCAAACCTACCTTGAGAAACAGTTTCACATACCTTGATAAACCAACAGCCGCAAAGTGACTGAAATAGGATAAATACAGACACAGAAAGGCTAGTACTTCAGACCTCTTTCAGAGGGTCTCAAGAAGAGGCTGTTGGTATGTATGGCTTTACAAATATATTATTCTAGAGTGTGAATTAGATACTTTGAACTAAATCAGACTTATTTGACTGTTATATTTAAAGTGTTGGATTTTAATACTGAATAGTATGTAGAACTTGCTTGCTTTACAGTATACATTGTAAACATACATTGTTACTGAACATAAAGACTTTGTAACTTGCATTTACACATATTTACTGGAAGTATATCAATAAAAAGACTTGCTTTTTTAAGTGAGTAAAGTAGTTGAGTCCTGCTTAGTAGGTGACTGGCTGAATAAGATAACATACCACTTCTCAGGAAGGAGTCAATTCTAAGAGCTTAGTCACTCAAAAGGCACTGACCCGCTTCACCAGGTTCAATCCCCGGCATCTCCAGTTAAAGGGACTAGGAAGGTAGGTGACATGAAAGACCTCTGCCTGAGACTCTGGAGAGCCGCTGCCTATCTGAGTAGACAATACTGACTTTGACAGACCAAGGGTCTGATTCAGTAGAATGCAGTTTCATGTGTTCAAAGGCAGACAAAGGCAGTGCAAGCCAAATTTTCAGGGAGGAGCTGTGGTTCAGTGGTAGAACATCTGCTTGTCATGCAGAAGGTCCCAGGTTCAATCCCCGGCATCTCCAGTTAAAGGGACTAGGCAAGTGTGTGTGTGTGTGTGTGTGTGTGTTAAGTGCCGTCAAGTCGCTTCCGACTCATGGCAACCCTATGAATGAAAGTCCTCCAAATGAGTGAAAGTCCTACTAGGCAAGTAGGTGATGTTTAAGACCTCTGCCTTGGACCCTGAAGAGTCGCTGCAAGTCTGAGTAGACAATACTGATTTTTATGGACCAAGGGTCTGATTCAGTATAAGGCAGCTTCATGTGTCATGTGAGAGTCAAATCTCCCTTCATCAGATACTTTGTCAGGGAGCTTTGATTCTCAAAAGCTTATACCACCAACATTTTGCTGGTCTCTAAGGCCTTTTATGCATGGCTGTTTCCCTCACCATCACCCCTCCAATGACTTTGGGTCTTTGTTTTGATTATGCATGCTGTTACCAACCATCAGAGGTCGATTTGCTCTCCCCCTGCGATTCCCCACGCATGTGTTAGTGAAACATTCTGGTTCTGACTGAAGTCAGCAGGACTACAATCCAGTAAGGACTGTACCGTTGAGTGCCTTTCAGTTTTCACCTTGATCCTGAGTGTCTGTGCCAGAAAACCCTGTAACACCATGATTTATGATCCTGTGCTCTGTGCCGGTACAGCAAGATTGAGGGTTGGGATGTTGATTTTGTGGTTCTCCAAATACCAGTACAGGAGAGAGGCCAAGTTGCTATTTACACAGCCCAAATAATGCACTTTCAATCCACTTTCAATGCACTTTGAAGGATGATTTTACTGTGTGAACTGGCAAAATCCACTTGCAAACTACCGTTAAGGTGCAGTGAAAGTGGATTGAAAGTGAATTATTTGGGCTGTGTAAATAGCACCTAAGCCTCAGGCATGACCTGATTTTAATATTTTTTTTTTACAAAAATCCAATTCTACAGTACATTTCAATGTACTTGAAACACATTGAACACAGTAACTACTAAGAGTACTGTACTGTTGACAAAGTTCACTGTCTTACCTTAAAGGTAAAGATAGTCCCCTGTGCAAGCACCAAATCTTTCCTGACCCATGGGGGTGATGTGACATCCCGACGTTTCCAAGGCAGACTTTGTTTACAGGGTGGTTTGCCAGTGCCTTCCTCAGTCGTCTGGGTGCTCATTTTACCGACCTCGGAGGGATGGAAGGCTGAGTCAACCTTGAGCCGGCTACCTGAAACCAACTCCAGTCGGGATCGAACTCAGGTCGTGAGCAGAGCTTGGACTTCAGTACTGCTGCTTACCCCTCTGCGTCGCTGGGCTCTTACCTTGCAATATGATAAATAAACATACCAAGTCTTTTTCTGTACAGCAACAGCAGCAAATGCCAACTAAGTATCCAGAATGCGACCTGTTTATTATGCTTCAATGTGGTTAATTTCCCCATTATGGTAACCTCTCAAACCCTTCTCAACCAGCCTCTTTTGCTAGGGTTATAATTTGTCTTTCAATATTTTGCCAACGTTAGTCTCGCCACGGTAAGCAAATTTAATACCACCGCTTGCATAGATGCATAAACTGTTATAATTCAATAAGAAAAACACCAGCTCTAAAAGGCAAACAAATTTCCAAATACTTCAAATACCCCATCTGATATCGTTCTCCAGACTTTCTGTGATCTTGGACACATCCATTGTGTATGGCACAACCTGATTTTTATTTGCAGGGGAGTAAAAGAGTTTTCTCAATTGTTGCTAGTTCCTCTATTCCTAAAAGGTTGCAGCCTCTCCAAGATGGTAATGATAAAGAATGTCAGTATTATGAAAATGAAGACTTGTCTACGATGGCTTTACATACTTTTTCAGATAAATGAAATTGCTTTTGCTTAATATGATAGATGATGTTTGCATTTCTCGATACTTTGCAATTTTACAGCTATTTATTGTTGGCAAATAAAATGCTGATTGGTTTTTTCAAGGCATTAAAAAAACTAACGTTTTCATTACCTTTCTCACAAATTACAATGTGTTTAGTTTCTTGGCAGTACAGAAGTGGAGCAGCCTAAAGGTACCGAAGTCGTGAGAGATGCTGTGAGAAAGCTTAAGGTAGGAAAGCCTTTTCAAATGTCGTGCATGTTCCAAACATATGTTGGGAGCTAAAATAGCACAATTGTAATTCGTTTTTGTTTGGTGATTTTAATGATTTATGTTAGGTGCTGGGTTGAGGCTGAGAGTGTGTGACTGGCCCAAGGTTGCTGGGTCCGGGTTGGGGGATACCTGGATATTTTGGGGGTGGAGCCTGAGGAAGGCGCGATTTGGGGAGGGGAGGGACTTCAATGCCATAGAGTCAAATTGCCAAAGCGTCCATTTTCTCCAGGGGAACTGATCTCTATCACCTGGAGATCAGTTGTAATAGCAGGAGTAACTGGAGGTTGGCGACCCTAGTCACCCAGCATGTTTCTGTGGCAGAGTGGGGATTCGAACCTGGGTTTCCTAGATCCTAGTCCAACACCATAACCACTATACCATGCTGGCTCTCACAGGAGGCGATGGGATTGTTAAAACACTTGCGCTAAAAACTGCTGTTGTCCTGCCAAGTTTACCAAGCCATGGGAAGGCAGATGAAGTGAAAAAATATTATTAAAAAGATTCCTGGAACAAAGGGGAAATATGCTGTTTTCTATGCCTGATTTGAATGTTTAGATTTGTTGATGTTCATTGAAAAAGTCAGGATAAGAGAAAATATGTGGCTAGCATAGACTGGAAATCTTACCTAAAACTATGGGGGGAGAGGGGGGAGGCGGGAGGAAAGCAAATGGAGAAATGGAAAGATCTCCAACTCAAACATTGCTTGGTAAATTTAAAAAACCCTCCTTTTTAATTATCTCTAAAGATACATGATAAGACTTTGGAGACCTCACTTAAAACATGCTCTGCCCGAGCACTTTGAATGGTAAAAATGAAAATGTATGGAGGAGAGGGCTATCCACGGCTGCTAGTTAAAATGGATACTAATCATGATGCATACCTATTCTGTCCAGGATCAGAGGAGCATGCCTATTATATTAGGTGCTGTGGAGCACAGGCAGGATGGTGCTGCTGCAGCCGTCTTGCTTGTGGGCTTCCTAGAGGCCCCTGGTTGGCCACTGTGTGAACAGACTGCTGGACTTGATGGGCCTGGGTCTGATCCAGCATGGCTTTTCTTATGTTCTTATTGAAGGGTTGTGTGGCCTGCTGTTGGCAATTCTGGCTCAAATATATCCTAGTTAATTGAGTCACCTTGAGGTTGTGCCCGGTTGATAGGCTCCTTGTTTATTTGACTCCTGGACCAAACCTTCAGCAAGCTAGAACTACCATAAGGCTGATTAATGTCTACTTTTCTCCTTCACCCTCCCCAGTATACCAATAGGTAAGGCCATAGTATGCAACTTGGTTTTTACCATTAGGTGGAGCTAATGTTCTACATTCAAGACAAGCATTCTTGGCAAACTTAATTCTCCCTTCCAGCTTTTAATTTCTGTCTCTGTTGTCAAGACTGAGTGATTATGTTGGGCCTGTTGGTGTTTAGATTGCTAAATAGATACATCCTTGTTGGTTTATCAACCCTCCAGCTTGGATTCTTTCTTTTTTTACTTGGATTGCATTCTCTTTTCTTTGTATCAGTACTGGAGGGGAGAAAGTATAAGTCATAACTACCAAAGGAGTCAAGGCTGTCTGGGGAATCTAGCGAATTCTGTTTTGCATGTTACATAAACACTTTCTAAACTATTCCATTTGGAAGCTTTGTTCTTGTTCCTGAAGTGATGTTTTCTGGGATTCCAACCAAAAATTTATCTAAATCTGAGTTCTCAGAGCATTTTGCAATAGAAGAAGAAGAGTTGGGTTTTATACCTCATTTCTCTCTACCTTTAAGGAGTCTTATAGCAGCTTACAATTACCTTTCCTTCCTCTCCCCACAACAGAAACCTTGTGAGAATCATAAAATCATAGAATTGCAAGGGATCACCAGGGTCATCTAGTCCAATCCCCTGCACAATGCAGGAAATTCACAACTACCTCCTGCCCCAGACCCCCAGTGACACCTGGTCACAATGACACAGAGGCACCTGGTTGGCCACTGTGTGAACAGACTGCTCTGAACTTGATGGACCTTGGTCTGGTCCAGCAGGGCTTTTCTTATGCTCTTATGAGCATCAAGGACTTCCAGTTGCCCTCAGCGCCATTTATAAATGTTTTGCTGTTGCTTACTGGAATACATGAAATACATGTAGCCATGTTTCTAGAGTATTTGGACCATTGCTAGTAACTTTGGGTCCTGACCTGGATAGCCTAGGATAACCCAATCTCAGAAGCTAAGCAGGGCTGGCCCTGATTAGTGCTTGGGATCGGAGACCACCAAGGAAGTCCAGAGTTGCTACGCAGATGCCGGCAGTGGCCCACCACCCCTGTTTGTCTCCTTCCTTGAAAACCCTATGAGGTTGCCATCAGTTGGCTCGGACTTGACAACACTTTCCACCACAGTAACATTGGTGACAGCCAATTCAGCTGTTTAATGCGGAGAGTCAAACCAGATGAGATGCAGAGAAGCTTGTGAATGGAACCCTCATTTTGTTAAGAACAGCTTCAGAAGCACCTGCTTCAGACTCAGTAAAGGTAAAGGTAGTCCCCCTGTGCAAGCACCGGATCATTCCTGACCCACAGGGTGACATCACATCTCGACGTTTCCTAGGCAAACTATGTCTACGGGGTGGTTTGCCGTTGCCTTCCCCAGTCGTCTATACTTTAACCCCAGCCAGCTGGGTACTCATTTTACCAACCTCGGAAGGATGGAAGGCTGAGTCAACCTTGAGCTGGCTACCTGAACCCGACTTCCGTCGGGATTTAACTCAGGTCGTGAGCAGAGCTTTTGACTGCAGTGCTGCAGCTTACCATTCTGTGCCACGGGGCTCGGACTCAAGGTAACCTTTTTCCTCCCATGCAGATTTCCTGACCGCAAGTGCCCCTTCCCCTGAGCTGCTGTTTGGCCCACTGGGGGATTCGTACAAGCAAATAATTCCAGGAGGGTCATTTGAGGTAGGGAACCCAGAGGGTAGAAAGTGTTAAATCTCTCTCCTTGCCCTGCTCCATGACAACAGTTCTAATCAGGACTCCGCAGCTGCTGTTTGCTAATACAAATCCAGTTCATGCATCTCTGGTGATTCTCACACAGTTTGGCCTGAGGACATACACAAACCTGGTAAACAAAAAATGGACGAAACAGCAGCTTACCATTCACTGGTATTACTAATGAGAATTTTGGGTTAGAGGGAAAGGAAATATCCTTTTTACGTTCAACCTGTTTTTCGGTTTATTCATTCCTTTTATCTAGGAATGTATAGCTTACTTTTCAATTTGTGTAAATTCTCAAGACGGAGAGCAAGACCAAAAAAATGATAGAGTATAAAATCTAAACCAGGGGTGTCGAACTCGTTTGTTACGAGGGCCAGATAGGACATAAATGTCACTTGTGTCAATCTGAAATAAGGCCCATCAAGTCCAGCAGTCTGTTCACACAGTGGCCAACCAGGTGCCTCTAGGAAGCCCACAAACAAGACAACTGCAGCAGCACCATCCTGCCTGTGTTCCACAGCAACTAATATATTAGGCATGCTCCTCTGATCCTGGAGAGAATAGGTATGCATCATGACTAGTAGCCATTTTGACTAGTAGCCATGAATACCCCTCTCCTCCATGAACATGTCCACTGCCCTCTTCAAGTCCTCCAAGTTGGCAGCCAATACCACATCCTGGGGCAGGAAGTTCCACAAATTAACTATGTGTTGTGTGAAGTAGTACTTCCTTTTATCTGTTTGAATGTCTCCCCCTCCAGCTTCAACAGATGACCCCGCGTTCTAGTATTATGAGAGAGGGAGAAAAGCTTCTCTCTGTCCACTCTTGAAGATCATGACTCTTCACCTCAACAAATGACAGTCTTCACTGTCCGTGGAAAGAAAATAGTTCCCAAATCTGGAGAGTATCAGACTAAACAAAATTCTGTGAACCTAGAACTACCACCCAAAAAAGCTTGAAGGGCTTTCTGATGTATTGCCCTATCTCTGAGAGATGTGCCATCTGTAGTAAGGCTTCGCCTTGGCAAATAGATGATGGAGAAAGTTTAGCGAGCCGCCACAAAGTAGAGCCCAGATATGTTTTATAAATATCCTTACATACTTTTTTAAAAATTTCCAGTTCGCAAGACACATCAAGAAATCCGAAGGACAAAAAACACCAAAAGTCGAGTTACAAATCTCAATATACGGAGTGAAAATCCTAGATCCAAAAACAAAGGTAAGATTTTTTTTAATCCCTTTTTTCTCTCTCTGACATCCGCACCCAGAGAAGCAAAAAGAGATTTCTTCACATAATGCATAAGTAATGTATGGAATTTGCTGCTAAGGGAGATGGTTAGCTTGATGGTAATGGTAGAAACTGCCATCAGGTCACTGCTGACTTATGGTGACCCCATCGGGTTTTCAAGGCAAGAGATGTTCAGAGGTGGTTTGCCACTGCCTGCCGCCTCATCACGACCCTGGTATTCCCTGGAGGTCTCCCATCCAAGTACTAACTAGGGCCGACCCTGCTTAGCTTCTGAGATCTGACGAGATCAGGCCAGCCTGGGCCACCCGGGTCAGGACTGGCTTAACTTAGATGGCTTTTAAAGGGGATGAGTGAACACATTGTACAAACTGTGGACAGTATACACTTGATTTTTGGAAAACATGATCATTGAATAGCCAGTGTGGTGTAGTGGTTAAGAGCGACTGACTCAAATCTGGAGAACCAGGTTTGAGTCCCTCCTCCTTCACATGAGCGCCAGACTCTAATCTGGAGAACCGGGTTTGATTCCCCACTCCTCCACATGAGCGGCGGATTCTAATCTGGAGAACCAGGTTCCTTTCCCCATTCCTACACACGAAGCCTGCTGGGTGATCTTGGGCCAGTCACAGTTCGCTCCAAACTCTCTCAGCCCCACCTACCTCACGCCTGTTGTGGGAAGAGGAAGGGATTGTGATTGTAAGCCCCTTTGAGACTCCTTAAAGTAGAGAAAAGCGGGATATAAAAACCAACTCTTCTTCTTACGGTCAATGCATGTATAAACCCCACATTTAGCCAAGTACTAGTCCCTGGTTTCTGTTGCAAAGTGAACTGATTTTTGTCAGTCACCCGATTCTTTCGATTTCCAAAGTGTGGTAACATGCCCTCCTCAGCAGACATATGGATAACTGCTCTATCGAGCTGTTATGTTCATACTGTGGTGAGTTTGCCCTTGGCAAATGGCTGTCTATATTCATCCAGAATGCCCAGAAAAATAGGTGAGAAAGGGTCAACAGGGTGTGTTTTTTTAAGAGGTGAAAATTGCTATCGCTCTTAGTGAAAGAAGAAAAACAGTTTTTATACCCCGATTTTCTCTACCTTTAAGGAGAATCAAACCGGCTTACAATCGCCTTCCCTTCTTCTCCCTGCAACAGAAACCTTGAGAGGTAGGTGGGGCTGAGAGAGTTCTGAGAGAACTGTGACTAGCCCAAGGTCACCCAGCAGGCTTCATGTAGAAGAGTGGGGAAACCAACCCAGTTCACCAGATTAGAGTCTGCTTCTCATGTGGAGTAGCGGGGAATCAAACCTGGTTCTCCGGATTAGAGTCCACCGCTCATGTTGAAGAACGGGGAATGAAACCCGGTTCTCCAGATTGGAGTCCACCGCTCTTACACCATTACACCACGCTGCCTTCCTACAATACTGGCATAGAGTCAAAACCATGTTTTTAAAATGTGTACTTCGAGGAGCAAATTGAGCTGCCATTCTGTGATCACTTTCTCGGGAGTATGATCCATTGATAACATTATTCTTACTTCTGGGTAGACCTGAATACGCTTGCCTCCTTACTGTATTTTTCTCCTCTCACAACCCTACTCTCCAATATACCCTCTCCTAAAATCATCTACCCGTACTTAAAGTGCAACTTCTTTGCATTCCTGCCCCCTGCACCAACGCACAACAGAAAGAATCAGAAAGATTTTTCACTACCCACCCTGGAGACATGCTTTGTATCTTCCTAAAGAATGGGTTGAGCAAATAATGGGGGAAGGTTTTAAATTTGGCAAAATGTGACTGAAACGTTGGCAGTGCTTTTCTATTCTCTGCCATCACTGTGATTGGTCTTCTCAAGGCCAGCTGAAAGCTTTAAATGTTTTTTGTATGCATGAGTTATTTCACACGCCTCTGAGCAAGATTTGAAAATGAAACTCATTTGCTGTTTACTTAAAAATCCCATTTTTATTGGAGAAACCGACATTACATCTTCCAGTTCTCACAGTAAATATGCATTCACGTCAACCAGCAGAACATCATGTGCAAGCCAATTGTGTCTCTGCGGAAACTGTGAGCCAGCGAGTCCTGTGGATGGCGAGGAACACCTTTCAGGATTTGTGCGAGAACCTCTTGTGTTTCATGCATCTTTGACGGGTGTGGCTAACAGTTGGGCGCCCAGATGCATGTGTGCATAGCAACCACGTCTAGCAAAGCAGCTTTATCAGAATTTACATACGAGAAGGATAACGAACATTAGATAAAAGTATCATTGTAGGTTGTCAGTATTTTGCAAGGTATAATTCCTTTTGGCTTCATTGTGTCTGGCTGTGCTTGGTGGCGATCCGATCCCCAAAATGCGACACAAAGTCTAATTGCGCAATTGTCGTTTGCAGGAAGTCCAACACAATTGCCAGCTCCATAGGATATCATTTTGTGCTGACGATAAAACCGACAAAAGGATATTCACTTTCATATGCAAAGACTCTGAGTCAAACAAACATTTGTGCTACGTCTTTGACAGTGAAAAGTGTGTAAGTATGCCATATTTTCTGGAGCATGCTTGGGGAAAGTATGCACTGAAGGCTGGCAGCCTGTTTTATACCTTCCGTAAAGATGAGAGAGAAGCAAGGAGAGGTTAAGAATGTAAGAGCCCTGCTGGATCAGGCCAGTGGTCCATCTAGTCCAGCATCCTGTCTCACACAGTGGCCAACCAGATCCAACAACAGGGCATAGAGACCAATACCTTCCCCTGTTGTTGCCTCTTGGCACAAGGGTTGCCAGCTCTGGGTTAGGACATACCTGGGGATTTTATGGTGGAGATGGGAACTGTGGAGTTTGGGGAGGGGAGGGACCTCATCAGGATATAATACCATAGAATCCATCTTCCAAAGCAGCCATTTTCTCCAGGGGAACTGATCTTGGTCATCTGGAGATCTCCAGGTGCCACCTGAAACTTGATAATCCTACCCAGTACTGGTATTCAGAGGTTTGCATGCTCTGAATATGGGTGTTCCCTAGGGATGCCCAGTCCCTATTTGCCACTGGTGGAAGGTTTATGGGGTGGAGCCTGTGGAGGGCAGGGTTTGGAGAGGGGAGGGACTTCAATACCATAGAGTACAATTGTCAAAGTGGCCATTTTCTCCAGGGAAACTGATCTCTATTGGCTGGAGATCAGTTGTAATATCAGGAGATCTCCAGCTAGTACCTGGTGGATGGCAACCCTAGTGTTCCCTTTAGTCACCATGGCTAGTAGCCACTGATAGACCTATCCATCAAAAACATAAGAAGAGCCCTACTGGATTCTGAAGCCAACTTGATCACAAACATAAGTCACTGATATTTGGGGAGGGATTGTGGCTCAGCGGTATCCTCTTTCCACGCAGAAGTCTCAGGTTCAATCCCTGGCATCTCCAGTTAAAAAGACCATGTAGTAGGTTATGCAAAAGACCTCTGCCTGTGATCCTGGAGAGTTGCTGCCAGTCGAGTCGGAAATACTGACCATGATAGACCATTCTGGTTCAGTATGCGGCAGCTTCATGTGTTTTCATGTGTTCGAGCTATTATAATCCATTTTAACTATGATGGATAGTACTTTCTTGTGACAATATGGACCATTTTTCTCTGATTCCTACACTTTCTGATAGTCAAAAAGGGCCAGAGTCCGGTAGCACCTTAAAGACTAACAAAAATATTTTCTGGTAGGGTATGAGCTTTCGTGAGCCACAGCTCACTTCTTCAGATACCTGGTATCTGAAGAAGGGAGCTGTGGCTCACGAAAGCTCATACTCTACCAGAAAATATTTTTGTTAGTCTTTAAGGTGCTACTGGACTCTGGCCCTTTTTGACTACTGCAAACAGACTAACACGGCTACCCACTGTGAATTATCTACACTTTCTGGCTCCTTGATGTGTGAAGTTACCATTTAAAAATTCTTCCACCCTCCATCCAATAGGGATCTTTCCCCCCCTTGACACACCAAGTAACACATCGACCCTCTTCAAACTTTCTAAGTAGGGCTAGTACATATGCAGCCCAGGATTGGGACCACTGTTCACACTCACTCCTTGATACAGGATCCCTTCTGTTACACCTGGACAAGGGTACCCTAAGTACATAAGAACATAAGAAAAGCCCTGCTGGATCAGACCAAGGCCCATCAAGTCCAGCAGTCTGTTCACACAGTGGCCAACTAGGTGCCTGTAGGAAGCCCACAAGCAAGACAGCTTGCAATAGCATTATCCTGCCTGTAAGAACGTAAGAAAACCCATGCTGGATCAGACCAAGGTCCATCGAGTCCAGCAGTCTGTTCACACAGTAGCCAACCAGGTGCCTCTAGGGAGCCCACAAACAAGACGACTGCAGCAGCACCATCCTGCCTGTGTTCCACAGCACCTAAGATGATAGGCATGTTCCTCTGACTGTGGAGAGAATAGGTATGCATCATGACTAGTAACCATTTTGACTAGTAGCCATGGATAGCCCTTTCCTCCACGACCATGTCCACTCCCCTCTTAAAGCCTTCCAGGTTGGTAGCCATCACCACATCCTGGGGCAGGGAGTTCCACCGTTTAACTCTGCATTGTGTGAAGAAATATTTCCTTTATCAGTTTTGAATCTCTCACCCTCCAGCAGTGCAAATGCACACACTGGCCACCCAGCATGCTGCGGGCCTGTTTTTCACTACATCCCACTTTAACACGCAATGCTTGCAAGCTGTGACCCTACCCACACTGAGTTTCGATGCTGTGTTGTGCATGGTATGTACAAAAGAAAAACGACCCGTTCACTGTAGGCTGATTTGGATTGTTCATAAAGCTGGGCAGGAATAGCTGCAACTCAATAGCTGAAGTAGATAATGGATAATGTGGGGTGGGGATGGATCGTAGCCTCAGCATCGCTGACTGGAGAAGGGCTGCTGATGGGCATGTGTGGGCCAGGCTGAGCTGGCAGAGAAACAGAAACAAGGTTGTGGGCGGGGCCAATCGTTAGGCATGCTGAGATTAGGCACACCTGGAGGTGTCCAATGGAGGAGTGTTTAGTTACCTTGTAACGGGACAAGGGTGAATGTAACCACATGGTTAGGCCACAAATAAAAACCTGTTGGAGAGCTCAGCACTGGTGCGATTGAGTTTGTGGTGGCAGTGGAAGGACAACCCCAACCCAGCTTGCTGCAACTTTCCATAGTGCGGCCAGCCAAGGAGTTGCGTGCCCCGACCAACAGAGACATCAGCCCCGTAGTGAGGATTTTGTTCTGGCAAAACAGGAACAGAATAGCGGCAGCCGACGCCAGGGATGAAAGAACAGGAAATAAAGGAAATAGTGCATTTTATCAATTTCTCACTAGATGTTCATTTCAGTTTACCATCCTCTACAATTGGGGCGTATTCACTGCAGTTTACAAAAAAAATTTTTTTAAAAAAATACTAGATAGGGCAAGAAACATTTCAAGGCAATTGACCATATTGGGGGCAAGCAAATAAAATATATGGGTTTAGAGAAGATTCAGCAAAAGGATGTATTCAGTTTTTTCCCCTGACTCGTCCAAGTAAATTTGACCCCATTGTCTAGGCAAGAGTTTTATAACAGATAAGTATATTGTATAGTTATCATTTTAAACCACATTCTTGAAAACGATCCAGCCGTACCAATCGGGGTGGATGGCGATAAGTGATATAACAAGTGCGCCTTAGCGGGAGACCTTTAATTGGAAGTGTCGACAGCGGGGATGGATTTAGGTACGGGGTTAGTGATTCACTATTAACTGGAGTTGTTCTGAAGTATATTTATTTTATATACTTCATTTCTAGCCTGCCTTTCCCCACAGTGGGGACGCAAAGCAACTTACATCATTCACCTCTCCTCTGTTTAACCCTCACAACAACCCGGTGAGGTTGGTTAGGCTGAGAGTGTGTGCCCGGTCCAAGGTCAACCCAATGACCTTCCTTGGCAGAGCGGGGATTCAAACCTGGGTCTCCCAGATCCTAGTCCGACATTCTAACTTCTATGCCTCACAGGCTTTCAAGGCAGCTAGCTGAAAATCCACCAGAGTTATAGCCACTTATAAATAGAAAAGTCATTCAGAGTCCCCCTGGATAATTAACCCTTCATTGATTCCACAACTTGTAAGACTTTCATCAAGTTTCTTTGCACTCCTTGAATTTGTAAGTGGCTTTAAGTCTTTCCCCCCCAGCTTATGTGAAATCAATTGACATGCTAATGGTAATATTTGTTTTATATAAAGGCAGAAGAGATAACATTAACAATTGGGCAAGCGTTTGACCTGGCTTACAGGAAATTTCTGGAATCGGGAGGAAAGGACGTGGAAACAAGGAAACAGATTGCAGGATTACAGAAAAGAGTAAGTTACAGAGGCTTCTTCTTACTTTAAACGATGCATCATTTAGGTTTTTTTTAAAGCAAAACAAAAGTGACATCCAACATTATGGAAGGTTTATTAACAGAACAAGTAAAATAAGAGATGTCAAAATACGTTTAGTTTCTCATCCCTGGCCCCTGTCTAGGGGCCCCTATCGCCAGTGAGATCAGGGCCCTACGGGACCTTGGAGAGTTCCCCAGGGCCTGTAAGACGGAGATATTCTGCCAGTTTTATAGTTGAGGATGACAATAGTTTAATATCAGTGCTGGCCTCGCTAACCTTTCTGTTATATCATCATCAATGTATATCGGAGCTCCCGAGTGCTCTCCAGCCCATTATTGGCCCTGTGGGCCGTGGGTTTATGTTCTGCGCCATTGTATTAATTATCTAACTGATACAGAAGTAGGATTGCTTTTATTGCGCATTATATGTTGTTTTGTTGTATATGATTTTATTGTACAATATTGATGCTGTTAGGCACCCTGAACCGGGGATTGAGGGCGGGTTACAAACCAATAATAACAATAACAAAATAATAACAACAACAATAATAATGCCAGTTATCCATAAATTATTTAAACAACTGCAGTTTCATTTATGTACAAGCAAATGATTTCAGTATTATGGTCAGATTGTGCATACATTTTATGTTCCAGCATCCCAATATAGAATTTGACGAGTTGCATATAAATAGCATCAGGAGCATCCTGGGTTTGAATTTTGCCAGAAGCAGATTGTGAAGCTTTGTGGCTTCAAAGATAAGCTTGAAAACGCTGGAAACTTTCTGTGGGAAAATATGCAAATCAAGAGGCGGGCAATAAGCAGGTCTTGGCTACTCCCCAAGCAAAAGCTGACACCAGCTGGCCAGATGAAACGGGCTTCAGTTTTCTGGATAGCACCTGGTGCCAGCAACACTGTTATTGGAAGCAGAATGAATGAGTACAAAAGAGAGGCACCAATTCTCTGACCAGTCAAATATTGTCAATTGCAACCAAGTCTGGCTTCAGTCGAATGTTGCTGAATATTCCATGAAGCCAAGGACGTCCTTATGTAGAAAGATGCCTAAATGTTACAGTTACATGATATTTTGTGATACCTACAGTAGGAATGGTTCTTAGTCAGCAAGCATTCAACAGTATTCAACCAGTGCACAGACAAGAATTTTAAACTGGTCCACTGCCCAATTTTATGCAAGCTAAAGATATATTTTTACAGAGCACAGTTTGTGGCTCGTGTAGAATTTGCTTTTTCTGGGCTCACAGTGTCACAGCGGTGTTTGGATTTTTTGGTAACACCTGATCTGCATTGTATTTGTTAATAAATGAAACAGTGTGTTTGAGAACAACATACCTGAAGGAACGCATTCTCCCTTATGAACCTGCCCAACCAACATGGTCACCTTTGGAGGCCCTGCTTCAGATGCCCCCGCCTTCTGAGATTAGGTGGCTGGCAATCCAGGAGAGGGCCTTTTAAGTCATGGCACAAGAGGTCTGGAACTTTCCCCTCAGGGAGATTCTTCTGTCCCCTTTTGTTGCCATCTTCTGGTAGTGGGTGAAGCCTTTTTTTGTTTCATTTGGTGTTATCTTGGTAATCCCTTCTTCCTGATCAATGTTGTAATTGTTGTTTTTATGTATTTTAGCTCTGTTTTTAATTGTTTTAATGATGTTTGTTGGGGGGTTGTTTTTAATGGTTTTAAAATGTGATTTTATTATTGATTTGTCGTTTTGGTGTCCCACACAAAACCAGAAAGGTAGAATATAAATTTTGTAAAATAAATAAATAAAATATGTAAAATAAAATTAAGCGTGTAGGTTTGGGTGGGCGTATTTCATGGAAACCTCGTTACTGAACGGTGACCCAGATTTTTACGATGTGTTTATATATTTTTCTAAATTTATTCAGGAGTTTTATAGTTGCTGATATAACCTACATGTCTTCTCAATTGGTTCTTTTCTAGATTCAAGAACTAGAAACAGAAAATATGGAGCTTAAAAATAAAGTACAAGATTTAGAAAACCAACTAAGGATAACCCAAGTAAATTCATCGCCAGTAAGTACCCTTGCTTTCTGCCCGTAGGAACGCTTCTGCAAATGTATTTAACATTCCCTTGCTTATAATAACTGCAATCGATGTTTCTGATTAATTTAACTAATGCGTAGTGATATCACTGCTAAGTAACTCTAAGATTGTGGCAAGCTGACAGAAAGAGGAAGATGGAAAACCATAGCATAAATCCATTATCTTTAGGCCTACATTTTATCTTTTGTTTGCTGCTGCTGCTGTTAAATGTAGGTCCGTACTCTTTCTCCATCCTAAGAGCAGTTAAAGATGGGAAGAGCTTTGTTCTGAGTCTCGTGGGCGCCCAAATGGATCTGAGTACTAACCTAGAGTTACACCCTTCTTAGTCCATTGAAGTCAATAACTTAGAAGGGTGCATATCTGCTTCAGTTGGCACTATTAATCTAGAGAAGTGGACATAATTAATGCCAGCTCTCCCTGGGAATCAGACCCGGCAAAGCGTTAAAGAGGTTAAAGGCCCCTGAGCCAAGGAACAGCATATTCATTTCATTACTGAATAAACTGCAGAGTACCGACATGCAGACAATCAGAGGGGAGGGCTTCATGTTTAAGATGTGCTGGCATCTTTTTCACACTGCCAGAGAGTCAGCCTTGGATTTGGAAACCCCCGACTTTCCTCGGTGAAGTGTTTGTCACAAACATACGGTTACTTGTCCGCTTTTTCATGTGCGATGCTTTTCTTTCTAACAACTTATTCTCCTAACATGTTCAAGAAGAGTATATGTATTGGGGTTCTGTGTGAGCATCTGCGCAAATGTTTTGGTCCTCTCGCTGTCTGAGAATCAGAATATATGACAAATGTAGGTTTTTCGGAGAATGTTTGTTTCTGTGAGGTGCAGGGGATGCCATGGAATTTTAGAAAGCAAATTACTAGAATCCATGTTAAAGTACTTAAAAATATTTTCTGGTGATAGTACAAGACCGCCCCTTCTAGGAAACAGTGGATTTCCTGTTAAGGTTTCACAACTACGTGGAAATGCATCTAGATAACTTCTAGAATCCCAGAGTATACATCTTTATGCTGAACGGTCTATATACTTTTTATTATTATTCCTTCTTTATTTAAAGCTAAAGATTATTTTTTCTTCCTTACAGTCTTATGACAAATCATTTGTGCTAAATTATGTGTATTAATATTGTCAGATAAATTGTTTTGCTTGTTCATTTTTTGGTATTGTAGATCTCTGTGGTATTGTAGATCAATTCTCAGTGGCGGTTTATATTTAATCTGTGAAATCATGCTCCTCATGCATTGAAAAGAACAGTTTTAAGAACATTTTAAATGAGATAAAGGTATTTGGTAGAGGTCAATGGAAACATTTTCTAGCTAACAGTGATAATTGGGTTAATCGATTTTATGATGGACTATATTTCACAGATTTTTGTGGCCTGCTGAGTGATAACTAAACTGTGCCTTACTATGCATTCAGTTGAAACTATTAATGTAGCCAAAATCTGGTCATACCAAAATCTATGTGGACAAAGAGGTCATTCATAAAGTATGTCATACATCAGGGAGGAAGGAGGAGAAATGACCTCGTGAATAATTAATTCATGATGGAGTTAGAAGATAATATTGACTGAAATGTGATGTCACAATCATGCATCTGTGTCTCTAGCATGTTTGGCAGTTAACTAGGCAGGGGTAATAGGGACATTCCTAAAGTATTTTCAGAGGGTAGCCATGTTGGTCTGCAGTAGAACAGCTAGATTCGAATCCAGTAGGACTTTAGATCCCAAAACGATTATCATGAGAACATAAAAAAGGCCATGCTGGATCAGACCAAGGTCCATCAAGTCCAGCACACAGTGGCCAACCAGGTGCCTCCAGGAAGCCCACAGACAAGACGACTTCAGCAGTGCTATCCTGCCTGTGTTCCAAAGCACCTTATATAATGGGCATGCTCCTCTGATCCTGGAGAGAATAGGTAGGCATCATGACTAGTATTCATAAGAACATAAGAAAAGTCATGCTGGATCAGACCAAGGCTCATCAAGTCCAGCAGTCTGTTCACACATTGGCCAACCAGGTGCCTCTAGAAGGCCCACAAACAAGATGACTGCAGCAGCATTATCCTGCCTGTGTTCCAAGGCTCCTCTGATCCTGGAGAGAATGGGTATGCATCATGACTAGTATCCATTTTGACTAGTAGCCATGAATAACCCTCTCCTCCATGAACATGTCCACTCCCCTCTTAAAGCCTTCCAAGTTGGAAGCCATCACCACATCCTGGGGCAGGGAGTTCCACAATTTAACTAACATGATAGAAGCTTTCAAGAGACAAAGCTAGGGATGTGTACCAATTTTTTATTTGGTATTTTTCGAGCTTGCGTTTATTAGTCCCGGAAATTTTCAAAAAACCCAAAAGAAGCCAAATACTTAATTCAGCTTTTCCCAGAATTTTTTGGAAAAATTCAGGTAAATCCTAACCTGAAAAATATGGTGCAGAGCTGAAGCCCAACCTTCAGGTCTGAACCCCGCCACAGTCAACCTGCATGTGGAATTCAGCTGCGGCAATGGACAGAAGGTGGGGCTGTCTGGGAGCCATCCCCTCCTCCAGTTTGCTTCGCTGCGGGAGCAAATACTGTGGCAGTATTTGAAATCTTGCAGAGCGACAGAGATGTTTTTGACAGTTCACCCTTGCATTAACATGTGCTTGACGGTTGGGTTGAGCATCTGTGACCCAACTCATGTCACATGTAATGTGTATTTAGGCCCTCAGTCTTCCGCAAGCACAGCTTCACTGAGGAGCCTAGTCAGTTTCATCCCTCAACCCAGTCCTCTGGCCCACATTAGTAGGGTTGCCAACTCAGGGTTGGAAAATTCCCGGAGATTTGGGGGTGGATTCTAGGGAGGGCTGGTTTTGGAGAGGGGAGGGACTTCTGCAAGGATGTGACGCCATAGAGTCCACTCGCCAAAGCAGCCATTTTGTGCAGGGAAACTGACATCTGTCATCTGGTGATCAGTTGTAATTCTGGGAGATCTCCAGGTCCCACCTGGACCCTGGCAACCTTACACTTGACTGCTCTTCCACAAGGATCCCATGACCCCAGGAATTATCTCTGCAGGTGTCAGAGGGGGCTTCACGAATGGAGAGGAATAGAAGAAAATTCTGTTCACCTTCTGTGTGCAGATTATTGAATACAGGTAGTTATGTTTCACGTAACAAGGTATTAAGTTTACAGATCTTAGTAATGTGTGACCAGTAACATGATGTGTGACATACATTTGAGGAAGGGTCTCTGGCTGAAAAAGAAACTGTCAAAAGGAGGTTTTAAAGGGAGGGGGTTAAAAGTATGAGATACTTTATGGACACTACCGAAGTGTAAGATCTAATTCTAACCCAATCATAGATCCTATGCAATTGCTTATAATAAATCTTGGGGCGGGGGGGATCATAGTATAATATTTGGCTAAAAAAAGTCTACAGAAGACTCTAACAAGCAACTTGAGTTGTGATTCAGTGGGGGAGACAGTGAAGGTCATGACCCTTTCCTGTACTTCTTTATATCATAGCCAATAAGTTGTTTAATGTACTGAACATAATACTCAGTGAAGATAGTTTCAGTGGGTAGACATGTTGATCTGTAGTAGATAGGGTTGCCAGGTCCCTCTTCGCCACCAGTGGAAGGTTTTGGGGCAGAGCTTGAAGATGGCAGGGTTTGGGGAGGGACTTCAATGCCATAGAGTCCAATTGCCAAAGTGGCTATTTTCTCCAGGGGAACTGATCTCTATCGTCTGGAGATCAGTTGTAATAGCAGGAGATCTCCAGCTAGTACCTGGAGGTTGGCAACCCTACTCAAGAGAAATAGGTCTGGTACATTTCCTGCGGTCCTTTCTATAACTTACCGTGCCAGAATTGGCCCTTTCAAGCTCCTTCTTTCCTTACAAGTGACTGTCTTCAGTTCTGTCTGCAAAGGTGGGATTTGGACTTCCTGGTTCTTTAAAGAACTACGGCAGTGTAACTGAGCTCTCAGTATTCAGGATTTGTAGCTCCAAAGATCGGCTTGGTTCCAGCCCCACAATTCCTTCTGAGTATTCAGAGCTATTGTTGTTAGACTGAAGGTTACCCACAAGGCTGAGCATCTCTCCTCCCAAAAAAAAATGCACTACTGCACCTGGGAACATGCAGTCTCCCCGCTCCCCGCAACACACACACCAATATGTTAACCTTATCTAAATGCTTTTGGGCTTCCCTCCAAATCCTCAGATTTTCCACTTGAGGACCAACCTCCAAAGTGTCCCTCATATTATCTTTTAAATTGATTTCAAATTTCAGTAGCGTCCATTGTTCTGTTCTGTAAGGACAGCTGTATCTGGTATAACTGAATTTGTGTTGTACTGTAATTCTAGACTACAAATGAGTCATGCCAAGATTTTAAAAAAGCAAACTAGAACCCTGGCCTGATTCTTCTCTGAAATACTCCGGGAATGGTCTGTCCACCACCAGTGCAAAATATTCATTACTAGTGTTGTGCACAAGGGCATTCATTTCCCCACTACTCATAAGTAATGGTGACTCTGACGTTCGTATTCCAGTTGAAGCTCTAGAATTATATGTAGTTGTAACCTTGAGTATATTCAAAATCTTATCAAGATATAATGTTAGAAAGCTCTGTATTAATTTCATATTAAAAATATGAAACATCCGGTTGTAACTTTTTAACGTGCCTGTTTGGTGAATTTTAACATAAGGGTTTTATGCATAACGCTAAAAATATATCAGAACTTTGACATTCTTTTGAGTATCTTTTCAATTAATTTTTTGAGAATACAATAAGCCTTTGTGTAATAAATTGTGCCGTTACATCTGGAAGACAGAGTAATTATGTGGAGGTTGTTTATGCAGCGCAAACCCATAACAATTTAGATACTTGTTCCCTTGGTCTGACACTTATTTTCCTCCCACTTCTGTTCTCAATTGCTGACCTTGCAAATCAGGGGGACAGTTTCCATATTCACAAATCCCAGACTCTTCTACATCCATTTGCTATCCATACGTACATTTACAAACCAGCATCTAAACTAGCATCAGTGGTGGTTTGGAGCGATGGACTCTAATCTGGAGAACCGGGTTTGATTCCCCACTCCTCGGCATGAGTGGTGGACTCTAATCTGGTGAACAGGGTTGGTTTCCCCACTCCTACATATGAAGCCAGCTTGGTGACCTTGGGCTAGTCACAGTTCTCTCAGAGCTCTCTCAGCCTCACCTACCTCTCCTCCTCCTCCTCCTCTTCTCCTTCTTCTTCTTCTTCCTCCTCTTCTTCTTCTTTGACTGTTTCTAGGCAGTAGAACCAAACAGAGGGGTACAAGACCCCACCTAACAAACAAAGCTGGGTACCCAAAAGGTTGGGTGAACTAAAATTAAATTAAACAAAGAAATATATTTATTACAAAGCAAATGCATATATTAACAACAAGCCCTTTTGACAACAGATACAGGGTTGATAATCTAAAACCATGTGCTAAAACCACATCTCTTCCTTGGTTGAGACTGATATGCACACTTTGAATGTAATGCCAGCCTGTTCCAGTACGAAGTAATTAAGCTGCATTCCATGGATATGTGTTTTTACAATTAAAAACATATTTAAGCAACATTCTGTTAGCATTGTCCACTTGGAATACATCTTATAATACCTACCCGGGCTGAAATAAAATCGCTCTATTCACTGATGATTGTTTATGTGTACATATGTTTTTCTAGACCACTGAAGAAGGCCTAAGGGCCAAAACACATTTGGCACGTGATTTTAGATTATCAACCCTGTATCTGTTTCCATAAGGGCTTGTTTTAAATATATCCATTTGCTTTGTAATAAACGTATTTCATTGTTTAATTTAATTTTAGTTCACCCAACTTTTCGTGCTTCCGGGCAGTAGCCATTCCCAGGGATTCCTTGCAACTGTTGCTGATTCTTCATTCTTCTGCCCAGTCAAGGGGATCCAGTTGTTGGTAGCTGAGCTCATAACAGATGGTGATTATCACATAGCTGGCCTTACAGTCGTGGCCTGAAACATCTGTTTTTCTCCCCCTCTCCTTTTTTTATTTGATTTTGCAACATCAAGCCTGAAGAAGGGTTGGGATAAACATACATGAAGCTGCCTTGTACTGAATCAGACCCCCCCCCCTTGGTCCATCAAAGTCAGCATGGCCTACTCAGACCGGCAGAGGCTCTCCAGGGTCTCAGGCAGAGGTCCTTCACATCCCCTACTTGCCTAGTCCCTTTAACTGGAGATGCCGGGGATTGAACCTGGGACCTTCTGCATGCCAAGCAGATGCTCTGCCACTGAGCCACTGCCCTTCCCTAGGGTTCTGGAGAATGCCAAAGCTTATACACAGTTTAGTGTTATTTTGGTTGGTCCTAATAAAGTATTATGTGGACAGTGGTTTGTTTTTGGATTTGGATTTTTGGAACAGCGTGGCTGCAAACAATTTTTGTGTATATAGTTCATCCCTACTCCTTTTAGCACCATCATTTTAGATTTTTTTTTTTAATTCCGCTGGTTTGTTGAAGAAGAAGAGTTGGTTTTTATATGCCGACTTTCTCTACCACTTAAGAGAGAATCAAACCGGCTTACAATCATCTTCCTCCCCCCTCCCAACAGACACCCTGCGAGGTAGGTGGGGCTGAGAGAGTGTGACTAGCCCAAGGTCACTCAGCTGACCATGTGTAGGAGCAGGAAAACCAATCCAGTTCACCAGATTAGCATCTGCTGCTCATGTGGAAGAATCCAACCCGGTTCTCCAGATTAGAGTCCACTGCTCTTTAACCACTACACCACGCTGGCTTTCCCTACACTGCTGGGGGATATTGTGATCAAAGTCTATGTGTTACTCTCCTTCTTGATACCATAGTTGAAGATATTTATCTGGGAGATTAATTTAAAATACTTCTACCCCACCTGCAACTTTCCTGAAAACATCAATAGTTGTTTCTGTGTTTTGTGCTAGATTTTTGTCTTGAACCACGAGTTTTCCACACTGAGGAATCTTGTACAGATGTGAATTGTTCAGTGTGACTAGAGCGATCACAATCTGCTTTGTGTTTTACAACTTGAAGGGGGGGCGCGTACTGATTGGCTGTATCTCGTAAAGACGAAATATGCTTTTTGTGCTTCACATTTTTTTTGAAAAAGGGATCGTATGAATAATGGCTTTGTTGATAACTTCAGCACCAAAATACAGTTAATACAAAACTCCAGTGTGTTCCAAGAGTTTCAGTACATTTGGTATATTGCGTGAATTTAATGAGGATGAATCATTACTGCAGTGAAGGCAAAATGAAAGCAGATCAGTTTCACTGATCGTCTTATCTTTGAAAACGGTTTTTGAAAGAGGCTTTCAAGAGAGTTCTGGTTCATTTATTACTCTTCAGATCCCTCTCCTGTCAAACAGATGGGTTGCCAACCTCCAAGTACTAGCTGGAGAACTCCTGCTATTATAACTGATTTCCAGCCGATAGAGATCAGTTCCCCTGGAGAAAATTGCCGCTTTGGCATTTGGACTCTATGGCATTGAAGGCCCTCCCCTCCCCAAACCCCGCCCTCCGCAGGCTCCGCCTCAAAAACCTCCCTCTGGTAGCAAAGAGGGACCTGGCAATCCTATTCCATAACCCTTTTTTGAAATGCAGCTACTGTATACTGGATGGCCCAGGCTAGCCTGATCTCATCTGATCTTAGAAGCTAAGAAGGGTCAGCCCTGGTTAGTACTTGGATGGGAGACCACCATGGAAGTCCAGGGTCACTACTTAGAGGCAGGCAATGGCAAACCACTAGGGGTGTGTATTCGGCAAAGCTGAACTGAAAAATTGCAAAAAATACCTTATCAGTATTTGCGGGGGGGGGGGGTTCACCGTAAAAGTTGGCAATTTAGGGAGCAGAAATCCGATCCCAAATCATGCCTATTTTTTTCGGCATGCTTTGAGCCGCTTTGGCCTCACATCCATTTTTTAAAAGAATCCTCTCTCCCCTTCCCCTCTCCCTCCCTCTCCCCTCACTTACCTGCTTGTCGGCTCCACCATCGCTGCCTCCGGGTTCCACATGGGACTTGGAGGCCGCGGCGAGGTAGAGCTGTAAGTGCCTCTAAGTGAGATTATTAACCCAGTGTGTACTGTCCTTGCAGTAAGGAAGCCCACGAGATTTCCCCATTCCATGGGTAGAGTTGGTAGTTTCCCTTTTAGCAGCATGTGGCAGGCCGCACTTTAGATTGCCACGTCACATCAAATGCAGTTTTGAGTCTGTATCTGTATTCAGGAGGGGCATCTGAACACCGTTGCCTAGGCAACTGCCACAGATCCCACTGTTTCGGAACACTAAAGAGGGTTATGGGGCAGGATATTGCACAAGTAACCAGAGCAATAATTTATTGTCTTATTGCCAAGAATTTCTTGGATGCATTTTGCACAGCAGGGGGAGACAGAGTATTTTTCACCGGACATTCAATAAATGGATAGTCGTTGTCAGAAAATCCCATCCAAGGAATGCTGATATCCTACACTCAGGTTACAAATATTCTTTCACTTTAGTTAATCACATGAACGTACATGAAGCTGCCTTATACTGAATCAGACCCTTGGTCCGTCAAAGTCAGTATTGTCCACTCAGACTAGCAGTGGCTCTCCAGGGTCTCAGGCAGAGGTGTTTCTCACCACCTACCACCTGGTCCTTTTAACTGGAGATGCTGGGGATCTAACCTGGGACCTCCTGCATGCAAAGCTCTTCCACTGAGCCACAGCCTTTCCCAATCGTGAGTAAGTGAACTGCCTGACCAGGCTGGCCAAGGCTAGCCCAATCTCGTCAGTTCTCAGAAGCTGAGCAGGGTTGTCCCTGGTTAGTACAGGCTGAGTATCAATATCAATATCAAAACCTTTATTGGCATAAAATAAATATATACATATTTAGGTAAAAAAAGGTTTTAAAACTAAAGTGGGACTATTACTTAAAATCATAAACGTGGATTAGAGCAATTTAAAATAAGTCCCAGGAAGCTGGCAACCCCTGCAGTAACCTGAGAGTGACTATCGCTTAAGAGAAATCTGACTAGCTCCTTGTCAGTGCCGCCGGGGCTGTCTTTCAAGAGGGGTTCAATGATCTGTTCGCGAAAGGGTGCGCCATGCTCACAGTGTAGCAAAACATGGGCCACTGTTTTGGCTTGGCCATGAGCACAAGAACATAGTCTTTTCGCTTGGGGGATCTTTGCATATCTGCCCCTGGTCCAGGCCGTGGGAAGGATATTTAAGTGGACCTGCATAAAAAGGCATCTGAGGGAGGGGGAGGTCAGAGTGTGGAAGTAACCAGGTAGAGAGCTCGGGGTCTTGGAGATACCATAGAGTAGAAGCGAGCAATACAGACTGAGTATCCCTTATCCGAAATGGTTGGGACCAGAAGAGTTCCGTATTTTGAATCTTTCCATATTTTGGAATATTTCATATACATAATGAGATATCTTGGAGATGGGACCCAAGTCTAATTCATTTATGTTTTATACACACCTTATACCCATAGCCTAAAGGTAATTTCATACAATATTTTAAATAATTTTGCGCATGTGAGGCATCGTGGGGAACCTGCTGTTGGCACGGCCGGCCTGCACACGTGGGCTCTCAAAAAGCTTTGGATTTTAGAGTATTTTGGCCGTCAGAATTCTGGATAAGGGATCCTTCATATGAGCTTAATAATAAAGGATAAGGGATACTTAACCTGTACTTGGATGGGAAACCACCAAGGAAGTCCAGGATTACTGCATGGAGGCAGGAAATGTCAAACCACCTCTGTTCATCTCTTGCCTTGACGGCACTGTGACTTGACGGCACTTTTTCACCCCCAGTTGAGAATGCGGTACAGAGCCGCTCCAGGATTTCCTCATCAGAACAAACCAATATTATGAGGAAATGCTTTGGGTTCTCCTTTTTCCGCATCTGATGTCCGAAGTTTAGCATCAAGCTTGATAAAGAATTCCAATGGAAGGTCTGTCTTTGATTGTTTGGATTTGCTGAGCAGGGTGTGCACAGAGTTTAAAGACCAACTCTTCAAGATTGTGCGATATGTTGCAACAAAGATAATGTATGCCTTGATCTGGACAGCACAGACTAGCCTGACGATCTTGTCAGATTTAAGAAGCTAAGCTGGGTTGGTCTGGGGTCGCCGTAAGTCAGCTGTGACTTGACAACACTTTCCACCACCACCAGGCCTTTTTTGCCCTGACCTGGATGGCCCAGGCTATCCTGATCTCATTGGATCTTGGCAGCTAAGCAGGATTGGCTCTGGTTACTATTTGGATGGGAGACCACCAAGGAAGTCCAGGGTCACTATGCAGAGGTGGGAAACAGCAAACCATCTGTGAACATCTCTTGCCTTGAAAACCCTATAGGATCACCATAAGTCAGCTGTGACTTGACGCCACCTTCCACGCACATATGTGAATGTTATCTCTGAAGTCCATGAACTGATGAGAGATGGAAAATAATGTTTCTTTTCTTCCCCCCTGGGTAATCATATTACCCAGAGCTTTGGGGTTACAGAGAAGGTCTTTCAGGTGAAGTTTGAGACTCTGCACCTTAGTTTGAAATTTTAGTATCAGAATGCCATAGAACCGTGTTGGCGAACCTATGGCACGCGTGCCAAGTCTGGCACGTCGAGCCCTCTCTGTGGGCACGCGACTCCCCGCCCGGCTTTGAAGGGCTCCGGGCTGCCTGCAGGCAGCACGGAGCCCTTCAAAGCTGCCCCGCCCCTGGACTCCCTGCCGCCCAGCTGCGGAACCCTGCCCGGGGACAAAACAAAAGAAAAAGGCGGCAAACTTTTAATTTAAACAGCTTCCCCACCCCAAAAGGCGGAGAAGGCGCCTTCTGTCCCCTGCAACTACTGAGCGGGTGCTCCAGCCAACGTTTTTGCATTGATCTCCCCAGCAGCCCCGCTCGGAAGGACCCGGACGGGCCCCTCCCCCTTCGCGTCTCCCGCCGCCGGACTGTTCCATTCCAAGCACAGGAAGCAGGGAGATCTCCAGCCCTGGGCCAGCCTCGAGAGACTCCCGGCTGAGCGGGCAGCGGGGAAGGTGAAGGAGCGGCCGAGCCTCCCAGCTCTCCCAGCCCCCTCGCCCCCTGCTCATCCAGCGTCCCTGCGTCCTGGGCTGGGATGCCTGGCGGTGGCAGCGGCAGCAGCAGCACCTGATTCAAGCTCCAGCTTGGGAAGAGGCTCGGGAGCAAGCGAGCGAGGCGGAACAGCGCCACAGCACGCATGCGCGCTCGCTTTTGGGGTGCCTCTCCTCCCCCCCCCCAACGGCAGCTCCTGCCCACGCAGCTTCCCTTTGCCCAAAACCAAAAGTGGGGACGCAGCCCGGCCCTGGCTTTTGCCGTGAACCGTTTTGTGTGGCGACTGTTTGCTGCCAGTTTGTTTTTTAACCTCCCACCCGGGGGTGTGGGGGAGGTGGGAAGGCTGAAGCCCGGTCACAGGGAGGCGGCTGTGTGTGTGTGTGTGAAGGCTTTTCTCTCTTTTCTTCCTTTTTCTGTCACTCTCCTATTCTTTCTCTCCTCTTTTTCTGTCTCTTTCCCCCCCTCTCTTTCTCTATTTTTTCTCTATTTTTTCTCTCTTCTTTCTCTCTTTCTCTCTTTCTCTCTCTCTCTCTTTCTTTCCTTCTTTCCCTGCTTCCTTTCTTCCTTCTTTCTGTCCTTCATTCTTTCCTTCTCTCCCTGCTTCCTTTCTTCCTTCTTTCTGTCCTTCATTCCTTCCTTCCTTCTTTCTGTCCTTCATTCCTTCCTTCCATCCTTCTTTCCTTGCTTCTTTCCTTCCTTCTTTCCCTGCTTCCTTCCTTCCTTCTTTCTGTCCTTCATTCTTTCCTTCCTTCCTTCTTTCCTTCTTTCTTTCTTTCCTTCCTTCTTCCCTTTCTTTCCTTCTTTCTGTCCTTCCTTCTTTCTTTCCTTCCTTCCATCCTTCTTTCCTTGCTTCTTTCCTTCTTTCCTTCCTTCTTTCCCTGCTTCCTTCCTTCTTTCTTTTCTTTCCTTCTTTTCTTCCTTCCTTCTTTCCTTCCCTGAAGATCGACCACAGGCTGCAAGCTGCGCCCCCCTGGCACCTTGGTTGCCTGGGCCCACCGCTGGCTGCCCTCCCACCTGGGAGGAGGGGGAAGACCTGGGGGAGCAGAGGCACCCTCCAAGCCTTCTCTGCATAGCCTCCCCTAGGGTTGCCAACCTCCAGGTGGTGGCTGGAGATCTCCTGCTATTACAACTGATCTCCAGCCAATAGAGATCAGTTCCCCTGGAGAAAATGGCCACTTTGGCCATTGGGCTCTATGGCTGTGCAGTCCCGCCAGTGGTGAAGAGGACCTGGCAACCCTAGCTTCCCCCACACACACACACCAGGAGATCTACACCTGGTATGGCCCCCGAACGATGTTATAAATATGCAAATGGCCCTTGGCAGAAAAAAAGGTTCCCCACCCCTGTTCTAAACTAAAACCTCAGTATTCAGGTTAAATTGCCGCATTGGCACTCGGCGATAAATAAGTGGGTTTTGGGTTGCAGTTTGGGCACTCGGACTCTAAAAGGTTCGCCATCACTGCCATAGAATCACCAAGGTCCACCGAAGTTTCGGTAGTTGTGGTAAAATGAGGTTTGGATACAGAGGTTTTAGCGAAGGTCCAAGGATTGAACAAACACACAAATGACAAACTGACAAGTTTCTTTTGGTATATATTTTGGAAATTGTTGTTTACACTTACAATTCATTTTGTCGTAAACGTTTCAGACAAACTAAGGATTGTATTAGTATTCCATTTTCAAAACCATGTTTTGGATTTCTGAGTCACCACCTGTACCTGTGTGCCCATTGAAAGACAAGACAAGCTAACCTAAGTATTTTATAATTAAGTGGAGCCATGAAGATATTTTGTATCTTTCAATGTATCCTGTAATAGGAGAACCTTAAGTTAATGAGTGGCAGAAACACCTTTCAAGTGAAGCTGCTAAAAAAATTTCACTTCTCTTTATGTTCTTTTCTGATCGTCTACAAATTGAGTTCAAATGTTTTCAGTTTACAAAATAAAGGCTTCCAAAACTCTTTGCTGTTAAAAGCCTAAACCACTTATCTTCATAATATGTATTCATTAGAAGTAGATTTCTGTGTAATATAGACTAATGCTGTTTTTACCATTTCCTGGATAATTATGTAGGAGGCATTATCAAAACTCAACGTGATTATTATAATGTGGTTTCCATCATTAGTTTTGGAATGGAGCTACATTCCTCAAACCTCCTACTAGTGAAAAGTCCAACTAAGTTAACAAGCGTTTCTCAGGGACAAAGTGTTCTAGAATTGCTGCATGCACACGCACAATCATGGCTAGCGTCTAAACTGCCTGTTTGTATGTGATGGTTTCATTGGTGCGGGGTTTTTGCCTGTTCCTTATACCTAGCCCCTTGGATTCCTAAACGAGGTTCTTCATCGCTCTCTGTGGGCTGTTCCCTTTTTGGCTTCATCTTGGCATTAAATCAGACGCCTTTCCTGATTATTTCAGGGCAGCGCGATTTCCCCCAATAATTACTTCCATATGTTAGTTCCCTTTATGTCTCCATAAGACTTTAGATTCTGAAGAGGGTTTTTGCACCCGGTTTGAATTAAAGACGAGGAAGGAGCACAGGAATGCCTTCCTCCTCCCGGTACAGCTTCATCGTACCACATGGGTTGAAAAGATTTGAAAGGACTGTTACTGTAAAGGGTTCGAATAAACAGGCAAATCTTGTAGTCCTGATTTATCCAAGTGAAGCCATTTTTTTTCCTAAGAGGGTACAAATTTCTGCATAGGTTCATTATCTTAATATCTTTCTGTAATCTCTTCATACAGATTCCCCCCCCCCCAGGGTCAAACCTGATATGTGCATCTGGGAAGGGGCTGTGGCTCACTAGTGGAGACTCTGCTTGGCATGCTGAAGATCCCAAGTTCACTCCCTGGCAACTCCAGTTAAAAAAGGACCAGGCAGTACATGATAACCTCAGCCTGAGATCCTGGAGAGCCACTGCCAGTCAGAGAGTAGACTATACTGACCTTGATGGACTAGTGGTAGAGCATCTGCTTTGCCTGCAGAAGGTTCCAGGTTCAATCCCTGGCATCTCCAGTTGAAAGGATCAGGTAGCCGGTGATGTGAAAGACCTTGACCTGAGAGCCAAGTTGCCAGTCTGAGTAGACAATACTGTGATGGGACCAATGGTCTGATTCAGTGTAAGGCAGATTCATGTGTTTATTTCCAAAGCTAATGTCCTGCCCACAGGACATTAGACACACAGGACATCAGACACACAGGAGCCCAATTCAGATTGGAATCTCCATGACACAGGGTGGGGGGACAGATTCCTGGGATACCTTTCTGATCTAAGTTGGCCCCAGGGAGCCACCAGTTGCCCTATTGGGCAAATCAGATGATAAAAAAAAATGGAAATAGCTCAATTTGTTTTAGCACTCTCTGGAACTTCTATATGATACAATAACATAAGCGTGGTGTAATGGTTAAGAGAGGTGGTTTTGAGCAGTGGACTTTAATCTGGAGAACTGGGTTCGATTTCCGACTCCTCCACATGAGTGGCGGAGGCTAATCTGGTGAACCGGGTTTGTTTCCCCACCCTCCACATGAAGCCTGCTGGGTGACCTTGGGCTAGTCAAAGCTCTCTCAGCCCCACCTACCTCACAGGGTGTCTGTTGTGGGGAGGGGGAAGGAAGGCGATTGTAAGCTGGTTTCATTCTTCCTTAAGTGGTTGAGAAAGTCGTCATATAAAACCAACTCTCCTCCTCCCCCCTGATCTGGATAGCCCAGGCTATCCTGATCTCCTGAGAAGCTAAGCAAGGTCAACCCTGGCAAGTATTTGGATGGGAGACCACCAAGAAATACCAGGGTCGTGACATGGAGGCATGCAATGGCAAACCACCTCTGAACGTCTCTTGCCTTGAAAACCCCACCAGGCGTCCCCACAAGTGAGCTCAGCTGTGGCTTGACAGCTGTGGCTTAAACATAGGAAATTCCCCCTCCTCTCTTTTTTCCCCCAATACTTCCCATTTTGTTGCTTTCTTGGAATGAAAGCTCATGCTGTTTTCTCTTACTGGACCGTTACACTCTTTTCATCATTCTGTTTCAAATCGTATTATGCAGAGCTCCAAGCATTATGACCCAAGGGAGGCGTCCTCCAAATCTTTTGCCGAAGTGAAAACCAAGGTTAATTTAAATGTGGGCTGCATGAGAATATTGGTTGATCCTTGACGCCCTAAACTGGCATATGCAGGGACTGCGGAGAAAGCAAGACATTGTCTTGGCCAAGTTATGAGTTGGCAAGGAGTACATCGTGAAATAGAATCTTTTTGAAGAAGAAAAAAATAACTAAGTTTTTGAATTGGAGTCTGGTCAGTTGTGAATACCAGGCCAAAGTCTGATCACGAACACCAGCTTTCCTGCAGGGACAACTGGATGTCTTAACTCTGCCTGTGGACACATTGAAGAGTTCATTGGTTGGGGCTCTGTATGTGGGCAGGACATGGAAACCCTCTAAAGCAGGGATGTCGAACTCAATTGTTATGAGGGCTGCATATAACATAAATAAGAACATAAGAAAAGCCATGCTGGATCAGACCAAGGCCCATCAAGTCCAGCAGTCTGTTCACACAGCAGCCAACCAGGTGCCTCTAGGAAGCCCCCAAACAAGACAACTGTATTAGCATTATCCTGCCTGTGTTCCACAGCACCTAATATATTCGGCATGCTCCTCTGAGCCTGGAGAGAATAGGTATGCATCACAACTAGTATCCATTTTAACTAGTAGCCCCTCTCCTCCATGAACATGTCCACTCCCCCTTAAAGCCTTCCAAGTTGGCAGCCATCACCACATCCTGGGGCAGGGAGTTCCACAATTTTACTATGTGTTATGTGAAAAAATATTTCCTTTTAACAGTTTTGAATCTATCACCCTCCAGCTTCAGCAGATGACCCCACGTTCTAGTATTATGAGAGAGGGAGAAAAGTCACTTGGTCGGGCTGGGCCTCAGTTAGAATTTTGCCCCTACATCACCTAAATTGATGGTATACTCAGTCAATCTCCATTAAAAACAGCCATGAACCAGCACAGCTCTTCACAATTTACCACTGAAACCCTTAGTATTACACTCTACCCACAGGTTTATACAAATAGTAAAAAAGTTGTTTGCACAATTGTTGCAAACTACATATATTACCCATTACAATTATTGGCATACTAACTTTCTCAGCAGCGACTGACGGATTCTACAGGCTGCTGCACAAAACTTTGCCATTCCTGCTGTAACCTGTGGATTTTCATCTATAAGCAACATTTTAGTATACTCCAGACCTGAGTGGCTGGGGTGCTGACTAAGCCAGGGGGAGATAAACTTAGAACGAACCTCTTGGTATAGTGGACAGCGCTGTAGAACGTGCTCCGTTGTTTCAATTTTCTTTAAAGCACGGGGACATACCCTATCCTCCAAGGGAAGCTTTCTGTATCTCCCATCCAAAACCGCTGAGGGAAGAGCTTGGCATCTGGCACGGTGAATGTTTTCCTGTATCTTAAGATCTCTAATTGCAAGAGGTAGGCAGCAGAAGAGGCTACATATCTGGACTGTTATGCTGATAGAAAAGTCAGTGCCTTCTCTAGACTGGCACTCTGTATCCAGTATCCTTTGATCATACCCAATTTCTGGGATCTTAAAATACTCATTGTAAGGAATACATCTAACTTCTAAATGTTCTGTTCACTTGGATCTAGCTGTCTGTTTATTATCCCTCTCTCAAGCCCACTTTATGATTTTTATAATAAAAATCAGTTATACTCACACATGTGCTTATAAATGTTATGCAAGAGCTTCTACTTGTGGAATCTGAATTTGTGAAGTGTGCATTTGCCCATAACTGAGGGACTTGAGGCAGGCTAGTCTTACATGAGACTTCTCTTGTGTGGATGACGGTTCAGAGAGACGTGGTTAGCGAAGTCGTATGAATCAAACAAAATGACGGGCTGTGCACCCACCCAACCACTTTTGCCTATTAGTGTCAACCAGTTGCAGACATGGGAATTTGCAAACATGGTACATGGAGGAATTTGCAAACATGGTACATGGAGGAACTTTGATGGACACAGCAAACGTGGTAAAAAAATTGTTTCATGTCAACGATTGTGTTAAAACGTAGCACTGCCAGTACTGGATCCCTCATGTTGCCCCCAGAAGGTCGGACCAGAACCAGTGGGTTAAAATTAAATCAAAAGAGTTTCCATCTAGACATTAGTGGAACAAGCTTCCTCGGGAGGTGGTGAGTTCTCCTTCCCTGGAGGTTTTTAAGAAGGGGTTAGATGGCCACCTGTCAGCAATGCTAATTCTATGACATTAGGCAGATCATGAGAGGGAGGGCACCTTGGCCATCTTCTGGGCATGGAGTAGGGGTCACTGTGTGGGGGAGGGAGGGAGTTGTGAATTTCTTGCATTGTGCAGGGGGTTGGACTAGATGACCCTGGAGGTCCCTTCCAACTCTATGATTCTATGATTATTTGCCATGGGTGTTGTTGTTTTTCCTTTAAGGAAATCCTTAAATTTTTCCTCATATATTGTTAAGTAGCAGATTGAAAGCCATCTCTTCTTTATTTTTTAAAAAATGTTGCTATTTTTACTTTCCCGTCTCTTACCACTTTCATTCCTTAGAATATTTCTTTTCTCTTTCTGTGATTCCTTTACAGCTACGGCACGTAAAGTCCGATTATGAGCACTTCATGTTTCAGGGACCCTCCTCCTTTTTCTGGTGTAGCGCTGAGGACGCATCTCCTTGTTTAGATATCTCTTCCATTACTCTCACTCCCATGAGCTCTCCTGACTCCAGGCACTCCTCTGGACTATTAACGCCTCCACCTTCCAAAAGTGGTCTTTCCAAGCCAACCCATGAATACAGCATCCCAAGACCTCACGTAATCCCGATGGGCACAAGCAGCTCTTTCTTCTTTCCTTTCCCCCCCCCCCCTGTTTCCGGCCTTTCTCTCTCGCTGTTTATGTGAATTGTCTCAGAGCACTGCATTTTGTACAGCAGTTAAAGGACAGACCAGTCACGTTTAATATCCTGGTGGGTAAATTCAAAGACTTTGAGGGGGAGGGGCTGTGGCTCAGTGGTAGAGCTTCTGCTTGGCATGCAGAAGGTCTCAGGTTCAATCCCCGGCATCTCCAGTTAAAGGGACTAGGCAAGTAGGTGATGTGAAAGACCTCAGCTTGAGACCATGGAGAACTGCTGCCAATCTGAGTAGACAATACTGACTTTGATGGACCGAGGGTCTGATTCAGTATAAGGCAGTTTCATGTGTTCATGTGTTTAAGAAGGAACATCCATGAAAACCCTTTGAGTGTCTTGATCTGGATAGCCCGGGCTAGCCTGATCTCGTCAGATCTTGGAAGCTAAGCAGGGACAATCCTGGCTAGTATTTGAATGGGAGACCTCCAAGGAATACCAGGGTTGTGACGCGGAGGCAGGCATTGGCAAGCCACCTCTGCTCATCTCTGCCCTACCCTGGACAACCCAGGCTAGCCTGATCTTGTCAGACCTCAGAAGCTAAGCAGGGACAACCCTGGCTAGTATTTGAATGGGAGACCTCCAAGGAATACCAGGGTTGTGATGCAGAGGCAGGCAATGGCACACCACCTCTGCTCATCTCTGCCCTGCCCTAGTCAGCCCAGGCTAGCCTCATCTCATCAGATCTCAGAAGCTAAGCATGATATTATACAAAATTTTGTTACATTAGGAGTAGCCTGAAAGAAGGAGGGAAGTGTAGAATCGCTCTGATCGGCATCATAGATTGGGAATGTATATCATTATAATAGGGGCAGTATAATAATACATGTCTCAACTTTTCCCATTTGACAAGCACAAACCCTTTGGGGGAAAGGGATGTGAAGATGTCTGCCTACCAGAAAAGCTGAGGGCAAGGCATTGAAATGTGCCACAGTGAAGGTACTCCAGTACTTAACAATCTCTAAGGCAATGAGATAGTGCACCTCTAGAGAGCCAGCGTGGTGTAGTGGTTAAGACCGGTGGTTTGGAGCGGTGGTTTGGAGAACTGGGTTTGATTCCCCACTCCTCCACATGAGCGGCGGACGCTAAACTGGTGAACCGGGTTGGTTTCCCCACTCCTCCACATAAAGCCTGCTGGGTGACCTTAGGCTAGTCACAGCTTTCTTAGAGCACTCTCAGTTCCACCTACCTCACAGGGTGTCTGTTGTGGGGAGGAGAAGGGAAGGTGATTGTATGCTGGTTTGATTCTTCCTTAAGCTGTAGAGAAAGTCGGCATATAAAAACCAACTCCTCCTCCTCCTCCTCCTCTTCTTCTTCTTCTCCTCCTCCTACTTCTCTAAATGTCTCTTGTCTTGAAAACCCCACGAGGGGTTACCATAAGTCAGCTGTGACTTGACAGCAAAAAAACCCTTCTTTGAGTCTTAGCTAGGGTTGCCAAACTCCAGGTGGGTTCTGGATAGGTCCCAAAATTACAACTGATCTCCAGACAACAGAGATCAGTTCCCCTGGAGAAATTGGCAGCTTTGGAGGGTGGACTCTATGGCTTTATACCACGCTGAGGTCTCTCCCCTCCCCTACCCAAGCTCTGCCCTCCCTAGGCTCCACCCTCAAATCTCCAGGAAGTCCCAACCCAGAGCTGGCAGCCCTAATCACGACTCTAAGATAATGCTGCGCTTCAAGAACTCTGTTGACAACCTTGTGCTATATAACTTGTCTTGGGTGGACATGCTGGTAGAGTCAGTAAGATTTTCGCACCTAAACTCCACTAAGAGAAAGAAGTCTTAATGGATCTACAGGTTGCTTACTTCAGAGCAGGTTTATTTAGTTGCTCAGCTGGGAGATGATAATAACAGCTTTGGTTATGCATTGGAAACAATTTTTTAAAAAAGACAAATCTCTGCTTTCAGGCTAACAATCTAAAAGGTCTTTGAATTCCGATTGGACACATACATTTTTACAGGTTATTATTATTATTTTTTTGCCCCTGTGTTCATCAATACTCCCAAGTTCTGAGAGGGGAATTGGTAGATATCAGTGCAACCTTGTATACGAGAACTAGGATCTTTTTTTTTTTTAAGCACTGCCTTTTTTAACTGAAGAAAAGAGTAATAATATGGAAAGTGTGGGAGATCGATAGGGGAAATAGAGCATTTAATTTGCGTGATGGCAGTTCAATTTAACTCTCTGCAAAATGAAGAATGCCCATCGTTTATTTCAAAGATCCGCTGTAACATGCTTCCTGACGGTTAAAAAAAAATGGGCTGGTACAACTTTGTTTTTCTATTTGCAATTAACAGTTGGCTGCTCTTGGCAAACATTGTGGCTTTATGCATGGGTATATTCAATTTTAAAAAAACGTTTCTCATGGTCATCCAGGTATTGCTAGCATGCATTTCTTCAAAAGTAAAAGATCACATGTTATATAAATCTTTTTTTTAATGCACTTAGGGAATGAAAAAGAGAAAAGGTCATTATTTTTGTACTTAGGTTTGTAGCACTTTTTAACATTATATTTATTTATTTAAAACATTTATTAGCCACCTTTCCTCCTTACAGATCTTAAAGCGGCTTACAATTGAAATAAAATACATAAAGTGGTGCCTAGAGATGCATAAAACCATAATTTATGACTGTTGTAATCAAATGCAGTCCTAAATTTTAAAAAATCTTCAGTTACCTCTCAACAATTGAATGTGAGGGGGTCAGGTACACCTCCCTGAGGAGATTGTTTCATAATCGTGGGGCTGCCACCGAAAAGGCCCTCTCCTGTGTGCCCACCAAACGAGCTTCTTTGATTGATGAAATGGTCAGGAGGGCCTCTCCATGTGATTTTAATTCCCCGGGCAGGAACATGTTTGTAATGCAGGAGTCATTAATGTAGGACCGTCAGATATGCTGTGCTAGGTTGTGTAGATTTTCACAGTGTTCGGAGTGTGCTCTGATGGTGAGTCATGGTACACCTAGTTATAGTTACTGGGAGCAAAGTGCATACATTTGTAAAATGTGAACACAGTGACTGAACTGTAAACCCCAGCTGTGGTGTATTCTAACCACCAACAGAAAAATAACCCCATGAGCAAGAAGGAAGCCGCTTGGGTGAAAATGTGGTGCTCATGTTTACCTTTTGCATTGTTCAGTATAGGTCCTATGCATTCAGATGACCAAACCGGAGATTTCTTTGCAAAACAGTTCAGATTTTCTGAGTATGGGAAGTGTATTTCCTGCAGTGTTAGTACAATAACATTATTTCCTAACTTCCTGTGAAGGGGGGTGTATTTTACCTTGCTTAGCTTTTCTTCCGACTATCGGTTGATGTCTTATAGATTTTTATGTTGTGCTTAGAATGGTGCTGCTTAAAGAATGATCATAAAATGAGTGTCAGAGATGGTTGTTAATCTTGCTTGAAGGGAAGGTAATAGCAGATGTCATTTTGCTGAACAAATGAAAATGCTTGGGCTTGATTTAGTGCAGAGAACTTTGCTGCACTGATATTTTGGACTGAATATATTCACTGACATTAACTTGCTGATATCCAAATGATTCTTTTATCACAGAATGGCTTCCCCGTTTTTAGAACAACTGCTCCATCAAGTTGTCAGAGTTTTAATCCTGTTATTATACAGGACGGACTTAAAACGAAAATTCAAGTTCTGTCTCGTAACTTCAGGCACCAGTCCTTCGTGTTTCGATTTATAACCTGCTGCTCTCTTAAATGGATCTTTAGCCTTTTATGTCTCCATTCAAAACCATTTTCTCACTCTTTTGTGTCGAAAGCCATTTATTTCTGGGTGTTCCAGCCATGATGAAAATGTGCAATGTGATAATCCGGGTTGTGTATATGCAGGCTTCAGCATGTTGCCCAAGCGTGGGGCTGTGAATGCCGGGTTTCCTCTGCATGGGCTGTTTGTCGTAGCATGCCACTGTGCTTGGATGCTGTCGCTGTTATCGTCCGCATGCATGCAACAAGAAAAAAGAAAAGAAAAAAAGCTCAATATTGTGATTTTTGCCATATGAAATATTACCCTAATGTTTATTGTCCTTATTGTAGGCAGGCAGTGTGACACCTAAATCACCCTCCACTGACATCTTTGATATGGTCCCCTTTTCTCCCATGTCCCCCCAGTCATCAACACCTACTCGCAATGGCACGCAGCCTCCGCCAGTGCCCAGTAGATCTGCAGAGATCAGTAAGTTTCGCAATGCATGCCTTTTTTTGCTTACGTCGGGGGTTTTCTTTCTTCTGAACAGCGAGAATGATTTGCTGAGCCAAATGCAGCTTTGGGGAAAACCATACATTGAACAATTATATGGTTCTCTTCCCCTCACATATACACACACAAACACACCTGTGGCTCACCTGATGCACTGAAGTAGGGGCCAATTCAAGTAGTAAGTAACTCTGCAGAAACTAAACTGTTATACCAGGGATATACAGTGTTTCAGAAGGGCTTTCTCCATGCTCTAACCTTCTGGAACCCCAAATAACATTGGTTGTGGGTATTTCTGATTTGGACTTCTAAGTAGGATTGGCAACTCCAAGTTCAGAAATACGTAGAGCAGGGGTGTTGAACTCAATTGTTAAGAGGGCCGGATATGATGTTAATGTCACTTGGTCAGGCCATGCCTTGCCTCGCCAGCCCAGACAGAGTTTGGGGGGAGTGGCTGCCTCGGCTGGCTTGCAGGCTGGATAAGAGCTTTCCAGGGGCCGGATCCATCCCACGTGCCTTACGTTTGACACCACTGTGTTTCATGCAATCCAATGAAGTTTTGCCGGGAATTATAACTTCTCTGTGCTAAAAACCTGGAGAGGGGTTTTTTTTTTTTTTTTTTTTTGGCCATCTTCTGGGTATGGAGCAGGGGTCACCAGGGGTGTAGTGGGGAGGTAGTTGTGAATTTCCTGCATTATGCAGGAGCTTGGACTAGATGACTCTGGAGGTCCCCTGCAACTCTGTGATTGTATGATTCTATAATTGCCACGTGTTCTCTTTTTTAAGTGTAATTTTAGGTGTGTGTGCCCCTCCTTTCCTTTGGCTGTTAACAAATGTACACTGGTTGGCACGTGCCAGAGAAATGACAGTAGTGACATAAATTGACAGTTTTATCTCAGGTGAATGCTTCATACCTGCCATTAATATCAATGAAGCTTTTTTCTTCCAGAGCCAGGCTAAGTGCCCTCTGGTTTGCTTCCATTCAGAAGAAAAAAGTAGGGGTTATCCCATATTCCTGTCAACTGAGAGAATGTGACCTTCTGTGACACATTAGCTCAGTCCTAATGATAGCTGTGCTCTGCTTCAAGTGGTCTTTCTGAAGCATCCCCAAAAGAGGTAGCAGTCAAGAACTTCTGGATCCTCCCGAAAGATGTTAATGGTTCACCACCGTTTATTCAAATATTTCTGATTAAGACTTCCCCGACCTGGATGGCCCAGGGTAGGCCGATCTTGGAAGCTAAGCAGCTGTGTTCTGCACTTGGATGGGAGGCCACCAAGGAAGGCCAGGGTTTCTACACAGGGGAAGGCAACGGCAAACCACCTCTGATCATCTCACGTTGAAATTATAAGAACATAAGAAAGGCCATGCTGGATCAGACCAAGGTCCATCAAGTCCAGCAGTCTGTTCACACAGTGGCCAACCAGGTGACTCTAGGAAGCCACAAACAAGACGGCTGCAACAGTATTATCCTGCCTTGTTCCACAGTACCTAATACAATAGGCATGCTCCTCTGATCCTGGAGAGAATAGGTATAAGAACATAAGAAAAGCCCTGCTGGATCAAACTAAGATCCATCAAGTCCAACAGTCCGTTCCCACAGTGGCCAACCAGGTACCTCCAGGAAGCCCACAAACAAGACAACTGCATCAGCATTGTTATGCCTGTGTTTCAAAGCACTGAATATAATAGGCATGCTCATCTGATCCTGGAAAGAATAGGGATCCTAGGGGGTCACCATAAGTTGTACTACAACATAACAGCAGTTTCCATTAGTGGCACCACAAGGAAGATACCAAGTGATTTGAAAATCTCAAAGCTGTCCCTCTCTGGGGACAATAATCTGGATGGTTCCTGTTGAGGCTTCTGGAAGGTTTTTAATTCTGGCTTGCCTTTGCTCCACGTGATGCCTTCTAGCCAAAGAAAATGGGCAACTCCCCATCACGGGAAGGCAGCCCCCAAACTTGCTTGATGAAATCTGCAAAGCAGAGGAGCAATCTTTGTTGCAAGGAAATTGTTGAAAATGCTGGAAACCCCAAAGGAAATAAGCAGAGGAGTTGTGTATCAGTTGACGAGAATGAAAAGAAGTCTGCATATATTGTAGGCATTCACACCCCAAATGAGATGAATCTTTGATGTGCGTTCCATCCAGTTGCATAAGACTGGGGTTTTTTTGTGGATGAAAGGGGTTTTAGCAGACCAAGGAAACTTCACTCTAACCATGAATGACATCTTATGCATTGGGCTTTCAAATTGGCTTGGTTCTTTTTCCTGAGAAAACTCCTTGCTTTTATTTTACTTTTCTTTCTACGAATCATCTGTTGAAGCCTTCCCATAGGCCTTAATGGGCCTGGAGATCAGATTCTCTTCTGGAAAGGATTTGGGTTAAGTTCTTAAAATGTTAGCATGTTACTTGTTTGTTCAAGAGAGGGTTGGGAATGAGTACATCCCACAATCTCAACTCAATGAACAGACATGACTGGTCTTTAAATGAACCTTCCCACCCACCCAGAATAAGGGCTAGAAGAAGAGCCGCTTTAGAAATCGTAGTTCTGAACCACATCCATCGCTTTTAAAGTAGGATCAGAAACCTACAAGAGCTATGAGACAAATTAGTAATTATCCTGGAAAATACTTTTATGCTGTTGGGAAAGTAAAGATGAGCTAAGATCTTAAAACCGCTTTCCCAAGCACCATTGAATAAAATGGGGCTGACTTCCAAGAAGATCTGTATCGGATTGCTTCCATAGTTCCTTAAATTGGAATACTGAGTCCAAGTTCAGGATTTCCTGGTTCACCTCTCTTTTCAACTGGGAGCTCACAAGTTCCCCTATAGCCTCGTGAACCCTTTCCCCAAATATCTGCAGTGTGGGAGAAATAATACTGGCCTAGCTTACAGGGTTGTTGTAAGGACTCCTGAAATAAGAACTTGGAATGCTCCACTCATGTTGTATAATTGTCAGCTACTGTTGTTGTTTTTGGCAGATCTTGTATCCACAGTAGATCTCTCCATTCACTGGATTTACATTCCCTTTACAATATGCTACAGCTGGATCATTTTGTAGATGCAATAGTAGTTATTTCAGAATGTACGGCCATTGCTTTAAATCAGGGGTCCCCAACGTGGTGGCCATGTGCGCCGTGGTGCCAGCTGATACCTTATAAGGTGCCTGCCAAGTGTTTTCAGATAGCAAGAGGGGCTTTTGCCCAGCATGGCTTCCGATTGGCCACTGAAGATCTGGTTGGCTGTGCCCATTAAAATAGCATTGCTTTGGTGGCAACATTTGCTTTGTTTAAGTCACCCCTCTTCTTCACTGCGCGTGGACTTTCTCGGGGTGTGAGGATGGCCCCCCCTCTTGTGGTAGCCCTTTTGTGATTGAGCCCATAGACCCTGTGTCAAAATTCCAAAGGTGCCGGCAGGCTGATAAATGTTGGGAACCCCGGCTTTTGGCAATATGTGAAGCAAAGTTTGAAAGAGCTGTATCGACTTTAAACCCTGATCTCCTGAATTGATCACAACCACACGTTAAATGCTGCTTTACAAATGCCCCTTATGATCCTGTTGTGGTTGAGACAGGCATACAGTAGACAGGCTGATTCAGCCCCTGGAGCATCTGCAAACAATCACTCTCACATTCCATTTTGAGCGTGTGCATTTTTTACACAATGAGGTATATTGTCTGGGGAGAGTCTGGGATTACGGAGGCAATGTTCTTTGTAATATGAGAGAAAGCACACATCGGTTCCTCAAGTAAAATATAGTGGTTGTAACTTAAAAAAAAATGTTCAAGAACATGATACGCCAGTTAAAGGAAAGAGCAAACTAAAGAAGTTGATAACAGCTTTCCCGTTGCTAGTTTTCTACGTACAGAAATCTTGGAATGCTCCCTGCATAGATCCTGTGATTCTCCCATCTACCTCTGTTTTGATACGGTACAGTCCCAGAAACTCTAGTTCCAGTCGGGACATGCAGAACATTTCCACCTGCCCTATAACCTGATGAAAATTAAAAGAACTGGTGTAGGCAGCATGTGGGACTGCTTGTACTTACCTTGGAAGATGCTCCAGGATTACTTCCCCAATGCCCACTTATACGAGCACGCAGGGAGGTGTTGTAGAAACGATTTCTTAGAGAGGCATGCAGAATCCATTTATTTAGAAATAAGACTGTAAAGAAGCCAAACATCATAAACCCATCCAGCAACAGGAGAGACAGAGAGAGAGAGAAAGAGAGAGAGAGAGAGAGGAGAGAGAAATAGCATTGGACAGCGGCTAAAGTTTTTTGGCAGAATTCGATAGGCCTCGACTTGCAGTTAAACAAGACCCAGGTGTGCGCTTGGGCAGAGTGTTCCAAAGCAGTGGTGCCAGTTGCGGAGAACATCACCGCATCTCTGACAGCAGGGTGGACCTAGAGAAGGACCTTCAGCAACAATAAGGGTGTACAAGCAGGTTACTGTGGAAGAAGGAAGTTCTTCTGCTACTGCCAACCTAATTTTAGAGGACAGTATAGGTCATCATCATCATCATCATTACCTTTATTAGGCATTTACATCAGCATACAATAAACAGTGTTGCGAAAACGGTTAAAACAGGTTCCATTAAAATGACATTACTTAGAAGTACGAACAAACTGCTCGTGAATCCTTTGTGCAGACAGGAGAAAACTAGCTACTTGTTGGGTGACAGAGGGGTTTCTATCAGGTAAAAGGTACAACACCAACTGCTGATCTGAGAGACTCTGATCACTGGGCAGTAGGAGTTTAATATAGGTATTCCTCGGCCTCATGTAGAGCTGGCAGTACAACAGCACGTGGGTTAAGTGTTCAGGATCCCCAGTCTTACATGGACAATACCTATCAATAAAAGGGATACTTTTGTATCTTCCTTGTAGAATAGCTGAAGGAATAATGTTAAGTCTAGCGAGCATGAAAACTCGGCAAATGTCCGGTGACTCCAAATAAGACAAGTAGGAAACTTTAGCTCCATAAGTCGGAGTAATACCATGAAACATGGGGAAACAGTGTCTATTAGCTAGGGAGGTTAGGGTCTGCATTTCTATATCTAGTAGGCGCTGACGTATCGATCTAAATGCTTGCTCTTTCCCAAGCATCAAAAGAGAATCAAATGGAATACCGACAGACTAGATTTTCCTGATAATTAATTTTGACCACTGGCTTATGTAAGAATCTCCCAGCAGTGCAGGAATATAACCAGGATATTCAGTTAGAAAGTGCAGACGTAACCAGAACTTAATGGTATGGATCCAAGCTCTAGTCTCCAAAACACCCTGTCCCATCTCAAGGCACAGAGCTGCATACCCTACGCAATTGGGGACACCAAGAAAATGGCGTAAGAAAGTGGACTGAATCCTCTCAATGTCCTGATTAAAGGCACTTACCCAAATAGGAACTCCATATAGGAGTTGGGAGATGGATTTAGCTTTAAACACTCGTAAGGCAGCAGGAACTAATTGGCCACCATAGACATAAAAGAAGCAAATTGTGGCCTCGTTATTACATTTAGCTGAGGACACAACATAGTTCCTGTGAGTTGTCCAATTGCTGCTGTATTGGAAATTCAGGCCCAAGTATCTGAATTGTTTCACTTGTTCAATTTCGTGCCCCTTAATTGTCCAACTGTGACGTCTCCAAAATTTAGAGAAGACAAGGATCTTAGATTTCTGGTAATTGATGGATAATAAGTTTCAGCTAGTAATAAGCAATAGCATAGACCACAGTCCCTAATAATTTATCCAAGTAACTTTGCGAATCATTTAGTACAGTGCAACTCTATTGCCTGTATAGAAAAGTCCTCTTGAATAATTTAGGCAAGCCATTCCATAAAGTGGGGGCCGCTATGGGCAGTTATTGATTTTGCCCATTTTCCCAAAAACAGAAGTGTTATTACCAAAACCAATAAACCCAGGGTTGCTTCCTAGAATAACATTTTTTTGTTTCACGTCTGTGACTTTAGAGTGATCACTCCAGTTTCTGAATTACTGGCAAGCCCAGTGGTCTGTAGAGATGTTTCCAGAAGTCCCTGTAATTGGGATCATTTATATAAACCTACTTTAAGGGAGAAAAGACAAACTCGATGGACAATTGAATCACCCCTGGTTGGGTGGCTTCTTCTTGGGAGGAATGGGAGGCAGTGTTTCAGAAGGGCTTTCTCCACGTTCTAATCTTCTGGAACCCCAAATAACATTGGTTGCAGCTATTTCTGATTTGGACTTCTAAGTAGGGTTGGCAACTCCAGATTCAGAAACACCTAGAGCAGGGGTGTCGAACTCAATTGTTACGAGGGCCAGATAGGACATAAATGTCACTTGGTTGATGATAGACAGACAGACGGACAGACAGACAGACAGACTTACTTCCAGGAGAAGTGGAAAGAGAGAGGGGGGAGGGGAGGGAGAGGGAGGGACACTGGAGGTGAAAGGATTATGTAGCACTTCTTCGCATGAACATCCTCTACTCCCCCCCTCCCCCCGACAGGCGTCTTATACTACTTCTGGTTCTAGAAAAAAGAAAAAATAACTCGGCAAAAGCCATCACATAAGTTCTGTCAAGTGTGGCTTCAATCTGAATTTCTGTACCATCCGCTTCCCATATGCTACTGACTTGCTCACTTGGTTGTTTGTTTTTTAATTCCTTCTAGAGAGAGACCTTTTTGGAGCCGAACCATTTGACCCCTTTAGCTGCGGAGCCGGAGATTTCCCTCCAGACATTCAGTCCAAACTAGATGAGATGCAGGTGATCAAATATTTGCCATTGCAAGAAAGCCGTTTCCGTCGCTGTGTAAACGCTAACCTCTTAAAGAGTGAGATTAGATCATACAGCAGGTTCTGTGATCAGAGCCAGTGAAATGTTTGGTGTCGCCAGTGCAAAAAGAAGGGGAGGAATGCAAATTTAGTTATTAACAGCTTTTCAAACATCAATGGGATAGCAGGTTCTCAGATTCCCTAGAGGTTTTTATGTCATGCTGTTCAGCACACTTACTCTCCAAGATCCTGTGGGGGGGAAGTGGGCCTACGATCACTGTGCGCACTTCCTCTGGAGAAGCAGCACAGATTTCATGAGAACTACACTAAGGGTTATGGTTTTCAAATAGTGCAAAATGAATACAATCCTATTCAGATCATGCCCTCTGCAAAAAAAAAAAAAAAGCAGCAGGATCTATGTGTGGAGCATGTGTGTTCTAACAAATGCTCAAGCTATGCAAGAACTGATCAGATCCACGCAAACAGGACGTTACTGGATCCCTTAACTAAGTTTTAATCTTCAATTTGAGAGCCAGCATGGTGTAGTGGTTAAGAACGGTGGTTTGGAGCGGTGGACTCTAATCTGGAGAACCGGGTTTGAGTCCCCACTCCTCCACAAGAAGCCAGCTGGATGACATTGCGCCAGTCACAGTTCTCTTAGAGCTTTCTCAGCCCCACCTACCTCACAGGGTGTCTATTGTGGGAGGGGAAGGGAAGATGATTGTAAGCCAGTTTGATTCTGCCTTAAGTGGTAGAGAAAGTCGGCATATAAAAACCAACTCCTCTTCTTTCATATTGTCTGAGTTTAATATTCAGTTTAGTTTTGTATTAAAATTGTAATTAACTAAGGGCTGTAATGGTGTTAACTGATCCACCTAATGTTCTTATATGTCTTCTGTCTTTCTGCTTCCCTGGGATTGCAGCGTCAGCGATGGTTGGTATATTATTTTCCATGAGTCTCAATGTATCTCCTGCAAAATCTGCTCAGTTAAAACTGTAGTATTTTTTAATATGTTGTTCTTATTCACCAAAAACGTTTCTGTTCATGTATCTCCCCTCTTCCACAGTGTTAGTTAAAGCTCTCAAACTCCTCCCCCTTATTTTATGTCTTCATCAGATTAAAAATGTGGGTGGGAGGATCGGTACTGGTTCTTTTTTGACGGTCTTGTTTTCGTTGGCTGTATTAATTCATTGTGTCATGTAAAACCGTGCACAGCGAAAATGTACAGACACATTTTAAAGCATATAATCTGGACAGGGATATGGGCTTTTAATGATTTCGGGCCAGCAGCCTGAAATCGTGTCTGTGTCGCTGTGCCCTTTTTCATATCTCAGTGGCTATGGTCGCCCTCTTCCCTGACCTGGATAGCCCTGGGCTAGCTGATCTCGTCAGATCTCAGAAAAGAAGCAGGGTTAGTATTTGGATGGGCAACCTCCAGGGAATCCCAGGATTGTGATGCGGAGGAAGGCAATGGCAAACCACCTACGAACGTTGCATTGAATACCCCACCAGGGGTCAGCATAAGTCAGATATGACTTGACGGCAAAAAAAAAAAATGGTGGTCCTCTATGTTTGGTAGAAGACCACATCCTCCTCCTTCCCTTCTCTAGAGAGATGATCTTGTATTCTCTGCTGACACCCACAGCTACTACAACCAATTTAAACAATACCATTTAAATAAACAAGACAAACATTCAGTGACATGACTATCCTAAGTACTGAAGCACTCCAACGCTGGATTTTCAGCAGCTTTTGAATTTGATCTTCCTGAGTGCATAAGTTCGTCTGCTACAGAAGTAAGAAAAGATCAGGTCTTCTAAAATATGTCTCCTTTTTTTCTCTGGGATTTCGTTCCTCTTTTCCTTAAGAAATTATAAGCTCAGTTTTCCCAATAAAGAGCTAACACAGACAAGGAAGAAGATTTCCCATACAACTATGAATATTGCACAAGACACCATTGTTACCCATATATGCGGCCTCAGGGAAATTAATATCCATTTAAAATTACTTTGTTGGCCTCAGCTAATCATGGTTTTGTGTGTGTGTGCATGCGTGCGTGCGTGTGCACACTGAATTAAAATGCATTTCTTCCTTTTGTTTTGTTTTGGACTGTCCAAAATATTATGACAGGTGCCTTTGTTACAGTGGGGCATCTTTGTTTCAAATTAGAATGCAGATGGGGCTCTGAGTGAAAATTCACGCCCTGTGGAGAGAAACATATTCTGAAACTTAAAAGCAGGGGAGGATATTAGAAGTCACAACAATTTCGCTCAGATAAACAAGAACGTTGCTTGGAAAGTAAAAGACGAAATGCGTCAGATGAAACATTAGCCCTGCGTGTATGGTTCTGTAGGGGTACCGAATGGGGTCACCCATGATTCTGGTGCAGAATGCAGTAAATGGCAAACCCATCAGTAGAACCATGTAGCTCGAATCCTAGAGTTTCCAGCAGTGCCACAAGAGGCCACACTCAGTCACTCTTGAAGATACATATTCTGTGGCTTTGTAAATCTCCAGTTGTTTATGCATGGGGGTTTTAACTGAAGTTCGTTGCTCGCGCCCCCCCCGCTTTCCTGTTGGGAATCTATAGACCAACCGTCTCCAATTTCAAATCAATTCCCTGCCCCTTAAAATGCTGCTTTGTAATTGGCTTACTTGTAGTGCTTACTGTAAGAGAAAATCCCCTCCAAAACCCAACTGCTGCATAAAAAAGCATTTTAAGAAAAAAATAAAAAATGGAGCAATCTAAAAGGGGGGGGGGAATCTAAGCCCCATTTTTAAAAAAGCCTTTCTTCTGCTCAGAAAGAGCTCCAGGGAAGCAGGAAACATTTGAATCCCCACCTCTTTACACACTGCTTTGTAATTGGCTGTGAGAGAAACCATGCTGGCATGTCCTGAGTTTTGCCTTCTACATGGGGATTTCACCCAGGCTGAGCTCAAGGGAGAGGGAAGAATTGGGTTACAGAGGAACGGTAAGTCCTGGATATTGCGAGGGATGGCAGCGAGGTCATCTCTAATGGAGGGAAAACACATGCATAACTCCAAGGAACAACTGAGACAGACTGGGGGCGAATGTGAGTGAAAGTACCCATGCATAAACAACCTCTGTTGCATGGCCTTACGTCTTGCCCTTCTCTCTATATTTGAAGGGTGCAGGAGGAATGCCTTAAGGCCATGATTTGTCCCAAGTTAGCTCTCCATGGTCTTCATAATGTTCCTCACAATTTGTCCCACAGTGAAAGGTCTAGAGATTATGGTGGAACATAGATAGGGTGTTGCCATGTTTGTTCAGGCCAGTTTCTTAAAAGCGTCAAAGGCTCAGGCCTCTCCTCCTCAGAGGCAAGAACGTTGGCCTTGAGGCCTGCGAATTTGACCAACGGGATCCCAGCTTTCTCATTATGTAGAGAATGGGTGATAAATATTTCTCACAGGATCCAGTAAAGAGATTACACAGAAGCTTCAGCTCAAGAGCCAGTGTGGTGTCATGGTTAAGAGCGGTGGTTTGGAGTTGTGGACTCTGATCTGGAGAACCAGGTTTGATTCTCCACTCCTCCACATGAGCGGCGGAGGCTAATCTGGTGAACTGAATTGGTTTCCCCACTCCTACACATGAAGCCAGCTGGGTGACTTTGGGCCAGTCACAGTTCTCTCCGAGCTCTCTCAGCCCCACTTACTTCACAGGGTGTTTGTTGTGGGGAGGGGGAGGGAAGGTGATTTGATTCTTCCTTAAGTGGTAGAGAAAGTATCTTCTTCTTTTCCCCCAGAATTGAATTGATGTGTGTCAATGATCCATTTCCCCCCCAATCATTCTTTTCTTTCTCTTGTTACAGGAGGGGTTCAAAATGGGACTGACTCTGGAAGGCACAGTGTTTTGTCTCGATCCCCTAGACAGCAGATGCTGATGCAAGAACAGAAAATTTGGAATAATTATATGATCCACTTTTTTTACGGGGAAAAAAAGTTCAAAAAATGTATTACAAAAAAAACAAAAACTGTTAATGTGCCAAAAATTGTTTTTCAACTTGTTCATTTTTTCGGTGCGGTTTTCCTTCTGTAAAACTCCAAATAGGTTCCAGTATTAGCTCTGTACAAAATGTAAAGAGCCTCACTTGTATATGAAATCAACATGACTTTGTGCTGCTTCTCTGCTATACCTGGTGCTGCAGGAATTTCTTTCCATTCGTACCACTTTCCGTTGGCAGACAGTATCCTTTGGAACTGTCATGGGAAAGCGCAACATTTCGAACTGTGGTTCCTTCACTTTGGTCTTAATGAACCGTCGGCTCGTTTTCGCAAGAGCATCGCCAACCATCACTTAAATACCCCCAGATTGGAATGTCCACTGCATGTGACTGCAAATGTCCTGTTACTGGTTGCGAGACTAGCCCGGGCCTCCAGAACTGCAAAAAGCTCCATTTGTGCTGCCCTTGTTCATCCATCGGACTGGATTTTTGCGTGAACAACGTTTGTTGGAGTTAAAGCGAACGGAAGCATCCTCTGTGCACATTGGAATCATTGGATTAGCTACTGTGTTGACTGAACGGGGAGGGGCCGTGGCTCAGTGGTAGAGCCTCTGCTTGGCATGCAGAAGGTCCCAGGTTCAATCCCCGGCATCTCCAGTTAAAAGGACTAGGCAAGTAGGTGATGTGAAAGACCTCCGCCTGAGACCCCGGAGAGCCGCTGCCAGTCTGAGTAGACAATATGGACTTTGGTGGACCAAGGGTCTGATTCAGTAGAAGGCAACTTCAGCATACCGGTCAATCTCTGTAAAACTTGAATGCTTTAATCGATACCGGTACTCAAACGCCCACGGAGGTAATGTTTGAAAAGGTCACCCGTTCAGCGCTTCTGGTTCGATATGCTAAGTTTGTTTCACAATCCAAAGTATGTTTGTCATTGTAGGAAATTGTTTCAAACAACTACATTTTAAGTGGCAATTGTGAGATAAGGAATGGTCTGTTTTCACTAGGGTTTCCCGGTTTCCCATGGCCACCAGTGAGGGATGGGGGGGCGTAGGGTTGCCAGCTCCAGGCTGGGGAACACCTGGAGATTTGGGGATGGAGCCTGGAGAGGGCAAGGGCCTCAGTGGCCTTAGAGTCCACCCTGCAAAGCATCCATTTCCACCAGGGGAACTGATCTTTGTAGCCTGCAGATGAACTGTAATTCTAGGGGATCCCCAGGTCCCACCTGGAGGTTGACCTATCTAATTTTCTGCACTTCAGCATGTTTAGGATCGAGACTTAACATCCCACTCCTCAAGATGCTTATTTGGAGGTCCTAGTGAATTCAGGGAAGCTTAATTCATAGCGTACACAAGGAGATCCCCTTAGCTATGTAAAGTTGCTGTCTGTAATGGTATAGGGAGAAGCTTTTCTCCCTCTCTCATAATACTAGAATGTGGGGTCATCTCCTGAAGCTGGAGGGTGAGAGATTTAAAACAGATAAAAGGTAGTATTTCTTCACACAACCCATAGTTAAACTGTGGAACTCCCTGCCCAAGGATGTGGTGATGGCTGCCAGCTTGGAAGGCTTGAAGAGGGGAGTGGACATGTTCATGGAGGAGAGGGGTATTCGTGACTACTGGTCAAAATGGATACTAGTCATGATGCATACCTATTCTCTCCAGGCTCAGAGGAGCATGCCTATTATCTTAGGTGCTGTAGAACACAGGCAGGATAATACTGCTGCAGTCATCTTGTTTGGGGGCTTCCTAGAGGCACCTGGTTGGCTACTGTGAGAACAGACTGCTGGACTTGGTGGACCTTGGTCTGATCCAGCAGGGCCTTTCTTATGTTTGTACGTTCTCACCTTACAGCAAGGGTCTCCACTTTAGTGCCTGTGGGTGCCTGGGTGCCTGCTGACACCTTTCCTGGAGCCCACCGAGGGTTTTTAACAAGTGGGGCCAAGTGGGGCTTTTGCCCAGCAAGATTTCTCATTGTCCAATGGAGATTTGGTTGGGTGTGCAGATTTCTTAAAATGTTGCTTCAGCAGACGCTGCAACCGGAACACCAGGATCTTGACTGTGGGTCAGAAGGTAAGCTACGGCAGCCATTTTGTGGCTGGTTCCAACTCCTGCAGCCATTTTGTGATATGTTTTACCCCTGGCAGCAGCCATTTTGTGGCTCTGCCCACCATCCAGTGTAAGAGTTCAAAAGGTGCCTGCCGGCCCAGAAAGGTTGGCAATCCCTGTCCTGTTGCAACAATTGCAGGTGAACAGCTTGACCATAGTTGCTCAGAGGATGATTACTAGGATTGCTAACCTCCAGGTGGTGGCTGGAGACCTCCCTCTATTACATCTGATCTCCAGGTAAGGTTGCCAACCTCCAGGTTCTAGCTGGAGATCTCCTGCTATTACAACTGATCTCGAGCCGATAAGAGATCAGTTCACCTGGAGAAAATAGCCCGCTTGGGCAATTGGACTCTATGGCATTGAAGTCCCTCTCCTCCCCAAACCCCGCCCCCCTCAGGCTCCACCTCCAAAACCTCCCAACGGGAGGTCCTACCCCTACTCCATGCCCAGATGATGGCCAAGATGGCCTCGCTCTCCTCCCCAAACCCCACCTTCCTCAGGCTCCACCCCAAAAACCTCCCGCTGGTGGCAAAGAGGGACCTGGCAACCCTATCTCCAGGCTGACAGAGATCAGTTCACCTGGAGAAAATGGCCACTTTGGAAAGTGGACTCTATGACATTATGTCAAATTATATTTCCTCCCCGAACCCCACCCTCCTCAGGCTCCACCCCCAAAATCTCCAGGTATTTCCCAGTTTGGAGTTGGCAGCCCTAAAGATTACCCTGCTTGGGAGGAAGCGCTCGCTGAGTGTCTCGCATCCAAATGAACATGATCCGGCTGCCTGGAACGTATTAGAAGGGCGGGTTAGATGGTTGTCGTTTGTCCTGAAGTACCGAAACTGGTTGCCAAGAGCCAGCCTATTGCTGCCACATCTATGCATCTTTTTTCACTAGCCTTTCAACGAGCAATAAGTGAGCATTGTCGTTTGCACATTCCTCGCATTCGCCCAATCCGCGCGTTTCTTCGCGTCGTCCCTTTTGCTGTCATCGTTCTCAGCGTCTTATCAAAAGATAACAAAATTCACGTCCGGGCAAGCTCTTTCCTCCCGTCGGGAATCCTCATCTTTTCACTGAAGACACTAAAGGAGGGAGGGGGCAAAAGGAGGGATCAGAGAAGAAATATAAAATGTTATTTTGGCGGTTTTATTTTTGTGGTGGGGGGGGAAAGAACTAGTTTTCTGGTACTTGGGTTGCAAAGTTATAGTTTTTTGAGCTTTTTATTGCGAAGTTTACACAGAGAATAGAATGCGTTTATGCAGTATTATGACCTTGAAGCGAAGACCCAGCCCTGGAGAGGTTACTTACGCAGATGGCCAAAACATCGGGGATTCTTCTGTCGTGTAGGTCCCTGCTTAGGTATATGGCTCCCCTGAGCCTTTCCTTTTCAGCATTGCGTCAAGTCTTCCTTCTTTATTATTTGGGCAAGCTGCATGTATATCTATGTCTGCGGCCAGGATCCACCAGCTACCCGGCCTTTCCCTTTGGGGCGCAAGCGCTAGAGTTGTATGAAGTCCTGCTCTAGGGGCTGCTATAGGAAAGGAAACCCCCAAAGCCAGCGCACATGCGCAGGGCCCGCATCATGCTTGGAACCTTGGCCTACACGCCTGTCGATATAGATATATATGAGATCACTACTAAGTAGAGTAGGCTACATTTCATAGGAAGAAGTCTATAATTTTGTTTGTCATATAGTATTTTGCAATTTGTACAACAAGGATGTTTAGTAGCCACATTACTGGCTTTTTTAAACAAATAGGATTTGTATTTTTTATTGTACTTTAAACGAAAGCTTTACGTTAAAAAAAAGCATATATTTAGGGTCCATTTACTATCGATGATAACAAAACACTCGGAAAATATTTGCACATTTTAAGGAATCTTTGTTTCAATGATTTTTATCGGTAATTGACTCTGCAAATTGCTAAATCGGCTCTGTCTGATCAATCAATCCAAGAAGACCTAAATTGATTCAACACGAAAGTTGCATTTTTAATGAAAAAAGGTTTAGTGCTTTGGTTGAAATTTGTATTTCTATGTAATCTCAAGTGTGTTTAATTTTGCTTCAAATAAATGTTTTAAGTAATTTCGCCTTGTCAAATGAGATTTTTTTTATTTAAGCCAGATACTAAATGCATAAAAAGAGAGCCGGCGTGGTGTAGTGATTAAGGTGTCAGGCTAGGACCTGGGAAACCCAGGTTCAAATCCCCATATAATGTTTTGTTTGCATTATAAGATATATATTGTAAAATCTGAAATGTCAACATTTCTGTATGTAGGCTTATCTTTTCCCCCAGTAATGCATCTAGTTAGTTCCTTTTTTTGATGTGATGTAGTGGTTAAGAGTGGTGGAGGCTAATCTGGTGAACCGGGTTGGGTTCCCCACTCCTCCACATGAAGCCAGCTGGGTAACCCCGGGCTAGTCACAGTTCTCTCTGAACTCTCTCAGCCCCACCTACCTCACCAGGTGTCTTTTGTGGGGAGAGGAAGGGAAGGAGATTGTAAACTGGTTTGATTCTCCTTAAAAGGTAGAGAAAGCTGATATATAAAAACCAACTTCTTCTTCTTCTCCTCCTCCTTCTTCTCCAACGTAAATTTTCATCAGCAGCTACGCAAAATCGCATTTGAAATGCCAAGATTTCCAAGTTGAAAATTAAACCACATAGGATTCCCTGAGGCCACCCTGAGTACAATCAGCCACTCTGATGAAAATACCCACGATTATACTTCAGGGTTAACCAAAAGCAAAGAGACTCATGTTTAAGGGCATGGTGGTTACTTTTCCAAATGACAGTGTAGGTTGCCAGCTAGGATGATGCTGGTTTGCCATGCAGCCCGAGTTGTGATTTTCACTGCCTCGTGGTGGTGGTCATCTTACCAAGCAGTTTCCTGGGGATCTGATCCAGAGGCTGGAGTTAAAGCCTTTGTCGTGGTCAGATCAGCCAGGCCTCGGGGCTGGTGGTAGCTTACCCGTTCTGGAAGGGTTGCGGGTCCCTTAAAATGAACCCACATTTGAAACCTTTTGGCTCTTGACGTTTTCCAGAACGTTCTAGAGAATCATTGATGGACTTTCTGACTGGACCCTGATGTTTGCCAGGAATATCAGGCTGTCCAGGGTTCTCGCCAGTGTGGGGCTGCCCCAGAAGCTGACTTGGTGGCAGAACACAGCTTTTTAATGGGGGCATCTTGCCAAGAGTGCGTGCCCTTCCTTCTCCTTTTTAGTCTACATTTAAAGATAAAATGCAATTTCTAAAATTCATGAAATACATGGCATTAGTAATCTCTGACCATCCCAAAGATAATTTTTCAGTTTGTTTCTTTTTCCATTTAGGATTTATTCCAGGACATAAAGCCATTGATTCATAAATAATTCTTCTCAAGGGTGATGACTATTAAATTAGCTAGAACAGTAAGGGTGGGGGGAAACCATGTTTGCAGAGTTGCACAAGAACCTAACAGCAAACTCTCAGGCCTCCTGTGTTAAAACATCCTAAAAATGGTTTAAAGTTGGCGTCCTCCTAGAGTTGCCAACTGCCAGGTAGTAGCAGGAGATCTCCTGCTAATTCAACTGATCTGCAGCCAATAAGAGATCAGATCACCTGGAGAAAAATGGCTGCTTTGGCAATTGAACTCTATGGCACCGAAGTTCCTCCCCTCCCCAAACCCTGCCCTCTTCAGGCTCTGCCCCCAAAATCTCCCGCCAGTTGCAAAGAGGGACCTGGCAACCCTACGTCCTCCACATGAGCGGCGGAGGCTAATCTGGTGAACTGGATTTGTTTCCCCACTCCTACACATGACACCATCTGGGCGGCCTTGGGCTAGTCGCACTCTCTCAGCCCCACCTACCTAACAGGGTGTCTGTTGTGGGGATGGGAAGGGAAGGTGATTGTAATCTAGTTTGATTCTTCCTTAAGTGGTAGAGAAAGTCGGCATATAAAAACCAACTCTTCTTCTTAAAATCTGCTCTAAGTGAAGTGCTCCTAACATCTCTTAGAATGTCCTTGGGTACTGGGGGGTGGAGCAAACCATCCCAGAGCCCCTCCAGAGCCTCCAATATTTATAGTGCCTCAGGTCAAGGGACAGACTTGGTTGTGTCTATCTAAGCTTCCATCTTTGGCCTTCACGATTTTGACTCTACTTGTTTGCCTATCTAGTGCCTCACTAAGAGCCAGCGTGGTGTAGTGGTTAAGAGCGGTGGTTTGGAATGGTGGACTGCAATCTGGAGAACAGGGTTTGATTCCCCTCTCCTCCGCATGAGCGGCAGAGGCTAATCTGGTGAACTGGATTTGTTTCCCCTCTCCTACACATGAAGCCAGCTGGGTGACCTTGGGCTAGTCACAGCTCTCTGAGAGCTCTCTCGGCCTCACCTACCTCACAGGGTGTCTGTTGTGGGGGGGGGGAAGGAAGATGATTGTAAGCTGGTTTGATTCTTCCTTAAGTGGTAGAGAAAGTCGGTATATAAAAACCAACTCTTCTTCTTCTTTCATTATTATTAATTAATTTGTCATCATAATTAAACAGCACATGTTTAATTATGTTAAATATGTTGATTATGTGGATATTTAAATATGATATAATATCTACTCTCTATAGTTGAAGGATACAGGAGGAATGCCCTGAGACTGATTTGTTCCAGGTTTTCCATGGTCTTCATGACGTTCCTCACAGTTTGTCCCACATTGAAAGGTCTAGAGATTATGGTGGAACATAGATAGGGTGTAGCCATGTTTGTTCAGGCCAATGTCCTGCCTTTCTGCTCTCACAATGGCCACCCAAGCAGCGAACATACACAATCCAAACACATTTTAAAACCATTAAAACCTTTCCCCCAAAAAAACCATTAAAACAGAACTAAAATACGTACCAAACAAAATCAACAATTAAACACACTGGGCAGTGTTATCAAACTGTGCAGGCAAAGAGAATTGTACAGCTTGCAAGCTCCCCTTATTCCCTGTTGAAATGTTATGGGATGTGGATGTTTGCTGTTTTTTTTAAAACTGTTTAGCTGTTGTTTTTATATGGAAACAATTAGATGGAGCCTGCAGGGAAGGCAAGGGAAGCGTTCAAAGGAACTGTGTCCTGTGCTGTTTAGCCTCCCTGGAGCTGAAGGAGAGACCACCAACTCACAAAACTGTGGCTTTCTAGCCCTCACTAGAAAATGTTTTATAATATCTGTTAAATGTTCTATAATAACCTGAAGACTTGTGTATTTTTTCCCACCCTCAAGCTTTAAAGAAATGGACCGCCCCTACAGAATCATCCCTCTGAATTATTCAGGTCTTCCAGGATGCATAAGAAAACCTCATGGCAATGGTGCCATTAAAAAAAAAATGAAACCTTTAGGATGTGCAGAATTGTTTTTTTTTAAAGGTGATACATTTGTAGCATTCAAGAAATGTAAAGGAAAAGCAAGGCACATAGGTGAGCATACACATAGACAGAGTTTTATTTTCTTTATTAGATCTTTAAAAATTAATGAAGGCAATGTGTTCCTTGGCAATACCTTTGCCCTTTGAAATGTCAGGTTATGAAAACAGGGGCTCTAAAAGATGTACCAACTGGCACAGGTCATCATAATTTTCACACACCCGTTTCACCTAAGCATTCACCATCTGTTCCCCACATCAATAATGCAGCCCTTTTTTAAAATCAGCTAAACCAGAGCAAAGAAGCACATTGTCCTGTGCAGCTGCAGGTCTGAGGGCCAGAGGCATGAGGCGTGGTCAGGAGTGGTCCAAGCCAAATGCCAGGTTGTCTCTAGGTTCAGGTTCCAAGCAGCAGCACCAAAAGCGTAGTCCAAACAAGGGGTCAGGGTCTGGTCTAGGGTCAGAATCACATGGTCTCAGAAGCGGTCAGAGTTCACAGTCAACACAGAGTGGTCACGACAAGTTCTTCCCACAATGTGTCAGTCACAGTGGCCTGCTTAAATAGCTCTGAAGTGGATCAGCTGCTGTGCTTTACCCTGACTCGGCATTCTCTGCCTGGTGAAGCTCATTAGCTTCGTTACAGTCATCTGGGAGTGTCCTTTGCTGAGCTTGTAGTCTGGCACTTCTTTTTCTATCATGTAGCTGTGCCCTGAGTCTTTTGCGCCTCTGCTTCAGCAGCTTTGGAGGGCTTTCTGGTGGCACCGCCTGAGGCTGAGATTTTGGCACAGGGAAGTCCCCTGCACTGGGCAGCTGTAGACACAGGGAGGTCCCTTCTGCCTATAGTGGTTCAGCCTACTGTGACTGCTCTGTTCCACTGCCTTCCTCTGCTTCGAGGTCCTCTTCGTCTGAGGAATCCTCAACAGGCTGACTCATGTCACACATGTTGCTAAAAATGTAGCCTCTGCCCCTTTTTCCTTTGCTATTTGCCCTGGCCTGTGGTTGCCTTGGAGTAGCTGCTAGAGGTATGCATAACGGAACTCCTGAGCAGAAAATATACACGAAACTCCCTGTTTCGGGGCGTTACTTTGGGTTCCTGAAATGGTATTAGAAATCCAGGATTCTTACTGAAACAAAAACTACCTCCCTGAAAATCCGTGTTGTTTTGAGTTCAGGTGCTACCTGCACAATATCAATGGCACAGCTTTTGACATTTTGTACACCAACAATGACAAGAGCCACTGGAAAAGACAGTCCTGCTAGGAAAAACTGAGGGCAGCAGGAAAAGAGGAAGAAGACCCAACAAGAGATGGATTGACTCAATAAAGGAAGCCACAGCCCTCAATTTGCAAGATCTGAGCAAGGCTGTCAAAGATAGGACATTATAGAGGACATTGATTCGTAGGGTCACCATGAGTGGGAAGCAACTTGACGGCACTTGACACACACACACCAACAGCTAGAAAGAGCAAACTGCTGTCCAAAAGGTTCCAGAAAGGGCTGATTCTATGTTCTCCCGAGAGCAGGTGTACATCTTCAGAAAAAGCACACAGTCCAATATTTCTAGGAAATCAGAATGTAGATGAGTGGAATTGCTAGTGAAAAGAAACTGGCACAGAGGAGGAGTCAACCTTAGCCTTTTCTCTGATGAGCTAGTTTTCCATCTCAGGCAAGAAAGTGTGTAACCTTTCAACTCCTTTCTCTTTTCTGAGCTGGCACAGTCCTAAGATGGCTCTATCAAAGCATTTTCCCCCTCCACATTAATGCTGCCTCTGAAACGAGAATATAGCTCCTAGGATCAAGGCTACATATTCCTGCACTGGTGTAAGGGGACCAGGTGCACCTTTTGTGCTATTACCAACACACAAGCTCAGATGCCTTTCCCTCCTCCTTCGCTTCCTAGGGTTGTCAACCTCCAGGTAATAGCTGGAGCTCTCCTGCTATTACAACTGATCTCCAGCTGATAGAGATCAGTTCCCCTGGAGAAAATGGCCACTTTGGCCTTTGGACTCTATGGCGTTGAAGTCCCTCCCCTCCCCAAACCCCACCCTCCTCAGGCTCCACCACAAAAACCTCCCATTGGTGGTGAAGATGGACCTGGCAACCCTTTCCTTTCCCTTCTGGAACACGGAAAAGAGCTGTGCATGTGGTAGAGAGGAAGTGATGGCCCAACACATAGAGTAGACCAGAAATGCAAATAGCGGGATCCAGCCATTCTTATGCCAGTGAGAATATATTGTGGGATCCGGGGGCATCTAGATGGATCTTCCACCGCTGACATGCCTGCCGCTTCCCGCATCAGCAAACAGACAGTGATGAGAAACGGACCCAGATCTGTCCCCGGTATTCAGCCAGCAGAGACGGTTTCATAATACATGGAATGAGTAAAGCAAGTTGTACATTTTATACAACGTACAAAGGCATGCAGGGTTCCTTCCTTGGGAAATCACGTTGCAGCCCTTGTTTTGTTTGCATTGGTGTGTTATTCTGAAACGTGTTTTCCCTTCTGCTCTTTCCAGTGAGATATTACTATACAGAAGAAAAAAACAAGACAACCTGTACGACGTACGAGTGCCAAGCTTCATGTAAACTTTGTTATAAAACACAGCAGGCGAAGTACTGACATAACTTGTCAACGAAATCGTGTAGCTTTCCGGTAACTGTCAGGCTGCGTGCCAATCTCTTCTCATCCGGATTTACATCTCAGTCTGCTCTGCAGTGTGGTGTTCTGACCCCCTGCCGTGAAACAGCTGGGGGAAATAGGCACGGAGACAGCTGCAGATTCGCCTGAAATGTTCTCCCTTTTACTGGGCCGACGTCTCCGGTAGCAAGCGGGAAAGGCTGCCTTCTGATCTGAGGTGGGTGAATATTTAAGGAAGTCAACTGGGGGAGGGGGAGGCATTTTGTGCACATCCCATAACTCCATTCTTCTATTTTATCGCTTGGCGTGAATCCAAGCTGAGTTTAGAGATGGATTCCGAGGACGAACTTCTTGGCAACACGATCTGGTGAGAACCATTAACTTAAACTGCTTTCAAAGGAGTTTAGACAAGTTCATGGGGGATAGGGCCATCATTGGCCATTAACTGATTGACAGTGGCCAAATGAGAACCTCTCTGTTCAGAGGCAGTGTACCCCAAATATGAGTTGGTGTGGGGCAGCAACAGGGGAGAGGTTTGGCATCCATACCCAGCTTGTAGGCTTTCCGAAGGCATCACATGAGAAACAGGAAGCTAGACCAGACAGATTTTTGGTCTGTTCCAACAGTCCTTTCCTTTTATCCCTTAGAAGCTCCTTGATCAATTGATCTTGAGCAGCATATATCTAGTGTTGGAGGGATATAAGGACTGAAACAAATCTTGCCACTGACAATGTAGCCTTGGGGTCCCTGTCGCTTAGTAAAAAAGGCATTATGTCAGTCACAGAGGCATTGGATTTGTATATTAAAAGGGGGGAAATATAGTGCGATCGAAGTTCCTCGTAAAAGCGGCATTCCAAAAGGGAATGGGCTAATGAGTCAATAGAGCCAGAAGAGCAAGGGCAGATCCTGTCTGAGTATGGTATATTCAGAATTCTGCCCTGCATTACCATAGAAGGGTTAGCATTCAATCTAGCCAAGCAAAAAGCTCTACAGAGACGAGGAGTTGTTTGATAATATTATAGGCAGGCAGACCACGTGGAGGGGGTATTCCGAAGAACTGGGATGAACAGACACGACGAGCACGAAAAGTAGTGCTGTTATAATCGAGCTCTTTAATGCGCTTTTTAATTTTGGCAAAAGCTTCAGTTTTCCCAAGATCTGATAACATATCCTGCGAGAAGCCCAACAACGCCAGTTTCTCATCTAAGATTTTTTGCCATGAGGATTTAAAAGGGTCATGCTTCAGAGAAGCTAGGAACCCCTCAGTGCTAAAGCACAGTTTAAGGTGTAGTTTAAAGGCGGCCAACCACGCCCTAGCTTCAAGTGACATTTGGCCAAACTCGGAACGAAGAGTAACGCCAGCAACACATCGAGGGGCATTTAGGAGTTTTCGTATGTTCCAACAGTCATAGAATCATAGAGTTGGAAGGGACCACCAGTGTCATCTAGTCCAACCCCCTGCACAAAGCAGGAAATTTACAACTACCTTCCCCCCACACTCACAGTTACCCCTACTTAGGGTCGCCAACTTCCAGGTACTAGCTGGAGATCTCCTGCTATTACAACTGATCTCCAACCGATAGAGATCAGTTCACCTGGAGAAAATGGCTGCTTTGGCAATTGGACTCTATGGCATTGAAGTCCCTCCCCTCCCCAAAACCCGCCCCCCTCAAACTCCACCTCCAAAACCTCCCAACGGGAGGTCCTACCCCTACTCCATGCCCAGATGATGGCCAAGATGGCCTCGCTCTCATGACCTGTCTAAGGTACCACAGTGTTCCCGTGTTCTTAATTCTGACATGGCCAGATTCAAATGACACTCTGGCTCACAAGAAAAGGCACTGCCCTTCTCCAAACTGCCATCGCTTGCAAATGTAGGCCCTTTGGCTAACTCCCGTCTGTTCTCTAAGTGCTGAGAGATGGGCCTAGAAGAGAGGGGGAGGTGTGATCGGCCTGTTCTTTGCTTCAGAAACCCCAAGTCAACCATGACATATCATGAAGGGTGGGGAAAGGGCAAGAAAGCAGCGGCCTTAGTCAAAAGAACAACCACTAAAGCAGGGGTGTCAAACTAGGGTTGCCAAGTGCCAGGTGGTGATGGGCAAACCCCCCCCCAATCCACCTGGCTGCCCTCTAACCAGCTGAGGGTCGGCAGGCAACGTGTGCACTCGCAGCTACCCACTGCACCATGTCACTTCGACTTTACACCCAGAAGTGCTGCATTGCAATGGGTCTTTTACCACTCAAACATTGCAAGGGGCCTTTTACAACTCAAACTGGGAGTTTGTGTGGTAAACGGCCCCTTGCGATGCATTTACACCCTGGAAGTGACGCGTTGCAACAGGTCTTTTACCACCCAAACTCCCAGTTTGAGTGGTAAAAGGCACCCTGCGATGCGGCACTTCCAGGTGTAAACTGGAAGTGATGCAATCATGGCAGTGCGGCCATGCACACGATCTTTGCCTCAGCTCCACCCCAAAAACCTCCTGCCGGAGGAGAGGGGGGACCTGGCAACCCGATGTCAAACATAAGTCCCACCGGTCAGATCCAGCCCCTTGAGAGCTCTTATCTGGTCCGTGAGCCAGCCGAGGCAGCCACTCCACCCCTACTCTCCATCTGGGCTGGTGAGGGCTAGCCCGGCCCAACCCAGTGACATTTATGTCATATCTGGCCCTCGAACCATTGAGTTTGACACCCCTGATCTAAGCTGTCCTAACAACCATCATTTTGCAGTCTTCAAAGAGTTGCGGTCTCCATCTGTAAGCTCTGGGTTTGCAGCTGGATTCAATAAGATGGTTTTGGACAGAATCTTGGAAAATAAACAACGAAGGCCAGAACAAAACACAACAAAAACCACTGCCCTCCATCTGGCACCATACTAACCTTATAAATATTAAATTCCCTACACAGAATGGCAGAAATAATCAGGCCAACGATCTCATTAAGCTCTACACAATTTATCTTCCATTCGTATACAAGACGGGCAAGTGAGCGTAGCCAAAAAGAGCATCCATGTCACAACTGATGGTTCTTCTGGTCAGAACACCAGGGAAGAATCGTGCTGAAACGGCATTGCCCGTTGGATATTTTTCAGTCCCTGTTGTTGTATCTTCTGAGTTGTTGTATCACACACTTGGAAATGGAGGAGGGGGAAAGGCTTCTGAAAGCTGAAGGGTAAAGGTAGTCCCCTGTGCAAGCACTGGGTCATTCCTGACCCACGGGGTGACGTCACATCTTGATGTTTCCCAGGCAGACTGTGTTTATGGGGTAGTTTGCCAGTGCCTTCCCCAGTCATCTTCCCTTTACCCCCAGCAAGCCGGGTACTCATTCTACCAGAAGAGTGGAAGGCTGAGTCGACCTTGAGCTGGCTACCTGAAACTGACTTCTGTCGGGATCGAACTCAGGTTGTGAGTAGAGTGTTTGACTGCAGTACTGCAGCTTACCCTTCTGCGCCACAGGGCTCTGTCCAACAACTGAAGAGTGGGGACCGTGGCTCAGTGGTAGAGCATCTGCTTGGCATGCAGAAGGTCCCAGGTTCAATCCCCGGCATCTCCAGCTAAAGGGACTAGGCAAGTAGGTGATGTGAAAGACCCCTGGTTGAGACCCTGGAGAGCTGCTACCAGTCTGAGTAGACAATACTGACTTTGATGGACCGTAGAAGGCAGCTTCATGAGTCCCTGTGTGTGAACAGCACCAGTAACTGCTTGGTGAGGTCATCAGCAGTACTCTGTCTATTGTGCCCTAAAGAAACACATGATTATATTCTGACTACCTAAAACCAAACCAATCTTGCAAGCCCATGCACATGTAGGGTTACAAGATTTGAGCTGGGACCTTTCTAGAGATTTGGGGGCGGAGCTTGGGGGGACCTCAGTGGGAAGGGGAGGGAGCTCAGCAAGGATGTGATGCTATAAAGTTCACCCGCCAAATCTGTCATTTTCTCTGGGGAAACTTATCTCATTAGTCTCGAGATCACGTGAAGGCGCGGGGGGGGGGGCTTTAAACAGATGTGTGCCTTCCGGCCGGGAGGCACAGATCTGTTCCCTCCCCGCGGCCTTCAGGGGGCTTCCCTGAAGGCACGCAGGGGGCTCTTTAAAGAGATCTGTGCCTCTCGGCCGGGAGGCGCAGATCTGTTTCCCCCCCCCCCCGGGGCGCCTTCAGGGGGCAATTTTCCCTCGAACTCCGGATCTCACGCCGAAGTTCGCGGATCAAAACGGGGGAATTCGGACTTTGGCACGTCCAAAATTTAAACGGGCCGAATTTTTCCAAAGCCAAACTTTTCCAAAAAAAAATTTTCAACAGCCCTAATAAATACAGCAGGATAAATCCTGGGCAGGATGATGATGTCCATCTTTCCTACATTATTTCCTAGAGAGCTTGGGTGGTTAGGGTTGACAGATTCCTCTTCAACACTGGTGGGAGGTTTTTGGGGCGGAGCCTGAGGAGGGCAGGGTGTGGGGAAGGGAGGGACTTCAATGACATAGAGTCCAATGGCCAAAGTGGCCATTTTCTCCAGGGGAACTGATCTCTATCGGCTGGAGATCAGTTGTAATAGCAGGAGATCTCCTGCTTCTACCTGATGGTTGGCAACCCTATGTGTGGTTGTGAGGACTGGTCCCTATGATGTTCTTCTTTCTAGTGAAGCTCCAAGACAAAGCTAGGCCTTCACTGCAGGGTCTTTAACAAGAGCGGAAACAGGACAGCAAATCATCAAGCCCCACAGAGAAGGATAGGTAGGGTGAACAGGTGCCCCTTTGCCGCTGGCGGGAGGTTTTTGGGTGGAGCCTGAGGAGGGTGGGGTTTGAAGAGGGGAGGGACTTCAATGCCATAAAGTCCAATTGCCAAAGCAGCCATTTCTATCGGCTGGAGATCAGTTGTAACAGCAGGAGATCTCCAGCTACTACCTGGAGGTTGGCGACCCTAACATAGCATGACCCCAATTCATGAATTTGACTAAATTACACGGGTGGTAGAGCAATGAGAAATTTGCCACGAGGAGGCTGGTCACTACAGGGGAGGTATCTGGAATCTGAGTGAACGCTGAAGCAACAGCTTGCTTGTCCCCAAATGGGTTCAGAGGGAAAAGCCAAACTGCATTTCCTTAACTTCCATCTTTCCAATAATAAATGGGTTGCGAATAAACTTGCCCCAGCTGTTCTTGGCCAGATTGTATCAGCACCGTGTTTTGTTGAGTTTACCCGCAAGTCACCCACACAATACATTTTTAGACATAGGAAGTTTTATGTGTCTGCATCTGAGAAAGCCAGGGGGGTTGGGGGGTTGGCTGGCTTCTAACAGAGATGCGGAACTCAACAGGGGAGGGTAGAACATCTGCATCATGTCCGAATGGTCTTCGCCAAACAGGCAAAATCGGAACCGGCAGAGGTCATGCAGACGGCAGCCAACTGTAAACTGCCCTTTGCTTGATATGCAAGATATAAAACGTCCAACTGCTTTTGGGAAATCTCTCAGCTTCTAGTCAAAGTTAAACGGAGCACATCATCATTTCAGGAGTAGAACTAGAATGGGGAGCAGGAAAAAGGGAGGAGCAGAAATCCCAGCAGTCTAATAGCCTAAACTACATATTGGTACAAATCAGGGTTGCCAGGCTCTGCTAGGGGGACGGGAAATCCCTCAACTTCTGTTTCCTGGATGGGCAGCATGACTTCCAGGGAAAACCTGGAACTGACATCAGTCTTCTCTAGGAAGCACCACAAACCCTTTTTTTACCATCGAGTTTCCAACAATTCCTAGTTGTCCTCACTAGCATTTTTATTTTTACTGTCACTAGGGTTGCCACCCTCTGGGTAGTAGCTGGAGATCTCCTGCTATTACAACTGATCTCCAGGTGACAGAGATCAGTTCCCCTGGAGAAAACGTCCGCTTTGGCAATTGGACTCTATGGCATTGAAGTCCCTCCCCTCTCCAAACCCCGCCCTGCTCAGGCTCCGCCCCAAAAACCTCCTGCCGGTGGCGAAGAGGGACCTGGCAACCCTAGCTCTGGTTCTTGCAATGCCAGAGCAAAGGCTGGCTTATGGAGGGGATAACTTTTTAACAGCAAAGTTCTGCAAATGTCTAATAAGACATGTCCTGGAGCGGATACAGTCTTCTTGCATTGTTTCATGTATTTAAAGATAACAGAGATTTATTCTCGGGAAACATGTGTGTTGTGTTTTTGAACCTTCATTATCTTCTCCTTCACCCCAACTTTTCCCATCTCTTGGCAAGCACTAGAGCCTATTCTGAGGAAACAGGCCGCTCTTATCCCATTCCAAAGTCATTTTCATTGACAGTAACGTTGGAAGGGAATAAAAAGGCTGGCTTCCTTGGCCCCTTTGTTTTATGTGACTGAGAAGGCTGCCAGGTTGTTGGGGGAGTCACAAATGGAGCTGAATGGACTTTCATCAGCTGCATCATCCATGGGTAGGGTTGCCAACCTCCTGGTGGTGGCTGGAGATCTCCCGCTATTAGAACTGATCTCCAGGTGACAGAGATCAGTTCAGCACCCAGGACAATGGCCACTTGGGAAGGCAGACACGATGGCATTATTCCCCGTTGAAGCCCCTCCCCTCCCCAAACCCTGCCCTCCTCAGGCTCCACCCCCAAAATCTCCAGGTATTTCCCAACCTGGAGCTGGCAGCTCCAGGAGGGGAGAGAATGCAGTGGACTATAATGCCATAGAGTCCTTCTTCCAAAGCGGCCGTTTTCTCCAGGGGAACTGATCTCTGTCGCCGGGAGATCAGTTGTAATAGTGGGAGATCTCCAGCCACCACCTGGAGGTTGGCAAGCCTAGTCTTAGTGAATGACTTTGAGCCAGTTTCTTTTTCTCTCAGCCCTACCTACCTCACAGGGGTGTTGTGAGGGTAAAATGGAGGAGACGAGAACCACTTTTGGGGTCCTGAACTCCATGGGGGAAAGGGCGGAATGAAAATGGAATGGTAACAGAATGTTAAACTCACAGAGATGCTGGACTGTTTTCTGTGAGGTTCAGGGCCTTCCGGACATAAAAATGTTCAGCAGTTCTTTATCAACGTGCCACAGCTTCATAATAATATCTTTTGATGTATGTGGTGGAATGTATCCACTCCTTTAACAGTTCATGAAATGTTCCTCAAGGTGAATGATCTGGCTGCGTTAGCAGAAATGGAGGAGTAGCCGTCTCTTCTCTGAGAATGTAAAAAACTCTGAGCTTAGATGGTCTGCCAATGACTAACAAATTATGTCGATCAAAAGCGACAGAGACCGTAACAAGCGTCTGCTTGGGTGACATTGTCAGTGTTGATTTTTGCTCATGGACACTCTTCAAAGCAAATTGTTAATTATCTAACGTGCCGGAGTTTGATGCCTATCAGGCATCCACACACCGAGCCAAACACTTTTGCAAAGATATTTTCCATTCGATTCTAAACATGCTCTCTTGCGTGACCTGGAATGGTTGAGCTGAACTGAAACCCTTTTTTCCCCATGGGATAAGAAGATCCATGTTGTTTTCAACCATCTTAGGACTGGCCATTACTTTAACCCCTCCACCACCCCCCACCATCACCACGAAAAAAAAAGGGTGATAGCAAAAGAGGAGAGTTTTCCAAAAGGGGAGAGTTGACAGAACATTTAATATGCTGCCCCATATATGGTAGGGACTGCTCGCTTCAGGATTTTCAGCCCATAATAAGCCCATTAAGGATAACATAGGAACTTGATTGGATGCTAAACTTAAATGGAGACCTCAGCTATTACTATTTACTGTGGTGGTATTAGGGTTGCCATATCCCCCCTCGCCACCAGAGGGAGCTTCGTTGTGGTGGGGCTGGGGAAGGTGATTGATACAATAATGTCGGACATTATTGGGGACACTCTAGTGGGGAAACCTATCCAGTTCACCAGATTTGCCTCCGCCGCTCATGCGGAGGAGTGGGGAATCAAACCCGGTTCTCCAGATCAGAGTCCACCGCTCCAAATCTCCGCTGTTAACACCAGGCTGGCTCTCATACACCTGGCTCTCTGATATACCATGCTGATATACCACGCTGGCTCTCTGAAAATATAGGGTTGCCAACCTCCGGGTACTAGCTGGAGATCTTCTGCCATTACAACTGATCTCCAGCCGATATAAATCAGTTCACCTGGAGAAAATGGCCGCGTTGGCAATTGGACTCGATGACATTGAAGTCCCTCCCCTCTCCAAACCCTGCCATCTTCAGGCTCCGCCCCAAAAACCTCCTGCCGGTGGCATTGTTGAGCCCTCTAAAAAAAAAAATCTCTAGTCTTTTTTTAAAGAGTGTTCAGAAAAAAATCACACTGTCCTAATAGTTTACCCAACCTCTCTTGGTTGCAGTGTGCAAAGTGAAGTTTGATTTATATCCCTGATGTTTTCAATTAATTTGTCACGTCCTAGTTTGCTCGGGTTGAGGACATATAAAACAATAACCCTTTGCAGGAGTCTCTTGCAATATGATCCAGTCTTCTTTCTTTGACTTTCAGCGTGGATTCAGGGAGTGAAACTCTTTTTTGGGAACTGCAAGGCAAGCAGGGAATTATAAATGAGTGGGGAGTAAAGGCTGCACCTATTTCTTCTAGCTTGAAAAATATTGGCCGCTGGACCCTTTGAGAGCAAAAGAAACTGTCCTTGATAACCAGGCCAACAACTGGACACATACCAATATTTCCTGCCGAGCAGCAATGAAATAAAATAAATGGCTCGACTCTGTAGAGCTGACTTAAACCATTAGATGGATGGAAAAGGACTACATAAACTCTTTGAAAGCAGAAATAGTATTACCACTGGAAACTATACGATGAATTAGAAATCACACTTAGGATCCAGGCTCAGGGTTGCCAACCTCCAGGTACTAGCTGGAGATCTCCTGCTATTACAACTGATCTCCAGCCGACAGAGATCAGTTCTCCTGGAGAAAATGGCTGCTTTGGTAATTGGCATCGAATCTATTGCCTTGAAGCCCCACCCCAAACCCCGCCCTCCTAAGCTCCACCCCAATAACCTCCTGCAGTTGGCAAAGAGGGACCCCTGAACGAAGGCCTCTAGTGGGTCTTGAAGTGACCCACAGAGAAGAAAAACAAAAATCAAAACCTTTCTCATATCTTTTATTAGGACCAACCAAGATGACGTAACACATTGTGATGAAGATTTCTGATGAGTGCGAAAGTTTGCACAATGTTTTGTGTCTTTTTTGGTTGGTCCTAATAAAAGCTATGACATGGATTTTGTCTCTAGTGAATACAGCGTTTAGTGGATACCAATGCTATATTCCCTCATGGCAGTGCCAGTGGTGATAAGTGCCATCTGGTTGCAGTTGACTTATGGCGACCCCATAGGGTTTTCAAGGCAAGAGACGATCAGAGCTGGTTTGCCATTGCCTTCCTCTGTGTAGCAACTCTGGACTTCCTTGGTGGTCTCCCATCCAAGTAGTAACCAGGGCCGACCCTTCTTAACTTCCAAGAGCTGATGAGGTTGGCCTAGCCAGGTCATTAAATCCAAGAATTGGGGATTGTTTTTGGCATTCCTTGGTGGTTCTTCATACCGAAATGGGATTTTTACTCTTTGCAAATGGGAAATGTATCAAGCAGTTTTTAGCTTGTGGTTTAAGATAACCGGCCGTAAAGAGCAGTTTAATTCCTACAAATGTGCCCAGTTCATTTTTCCATTTAAAACCTTTCACTAAGGTTTCACTAAGACTGGATTTAACATTGGATTAGAGAACATCTTTATGCAGGAAGACCTGTCTCTGTTATCAAATTTAAAACTGTACCCTGAAGCACATAATATATCATAGACAACATTATGAATTATCTTGTCTGATTTAAAAGTACAAGTGAGAAGGAGAACATTTACTTGCTTAACTTTTTAGGAAATAGCTGCTTTTTTGTGTGTTTGTTAATGAATATGATAGAAACATTCCATCTAAATGCTGTAAGAAGACATTCCCTATGGGTTTCCAATTCCAGCCTGGAAAATTCCTGGAGATTTGGGGGCAGATCCTGAGGATGGTGGAAACTGGGGGGGGAATTGAGCAAGTTCCCATGGTAAAGTGGGGGTTCAAACCTTGGTCTCCCAGATCCTAATCCGACACCTGAACAACGACACCACACTGGCTCTAGTTTCATTGATCCACCTTGCAGAATACTGAGGAGGCCATCCATTGCAACGCAGGGTTGCCAACCTCCAGGTACTGCTGAAGCAAAATAAACAGCACGCAGCACGCAGGCTCAATACTATTAATCAATTTTCAATAGTCAATTTCAGAAATCAATTGTCCGTTTTCAAAAAGTTTATTACATGTACTAATACTTAACAATAACCTCCAGGTACTAGCTAGAAATCTCCTGCTATTACAACTGATCTCCAGCCGATAGAGATCAGTGCCCCTGGAGAAAATGGCTCCTTTGGCAATTGGACTCTATGGCATTGAACTCCCTCCCCTCCCCAATTCCTGCCCTCCTTGGGCTCCGCCCCAAAAACCTCCCGCCGGTGATGAAGAGGGACCTGGAAACCCTACCTGGAGTTCTCTCGGAATTACAACTAATCTCCAGACTACAGAAATCAGTTCCCCTGGAGAAAAGGGCACCTGAGACCCCTTTCCTCCCTAAACTCCACCTTCCCACTCCCAAATCTCCAGGAATTTCCCAACCCAGGCTTGGCAGCCCTACTTGTGAGAAGGGTTGCCAGGTCCCTCTTCACCACCAGGTGGAGGTTTCTGGGGTGGAGCTTGAGGAGGGCGGGGTTTGGCGAGAGGAGGGATTTCAATGCCATAGAGTTCAATTGCCAAAGGAGCCATTTTCTACAGGTGAACTGACCTCTATCAGCTGGATATCAGATGTAATAGCAGGAGATCACCAGCTAGTACCTGGAGGTTGACAACCCTAGAAGAGGCTGGTCTCTGCTGTGGAAAACCATGTGAAAAGTTGCAGTGTCTCATTTTAGGGATAGCAGTTGACTTTTGTTTGCATTATATGCCTCTTCAGTTTTTGTCCCATTTCAGCCATTTGTACGGTGTTTATATCCCCAGATTTGTTATTGCCCGTGTCACAAACTCTAACATGTGGTTGTTTCCTCATAAGGAAATGCTGTGGCCTGCAAACCGTGCCATGGTTTCCATGATCAAATAGTTATTAAGAGACTTCTCCTGGGGGTCTTGTTTAACCAGGGCCTCTGTGTTACCAGATCTTCCCAGACCCCTGGAGAAGTGTGGATGAATGGAAGTGGGAGAGTTCGATGCCCTTCATAAACACCTGGAGATGAGCCTGCAGTCACCGTGCCTCTGATGTTGCTGTACAGATGTTGCTGCCCAGCTGTTTCGCATACAGGAAGCCCCTAATCGTCTCCAGTTGCTGGCCTTACTTGGCCTTGCGCTGCTTTTGACTTATTGTCCAAAAATGAGACACACTTGACGAGTCTCCAGGCTTTTTACAGTCTCTGCTTTTCAAAGATTTGCTAATCTTTTCCTAGGATAGTTTTCTGGCACTATGGTTCGACAGAAATGTTTGTTAAAAAATCCAACTTTTTGCATGCTTAGTTACCATTTGTATATTTTTGTTGCATTTCTTTCCTGCCATAACTGGAGGGTGCAGGATGAGTCCAGGGTAGTCCAAGCAGCCCACATCGCGGAGTTGCACCTGAAAATCAGTAAATTGCTCAAGGGGGTACTGTGGGCTTAATAACTGGAGGATTCGGACTACAGTTTCCCATCTCCAAAGCCCCAAACCAACACTCCATGCAATAACATATATCTTTCCATGATAGGGTGCCTCGGAACGTTCATAAACATCCTGTATCGAAGGGCCAATTACAGATTGCTGATACTTGCTGCTAGCCAGGCTGAAGTCTGGGTCCAGCTGGGGGAAAGGATATAAAATACAGGGGGCTGTGTAGAAGTAGAAAACATCTGGACTGAAACACGTGCTCAAGAGATTGTGAAGTTGGTTGAATTTCACATACCGCTTTGAAATAACCACAACTATGTCGATTAGTTTTTTTTCCTGCAGCGCTCTTGAATTAGTGGATGTCATTGTCACATCATTGCTGAACGTGACATACCGTGTCGGCGAGTGTGGTTTCCTAATTCATTACACGAGGCGCTTCTTTCCAAATGCGCCAGCTGTGGAAATGTCTAGAGTAGGGTTGCCAGGCCCCTCGCCGCCACCGGTGGGAGGTTTTTGGGGGCGGAGCCTGAGGAGGGCGGGGTTTGGGGAGGGGAGGGACTTAAATGCCATAGAGTCCAATTGCCAAAGCGGCCGTTTTCTCCAGGGGAACTGATCTCTATCGGCTGGAGATCAGTTGTAATAGCAGGAGGTCTCCAGCTATCACCTGGAGGTTGGCAACCCTGTGTTAAGGGCCCATCATTCCTAACTAGTGTGTGTAGGTTCTGTGGGAAGATGCTTTGTGAGAGGAAAGAGAAAATTTAAAGCTTACGTCCCTCTTTTTATTTGATTGTGGGCGGTTGGCGTTTAAAGAATCTATAGGAGAGCTGGGCATTGCTCAGTCCAGAAGGCAGTTGCCTCAGAGCCTCCCCATCCCACTCTATAGCCACCACACAGCTGTTGGCCATGGTGTGATGTCACTTCCGGGAGAAACCCAGAAGTGATGCCATGCCTCTCTAGGAATCACTGGAAGCTCTGTGATAAAACTGTAAGAGTTTCTGCCAATGCCTAGTGAGGACTGATGTCAATTCCAGGTTTTCCCCAGAAGTGACATCATGATGGGCATTAAAAAAAAAAAATTCTCCCGCTGCCTCTCAGGTGGTGGTTTTAAAAATGCGACGGTGGGAGGCCATCCCCAACCTCTGCCAGGGACCTGGCAACCCTGTCAGGAGATCAGCTGTAACCTGAGGGGGGGACTCCCCCTAGGGTTACCAACCTCCAGGTGGTGACTGGATATCTCCTGCTATTGCAACTGATCTTCAGGCAACAGAGATCACTTCACCTGGAGAAAATGGCCCCTTTGGCAATTGGATTCTATGGCATTGAATTCCCCTCCACAAACCCCGCCCTCCTCAGCCTCCACCCCCAAATCTCCAGGTATTTCCCAACCTGGAGCTGGCAACCCTACTCAATACCACAGGTGATTGTCAGCCAATCAGAGCCCATGGAACTCCACTGGAGGTAGGGTTGCCAATCTCCAGGTAGTGGCTTGAGATCTCCCACTGTTACAACTGATCTGCAGGCAACAGAGATCAGTTCCCCTGGAGAAAATGGCCACTTTGGAAGGTGGATTCTATGCCCTCTCATGCTCCACCCCCAAAATCTCCAGGTATTTCACAACCCAGAGCTGGCAACCCTAACTCCCCCCCCCCCCATGTATTCTCCACTTTTGCCAGGCCCAGTTGCGGCACTGAACCTGGGGGAGGTTGCCCATCCCTTGAGGCTTATACCAGTTATCCTCACAGGCCTTTTTATTTTTACTGTCACCATCAGAGAAAAAGGGGCAGCCACTCAGATGGTGGCAATCGTTAGGACAATAGCAGAAAAGGAGAAAGAAACAGTTCAGGAATGAATTAAGCAGCAAAAATCTCTGCCTCTCTTTGCTGGGCAACAAGATTCTGCATTGCATGAAAGTAACAGCCTTGTTTTCAAACAAAACTTGGTTTCAAAGAACACTTTTTCTGCTTAGGCTACATTAAAGCAGTGAATCAAGAAAATGTTTTATTATCTGAAAAGTCCACAATGTTCTCTCTGCCTCCCTTTCCTTATGCTTTATTTTGGATGTTTTTTTTTTCTGCAGCATGCATAAATCAAAAGGCAATGTAGCATTGACAAGTATGAAAGTCGGGATGGGAGAGAGTGATGGATTCAATATTGGGAATCAAGTTGCATCGACCAAAACTATTAGGAAAAGAAACGAAATGGTGTCACTTGCTCAGAGCAAGTTTCGGCATTTCCTCCCAACCCTTAATTCCATCTCTGTCTTCCTTTGGCTGTGACTGTTTTCATTTAGAGAACATGTACAAGATTTATATTCTTTTAGTGATCTTATCGAAACATTCTTCAGTATCTTGTTATCTTTCTTATTGAAACGGAAATGAAAAAATGTCTAGTAAAACTTGATCCTGTGGATATGTAAGGAAGCCTCAGTCAGTCCGATGGGAGTTCCTCTCTGGATGGGTTCATCCTGAGCCTGAGCATTTAAAAATGTGCATTGCAGATACTTAAAAAAAAACTACAGTGGCCGTTTATGCTTGGTAATTAGCAGCGCGTTCCAGGCTGAAGTGCCTCACATATTTTTTTGAGTTCTTCACACTGAACCATCATTCCAGAAGTCACTGCGAAGCCGGCGCATATCTGCTTCACATTTCTTAAGAGCCCCTTTAACGCGACCTTTTGTATTTGCTCCACCCCCGCATTGAAGCATTCACTGAAGGAAGCATGTAGAATCACAGCTACGGCTTAGCTATGCAAACGACTATTGCTCATGACTATGTAAATGAAGGAATGAAGGAGCAGGCGAGTGTGGGGTGGAGTTTGACTTTCTCCTCTTGCATTGGGACCGTGAATAGTCATTTTAAAGGTCAGATTTAAAAAATCAACATTGAGCGAGGAGCAGAATCGACCCTGCATAAATGGCCAATTATTTTACTATTGAATAATGGTGACAGAGAAGATCACCTGCGTATGTCATGGGAAACACTGTCAGAATGATACCGTGACCTGCTTTAGTAACATCTGTTGGGCAAGATCCATAGAACCATGAAAGGATCCCCAGTTGCTTGGGTTGCCAGCTCTGGGCTGAAAAATACCTGGAGATTTGGGAGGGTGGATCCTGAGGAGGGCGGGGTTGGGGGCTGGGAGGGACTTCAATGGGGTATAAATGCCATAGAGTCCACCTTCCTATTGCCTGGAGATCAGTTGTAAGAGCGGGAGATCTCCAGCCACCAGCTGGAGGCTGGCAACCTTACCAGTTGCCGAACAAATATTTTCCAGCTCTGTTTTCCTGCGGTGCTCATCAATACAGCTGCACTGTCCATCATTCAATTTCCCTAAAAACTTCCTGTGTGAGTTAATCTAAGGTGCTATGAAAAGACATCCTTGCTTAATAATGATAGTGTTAGTGATGAAACCTTTCCTACTGAATTATGTGACTTTTTATTTTAGCAGGCAGCAAGAAAACGGAAAGAAGTGGAGACAAGCAAAGTGAAAGGGAACATTAAATTCTCTTTAACAAACTGTGTCAATGCATTTGAGGAGTAGAAGGTTAAAGAAGCTGCCCATGTGGTCCTTCACCTTCTGAGAGTTTATAATGTCATTGAGTCCACCCTTCAAAGCAGACATTTTCTCCAGGGAAACTGATCTCTGTAGTCTCTGACCTGGAGTTCCCTTGGAATAGCTACTGGTCTCCAGGCTGTAGAGATCATTTCCGCTGAAGAAAATGGCTGCTTGGGAGGGTGGACGCTATGGCGTTATACCCCACTAAGATCCTTCCCGTCCCCAAACCCCACCCTCCCCAGTAGGGTTGCCAACCTCCAAGTGGTGTTTAGAGATCTCTTTCTATTACAACTGATCTCCAGGCGACAGAGATAGGTTCACCTGGAGAAAACGGCCGCTTTGGCAATTGGACTCCATGGCATTGAAGTCCCTCCCCCCTCTCAGGCTCCACCCCCAAAATATCCAGGTATTTCCCAACCTGAAGCTGGCAACCCTACTCCCCAGTGTTAGGTTTGCCAACTTCCAGGTACTAGCTGGAGACCTCCTGCTATTACAACTGATTTCCAGCCGATAGAGATCAAGTCACCTGGAGAAATGGCCGCTTTGGCGATTGGACTCTGTGGCATTGAAGTCCCTCCCCTCCCCAAACCACGCCCTCCTCAGGCTCTGCCCCCAAAACCTCCTGCTGGTGGCAAAGAGGGACCTGGAAACCCTACCCATTCTCCATCCCCAAATATTCAGGAATTTCCCAACCCAGAGCTGACAACCCTAGTAGGACTGCTAACTCCAGGTTGGGAAATGCCTGGAAATTTGGGGGTGGAGCATAGGGAGAGTGAGGGTGGGGGAGGGAGCTCAGCAGGGTTGTGATGCCACAGAGTCTGCCCTCCAAAGCGGCCATTTCGCCGTAACCCCTCCAGCAACTTTGGGTCTTTGTCTGGATCATGCATGCCGTTTCCGACCATCAGAGGTCGCCTCCCTCTCCCCCTGCGTTTCCCCGCATTTTCCCCGCATTTTCAGAGACCTGTTTTATCTCGTCCTGCGAAGATATAAATCATTAAAATACTACAGGAAACACATAATTGGTCTTTGTTAAAAGAATTTTGTTTTGTACAGTTAACATCACAGAGCTGCTGTGACAGAAAATTTTCATGCGGGCAAACGTTTTTCCAGCATGTGTAACTGAACAACTCCCAAAGGATGCGGTTCTCTGATACGGGCAGGGGTTGTTGCTCAGGAAGGAAATTCAGAGGGGGAAATCAGGGGTGCCTGAGCAAGAAGGAAACTAGTGAACGGCAGCAGAAGGGAACGTGCCCCCCCCCCCCCGATCATACAGTTGCAGTCAATCATAAGCAGAGGTGAAGCACTGATTTATTGATCGTGCATCTGCTGCCGTGTGCCGGCTCAGATTAGGTCGACAGCGAATCAATCACTTGCTGATGCAAGCACACACACATGCTGGTTCTGTTCAAAAGAAACTTTCAAAAGATCAGATTCCAACACTGCCCCACAGTTCTAATCTTTTGAACATCATGTGGGGTTGCCAGCTCTAGATTTTTTTTAAAAAAATGATCTCCATTTATCAGCAACAAACACAGATTAGATAAGTGTTAGACACAGTATGAGATGTCTTTAAAAGCTGGCTGATATAAATGGATCCTGGGCCCTGGTTGAATCGCTGCTCCTGTGTTTCACATATTCTTTTTCAAAGCCTGGAGAGAAAACAACTTAGAATCACAGAATCATAAAGGGACCACCAGGGTCATCTAGTCCAACCAGGATCATATAGTCATCACCCAGGATGCGGTGATGGCTACCAACTTGGAAGGCTTTAAGAGGGGAGTGGACATGTTCATGGAGGAGAGGGATATTCATAGCTACTAATTAAAATGGATACTAGTCATGATGCATACCTATTCTCTCCAGGATAAGAGGAGCATGCCCATTATATTGGGTGCTATGGAACACAGGCAGGACAATGCTGCTGCAGTCGTCTTGTTTGGGGGCTTCCTAGAGGCACCTGGTTGGCCACTGTGTGAACAGACTGCTGGACTCAGTGGGCGTTGGTCTGATCCAACAGGGCTTTTCTTATGTTCTCAACCCCCTGCACAATGCAGGAAATTCACAACTATCTCCCCCCACACCCCCAACGACCCTCTACTCCATGCCCAGAAGATGGCAACAAAAACCTTCCAGGATCCCTGGCCAATCTGGCCTGGAGGAACATTGCTTCCTGACCCCAATTGGGATTACCCTGGGCATATAAGAAGGGGCCATGAGAGCCAAACACTGATGCAACCCTTCCTGCCCTCCCTCTCATGATCTGCTTAAGTTTACAGAATCAGTATTGCTAACAGATGGCCATTTAGCCTCTGCTTAAAAACCTCCAAAGAGGGTAGAGCCCACCACCTCCTAAGGAAGCCTGTTCCACTGAGGAACCGCTCTAACTGTCAGAAAGTTCTTCCTAGTGTGTAGCTGGAAGCTCTTTTGATTTAATTTCAACCCATTGGTTCTGGTCTAACCTTCTTGGGCAACAGAAAACAACTCCGCACCATTCTCTGTATGACAGTCCTTCAACTACTTGGAAGATGGTTATCATATCATCTCTCAGTTGTCTCCTCTCCAGCTTCAAGCTTGTACTTTCAAATATATATATATATCAAATCAACTCATCTCCACAGAGAACATCAGTTCAGGAACAACCATTTGGGAAACCTTTGCGTTGCTACAACCGATAATGTAAGCAAAATAAAACTGGAGCCGTTTATAAAGCATTTACACCTCTTCAATATGACTACAAGCTGCCAAAAGGACATGATTATGTACACATCAGGGGGGAAAGAAACATGACTTTAGTTCTGAACGAAAGGTTAATCTCCACATCAGAAAAGGAACATGTGAAGCAGCATTCGCATGGCGCGGACGCTGTAAACAAACCGGCGGTTGCTTGAAAAGTGGGACTGAACCCATTTAACTATTATTTTGGAAAGTAAAAATACCCAGACGACTGGGAGGAAAATGGCTAGCCAAATAATGATGGAAAATGTAACTCCGATATTACTGCAAGCTCAGATTTGCTATGGTTGATGGGAAAATTCTACACTGTGTCTATTTGGGCCACATTTTTTTAAAGTATTTTGCCAACTTCTTCATGTATATCTGACATCCTGAGGCAAGAAGAGATACTGACCCAGCGGCCCGCCCCATCATCAAATTGCATGCTACAGTTGGAGCTTTGAGATGTTTCAAGAGCCAGTTTGCCACACAGTGGGGGATCTGTGGTGTTGACATGCTCAAAAAAAAAAAAAAAAAAACAGCCCCAAAAGCATACTTGGCCTATGCATAGTCTCTTATCCACATACACGATTTTGCTAAATCTTGGCTTCTTCTTTTTTAACGGCATTTTGTGTTTTTAATAAAATTTGAAGGCTTCATGGCCTTCTGATGGGAAGATAAAGTATTGGCAAAGAATACAAAATCCTTTGTAACATATAAAGTTGTCATGCGGAGACAGACCGTTGGACAATCTAATTCAGTATCAACTACGCTGAGTGAAAGCGGCTCCATTCTCAGCTATAAGAATCATTTAGCGGGTATGCAGAGATTGAACCAGTGACCTTCTGCATGCAAACCATGTGATCCAACACTCAGCTATGGATCAAGGTTATCTGCTTTAGCGTGTGTTGTAAATCCACTGCAAAGTTTTAGGTCAAATATCATCCGGCAGCTAAGAATGCTACTGAACTATTGGGGTTCAAAAATCTCTGTTTTGATCTCCCTTGTGCGAATCAAACCCACAAGGATTTAGTTTCATGACATCTTCTGTTTCCTTGCTTTGATTTTTTTCCTGTTAAATTAAAACAACCGTAATGCTATTTTTGCATCCATTTACTTTTTCTTTCCTTTCTTTTCTTTTCTTTTCGCCGTCAAGTCACAGCCGACTTATGATGACCATGGAGAGTTTTCAGAGGTGGTTTGACATTGCCTGCCTCCGTGTCACACCCCTGGTATTCTTTGGAGGTTTCCCATTCAAATACTAGCCAGGGTCAAGGCTGAGAGTGTGTGACTGGCCCAAGGTCACCCAGCAAGCTTCCATGGCAGAACGGGGATACAGTTGTATCTCCATGCATAAGGCAAAGCGCAGGACATGGAAGCTTGGGGAAGGGATGTTTCTCTCAAAGAAAGAACTACAGCCAATTACAAAGCAGCGTGTCAAGGGGCAGGGATTCAAATGCTTCCTGCTTCCTGGGAATTCTTTCTGAGCAGAAGAGAGGCATTTAGAAACAAGGCTTGCATTTCTCTCCCACCTCGTTCCTTTTAGGGAGCTCCGTTTTGGTTTTGGTTTTTTAAAAATGCTTTTTGACCCAACACTTGGGTTTCTGGGGGAGGGGGACTTGTGAGCACTACAGCCAATTACAAAGCGGCATTTCAAGGGGCAAGGACTCACAAGCTTCTTGTTTCGAGTTTGGAGACTGCTGGAGCATAGCTTCGCGAGAAGAAAGTGTGCGTCCAGCGAGCAACGAACCTCAAGTAAACTCCCATGCATAAGCGACCGAGGACTCAGGGATCTCCACCCGTGGGGTTTTCAAGGCAAGAGATATTCAGAGGTGGTTTGCCATTGCTAGCCTCTGCGTAGCAACCCTGGTATTCCTTGGAGGTCTCTCATCCAAATACTAGCCAGGGTCAAGGCTAAGAGTGTATGACTGGCCCAAGGTAACCCAGCAAAGTTTCCATGGCAGAGAGTGGAGATTCTAACCTGGAATTCCCAGATCCTAGTCCATCACCGTAACCACTACACCACACTTGCTCTCACCCTGAAGCTGGAGGGGGAGAGATTCAGAACATATAAAAGGAAGTATTTCTTCACACAACGCATAGTTAAATTGTGGGACTCCCTGCCCCAGGATGTGGAGATGGCTGCCCTACTTGGAAGGCTTTAAGGGGGAAGTGGACATGTTCTTGGAGGATAAGGCTACCCATGGCTACTAGTCAAAATGAATACTAGTCCTGATGCATACCTATTCTCTCCAGGATCAGAGGTGCTGTGGAACACAGGCAGGATGCTGCTGCTGCAGTGGTCTTGCTTGTGGGCTTCCCAGAGGCACCTGGTTGGCCACTGTGTGAACCGACTGCTGGACTTGGTGGGCCTCGGTCTGATCCAGCAGGGCTTTTCTCATGTTCTTATCCAACAACATTAAGTGGCATAAAAGAAACAAAAGGACAAAGAAAATGGGATTAAATGAGAAAACAATCAACTATATTAAACAAAAAGAGGATTTTTGTACCCCCCCCTTCCCCAACATCCATGGACTTCAGCCCTGTCACTGACAGTAACCGCTGGCATCAGTCTTCTATGACATGCACTTAAACATCATGCTGAAAGCCAGCTTTTTTGGCCCCGGGGAGTTCCCAAGAGAAAGAGAATGCATAAATGTGTCACAGAGTGACTCTCTGATGGAAAGCAGGAAATGTTTTGCTCATTTCTGATCAGTTCCTGTCATAAAACAAAAGCTAATTGCTTTTATTCTCCTCTTTGCGGCTTTGAATCTGTGAGGGAATATCTGCGGAGATCTTCACAGTGAGTTTCTTTTTAAAAAAGATAACAGTGAAGAAAATCCAGGAGAAGGCCCCACATCTAGGCGGGTTAGAATGTGAGCCAACACTCGGATGAGCCAAAGCAGACTACAGTAAAATAAGGAAAATAAGGAAAAGCTGGACAATTAGAACCTTCATAAAAGCCACCATAAATCAACGAGGGCTTGACAGATTAATGCGCTGAGCATAATTTAAACTTCTGCCCGTGGTTGTGTATGCATTTATGATTGTGCAAACATATCTCAACAAAGGATGTCACCAAAGGCATCTGATGACGATGAAGAAGAGTTGGTTTTTATATGCCGACTTTCTCTACTACTTAAGGAAGAATCAAACTGGCTTACAATCACCTTCCCTTCCCCTCCCCACAACAGACACCCTGTGAGGTAGGTGGGGCAGAGAGAGTGTGACTAGCCCAAGGTCACCCAGCTGGCTTCATGTGTAGGAGTGGGGAAACAAATCCAGTTCACCAGATTAGTGTCCGCCACTCATGTGGAGGAGGGGGGAATCGAAACTGGTTCTCCGCTCATATGAAGGAGTAGGGAATCAAACCTGGTTCATCAGATTAGAGGCTGCCGCTCATGTGGAGGAGTGGGGAAACCAACCCGGTTCTCCAGATAAGCCTCCGCTGCTCATGTGGAAGAGTGGGGAATCAAACCCGGTTCTCCAGATCAGAGTCCACTGCTCCAAACCACCACTCTTTACCACTGCACCACACTGGCACCACGCTGGCTTTGACTTAACCTTGCCAATGCCCGGGTACTCCAGAAAATGGCCAGGGATCGCTGGCTATAGTTCTTCAAAGTTAGAAAAGTAAATGCTCTTTTCGGCATTATTTGAGATTCCCTTTCATTGCAGAAGCTTAGATCACATGTGGGTTGTTACCAATGGACTTGCTGAGGTTTCTAGGCAATGCAGGCTTTTCAAGAACTATAATCATGTGGTTACCAGTGCATCAGGCACGGCTCTGTTGTGAACCCATGGAGACTCTGCCACTCAAACATGCATGCCTGAGACTGCTGCAGTGGTATCGTTCTAGAAAGGCAGCAGCAAGATACGGTGAGAAGGTCACAGTGAACGTGTTTGCCAGGTTAAAGTACCTTTCGAGAGCCAGTGTGGTGTAGTGGTTAAGAGGGGTGGTTTAGAGTGGTGGACTCTGATCTGGGGAACCGGGTTTGATTCCCCACTCCTCCACATGAGTGCCGGAGGCTAATCTGGTGAACTGGATTTGTTTCCCCACTCCTACACATGAAGCCAGCTGGATGACCTTGGGCTAGTCACAGCTCTTTCATCCTCATCTACTTCACAGGGTGTCTGTTGTGGGGACGGAAGGGAAGGTGATTGCAAGCTGGTTTGATTCTTCCTAAAGTGGTAGAGAAAGTCAACATATAAAAACCAGCTCTTCTCCTCCTCCTCCTCTTTCTTCTTCTTCTTCTTCTTCTTCTTCTTCTTCTTCTTCTTCTTCTTCTTCTTCTTCTTCTTCTTCTTCTATCTAATGCAGTGGTTCCCAACCTTTTTTTGACCAGGGACCACTAGGACTTTTTTGTTCAGTGCAGGGACCCCAAGGTTCAAAATAAAAATTCCGAGAATTTGAAAATAAACTTTAATCATAACTGTTAGTTAAACATTAAACTTAGATTAATATTTGAATATATTTTTATAATAGAGAACTTTTAATTGAAAATATTAATTTATTATGGGTTTATAACTTTGTTTCACGGACCTTAATTTAGTTCTCGCGGATCCCTGGTGGTCCGCGGACCCCCGGTTGGGAACCAGTGATCTAATGAATACATGATGCTGCCTTATACTGAATCAGACCCTTGGTCCCATCAAAATCCATATTGTCTACTCCATGGGTCCCCAGCCTCTTTGAGCCTGTGGGCGCCTTCAGAATCCTGACACAAGGTAGTGCACACAACCACAAAATAGCTGCTGAGAGCCAGCATGGTGTACTGGTTAAGATTGGTAGACTCTAATCTGGAGAACTGGGCTCGATTCCCCACTCCTCCACATGAAGCCTGCTGGGTGCCCTTGGGCCAGTCACAGTTCTCTCAGAACTCCCTCAGTCCACACAGAGGCAGGCAATGGCAAACCATCTCCGAACGTCTCTTGCCTTAAAAACCCTACGAGGTCGCTATAGATCAGCTGTGACTTGACAGCACTTTCCACCACCAATTTACTTTTATTAAGAATGCTGGTTATTAGATTTATTTCACTTAGCTGCGGCATAAATGGGAAGGCATTATGGGAAAGCATACAGAAATTCTGCAACATATATAACTACTTCTTGTACAGACCTCTGCTGTTTGCATCGCTATGGTTACAGTACGATAAACACAAGTGTTAAATAATCTCTGTGCTCGAGTAACACATTTGGTAACTACAGCAGGTAAAATCCTAAAGGAATCAATGCTGAAAGTTTCCCCATTCTTAGCTGCTGAAAAGAAGGCACAGCAGGAAAAGGTTAACATTCACGTGCAAATGGATCCAAGTGTAATTACACTTGATATAGGAAGTGGCGTTTTGATGGTTCCAGGAGATTTGAACACTAAGGGGAAAGACTATGCTGACAAATCAGACGGAGTGTTTTATGGCATTTATAAAATGGCTTTATGCGATTGAATGATGGAGCTATCTTGGTGCAGATCAGTTCCTCTGTAACTATGGAAACAGTAGTGCTATTTCCTCATTTGTCTAAACAGGAAGCCTACCTGGTACCTAAACGATGGGGCCTCTGAAAATGGCATTCCATCATTGTGAGTATTGGAAGGATATTCAACATGACTTTCTTATGTTATTAGAAAATCATAGAATGTTTAAAGAGAGCAATCATGTCCCCCCTCAACCTCCTCTTCTCCAGGCTGAATATTCCCAAGTCCCTCAGCCTTTCCTCATAGGGCTTTGCCTCCGGGCCCCTGATCATCCTCGTCACTCTCCTCTGCACCCACTCGATTCTGCCCACTTCCTTTCTGAAGTGAGGCCTCCAGAACTGCACACGGTACTCCAGGTGCGGCCTGACTAATGCAGTGTATAGCAGAACTATGACATCTTGTGATTTTGATGTGATGTGATGCTGAGTAATCGTGGTGCAACTAATGTCACAAAAATGGTAGCATGAGATGATCATATGTATAAATAAACACCAGAGAATCCAGCATTCCTGTAGGTGTACTGGAGGATATCCATGAAGTAGAGTGGTAAGCTGAAGTGCTGCAGTCAAAGTTCTGCTCACGACCTTAGGGGAGGGGCCGTGGCTCAGTGGTAGAGCATCTGCTTGGCATGCAGAAGGTCCCAGGTTCAATCCCCAGCATTTCCAGTCAAAGGGGCAAGGCAAGTAGGTGATGTGAAAGGCCTCTGCCTGAGACCCTGGAGAGCCGCTGCCAGTCTGAGTTGACAGTGCTGACTGTGATGGACTGACTTATTCAGTATAACGCAGTTTTATGTGTTCATGTGACCTGAGTTTGATCCCAACAGAAGATGTGACCTGAGTTTGATCCCAACTGGAGATGCTGGGGATTGAACCTGGGACTTTCTGCATGCCAAGCAGATGCTTTACCACTGAGTCAGAGCCCCTCTGAATGTCTCTTGCCTTGAAAACCCTACTGGGTCACTGTAAGTCAGCTGTGACTTGATGGCAAAAAATAATAATAGTCATACCTGAATCTCAAGAAAATCTCCCAGATGGCTTTCTCTTCTCAAATCAGACTAGAACCAACCCATTATGGAGAGACTGTGCTGGATGCTGATAGTGCAATCCTAAACAGAGTTAAACCCTCTATGTCCACAGAAGTCAGTGGTCTTAGAAGGGTGTAACTCTGCTTAGGATGGCACTGCAAGAGAATTGGAGTTGGTAAAGGTTCTTTCAAGAGGGGATTATTTCCATCTTTTTACTTAGGGCAGTAATTTATCCTCCCATGTCCCAGAATAAGTATTTATTATAGTGTAGGACCTCAAATATGCACAAATATTGCTTAATAGTTCTGAGGTCATTGGGCTATTTCCATTTCAAGTAGGGAGAACTGAGACTAACCAATATTGACTTACTTTCAAGCAGGAAATGAACCCTGCTTAGCTATATATTGCTCTTAAGTCTTTGGAACTGACTATCACCTCCACATGCAGAAAAAATAAGGAAATCCAGATGCTAATGAGCAATAATCGCCGCACAGAAATTCCTTGAGAGTGGAATTTCCAAGACTTCATTCCTTGACCACTAGAATACATTTGTGATCCACTAAAACTGCATCCTTGGATGCAGTTCTTGCATCCACTGTTCTTGCATCCACACAGTGTTGGATATTGCACCATTATTGCACCGAGCTGCAATAATTCAGGAATAATTTTTTCCTTTGGCAAATTTGACTTCTGAGATTGTTTGAATAAGGTAGAGAATGGTGTGGGTGGCAGACTGACAGGCAGACAGACAGTTATAATTAGGGTTGCCCGCTCCAGGTTGGGAAAAATCTGGAGATTTTGGAGGTGGAGCCTGAGGAGGGTGGGGTTTGGGGAGGGGAGGGACTTCAATGGAGTATAATGCCATAGAATCCACACAGATTCGCCATCCACCATCCGCTAGCACTGAGGGGTTACTGCCTTACTTCTGGAACATATGTTCTGTGGAACTGTGACTGATCGTCGTGGTATTGCCAGAATCGAAAAAGCTCATGCGAAATAGGACTCGATACCGGAAACCTATTTTTTTGGCATTCTTGGACTTTATTGACCTAGATGGTTGTTTTGGCACTTACCTTGTGTAAGTGTGCACATGTACTTTGTCGTTATCTTTTGCTTGTTTGTGTGCTTACATTACATTGTTTCTGTGCTAAACAGCAGTAGTTGTGTGCTTTTTTGCCATAAGTGCCTGCTATTTGTTGTAATTTCTCCTTTGGGGGCACTAGCCTTCAAGTTTGATTACCACCTGGAGGTTGTCAACCCTACTTGTAATTAAGTCCCGGCCAGTCACAGCCAACTTACAGCGACCCCTCAAGGGGTTTTCAAGGCAAGAGATGAGCCAAGATGCTTTGCCAGTGCCTTCCTCTGCACAGCAACCCTGGGCTTCCTTGGTGGTCTCCCATCTAAGTGCTAAAGGCTGACTCTTCATGGTTTCCAGAGAGAGGGGACTTTAACACTTTCCTTGCCTGCCATTTTCTCATTGGAAAAAACCCATCCTGAAGTTGCTTTTGCTCCTGCTGGGGGAAACTTACACCGTCCTTTCCCTACTCCATTAGGATTGCCAGGTCCCTCTTTGCCATCGGTGGGAGGTTTTTGGGGCGGAGCCTGAGGAGGGCAGGGTTTGGGGAGGGAAGGGACTTCAGTGCCATAGAGTCCAATTGCCAAAGTGGCCATTTTCTCCCAGTGAAATGATCTCTGTCGGCTGGAGATCAGTTGAAATAGCAGGAGATCTCCAGCTAGTACCTGGAGGTTGGCAACCCTACCCTCCATGCTATTCTTGATCAAACGATCCCAGGCCTGCATTAGCAAAAGAAACAAAATCATTTAAAATAAGCGTTATAGGGAGGAAAATGCAGTTGATCCTTAAGAACGTTGCCATCTAGCGGGGAACAAAGAGTTTTTATCTGGAGAACCAGTGAGCGGGGTTGCGTAGCAACAAGAAGGACCCGTCTGGGGCCTTTTAGTCATGTGGGGGGGGGAGAAAGGTTTATGACCATTGGTGACCCTAAGACCTGGTCCTTTTTGCTGACAAAGAGTTATAGTGCCAGAAGTGAAACTTTTGGGTCAAGTATTATTTAGCACTTCAAGCCCAGTTAGAAATCTACAATAGGTTGCCAGTAGGGCTCCTCTGTTTTTTGTATTATGCCTCACAAAAGGTTCCTGTAAAAGCAATCAAGTTATGGAGTGACTTCATACTACTACCCAATGACATGGATTCTGGAAAAAGAAGTTGCGGAGCACATGTATTGAAATCCCTCCAGTTTCTCAATGCAGGGTGGAAGATTTCCTGTGGTTCGCTATGTTTCATTGATTTATGACTCTTCCTATGTTTCCTTGTTTTTTAGTTTTATGGCCCTAATTTTCAATCCCAAGTGCTGTGGAATCCTTATTCTGTGTATTGCCTTTGCAGAAAATCTAAGTTAGATCCAAAATATCATCAGGGGGCTCTACTACGTGATACGTGATAGCAAAGAATGGAGCATCTGTCCTTTGAAAAATTCCAAAGCGGGCAGAAATTTCCCAGGCACAACTTCTCTTATAATTACGGTTGCCAACCTGCAGGTGGTGGCTGGAGATCTCCCGCTATTACAACTGATCTCCAGGCAACAGAGATCATATCCCCTGGAGAAAATGGACGCTTTGGAAGGTGGGCTATATGGCATTATACCCTACTGAAGTCCCTTTCCTCCCCAAACCCAGCCCTTTTCAGGCTGCACACCCAAAATCTCCAGGTATTTCCCAACCTGGAGCGGGCAACCCTACCTATAATGGCCATAGGGTTGCAAGGTGGGTGTTTTCGGTGGGCAATTGCCCGCCAATCCATCCAGCTGCTCTGGACTGGCGATCATGTGCACATGTTCATGTGATGATGTCACTTCCGGGTTTGCCCTTGGAAGTGCTGCATCGCCGTGGCTGCTTTAGCACTCAAACCCGGAAGTGATATCATCATGCGCACGCAGCTGCGCACCAAGCACGCAGATGCCCCAGCCCCACGTCCTAAAACCTCCCACCGATCTAGAGAGGGGACCTGGCTGGCAACCCTAAATGGCCATCAGTGCTTCAGTGAACCTGCTGAATAACATTGCATTTAATGCAACTTCTTAACGTCTTGACCGATTTGGAAAAGGATTGTTTTGCTCACACTCATAATCCCAAGGTTTTTCTACTGGGTCATAAATCACTAGAAAACACTTCTGTAGTCATATAGTCAGCTTTATCCTCAGACATAAGGCTTGGAACTCATTTCAAAACAGTAGACGAACTTCTCTTGGTTTCAGCAAGGCTAAGGGCTTTTCAAGAGGTCCTGGCAGGGTTAGGTTCGTTTCCTTTTCTGCGGTCAGGCGCAAGGATGAAGTCAAGAAGTATAACTTTTGCCATGCTGGGAAACCAACTTTTTCCTAGAGTTTGAAGAAGGCAGCCACCCGTTAACAGGTCTCATGGATTTTGGTTGTTCACCAGCTGGTAGGGTTGTCAGTAGGGTTGCCAGGTCCTTCTTCACCACTGGCAGGAGGTTTTTGGGGCAGAGCCTGAGGAGGGCGGGGTTTGGGGAGGGGAGGGACTTCATCAGTGAAGGAAGCTAGGAAAGATTCTTAAGTGTAAGGATGTGTCACTGGCAACCAAGATCAAGTTAATTCATGCCATCGTATTTCCTATTACTATGTATGGGTGTGAAAGCTGGACAATGAAGAAAACTGATAGGAAGAAAGTAGATTCCTTTGAAATGTTGGAGGAGAGTGTTATGGATACCCTGGACTGCCAAAAAAACAAATCAGTGGGTTACAGATCAAATCAAGCCTGAACTGACCCTAGAAGCTAATATATTTTAGGTGCATAGAGTTGGTATGAACACATATCACACCAGTCCTGTCATTCTTGCATACTCTTAGCTGGTATCAAAATGTTTCTTTACTGCCTCACCTCTCTCAGATACCATTCATCCCTTTAGAGTGGTAGTCCTAAGGAGTTTGCAAATTGCAGATTTTATGTTTCAAAGTCCTGAGTTCGAAAGTTGACATTTGGAAATGCTTCATTAAGTCATTCCATGCAATACACTGTCTCAGTGTAAAGAATAACAATGGGAAATTATACGTTTCAATGCAAGGATACCAATTTAAACATCAAAACATTGTGGGAGGAGAATACTTCATATCTTGAAGTCAGGAGGGAAATGCCAGGGGGGGGAAACCATAATAAAGGGAATGCTGCAGTTGTATAGTCTGGAGAGAATGGAGACACAGGGTTTTCCCGAGGAACAGTAAATCAATACTTCTGACTTACAGGCTTTCTCATTGCTTAAGCCAAATCAGTGGTTTTTCTTTAGAATCGACCAACACCACTCTTAAGAAAGCTTTGTAAAGTGAGCATAATTGTCTGTGAAGAGCACTGGGTTATAAGCAAAACCACTTTTGTAATGCTGAACTGAGGACAACAGAATGGCCTTTGCGTGTTGAGCCAAAGTTTACCTAGTTCAGCATTCAGTAGGCAGTGGTGGAGTTCACAAGGACATCTCCATTTAGGGCCATGCCCCTTTCTTCGGTATTTTTCAGGTTTGGGTTTAATAAACCCAGAAATTTTCAAAAAACTCTGAATAGCCAAATATAATGGATTATATAACATAATAAACAACAACAACATTAACAATGAGGAGGCGGAGGAGGAGGAGGAGGAGATTAGGCTAGCCAGGGCCATCCAACTGAAAATGCTGCTGAACAAATCCTTGGCAAGCAACAAGGTTGTATTGATGTCTCCTAATTGCATCAATGTTGATACAAGCACAGAAATGCTTATTTCTCATTTCCAAGCTAATGTAGCAATGAGTTTATGGGTTATCAAAAAAAAAATGGTCACCTTGGGTTCCCCTGAGATAACTTAGAGGGGCATTGTAGAGAGCCAGCATGGTGTAGTGGTTGGGAGCGGTGGACTCTAATCTGGTGAATTGGGTTGGTTTCCCCACTCCTCCACATGAAGCCTTCTGGGTGACCTTGGGCTAGTCACAGTTCTCTCTGAACTCTCTCAGCCCCAGCTGTCTGTTATGGGGAGAGGAAGGGAAGGGAAGGCGATTGTAAGCCAGTTTGAGACTCCTTTCAGTAGAAAAAAATCAGGGTATAAAAATGAACTCTTCTTCTTCTCCTTCTCCGTCTCCTCCTTCTCTCAGCTGTCTGAGTCAAAAACATACATTGAATGGAAACCACATGAGAGGCTTCTATTCAGCGCTGCTTTTGTCTGAATTAGTGTAAACTGAACGCTAAATTAAGTAGTATGGGCTGTGGTGTTTTTTTTAGAGTTGATCACTTTGAACTCTTTCCTGCAGCACCCCCTGCAGTGCCAGACTTAACCTTATTTTTAGTCCAAACACACACTTAAAAGTAATTTGAAACAGAGCAGAACTCCCACCCTACTGAGTTCCTCTCTGGTCACCTCCTTAGTTTTTAACAGCGCTCAGAATTTCCCCGCTTTTCCTTCTGTCTCACCATCTTGTCATGGAATAAATGTTCTGTATAATAAGAAAATGTAAGGATGCGCCACTGGCGACCAAGATCAAGTTAATTCATGCCATCGTATTCCCTATTACTATGTACAGGTGTGAAAGCTGGACAATGAAGAAAGATGATAGGAAGAAAGTAGATTCCTTTGAAATGTGGTGTTGGAGAGTGTTATGGATACCGTGGATGGCCACAAAAACAAATCAGTGGGTTATAGAACAAATCAAGCCTGAACTGACCCTAGAAGCTAAAATGAATACACTGAGGCTAGTGTACTTTATGAGAAAACAAGAGACACTGGAAAAAGACAATCATGCTAGGAAAAACTGAAGGCAGCAGGAAAACAGGAAGACCCAACAAGAGATGGATTGACTCAATAAAGGAAGCCACATCCTTCAGTTTGCAAGATCTGAGCAAGGCTTTTAAGAAAAGGATGTTTTGGAGGACATTGATTCCAATTGCCAAAGCGACCATTTTCTACAGGTGAACTGATATCTGCTGCCTGGAGATCAAGAAGAAGAAGAAGAGTTGGATTTTATATGCTGACTTTCTCTACCACTTAAGGGTAGTTGTAATAGCGGGAGATCTCCAGCCACCATCTGGAGGTTAGCAACCCTACCTGCATCTGTTGCGGGGAGGGGAAGGGATGGTGATTGTAAGCCAGTTTGAGTCTCCTTTAAGTGGTAGAGAAAGTCAGCGTATAAAACCAACTCTTCTTCTTCTTCTTCTTCATGGAAAGTTCTGCCCCAGATAGAGGTTTTATTACATTTTCATCATCCTTGTTAAAAATTATACGATGATCTACAAGATGAAATCCTCGTCCATTTGGCATTAGCTCTCTCCTGTGAATTTCAGAATAATGCTAGCAGATTATGGCTTAATGATATTATTACAGTAATTCAGTACAGGAAGATTTCATTAATTCTGGGCTAAAGATAACAAAGGGCTCAGAAAATACCTCTCAAGAACATGGCAGAGTGTCTGAGAGTACGCTCATCTGGCTGAGATCCAGCAGGAAACTAGGAAGTTAAAGGACTCCATTGAGCCCAATGGCTAGGGTTGCCAGCTCCAGGTTGGGAAATACCTGGTGATTTTGGGGGTGGAGCCTGAGGAGGGTGGGGTTTCAGGGCTGGAAGGAGTTCAGTTGGCTATAATGCCATAGAGTCACCCTCCCAAAGTTTTCTCCAGGGGAACTGATCTCTCGCCTGGAGATCAGTTGTAATAGTGGGAGATCTCCAGCTGCTACCTGGAGCTTGGCAACCCTACCAATCGTTTGTGGCAGGGGAGGAATTAATGGTACAAATCTTATACCAACATAAAATCAATGAGCACAAGATATGACCTATATTTCTCTGAACTTTATGGGTTTTCATTTGTGTATTATTGTTATACTTTGCCTTTGTGTTTTTTTGCCTTGAGAAACGCTACAAATATTAAAAGTCAGGGTTGCCAACCTCCAGGTGGTGTCTAAAGGTCTCCTGGGATTACAACTGATCTCCAGGCAACAGAGTTCAGTTCCCCTGGAGAAAATGGCCACTTTGGATGGTGGACTGACTCTATGGAATTATACCCCATTGAAGTCCCTCCCCTCTCCAAACCCTGCCCTTCTTAGGCTCCACCCCCAAAATCTCCAGGTATTTCCCAACCCGGAGTGCATTGAGGATTCAGATGTCTTTTTATGGTTCTGATTGGCTCTAGCCTAAGGGCTGAGCTATAGAAATATTAAGCCATGCAGGAACGAAGGATTCAAGGATCCAGCTGCCAAAATGTATGAATAGATTCTGGCGAGCTCAGTTAGCCCAGACAGCTGGGGGTTCAGGCGCCGCAAGCCCCCGAGAAATTTTTGAAATTTGACCAATTGCAGGGACATTTTGAGGCCCTATGAAATGGGCATTAGAGCCTATTCTCAGGTGAATGTTAAGTACTTCAGCCCATTGGCTGATGATTCTATCACTAAAATAGCCTTATTTTAATAACAAACGCTTTTCAAAACTTCATCGATTTTGTAGAAAAATTCACTGATTAAATAAAAAAGTTGCTTCAGGGCCCCTCTGGGATTAGGGCCCCTGAAGCTTAAGCTTCATTAGTTTCATAGTAGATCTGCCACTGCACTGTGCACAATTCTTCCAAGATGTGTTTCTGCCATTTGATGTGAATAGGGCAACCCATGTGTTTTCTAGCCACAGTATGAGCACATGCATGCCCTCAAAAATATGAGTTTCGCATCAGATGTCTGGAAAAACTGGAAAATACACCCTTTGCCCACAAAATGGAGAACGGGGATCTCAAGAGGATTGTAAACAGTACACTCTCCTGGCATGCGAGGTAGGAACCTCATAATCAAAACAGAAAAAATCATAACTGAAAAGAGCTTTTAGGTTCGTACTGTGGGAAAGGGAAATTCCCTCATGAAGAGAAACACATTTTGTAGCAGAAAGAGAGTGTGCCACTTGTTGGCCAAGTCCACCAAGTCCAAGCCCCAAGGCCAAGATTTTTTGTTTTGGAGTGATGAGCGCCACCCCGCTGAGAGCAAACTTGTAATGGGATTTCTCCCTTTTCTTAAACCGACACGGAATGGGAGTTTCAGAGGACCTTTCCAAATGGCTTATGTATTCTTCTCTGGCAAATTTAGTGAAACGAATCTTAGTGTGCTTTCAAGGCCAGTTTTTAGACATGCACAAATGAACTTGCCAGTGTTGGTTTATTTTCGTTTCATGGCTGTATTACTTTTTTTTTTTTAGGTCTGTAACAGTACAGTGACAAGCAAAGATGAAAGCGGAGAAAAACCCTTTCTAATGGTACATATCTGGACAGTGAAGAAGGCTGATAGGAAGAAAGTAGAGTCCTTTGAAATGGGGTGTTGGAGGAGTTACGGATACCACGGACTGCTTAAAAAACAAATCAGTGGGTTCTAGATCACATCAAGCCTGAACTGACCCTAGAAGCTAAAATGACTAAACTGAAGCTATCATACTATGGCTACATTATGAGACGACAAGAGTCACTGGAAAAGACAGTCATGCTAGGAAAAGTTGAAGGCAGGAGGAAAAGAGGAAGACCCAACAAGAGATGGGTTGGCTCTATAAAGGAAGCCACAGCCCTCAATTTGCAGGACCTGAGCAAGGCTGTTAGGCAGGACATTTTGGAGGACATTTATTCAAAGATTCGCCATGAGTTGGAACCGACTTGATGGCACTTAACACACACACACACACAGTGGTACATATCAGACAGATCAACCTTCGATTAGCAGCTACTTGTGGATATTTAAAGAATTAATCACCACAAAGCCCAGGCATTACGAGACTTGTGTAATTGCAGATTACTTCCCATTGCGGCTCATCCTTGTAACTAAAAGGTACTTCAGCAGGTAGGCAGAACATGTTTTAAAATGTTCTGTGCTGAATGACAGCACTTGTTGGTTTTGGAGCAGAATCACTGTACTTTTAACTTTCAAGTTTATAAACTACAATTGGCAGCTCTGGGTTGGGAAATACCTGGAGATTTGGAGGGTGGAGCCAATTGCCAAAGTGGCCATTTTCTCCAGGGGGACTGATCTCTGTCGCCTGGAGATCAGTTGTAATAACAGGAGATCTCCTGCCACCTCCTGGAGGTTGGCAACCCCAACTGAAGCACAAGCCTCTTCATGCCCTGGCCCTAGCATTTCCTGTTCCAGGTTGGGAAATACCTGGAGATGGGGGGGGGGGGCGAGGAGAGCGGGGTTGGGGAAGGGAAGGACATCAATAAGGTATAAAGCCATAGAATCCATCTTCCGGACCTCTGTAGTCCGGAGGTCAGTTGTAATTCTGGGAGATCCCTGGGCCCCACCTGGAGGCTGCTAACCCATACAGCAGGATCTGCTGACTTTCCCCACTCAAATGTGCAGTAATTTAAGGTTACCAACCTCCAGATAGGAAAACCAATGACAAATCTGTTTTTTTAAATCTGCATTTTTCATTATTCCCTTTCCGCTCTTCTGTTCAGTATTTGGTGGAGTCAGTTTAGTTAAATTTATTTACAGCTTTTGCCAGTACAGATTAAACAATTAGAATCTTAAAAAAAAAAAATTAAAGGGCAGGTATCAAACCTAAAAGTATCTCCATAGCTTAACAGAAATATATTAAAATGATAAAACAGTTGCGATAAAAAATATCATACTAGAATTTACCTAAAAGTTAGTTGTTACCATTCGCGATCTCTCTCAAACGGACCTTAATAGCCACTGAGCAAAATTTAGCAACTTGGGAAAGACAAAAGGTGCTTCCTTCCCACAGTAGATATTTCATTTCCTCTTCTTCTGAAACAAACTCCCTTAGGTTCACCAGTGGATGAATCAACTTCTGTCTAATGCCCTTATAGTAATTACACCTGAATAGCATGGCCAGAGTCTTCAATTTCTCTGGCCCCACAAGGACATTCCCACTGTATTTGGTGGAGTTGCCTTGTACAGTCACGGCCGGACTATTTATGATTGCTTCGGTCTTGTGCAACAGCTGATGTTTTTATAGAAAGGCGACAAAACCGAACCCATGTCCCGTTTTGTAAATAATAAAGGTGCCGTGTGAAAAAATAAATCTCACTTGGAAGGAGAAGGAATAAAAATATACATTTACACATATAGAAATACACATCACTCAGTAGGTATTTCATTTTGGACAGGACCCTGTTTATGCTAAACATTCTTTGTGTATTTGAGCATCACAGCTATTTTGGTGCTAAAAAGGAACTTTTACATCATGAATCACTGAAGAAATACTTCAGACCTTTCAAAGGTCTTTAGCACAGTAACATAGGAATGGTGTCTACCATTTCAGACTATCCATGAAAAGTTATCATTTTTAAAAAATACAAAATGCTTTTCAAGTAGAAAATAGTAAAGGAACGATTGGGCTTAGAGTTGGCACCTGGCCAAAATTTGACCAGCCAGCCTTAGGGTGGCCAGGTCCCTCTTTGCCACCGGCGGGATATTTTTGGGGTGGAGCCTGAGCAGAGCGGGGTTTGGGGAGGGGAGGGACTTCAATGACATTGAGTCCAATGCCTTAGAGTCCAAAAACCTTCCGCTGGTGGGGTAGAGAGACCTGGCAACCCTATGGACAGTTCACACAATCTAGGTCCAAAAGTATATCCATGAGTCAAGATTACTATTTAAAAAAAAAAAAAACTTTTTTAAAAAACAACAAAAAGTGTCTATAAATAACCAATTAGAACTAACCTGGTACAGAATTAACAATGTTTCCGGATGTGTGTGCATCAACCTGTGATGCATCTTTGCTCATTTATGCATGGGAGTTTTACCTGGGGTTCGATGCTTGCTCAACCCACACTTTTCCATTGTGAATCCAAAATTTGCTATGCACTAGCAAAGTCACCGAGCTCAAATCCAAAAGTGTCTCCTGCCCCTTCAAACTGCTGCTTTGTAATTGCCTGTAATGCTTTCTGCAAGAAAAACGTTTCCCCACCCCACAGCAGAAACCCAAGTGCTGTTTTACAAAACAATTTCAAAAACCGGTGCTCTTTAAAAGGAATTGGGGGGAGGGGAGAAACCCAAGTGTCCTTTTAAAACCCTTTCTAATGTGAATGTCTGCTCAGAAAGAACTCCAGGTGGAGACAAAAATCAGGAAGCATTGGTGTCCCCGTCCCTTTAAATGCTGCTTTGTAATTGACCATAGTGCTTACTGTGAGAAAAATGTCGCACACACACACACACACCCCCAACTCCCCTGTCACGTGCTTAGGCTTATGCATGAAGATTTCACCCGGGCTGATCTTAGGGGAGATTGAAGAATCGGGTTGTTACAGGAACGAAAAGACCTGGGATTTGTGAGGGGTGGCCGCAAGGTCCTCTCTAATGGACAGAAAAGTCATGCATAACTCCAAGGAACAACTGAGTCAGACCAGGGGTGAACTTGAGTGAAAGTACCCATGCATAAATGACCATATTGGCACTAGCACACTGACAAAGTCAGCTATTAGAAGAGACCAAAGGATGATGCAATCCCTCTCATGTGTTACAGCTTCCAGCAGAGGGAAATGAAAAAGGGAGGGGGCGAAGGAATTAGAATGAAAGAGAAAAAAAAGCTTTTACATTGCTAATCTGCACATTTCTAGTCATAGTAATGATATGAGTTATATTAATATGGCTTACTTTTTTATCTCCCCTCTCTTGTGGTTTCCAGTTTTCAGATTAAAAAATACCTAATAAGGTGCATTTCTGGATGGGTTTTTAATTAGTTTCCGTATTTATGACCACTGAGGAAGGCCTAATCAGGCTGAAACTCATATGGTCCTGTATTGGTCATTTATATTGAATGAACATCAACTGTGTATACGAATTTTGTGACAGATAATTTTCTATGTAGCCTGTAATACAGGCCCTGTGTTTTTAACAAATCTATAGTGTACACTTTGTACTAAATATAATTATTTTGTTATCGTTTATAGTCTCCAGCTCAACCTTTGAAGCTCCCTCTACATATCTGGTTTAGTTTCCCCTTTTTTGTTGTTCTAGTCTCCTTAAAAAAGGTAGAGAAAATTAGGGTATAAAGCCAACTCTTCTTCTTCTTCACCACCTAATCTCATTACATTCCCTCTACAAAATGAGGCCTAAATTAAAATATCATTCCTGGGCATGCACACAGTGAAAACAGGTTTTGCTGTTTGGAGTCCTCACACATTTTCAGTACTCCTGGTGTTTTTGTTGTTGCAGTTTGCTCCAGTCCCTCTGGTTTTGGAAGAACATATCAGTTTCCTCATGATATGTCAGTCTTGGTGACTATTAAGCAAAGTGTAAGTGTCAGAAGTACAAAGTGAAACCTCCAAGCCTTCTTTGCACTAAAACCACAGGGAACATTTTCTTCTACTGACTCATTAATTGGTTTTTTTTTAATTTTGATCCGGATTGCAATTTAACTCTTTTGCCAGGTATGACATCTTTGACACTTTGGGCGAAAATGCATGCCTGTTTTGTCTTGCGATTCTCCCAGGAATGTAGCGAATCTCTGTTGTCCAAACGCATGGACGTCTGCCTCCTGTGGGACAAGCTTTATCTGGTTTTACTATTCTGGTGTTGTTCCGATTTAAGGTAAAGAATCACTGTAATTGCTGCAGGCAGCAGCGATGTGACTCTGGAAAATAAGGTGGGAGGGAGGGAACACTCTGCATCCAGATCCCTGCTGCCTGCAGGTTCGGACGTCCGTGTGGAGGGCCGAGCCTACAGGCCGTGAGGATCTGAATGCAGGTTCAGCTCTTAGCCTGTATTTTTCGGATTCGGGTTTAATAGACCTGAACCTTTTCAACTTTTTTTGAAAAAACCACATCATTTTCAGTTTTTCGGATTTTTTGAAACTTTTCGGGTTTATTAAACCCAAACCTGAAGAATACTGAAAAACATGCACGTCCTAGTTTTGCATCCCCCCAACCCCAGTCCAAAGATCTTCCGCTAGTTGCCTGGCAACCCTAGGGGTGATGTCGGCAACAGATGTAGGATGCCAACTTAGGGAACATCTGTCTCCTGTGTCATTAAAAAAAGGATGGAAAGATTTGGCTACTTGGATGCTACTCAGATGCTACTCCACTTTCCTTTGCTTCTCTAATTTGTAGGTCTTGGCTAGTCTTGCTGCTGTTAACCTTTGCCTTGAAACAAAACTAGGCCATTTAATCTGTTTCGTTGGCTATAATTGAGATTGATGTCAATGGACTATGTGGGAATAAGAAATCAAATGCACACAAGATTTATCACCAGATGCTCCTCTCCTTTCTCCCAAATCTGCATCATTCTTGTCTCTTGAACAGGCAAGGAAAAATAAACCGCAGGCTGTGCTCCTGAACTTTCTTAAGGACAGCGAAGAGTTGAAACAATAAACTACTGCCATAAATGAAAGTATCCAGATTCTTGCAAAGAAAACATTATATATGGAGCAGTTTTTAGCTGCGATAGAAATAAAAATCAGATGTATGTATTAGCAATGTTTTTTGAAGGGGTTTGGGATGATGGATATAGCTAAAATGTAAACATACCAAATCCCCTCTGTTAACATCCTGAACAGAAGCCTGATTCTAGCCCCCAAATGGTAGGGGAGCCACTGTTCATAAGAATATAAGAAAGGCCATGCTGGATCAATCCAAGGCCCATCAAGTCCAGCAGTCTCTTCACACAGTGGCCAACCAGGGGCCTCTAGGAAGCCCACAAACCAGATGACTGCAGGAGCATTATCCTGCCTGTGTTCCACAGCAACTAATATAGTAGGCATGCTCCTCTGATCCTGGAGAGAATAGGTATGCAACCTGATTAGTATCCATTTTGATTAGTAGCCATGGATAGCCCACTTCTCCATGAACATGTCCACCCCCTTTTAAAGCCTACCTAGTTGGCAGCCATCACCACATCCTGGGGCAGGGAGTTCCACAATTTAACCCCCACTTTCCCTTGAGGTCAGGAGATGGGGAATATGGGTTGAAAGCCTTGTGCGGTCTGGCCAATAGGAAGAGGTGGCTGAGTGTTGGTTTAAGGCATGCTAAACTGGTGAACCGGGTTGGTTTCCCCACTCCTCCACATGAAGCCTGCTGAGTGACCTTGGGCTAGTTGCAGCTCTCTTAGAGCTCTCTCAGCCCCACCTGCTTCACAGGGTGTCTGTTGTGGGGAGGGGAAGGTGATTGTAAGCCGGTTTGAGTCTTCCTTAAGTGGGAGAGAAAGTCAGCATATAAAAACCAATGCTTCTTCTTCTTCTAAATACTACAGTTGGCTAAAATCTCATATAAGATGAAATCCAAGTGAAAGTGGTTTTTGATCAATTGGAACATCTGTTAAAAAACAATTCGGGGCAATTACAAGGGTTTCAATCACAGTAGAAAATTGTTCTCATGGGGGAGTTTGCAAACCTTTGAATGGTGAACAGCAATGACTTCAGTAGTAATTCTCATACTAGTAAGACATACCAAGATGAGTAAGTGGGGCAGAACCTTCCAGGATGAAGGGATACATTTAGGAATTTGTTGGCACATCTCTGTCTAATTTCTTCTGAATACCTCTTACGATGTACAGTTACCAAAGTGCAAAATTTTCATTTTGCTTTGAGAATACCATTAATAAAATACCTATGAAGGAGGTTCTGCAGACTTGTCTTTCTAGCACACACCTTCATCTCTTAGAAAGACTGCGGACTGGAATATCATTGTGAAGGGTGAATAGAAAAGACGCTGGGGCTGACTGGCAGACCTAGGAATTCGTTGCACAGTTGTTGGCTTGGGAGACAGCCAGTGAACATAGATGCGCACGCACCATCCAGAAGAAACAAAGCCCCGGGGAGCAAAGTTGGAAAAGGTGTTTCTTGGTTTGCACAGCCCTTCTTTGCTAACATATCCTTGACAGTTCTTGGTTTGGCATCTCCTGTGTGCAATTACTGGCTTCTCCTATTTGAAAAGGGAAGGAATTTCTGCTTCAGCAACTGAGATAAAAAGATCCCGGCCTTTCCAAACTGATACTGCAAGCTAAGGGCACATTTTTTGTGTGTTTTAACAAATTTTTAACTCTGTAATGACATATGTTTGAGAGGGGTGTGAATGTGAATCTTACCTTATATTAAACTGTTACCCACCTTGGCAGCCCTTGTAAAGGCAGAAAAGTGGGGAATAAATGCTATAAATAAAAATGGTATGTTTTAGGAAATTTTTATTTATTTATTTTATTTTTGCTTTGGGGGCAAATGAGATGTAACATGAACACATGAAGCTGCCTTATACCAAATCAGACCCTCGGTCCATCAAAGTCAGCATTGTCTACAATATAAATTGTGAGATCTCTGTGTGGCCCATGTTTGTTATTATCCATACAATGCATAAACAGGTTTTCTTTTACAAAGCTCTATGGTGCAGCTGTTTCTCATTTTCCATCCTACAGATGCTATCCTGCTGACAAGGCACTTTAATTTAAAGAGACTGTGTGGACTCAGAGGAGCAAGATGTACAATTTTCAGTTTTCACTGAACATCACATAAGAACATAAGAAAAGCCCTGCTGGATCAGGCCAAGGCCCATCAAGTCCAGCAGTCTCTTCACACAGTGGCCAACCAGGTGCCTCTAGGAAGCCCCCAAACAAGACTACTGCAGCAGCAGCATCCTGCCTGTGTTCCACAGCAGCTAATATAATAGGCATGCTCCTCGGATCCTGGGGAGAATAGGTATGCATAATGACTAGTATCCAGTTTGACTAGAAGCCATGGATAGCCCTCTCCTCCATGAACATGTCCACTCCCTCTTAAAGCCTTCTAAGTAGGGTTGCCCACCTCCAGGTACTAGATCACCGAGCTTCTGTTGAGAACAACTGCACTACTGAATTGCTACTCTCAAGAAGCATATCTGTGGAAGAAAGGGAGGTTGGCACCCCCTTTCATGGACTTACCTATAATACTGTTATTTGTTGGTAACAAGGCATAGTCCTCTCTTTGGCGTTACTTTTAAGGCAATAATTAACAACATGTTTTTGCCTACATACTATCAGTGATAGATATGTTATTAAATACCACTACTTTATAATCATTGTGTCTAGCTTTGTGAAGTGCTGTTTCTAGTTTGCTGAGTATCCTACAGCACGCTAACCTTTGTTTACCACACCTCCAGGTACTAGCTGGAGATCTCCTGAGTATCCTACAGAACGCTAACCTTTGTTTACCACACCTCCAGGTACTAGCTGGAGATCTCCTGCTATTACAACTGATATCCAGCCAATAGAGTTCAGTTCCCCTGGAGAAAGTGGCTGCTTTGGCAATGGGACTCTATGGCATTGAAGTCCATCCCCTCCCCAAACCCTGCCCTCCTCAGGCTCCGCCCCCAAAACCTCCCACTGGTGGCAAAGAGGGACCTGGCAGCCCTACTTCCAAGTTGGCAGTTGGCATTATTCCTTTTATCACCATCAGGATTTCTTTTTTAAATTTTTATTGCTTTTTTTTAAATAAATCATACAAAAAATACAAAAAAAGAAAAAAATATATATAAAAGAAAAGAAATACATATACATATACATATACAGAGCATGAATTATCTGCTAATACATTATTATTAATATAAAAATACCATTGCGCCCTCATTGCCACCTCCCACTGGTGGCAAAGAGGGACCTGGCAGCCCTACTTCCAAGTTGGCAGTTGGCATTATTCCTTTTATCACCATCAGGATTTCTTGATGGTTGGAGCAGTGCGTTTCGGCCATGCACAGGAAAAGAGCATGGTTTCTGAACTCAGGCCAAACCTCTGTTCTCCAGGAGGGCAGATTCGGCACCCCGTAAACGCTTTCACAATATGCTCTGTCGGTGCCCCCATTGCAGTGGAAAATTCCAGTGACTCATGATTTTGGCTTCGTTTTGACGAAGGAAAAGTTCGTTAGTTTGCTCAGCATTACTGATTGGAAACAGTTATCTGTTTTCAGATGAAGGGGGGCTGAATGTATATCAGAAACAGGGGAGAGTAAATAATACCAAAATATGATGCCTCCCTTGAATCTCTCTCTTTGTCTTTTTTGAAAGCCCCATTGTGAAATTTGATCATTTAAGTTGCCTCAGTCCTTGTTTTTAATGTCCGACACAAGAGGCAATGGGAGTCAAGGTAGGGTTGCCAAGTCCCTCTTCGTCACCTTCAGGAGGTTTTTGGGGCGGAGCCTGAGGAGGGTGGGGTTTGGGGAGGGGAGGGTCTTCAATGCCATAGAGTCCAATTGCCAAAGCGGCCATTTTCTCCAGGGGAACTGATCTCTATTGGCTGGAGATCAGTTGTAATAGCAGAAGATCCCCAGCTATTCCCTGGAGGTTATGTAAAAAATACTCACAATACTGATAACAAGAAACTGGAGAAAAAAATCAGTACAACTCACTGTATTCAAAAATTCATTAACAACGTGCTAACAATAAGACAACCACAATAAAGTGCAAAGATTACAAAAATTACACACAAAATATATACAAATATAGTTATTTACAAGATAGTTATCACAAGCATAATAGCAATCTCCAATTAACCAGGCAACAGTCTATATCCAAGGCAAAAAAAGAATTCTTCAAATTCAACTGTGGACGACAATGTCAAATCAAATGGCACAAAGTCCAAAAGAAGTCCAACGAAGGAGGGAACGCTATTCTGGATATACTGTAGCGCTTTCACCAAAGCATAGCTTCATCAGCCTTCATGAGACAACGGAGTTTAAATACCACGAGGGTGTTGCATTTCTGTTGTTTCCTCAGTAATGTGTCATCTAAGGTTTTTGTCCAGACTTCACTTCTAGGGAAGCTGAAAGAAGGCCTTGGTTCACATCCACAACCCAACCTTCCCTGGAGAGGGTGACTCTTGGCTTTTTGCAGTTTTTCCCTCCTGACGTGGGAGGCAAGAACTGCAAAAAGCCAAGATTACAATTCGTTCCTCTCTGAACTGAACTGCTGATGATTTTGGAAAGGCTGCTGGTGTAAAAACAGTCATATTTCTGCATTTTACTCATCGTTGGTCTCCATTAGGTTATTACCTTGGGCATCGTTCTACTGGATGAAGGACAATCCTCTCTGGACATTTCAGAATCCAGCAGCACCGAATTTTGTCCTGTGTCCTCCCTCTCTGTTTATGCCCTTTGGGTAGAACATAATATCATCCATCACAAAGATTCCAACTGCCTATTTTATCAGCTGGATTCTCAGACATATGAATCACCAGAAGTGAACGCTAGTTCTCGAAGTCTTTTCTGACAGAAGGCTAAATTGCTTCTAAGAACAGCTATCCAACTGCAGAATCTACTGCAGAGGAGATGGGAATGCACTCCTAGCAAGGATTTTAATTTTTTGCAACATTAAGCTTAAACATTTAGAAACATTCTTATGTTCCATGTTAAAAAAGATGGGTTTTAGAACTCAGTTCAGCCCAGTTCTTTGGGGTTTGAAGAGAAATAAACATAGAGGGGGCTTTCTGGCTATTCAAGAGGGGAACATTTTCAAAGCATTTGTGGGTTTTCTGTCTTGGCTTGCAGCTGGGTTACGATAATGCATCTCTGATCATGGAAAGGATTTCCATCAAACCACTGATGATGTTCTTGGAGAAAGAACTAAAGCTATGGAAATTATAGTTTGTTTCTCCAATTTACATAATGGCTCACTTAAAAAAAAAAAGTAAGCAATGCATGTACAGTGATTTTACTGACATTTTCTTCACTCATGTACACTCAACCTTCATGCTAATCACATGCATTGCCTGGCTGAATTTTTTTTTACTAGAATTGTAACTGTGACATTAGGCGAAGTGGTAGCATCTGCAATAGGATATTTCATTGTTAGCAAAGTACACTTCTGTTCAGGAAGTAGTAGGCTCCATAAAAGTACTGGGGAAGACACGTTGGATTCAGTTCAGGCCTGGAAAGAAAAAGGGTGAGCTTAGCAGTCTGGTACACAGCTTCTTCCACAACTGTTCTGACAAAATGTTAAATGTTAGTAACATCTATGATTACATACATGCAAAGCAAAGCAATTCATGAAACAGGGATAGGCTGTGTGACAGCAGTTTCTTATAAGGTATGTTTGGGAATTAACTAACCAAAATCTCAACCCAAAAAATGTTTTCTCTCCCCTTTCCCATGAAATTCCAGGTCAGTTTTAAAATAATCCTACCCTATCCCCTGAGGGATGTGGAATGGTACGGTATAGCCTAATCCCATCAGATCTCAGAAACTAACCAGGGTGGGAATTTATATGGCAGACCAGACCACCATGGAGGGCTCTGTAGAGGAAGGCAATGGCAAACCACCTCACTTGACTGCAACTTGACAGAACTTCCATATATACAGTACTTGTGAGCTGCAGGTTATAAGATGTGACTCTCCAATCAGGTCTCTGTCCCACTTGCTCTTTCCGTGTTAGTGATGGAAGTTAGGAACCAAAATGGTTGAGCTAACACAAATCCGAAAAATAGTATTGTGTGCCCAAATTCATTAAAAAGATTAAAAACCAAAGCCTCACAGAGATGTTAAAGCCACCATATATAAACAGTACAATTTGGTAGCACGCAGAAACCACCGTGACTAGATGTGTTTTTTGCTGAAAGGCCTTGGTGGTCTCAGAAAATGTATGTGAATGTGTGAAGGTCCCATGGGGTGATGTCACATCCTGACGTTTACTAGGCAGACTTTGTTTACAGGGTAGTTTGCCGTTGCCTTCCCCAGTCATCTACACTTTACCCCCAGCAAGCTGGGTACACATTTTACCGACCTCGGAAAGATGGAAGGCTGAGTCAACTTTGAGCCGGCTACCTGAACCTGACTTCTGTCTGGATCGAACTCAGGTCGTGAGCAGAGCTTTTGACTGCAGTACTGCAGCTTACCGCTCTGCACCATGGGGCTCCTTCAGAAAATATATACCCATGTACAAATATAAATATACAGTTATTTTTCAAGCCTGAGCAGGTTGCATGTTAAACCGTATAATATCATCGATTAAAAAAAAAAGTCACGTTTACAAAGGACTTTATTTTCTTCCCTTCTTTTCGTTGCACTTTGCATCATTTTAATCAATAGCTGATTATTTCTTTGTCAAAACTTCACTACCCTCTTCCTCTTTCCCAGCTCTGATTGTAACCTACATGAAAGATATTTCTATTCCTTCTATAATTTTTCCAGAAAAGAAAACAATCGCCTCGCGTAGACTGACTTGAGGTCTCCAAGAGCATTTGCTGATGATTCTGTCAAGCCCAATTGTTCCACTCAAGGGGAACTGGAGTGTGCAACGTCTTCTGCTGTTGGACAGGATGACTCATCCCCTCCCACACCACCTGGATTTCCTATGCTGAATAAATTCCTCTTTTTCTTTTCTTTTTTTTTGCCTCAGAGGGATGCTTTTACAAACACATCTTCTAGCCAGAGTCAAGTAAGTAAATGGAAATGTCTGCGGTTATGTGGGATTTGTAGGATTTGTCCTTTCCTGACAATTCAGCATCATGCAGTGCTGCTGCTGTTGTTCTTGTTGGAGATCTGGATTCATAGGGTTGCTATCCTCCAGGTACTAGCTGGAGATCTCCTACTATTACAATTGATCTCCAGCTGATAGAGATCAGTTCCCCTGGAGGAAATGGCTGCTTTGGCAACTGGACTCTATGACATTGAAGTCCTTCCCCTCCCCAAAACCTGCCCTCTTCAGGCTCCGCCCCAAAATCCAGAGCTGGCAACCCTACCTTTTGAGTACTCTGTGTGTCTGCAAGGAACATGTTAATAAAAAAATGAACTTAAGACCCTGCCGCATCTCTCTGCTCAGTGAAGCTGACTCAACAACACTCATCCTACGTTTACCAGTCCTGAGTCAAATGGGTCAACTTTGTACTTCCCCGCACAGCGAAATCCTCTGTTAGTAACCTCTCTTGGGGGAGGGGGCTACAAGATGTCAAGGATATGTTTTATGATTCATACTGGTTTGATTCTTCATATTTTCCAGATTCAAGAGAAAAAGAACTCTGTCTCCCTGAGGTCCCGATGAAGGCTTTGGGCCAAAAAGAAAGAATTACCAGTTTAAGGAACTGCAAGTACTAGGGTTGCCAACCTCTAGGTAGTAGCTGGAGATCTCCTGTTATTACAAATGATCTCCAGCCGACAGAGATCAGTTCACCTGGAGAAAATGGCCACTTTGGCAACTGTATGGCATTGAAGTCCCTCCCCTCCCCAAACCTGCCCTCTTCAGGCTCCACCCCAAAAACCTCCCACCGATGGCAAAGAGGGACCTGGCAACCCTAGCAAGTATTAAAAGGTCGTCACCAGGGCACGCTTCCAGTCTTGGAAGGCTGTTTTAATGGGATCCCATACAGGAAAAGAGACTGTTCCTGCGATCAAAAATCTATTGAAGATCTAGCCCATGTCACATTCTAATGTCCAAGATATGAGGTTGAACTAGGTTGCCAAATCCGGGTTGGGAAATACCTGAAGATTTTTTGGGGCGGAGCCTGAGGAGGGCGGGGAGGGGAGGGACTTCAGTGCCACAGAGTCCAATGGCCAAAGCGGCCATTTTCTCCAAGGGAACTGATCTCTATCAGCTGGAGATCAGTTGTAATAGCAGGAGATCGCCAGCCACCACCTGGAGGTTGGCGATCCTATAGCTAGGACATATATACATACATACAGCTGCTGTGAAGGCCTTCGGTTTTATTTTATTTTTGTGAAAGAAGGCTGCAGCCATCACAGCTTCCCTCATATAATTCCTTTTCTTTAAAAATAAAAAAGGTGAAGGCGAGTATGTCTGACCCATGACTGCTCCACTCTGGGTCACTTGTCATCTTTTATTTATCTCTAGACTGTATGGTCTTTCTTTCTGTGTTTGTATTTTAACACTGGAAAATGTCTAATTCTTTGCATTATTTTACTATTTTAGATTTTATCGTTGCGCAATTTCTACCTTATTCTGTATAGTTGTTATGGCTTTTCTTTTGGCTAATGCAATAAAGAATTGGATCCTTTTATAAAGGAAGCCACAGCCTTCAATTTGCAAGATCTGAGCAAGGCTGTCAAAGATAGGACATTTTGGAGGACTTTCATTCATAGGGTCGCCATGAATCGGAAGCGACTTGACAGCACTTAACACACACACACATATCCATGTAGAGTCAATTAGGTAATTGGTGGAGGGGGGAGGAATCAATAAGGGAGACATTGCACTAAAAATACGGAGAGCTATTAAGTATATTAATTTTCCTTCAGAACCTTTCAAATCATATTTATTGTGCCATTAGTGGCAAAGGCAATTTGAAAATGGTCAGGGCCAGGGCTTTTTCTTTTAAACAAATCAAACTCTCTTTTTTTCAGTTGGAACAGCCAGTCACCCCCCCCCCAAAAGGGTCAAGAGCCATTACTTGACCTCCTTGCTGTAGGATTAATTGTAGGGCTTTCTGGTTGGTGCACTTTAGCCAGTGTAGTGTAGTGGTTAAGAGCGGTGGTTTGGAGCGGTGGACTCTGATCTGGAGAACTGGGTTTGATTCCCCACGCCTCCACATGAGCAGCGGAGGCTAATCTGGTGAACTGGGATGGTTTCCCCACTCCTACATATGAAGCTAGCTGGGTGACCTTGGGCTAGTCACACTCTCTCAGCCCCCCCCCCACCTCACAGGGTGTCTGTTGTGGGGAGGGGGAGGGAAGGTGATTGTAAGCCGGTTTGATTCTTCCTTAAGTGGGAAAGTCTTCATGTAAAAACCAACTCTTCTTCTTTTTCACAGAGTCGTGTCAACACATATGCGAATACACCTGATGTTATCTAAAAGCTCACCCTGACATTAAATGGCCACTACTGGTGGAAGTGTATGGGCACATGAAGAGGTAGGGAACATCTGTGTTTCCCTTCAGGCATCCTTTTCTTAAAAAATAAATAAAATAACCAGAGATTCAAACACGCACGCACTAATCGATGCATAAGGGGTTGGATCCCAATGTAAAAATTCGGTGTGCCACATCAAAACTTTGACTCCCCTCAAAGGTCACCCAGCAAGCTTCATGTGTATGAGTGGGGAATCATATGAACATAAGAAAGGCCGTGCTGGATCAGACCAAGGTCCGTCAAGTCCAGCAGTCTGTTCACACAGTGTCCAAGCCCCGTTCTCCAGATTAGAGTTCACCGCTCTTAACCACTACACCACACTGGCACTTGAAAGCTTATTCCCCGAAAATCTTGTTGGTCTCTAGGATGCTGCTGGACTTGAATGTAGCTCAGTCAGCATTTTTGCATATCTTGCACTGGAGGGGAAGACAGTTTTATTATTACCTTTCAGACCAAAGAGGCCCCATAACACAACTTACTGCTACAAAAATGTCAGCGGTCCTGTAACCACAAATGATGTTTTTCAGTTGGAGATGCTTTGCTCTTGCTAAAAGCCAAATGATAGTTAATAGAAACCTGATGCTCATGAGTGTATTTCTTTTTCCCAGCTGGTAATGTTCATCAATTAAATAGCCTGGAATGATATGCGGTTATATATTTTTTATTAATTATACTGATCTGTTGCCCCCAACCTGAAGGCTCAAAGTGTTTCAGTGGAGCTCCCCCTGTTGGCATAAAATCCTCTTCTCCAAACATGCATATGCACACACATGGAAGACTCATAAACATTCAGGACTGCATCTAGGGTTCTCAACTGCCGGATGATGGTGGGCAATTGCCCGCCAACTCACCAGGCTGCCCACCACCCCTCAGCCGGCCAGCAGGTGGAAGTAGGCCAGCTGAGGGGGTGGTGGCTATCCATGCACATCCCAACACTTCCTGGTTGACCCCAGGTTGACCTCACCATTTCGGGTTTATTTGCGGGTTTACCCCAGAAGTGTTGGTGACGGTCTAAAACTTTTGGGTTTACCCTGGAAGTGCCAGTGATGCTCTAGAACTCTCCCCCCAAAACTATTTGGTTTCCATAGAGTTTTTGGAGGGAATCACTAGAGCGTTTCGCATGATGCTGGCACTTCCAGGATAAGCCAGCCCTGCACGGACAAAGCTCCCCCTGGAGACCAGGAAGGGCCTGGTAACCCTAATCCCTCTCTAACTCATGATACACCTAAGGATATATATATATTAAATTAATTAACATCATTCCATGGGTCAGTAATGACCCGGTGCTTGCACAGGGGACTACCTTTACCTTTAATGTCAAGTTTACATTAACTTTCAGCTCTATTCGTTCCCTTTCTTAATTTCAGTTTGGCTAAATATTGCTGGTATCCTTATCATTGTCTGGGGACAATCTGCGCAAAGGCAATAATAAACGAATCATCTATTTTAACAAGGCAATCGAATACATTTGGATAGAAGGACTCCCTTTTCAAAGCTGTTCCGGTTTATTAGAAAAAACAGGCCTGCAGGATACAAAATATTTAGCTTTCTGTATCTTTATTTCAAAATACAGTCTTAAAAACAAAGGCATGACCTTTCCCATGACATGGCAAAGGGAAAGAGAATGCAGACACTTTGAAGCCTTTGGAGAGATCAGTGTTAATATACCCCAAATCTCAATTTCTCCCTTATCCGAAAATCCAATATCCGAAATGATCGAAAATCCAAAACATCTGGTGAGGTAGTGACACCTTTGCTTTCTGATGGTTCACTGTACACAAACTTTGTTTCACGCTAGGGCTGTCGATTCGGTTCGTCCTGAACCGAAAAACCGCTGAATTTCCCCCGATTCAGCGGTTTCCGGTTCGGGAAGAACCGAATTCAAAATAGGTGGGAAACGGGGGGAGCCGAATTCCCCGACTTCGGGGTGTTCGGGAAATAAATTTGGCAAATTGGGGTTCAGCTCCCCCCCCGCACGCCTTCAGGGGGCTTCCCTGAAGCCGGGCGGGGGGCCCTTTAAACAGATGGGAGCCTCCCAGCCGGGAGGCACACATCTGTTTAAAGAGCCCCCCACCCGGCTTCAAGGGTCTTTCCTGATTCAGTTTGATTCTTCCTTAAGTGGTCGAGAAAGTCGGCATATAGAAACCAACTCTTATTATTATTCCTAGATCTATTAAGTACAAAGGTTGGCCCAGATTTTACATAAGAATGCACCGGACCTTTTCTGCTTCCATGTACAATTGATGTGGAAGTGTCAGCAAGAGTTTAACAAGACACAGACAACACACAAGCTGCCAAATATCTTGATGGGGCATGTCCGTAGAGAAGACAGAACATCCTCCTATCCACAGGACACCAGCTGATAAAACTGTTTATCCTGAAGCTGATTTCCCTGCCTTTAACTGAATGTTCACATTTTGGAAGATTCAGACAAAAGCAAAATTTCCAGTGTATTCATGCAGTTCTTTCTATAATGATCACTTTCTCATAGGACAGAGAGCCACAGTTCCACTTGCACCCACAGATATGTGCTTTCTGCAAAATGTTAGGTTACAGAGAAAAGACCGGAATCGTTTTTTCTAATGATATAAATTGCAGTGGTGTATCCGAGCACTGTTTCCCACCGATAAAAGGGTACTTCCATCAGCTATGAAGAATGGCAGTTTTTGGCAGTTGAGCCAGTGTGGTATAGTGGTTCTCCTACACATGAAGCCTGCTGGGGGACCTTGGGCCAGTCACCATTCTCAGAACTCTCTCAGCCCCACCTACCTCACAAGGGTCTGTTGTGGGGAGAGGAAAAGACGGCAATTGGCAGTCGGTTTGATTCTCCTTAAAAGGTAAAGAAAGTCGGCATATAAAAACCAACTTCTCCTCCTCCTTCTCTTCCTACTGTATACCCCCCCCCCACTCCCTCTAGCTGTTTGTGAGTGTCTTCTGGTCCCAAGAGCAGAATTTTGTGGGACTGATTTTAATGGACTTAGACCTGGATGGGCCCAGGCTAGCCTGATCTCGTCAGATCTCAGAAGCTAAGCAGGGTCAGCCCTGGTTAGTATTTGGATGGGAGACCACCAAGGAAGTCCAGGGTTGCTGTGCAGAGGAAGGCACTGGCAAACCACCTCTCTGTTAGTCTCTTGTTATGAAAACCCCAAAAAGGGGTCGCCATAAGTCAGCTGCGACTTGAAGGCACTTTACACACAGAGAGAGAAAGGTACAACACTGCTTAGGATGGCACCATCAATGGGCTGAAACAGCAGTGGGGAAAGTCTCATTCCACGAACTTGGACCCCCCACCGTTCATTGGATAGGGTCCACCACATTTCGGAAGTCATTTCCAAAGACCTGGGAAGTTTAAGCCAAAGCTTCCCTCTGCTCATTGAAGGAATCTTAGACTTTTTATGCCTGGCTGTTTCCTCATTGTCACCCCCCTGACTGCTTCAGGGCTTTGCTTTGATTATGCATGCCTTTTCCGACCGTCAGAGGTCGCCTCGCTCTCCCCACACATTTCCACGTGTTTCCCCCTGCTTTTTCTGGATTTGTGTTTAGCCAGCATCCAGAAAACACTGGCAAAATATGCGGTAATGCGCGGGGAGAGCGGGCGACCTCTGATGGTCGGAAAAGGCATGCATACTCCAAGCAAAGCCCTGAAGCGGTCAGGGGGCTGACTGGGAGGGAAACGGCCTTGCATAAAAGGCCTTATACTTGCGAAAGGATTCATTCTGTACAGCTGACGCGCAGCAGACTTTTAAATGTTATTGGTGGGAGCTATTGCTATCGAAAAGTACCTCATTAATCAGTATGTTTTCTGAATGATATTTTTGTCCATGAGGGAAAGGGGAAAAAGAAAAGAAAAAATACATGATCTTCTGAGCTTCCACATAGAATTGAGTTTAAAAAAATAAAAAGAGGAAGTTTCCAAATATTATATCATTCAAAACATTACTCAGTCTCGAAATTCTTTAAAATGGGGCGGGTGTGGGGGAGTGTATTTCATCCACTAAACCTCCACCTAAACTAAACTTGTGTAAATCTAATACCATATCTTCTATTGCATATCTTAGACATATAAATATATCTTGTATACCTCTGTGATTTTTTCTTTTACATTGCTTTCAGCCTTATTAGATAATCCATTTGCCCCCTAGATAATAGTCATAAAAAGGTTGCCATCTCAACACAAATTCATGTATTGATTTCATATTAACCAGTTGTGTTAATTTAACCATCAATGCAAAATCGGAAAGTTTATGGTACCACTGTTTGATATCGGGAATTATATTAGATTTCCAGTATTGGCATATACGATTCTGGTGGCAGAGTGGACATTTTCATGGAGGAGAGGTGTATTCATGGCTACTAGTCAAAATGGCTACTAGTCATGATGCATACCTATTTTCTCCAGGATCAGAGGAGCATGCCTATTATTTTGGGTGCAGTGGAATGCAGGCAGGATGCTGCTGCTGCAGTCGTCTTATTTGTGGGCTTCCTAGAGGCCCCTGGTTGGCCACTGTGTGAACAGACTGCTGGACTTGCTTTTCTTCTGTTCTTATGATATAACAAAAAAAACCCCCAAACTAATCCAATGCTTTTGTCCACCCCACACTCTAGCAGGGTTTTCTGTGGGGTGGGAAGGGAGTTATCTATTGCTGTAATCTCAGAATTGGAAATCCACATGTACTTTTGTGAGCATCCAAGTAGTCACAGCTCCAGATGTGGCCTAGATATAGCTACTTTCAAGCAGCTGTCCCATAGGAATGGTGGTGGCTCATCTCATGGCAAATCCGCAGATGTTTTTATGTGTCTTCTGGGACAAGTAAAGTTTCTGTGTAAGTCCCATGAATTCCAGTGACTTTTACTATTTGAAACTCTATTTGTGTATTTAGTACACAATATGGTGTGATAAATTAACCCAAGAGAATCATGTGGAAATATGTTTAGGTTGCAATATTTATTTTGCTCTCCCAGGAGCAAGCATTATAGGCCTTTTATGCATGGGTTGTTTCCATGATGATCACCCCTTGACTACTTTGGGGCTTTGTTTTCATTATGCATGTCTTTACTGACTTCTAGAAGTCACTTTGCTGTCTCCTCTCATTTTCCCTGCATTTTCTAGATGCTCTTCCTGGTGGCATCCAGAAAATGTGGGAAAACACGAAGAAGAAGAAGAAGAAGAAGAAGAAGAAGAAGAAGAAGAAGAAGAAGAAGAGGAGGAGGAGGAGGAGGAGGAGGAGGAGGAGGAGGAGGTGGAGTCGGTTTTTATATGCCAACTTTCTCTGCCACTTAAGGGAGAATCAAACCACCTTACAATCACTTTCCCTTCCCCTCCCCACAACAGACACCCTGTGAGGTAGGTGGGGCTGAGTGAGAGAACTGTGACTAGCCCAAGGTCACCCAGTAGGCTTCACGTGTAGGAGCGGGGAAACCAGCCCGGTTCACCAGATTAGCGTCCGCCACTCATGTGGGGAATCAAACCCAGTCTTCTTGATTAAAGTCCACCGCTCCAAACCACCACTCTTAACCACTACACCACGCTGGCGGAGAGAGAGTGAAGGGACTTCTAAAGGTCGGGAAAGACATGCATAATGAAACTGAAGCCCCAAAGTAGTTGGGGGGGGGGTGATCGCCACGGAAACAACTCGTGCATAAAAGGCCAGTCACCAGCACTAATTTTCATGGCTCTCAATCTATTTAAGAAAAAAGGGGAAATACTTTTTCTTCAGGTCCGGGAGCACAATTCAAAACCAAACGATTACATACTTTAATCTTACGAAGAACTACAGGACAGCACTGTTCAACATCCTCACTAAAAAGTTAAAGACTTCACTTCTCCTGAATAAATTAGATCCCCCCACAGGCAACTTCCATCACCACAGATGGTTTCGATAGGGGCTTCCAAGTAAGTGAAGACAAGCCAAAGGACAGAAGGTTAGGCACAATAAATCCAAGCCGTATATAACCGCTTCATCTTACTCTGCCAACAAAAAATGTCATTTGCTCAAAAACATGAAACTCAGAAACGTTCTTTTCTTTCCTGGAGAAGCAATAGAGATAGAGGTTTGCATATGTAGACCCCCCTCTCCAGGATCAGAGGAGTATGCCTAATATATTAGGTGCTGTGGAAAACAGGAAGGATGACGCTGCTGCAGTCGTCTTGCTTGTGGGCTTCCTAGAGGCACCTGGTTGACCATGATGTGAACAGACTGCTGGACTTGATGGGCCTTGGTCTGATCCAGCAGGGCTTTTCTTATATTCTTACAGGCAGGATAATGCTGCTGCAGTCTTCTTGTTTGTGGGCTTCCTAGAGGCACCTGGTTGGCCGCGGTGTGAACAGACTGCTGGGCTTGATGGGCCTTGGTCTGATCCAGCAGGGCTTTTCTTATGTTCTTATGAATACTAGTAATGATGCATACCTATTCTCTCCAGTATCAGAGGAGCATGCCTATTATATGAGGTGCTGTGGAACACAGGCAGAATAAATGCTGCTGCAGCCGTCTTGTTTGTGGGCTTCCTAGAGGCACCAGGTTGGCCTCTGTGTGAACAGACTGCTGGACTTGATGGGCCTCGGTCTGATCCAGCAGGGCTGTTCTTATGTTCTTATGATATTCAAATGACAACAAAAGCACACAGATGAAAATGCTGGAGGTTGTAGATGTGGTCTAATTCTCTCAGACTTCAGAGCCAGAATAGAGGATGATAATGATGATGATGATGATGATGATGATGATGATGATGATGATGATGATGATGATGATGATGATGATGATGAAGAAGAAGAAGAGTTGGTTTTTATATGCCGACTTTCTCTACCACTTAAGGAAGAATCAAACCAGCTTACAGTCACCTTCCCTCCCCCACAACAGACACCTTGTGAGGTAGGTGGGGCTGAGAGAGTGTGACTAGCCCAAGGTAAGCCAGCAGGCTTCAAGTGTAGGAGTGGAGAAACCAACCCAGTTCACCAGATTAGCCTCCGCTGCTCATGTGGAGGAGCGGGGAATCAAACCCAGTTCTCCAGATCAGAGTCAACCGCTCCAAACCACTGCTCTTAACCACTACACCATGCTGGCTCTCAGATTAAGAGTCTGCAGCAGTCTATAAAAAGCAAATTGTGTCAGAACTAAGTCGTGATTTGGATAAGGCCAGGCAAGGAGGGGAACAGGGGGTCTAACCCTTTAAGTCCCATGTGGTTTCACTAATCCAAGCTGGGCTCCCTGTCCTTTTTCTTAGTACTTTTCAAGGGAAAAAAGAGGCTGCCCCCCCCCCTTTAAAATGTTAACAACAGTGTGGGAAGCTTGGTTTCCATTATTTAGGGTGAGGGCTTGTTTCCTGGTTATTATCTTCCAGGCTTATCCCCAAGCACTCCCAGATAGCACAATGGAATGTGGTAGAGCCTTTTTCATGCCGCTTATTCTAAAGTTTATCACAGGGTGATGCTTGTGGAGGTGAAGAGCTCTCTTCCTTTTCCTACAGGGCCGCTGCCATCTTTCCGAGCATCCCAAATACCTGTGCTTCTTATCACTCCTGGGAGCAGCTCACAAAACATCAAAAGTTGGGCAGGAAGCAGGAATGTATTGGTTAGGTGTATATTGGAAGGGAACAGGGGCTGTAATAGAAAACACAAGACTCTTGAACACAGGACGGGATGTGAACATGATGGGGTCAGGCATATGCTTCAACGCAGTTGAGGTCAGACATAAAGCTGATTGTAGTGTGGGAGGGAGCCGATTGCAGCTGCCTGACCTGAATTAACATTCCAGGAGGAAGAGTTTTGGGAAAACACCCCAGGAGAAAAGCCAGAGCCAGAGTCCAAATGAAAAGCGTGCTCATGAATAGACTTGGACCGTTCGTCGCTCCTTCTAAAACTTGGTAAGAGACCTGGTTCTTATTATTAATGACTTCTTTTTCTCATTTCTGCGGCTGAACCTGTTAATGGTTTCTGAAACATTTTTTTTTAATCTGCTTACACATTTCTGTTCGCTAGCAATCTTTGAAGTCTTTTTTAGATCTGAATCTGAAACAAGAAGAAGAAGAAGAAGAAGAAGAAGAAGAAGAAGAAGAAGAAGAAGAAGAAGAAGAAGAAGAAGAAGAGTTGGTTATTATATACCGACTTTCTCTGCCACTTAAGGGAAACTCAAACCGGCTTACAATCACCTTCCCTTCCCCTCCCCACAACAGACACCCTGTGAGGTAAATGGGACTGAGAGAGCTCTAAGAGAGCTGTGACTAGCCCAAGGTCACCCAGCTGGCTTCATGTGTAGGAGTGGGGAAACAAATCCAGTTCACCAGATTAGCCTCTGCTGCTCATGTGGAGGAGTGGGGAATCGAACTCGGTTCTCCAGATAAGACTCCACCACTCCAAACCACCGCTCATATCCACACCATGGTGGCCCAGTTCTAGAGTAACAGTGGTTCCAAGACACATCTGGAGTGCCATACTGCCCCTCTGAAATGTTAAAAAAGCACATCTTCTTATACAAGTCTGATGGTTAGCAATCTTTGAAGCCTGCCTTAGACCCAAATCCAAAACAAATGTTCCAGTTCTGGAGTAATGGGGGTACCAAGACACATACAGAGAACATTGCTCCCATTCTGAAATTGTAAAAAAGCACATCTTCTTACAAATTTCTGTAGCCTAGCATTGCAATCTTCGAAGCTGGTCTTGGACCCAAATCCCAAAACAAATGTCCCAGTTCTGGAGCAATGGGGGCTCCCAGATATGTACGTAGTTTAGGGTTGCCTACCTCCAGGTACTAGCCAGAGATCTCCTGCTATTACTGTAATGCCTGTAATCATTATTATTATTTGATTGTATGCTTTTATGTTCAGTCTCCATATCTGCACTTATAGAAATGCTAAGCCCAGAATATAAGGGCTGGTTTAGAACACTATGTATTCATATGCACATACATGGAGGCTTTGGGAAGGTGGCACCCAGGAGCCATGGGCCAGTAAATCAGACTGTCTGTGCTTGGTACTAATACACATCTCAAAGTTACCTTATGCTTAAGGAATGTGTTTTGAACTTCCAAGATCACAAGACCTAGCATCTGTTTAGAGACAGCTTCAACCAATCTCTATATACTATGTCAATGAAAGTAAAGTAAGCAGCCAATGTGTAGTTAGTCTACGTAATTGGAACATCCCTAACCAGAAGTTATAATTGGGGTGGCAATCCTTTGTTTAGGTGTGCGAGCTGTCCTGCACCTTAGGGCAGCTCTCACCCGGTATGTATTATTAAGCTTAATAAACAAACTGCCTTGAAATATCAACCTCTTCCTGTGTTATGGTCATTGGGACTTAATGCTATAAAGCAGGCTCTTCATTACAACCGATTTCCAGGCGACAGAGATCAGTTCCCCTGGAGAAAATGGCTGCTATGGAAAGTGGATTCTATGGTATTATACCCCGTTGAAATCCCTCCCCTCCCCAAACCCCACCCTTTTCAGGCTCCACACCACTCTTGTCAGCTAAGTCAGGAGGACTGCATGTGAATCCCCTCTCCTTTTTTTGTAATGCCGGGATAAAATTCAGTTCCAGAGGGAAGCTATGTTGGTCTGCCGTAGAAGAGTTAGATGCGAGAACAACGGGACTTTCAGGGTAAAAGCTTTCAAGAGTCAATCTTCCCTTTGTCAGATATTGCCTTTGAGAGAGGGAACGTTGACTCTTGAAAACTGATACCCTGAAAATCTTGTTGGTCTCTAAGATAGTACTGGACTCATCTAGGATATAATTCATTTTGCACAATGCTTTTCATGGGTTGAGTCCAAAGGTAGCTTTCTGCCAAGAGATGAGGGAATGAATCTTTCAGTGCAGCCCACTGAGATTTTTGAAATGCTGCTCCTGGGAGAAAAGAGACCCCCAGGAAGTGTGGGCGAGGGAGTCAAAGTCGGGATCTATAGTGGGAGAAGGAAGAAGGAGAAGATGAAGAGTTGGTTTTCATATGCCAATTTTCTCTACCTTTTAAGGAGAATCAAGATGGCTTACAAATGCCTTCCCATCCTCTCCTCAACAACAGACACCTTGTGAGGTAGGTGGGGCTGAGAATTTAGAGAGAACTGTGACTAGCCCAAGGTCACCCAGCAGGCTTCATGTGGAGGAGTGGGGAATCAAGCCCAGTTCTCCAGATTAGAGATTGCCACTCTTAACCACTACACCACATTGTTTTGGCAGCAGACTCACTGAGGGGAGACAGGAAGGAGTTGTGCAGCAAAAGGTGGGACCTGGGGAATCGACTAAAACGTGGTTGGAGGAGGAAAACGAAGAAGAAGATGATGATGATGATTTCCTCTACCTTAAGGAGACTCAAACTGGCTTACAATCACCTTACCTTCCCCTCCCCACAACAGACACCTTGTGAGGTAGGTGGGGCTGAGAGAGTTCTGAAAGAACTCTGACTGGCCCAAGGTCACCCAGCAGGCCTCGGTTAGAGGAGTGGGGAAACTAATCCGGTTCACCAGATTAGAGTCCATCTCTCTTAACCACTACACCACGCTCGCTCTCAAGTGAAAACTACCTCCCCTTCTTCCAGCAGAAGGCAACATATGGATTCAACCCCATGGGTTTATTATGAAGCATGTTTTGCTATCAACATTGGTTTCAATGTTGTAACTTGGTTTACAGATGTTTTGTAGAGATTCTGATATTGGTAAGCTGCCTTGAGAACCTGTTGGGCCATTTGGTGGAGTATAATGCAACAAATAAATATTGAAAGTCTACATCAGGATTTCAAAGACATGCACAAAGCATTTCTGGAAGATTCCAGTTGTAGGATTGACTTTAGCAAAATTCTGGCTGACACATTTGTGTATACACAAGCAGGATGCCTTTGGAACAGTTCTCAAAATAAATGAAGCTCCACCAAAATGAATCACCCCATCAGGAAATCAAGGCTGCAAGCTTTCTGGGGCATATGCTGACTTTTTGGTTGCAATGAAGTCAGGCCACGATTTTGAACTTAAGAATAGATTCCTGTCTGGCCACTACTGAATCGTGCCCAGAACATCTGTGAAGATTTGGAGTCCTAGGTCGAAGTTCCAACTTCCAGCTCCTTCCTCAGGCCCTTTAGAAAATATGTTATTTGTTTAAGGTTTAACATTGAAGTTTCTATGAGAGTCAGCTTGGTGTAGTGGTTAAGACCTGAAGATCAGCTGCCAACAAGAGGATGTCTGTCTCCACCTGGAGCCAGCGTGATATAGTGGTTAAGAGCGGTGGTTTGGAATGGTGGTCTCTGATCTGGAGAACCGGGTTTGATTCCCCACTCCTCCACACGAAGCCAGCTGGGTAACCTTGGGCAAGTTACAGCTCTGTTAAAGTTCTCTCAGTACCACTTACATCACAGGGTGTCTGTTGTGGGGAGGGGAAGGGAAGGTGATTGTCAGCCGGTTTGAGTCTCCCTTAAGTAGTGGAGAAAGGCGGCATATAAAAACCAACTCTTCTTCTTCTTCTTCTTCTTCTTCCTAAAATTTTAAGTTGCCCCCATTGAAAGCAGAATACAGAAGTGAATTAGATATTCTGCCATCGCAGGTCCCTGGTGGTGGCCTTTATCTACTACAGGGGTGTTGTGCTGTTCATTTGTGGCTAGGGTCAATCTTCCAGAGCAGTTCCACATTCAGAGTATTTTGTTTTCCCTCCACCAGCCAGTCTCTCCGGTGGCATTGAGGTATGGAGAACTCAAATTAAGTCTGTGCCCACTGACCACAATGATGAGGAGGTTTAGCAGGCTAATGAGCTAATTGCAGAGCACTTGACCGCATTTCAGTGGCAAGTAAAGCCAAAGTTGCATGACACTAGGCTGGACCCAACCATCTTCCAAGGGAGCTGCCTAAGGAGAGCTGCCTAAGTGGGTCTTCTGTTGGAGGAAGAGCCGCTTAAGTTGATGACTTAAGGCTCATTGGTTGATTCCTCCATTGGAGGAACAGCTACTTAAGTTGGAGAAAGTCTCATGAGACTGGAGGAAGGCTCCTAGGCAGTTCCCTCCATTGGAGGAAGACCCACTTAAGTTGGGGAAGTCTCCTGAGTCTGGAGGAAGGCTCCTTGGCGGACTCCTCCATTGGAGGAAGAGCCACTTAAGTTGGGGGAAGTCTCCTGAGACTGGAGAAAGGCTTCAAACTTGCACAGTGGAGCAGTAGGATAGGGGGAGGATCCACCCTACTGTCCCGTTGGCCAAGTGTAGGATGTCGCTTTCCCTTGCAGTTGCATCAACTGCTGTGACCCCATTGAGCCAAACCAATCCTTAGGATCAACCTTAATTGACATATAATGTTTTGATAAAATGCATATGGTTTTGTTCTGAAGCAGAATATAGTGTCTCTTTCACTTTCCTTGTCTACTGAGCTCCAATAAGTACTTATCAATTAATTGCTCGAAAAAGCCCATAGGATGTTGAGTAGTGGTGCATGCCAAATGGCACTTTTGCTGTTTTCTTGCTTGACCCCTTTACTAGTTTTTTTTCTGTTCAGCCCACACTGTTCCAATCAACACATCCCACTCTTTAGTGATTCCACATCTGGATAACTACTTCCATTTCCTCCTAATATCTCTCAGGAACTTCCAGCTCTGGGGGACTGTAAAAAAAAAGAACCTCTGGAAATCATCCATCTGGTAAAAAAAATGCATCTTCTGTAAACAAAAAAAATCTCCCCCAGTTTCTAAAGAGGAAAACTTGCACGGCCAAAGTTGTTCCAAATTTAAAAGTGCTCATAAAAAGATGGAGAAACAGCTATGAAAGATGGAAGCGACCACTAGAGGGAGCTAAACGCATGTGGAAAAGGGGGGAACCCTGATGCAATATGGGCACACAACAACCGAAGGTAATCACACGTGTGGACAAACCCTTTGTTGCCCTTACAAAATGATGGGACTCTACAAAACAGACAGCAAAATAGTTTCATCTGTAAGAAGACTTGGATCTCAGGCCAAGGTTATTCTTTCCTAAGAGCAACTGACCCTGGTATGGGTAGGAACCATGTCATGCCATGTCATTGGTTCAATCATGTGGTCCTTCACTGCAGATCATAGAACCACAGAATCATAGAGTTGGAAGGGACCACCAGGGTCATCTAGCTCAACCCCCTGCACAATGCAGGAAATTCACAACTACCTCCCCCCACACCCCCAGTGACTCCTACTCCATGCCCAGAAGATGGCAAAAAAAAAAAAAAAAAAAACCCTCCAGGATCCCTGGCCAATCTGGCCTGGAGGAAAATTGCTTCCTGACCTCAAAGTGGTGATTGGCACCATTCTGGGCATGCAAGAAAGAGCCATGACAGCCAAACACTGATGCAAACCTTCCTGCCCTCCCTCTCGTGATCTGCCTAAGTTCACAGAATCATCATTGCTGACAGATGGCCATCCAGCCTCTGCTTAAATGTTACTTAGATATTACTGAAATGATGTACAACCCAGCTACCTGGAAGCAATTCACCTGCCCTCATAACAAGAGGATTTCCATGCTCACATAAACATTTTGAAGTTGATGGAAGGGTCCCCCATGCATGGGATGCTACACAAAGAATGAAAGAACCTCTCTCTGTTGCAGAAAGCAGTGCAAATTATGAAGTTTAGCAGTTTAGCAGCTAAGTGGAAATGTTATCCTTTCCTAACAGTGCCAGAGTTAAATTTAAGATTAAGATCTTTTAAACTGTACTTTCCAAGCAGTTCAGATGACACAGCTTGTTCTTAGAGAGGGATCACTCCACATGTGGGCCATCGCCATATCACATAACTTCAGCTCCCTGGGAGAAATCATATCAAATTTCTCATTTGCTGTATCTCCAGACTGAATTTTCCCTGTAAAATGCAAAACATTATTTTGGCATCAGCAAATGAACATGGTATGAGTGTAGATGGGTAGCCGTGTTAGTCTATCTGTAGCAGTAGAAAAGAGTCAGAGTCCAATAGCACCTTAAAGACTAACAAAAAGTCTGGAAGGGAATGAGTTTTCACAAGTCACAGCTCAAGAGTCACAGAAGTATCTGATGGTATGAGAGAGTGTGTGTAAAGTCATAGCCAATTTATGACAACTCTGTAGAGTTTTCAAGGCAAGAGATGTTCAGAGGTGGTTTAGCCATTGCCTGGACTTCAGTTTTCATAGAATCATAGAGTTGGAAGGGACCACCAGGGTCATCTAGTCCAACCCCCTGCACAATGCAGGATATTCACCACTACCTCCTCCCCACACTGCCCCCTACTCCATGCCCAGAGATGACAAAAAAAAAAAAAAATCCAGGATCCCTGGCCAATCTGGCCTGGAGGAAAATTGCTTCCTGACCCCAAAGTGGCAATTGGCACTACCCTGGTCATGCAAGAAAGGGCCACAAGAGCCAAACACTGATGCAAACCTTCCTGCCCTCCCTCTCATGATCTGCCTGAGTTCACAGAATCAGCATTGTTGACAGATGGCCATCTAGCCTCAACTTAAAAACCTCCAAGGAAGGAGAGCCCACCACCTCCTGAGGAAGCCTGTTCCACCAAGGAACCTCTATAACTGTCAGAAAGTTCTTTGTAATGTTTAGCTGGAGAATCTTTTGATTTAATTTCAACATGTTGGTTCTGGTCCGACCTTCTGGGGCAACAGAGAACAACTTCGCACCATACTCTATATGACCATCTTCTATTTCCTCATTTACATTACAGGAACTGCATCAGATATTCCAGCTGCTACTCAATCTATACATAGAAGTGAATCAGCATCTTTCCTCTGTATTTACTACACTGCCTCCCTCCCCTCCCATATGTAACTTTCCAGATAAGAGGGCTCTGTGTATATCATTTTAATTTGAACCATTCGTTCTGGAAAATCTCCATTTTGGAAAAGGTTTTTTGGTCAAGTTAGTGAAGTTCACTAATTAGGCTCAGATTTTTTTTCTTTCAAAGGAGGATGGAAATTCTTACAAGCTGCTGATCTCATTCCGATAGGGTAGCACATTTTCCAACTGAGCAGGGATAAAATGTCTGGGAAATATATAATGCTGTGTTTCATTTTAATTGCTAAAGTTGGACATTTCCCTCCACAAAAGAGAAATAAAATGGTTTAAATCAGGAGGTTTTGGACGAGGCTGAAAAACAAGCTGGCAATGAATAATTTCTCGTCATGCTTGATGTGAAGTTTTAAGGACACAGTTTTAACCATTCAATCTGAATAATTTATGGGGTGTGTGTGTAAGAGCCTTAGACATACATGTAGGGTTACCAACCTCCAGGTAATAGCTGGAGATCTCCTGCTATTACAACCGAACTCCAGCCGATAGAAATCAGTTCACCAGGAGAAAATAGCCGCTTTGGCAATTGGACTCTAGGGCATTGAAGTCCTGCCCCTCCCCAAACCCCACCCTCCTCCACCCCAAAAACGTCTCGCCGGTGGCAAAGAGGGACTTGGAAACCGTACTCCCATGGCCTGTGCTACTAACCCTAGTGGTTATGGGTGATGCTTCACCAGCAGTTAGAAGACGGAGCATGAACTCATTTTTTTCCCTTTTCTGTGGCGGTCCAGTTGAGTAATGTACATATCCTTTGGACGAATGGAATAAAAAAGGAACCTGTATTAAAAGCTTGGCCATCTGAAAGACGTTTCCCAGCTATTTTCCAAGGAGCTTCATGATAACAATCCAGCTACCTCCTACTTAGATTAACAAGCATGGCTTGCAGCGCAATAACTGACCAAAGACCTCACACGTATTGTTTTCAGCCAGCCCTATTGGGATATATATATTTAACAAAGCCTCCTCGAAGGGGTGATTATGGCCCACAGTGAAGCAATAAATTAATTGTTGGAAACCTGTCCGGTCACGTGGGAAAGTGTGACAGACAAGGAGCTGTTCTGCTCCTGAGAGATAAAACAGCCACTCAGCCTCCTTCCAGAGCAGGTTGAGTAGGGTTGCCAACCTCCGGGTGGTGACTGGAGATCACCTGCTATTACATCTCCAGATGACAAAGATCAGTTCTCCTGGAGAAAATGGATGCTTTGGAAGGTGGGCTCTAGAGCATTCTACCCCACTGAGGCCCCTCCCCAAAACCCTGCCCTCCTCAGGCTCCACCCCAAAAATCTCCAGGTATTTCTCATCCCAGAGCCGGCAGTTGTAATAGCAAGAGATCTCCAGCTACCACCTGGAGATTAGAATTCAAAATATGGCACCAAATAAATATTTCCAATATAGGAAAATAACCATGCAGTTTTTGCAATTAGAAGAATATATTAAGGATATGGAAACAGATACACTTCTAAAGCAACAAATTTACAACAGTGGGTCAAAAGGTCCCAAAACAAACACAATTGTGAAGATATACCGGCGAAAACGCTCAATTCATATCAGTTCGATATCGATAGAGTTCATAAATATTATATCATATGACAGCGGAAACAAGACGTGGCGCAATGGAGATCCGGTAATATTCCATTTCGTGTGAACTTTCTCAAGCCTTCAATTTTTCCGTGCAAATTTCATTCAAAATATGAAGGAATGTACCTTTCCTATGTCTTGGGACGACAAAAGTAAGACGTCTTGTTTCCGCTGCCATATGATATAACCCTGCCCTCCTCAGGCTCCGCCCAAAAAATCTCCCGCTGGTGGTGAAGAGGGACCTGGCAACCATAATTCCCACTGTGAAGATCTCAGCACGCTATCTCGCTACCGGTATTGTAGATCTTTCTACAGATTTTCTAGCATGAGATCTAGTGACCATTGCCATTAAGTCCTTCTGTGTTTATGGGCTTTATAGACTTTATGCCCTAGGAAATCCTAGATTGAAAGGTAGGGTTGCAAGGTCCCTCTTCATCACTGGCAGGAGGTTTTGGGGGTGGAGCCTGAGGAGGGCGCGGTTTGGGGAGGGGAGGGACTTCAATGCCATAGAGCCCGATTTCCAAAAAGGCCATTTTATCCAGGTGAACTGATCTCTATCAGCTGGAGGTCAGTTGTAATAGCAGGAGATCTCCAGCTAGTACCTGGAGTTTGGCAAGCCCCTTGAAAGGTAAGTTTCTGCATTATGCTAACCTGCTCTTCATTCTACTACGAGCCATACAACACTCAAAGTTTTATTTAAAGTACAAATGCACCATATCGAGGGATTTTTTTTACCTAGATTTAAGCAACATGGATTTAATTCATGGATCAACTTTCATTCTAAAGTTATTTCATCATGAGAAGCAGATTTTTTTTTATAACTTTCAAAATAATACTTCAGTGGCTTTGATTTTCTGGACGCTGACTCTAAGATATTTGTTACAAATTAATGCCAGGCAACCAAGCACGACACAGCTCTGACTGTTTTTGAGGAAGAGTTTTTGAAGGATGTGTAATCTGACATCTGTCACTTCTTCCTCTTAGGACATGATTTATGCTCATTTTTATGGTCCGTGGCAGTTTCAGTAACATTGCAGAATCCCAAATAAGATCTTCCTTTAACTCCTCGAATTCTGATGAACTGAGAAGAATAGCACTAAACGAAGAAGAAAGATGTCACATTTTAAATTATTTCCCCCTGACTGAAGGATGTTAGAAAGTCTACGGTATTCCCTGAAATCTTGTACCAGCTAACCGCCGTCCCAAGGGTTACAGGGTGAAATAGTAACCAAAAAGATTCTGATTTGTGTATTGAATTTTGTTTTATTTTTTAGCAATGCATTCATTGTAGGATTCCTTAGTAGGGTTGCCAGGTCCCTCTTCACCACTGGCAGGAGGTTTTTGGGGTGGAGCCTGAGGAGGGCGGGGTTTGGGGAGGGGAGGGACTTCAATGCCATAGAGTCCGATTGCCAAAGCGGCCATTTTTTCCAGGGGAACTGATCTCGATTGGCTAGAGTTCGGTTGTAATAGCAGATCTCCAGCTAATACCTGGAGGTTGGCAACCCTATTCCTTAGCCATTGGAGGTGTAGCAGAAGAAGAGAATTTGGTGGACGTGTCTGTCAGCTGAATGGGACCTCGAATAACATTTTGCTTCCCCTCTTGTTTATTCTGCCTGAGCAGAATCAGCGGTATGAGCCTTTTCATGAAAGGCAGAGAGATCTTGGTCCTTGACTGTTCCCAGGGATGGGGCTGACGTTAGTCAGTTTCCAAACCCCTTTCAGCCCAGGAACGCCCCTCTATGCTGCAGCACTGCTACACCAGCAAAATAGCTGGTGAAACCCCGTATAACTCCATGGAGGCATTTCATGGATTTTCTTTTTTTTAAATGCATTGTAAACATTTATTTTCTGGCCAGGAAACTTCTGTGGAGGTGGCGCAGCTGTGCTACCAGCCACCGCCTATCTACCCCCCCCCCTTCAGGAATGGGCTGCCCCTGATAGAAGAAGAAGAAGAAGAAGAAGAAGAAGAAGAAGAAGAAGAAGAAGAAGAAGAAGAAGAAGAAGAAGAAGAAGAATTGATTTTTATATGCTGATTTTCTCTACCGCTTAAGGAAGAATCAAACTGGCTTACAATCACCTTCCCTTCCCCTCCCCACAACAGACACCCTGTGAGGTAGGTGGGGCTGAGAGAGCTCTAAGAGAGCTGTGATTAGCCCAAGGTCACCCAGCTGGCTTCGTGTGTAGAAGTGGGGAAACAAATCCAGTTCACCAGATTAGCCTCTGCCACTTATGTGGAGGAGTGGGGAATCAAACCCGGTTCTCCAGTTCAGACCACCACTCCAAACCACCACTCTTATCCACCACACCACGCTGGTTCTCTGTACCAAAGCTAAGCAGGTAGGCATCGGATCTGTACCTGAGTGTGAGACCTACAAGTGGGGTTGGACTTGAGGACTTCCAAGGTTCCTTCCAACTTTATGACCGATCAACCTTGCTGAGTTAGGCTTGCCAACCTCCAGGTAGTAGCAGAATATCTCCTGCTATTACAACTGATCTTCAGCCAATAGAGATCAGTTCTCCTGGAGAAAATGGCCACTTTGGCAATTGGACTCTATGGCATTGAAGTTCCTCCTCTCCCCAAACCCCGCCCTCCTTAGGCTCCACCTCCAAAATCTCCGGCAGGTGGTGAAGAGGGACCTGGCAACCCTATGCTGAGTCCTCTTGGATTCTGCCATTGCTGTCTGTACAGAACACTTGCAATATTAACACTGGAACATCAATATAACTGCACCAGCATACATATTCCCTGAAATTCTAGCTTCAGAAGAGGAAGATTTCGAGAGAATGAATATCAGATCTAATAGAGCAACCGTCTTTATTTTAGAAACAGGGTAAGTTCTCCTCCCAAATGACCAGCACAGCCAATTAAGTCCGAGATGTGAAAATTGACCCCTGATTAAAGATTTCCTGGCAACAATGTCTTCCTGAAACATTTCTTCCTGCAGTGAATTGCTCATTCCCAAAGCAGTTAATTTATGTGGAACAGGTAACAGATGTGAAATTCACAGCCTCTTCTTACAAGGATCCTGCCACGGTCAAAAAAACATGATGTCAGATTCTCATTCAAAGTTAATTAAATGGCTACCGAGAATCCGCCTCATGTGCTTCTCGTGGAAAAGGGAAAGGGGGTGAAGCAACAATGCAGGAAAACCGAAAGGAGGAAAAAAGCTCTAAATCCTTTGGCCCTTTATGCTTGGTAATTAGCAGCACCGTCCGGGCTGAAGTGCCCCACACATTTTTTTTTATTTCTTCACACTGAACCATCATTCCAGATGTCACTGCAAAGCTGGCGCATACCTACTTCACATTTCTTAAGAGCCCTTTTAGTGTGACCTTTTGTATTTGCTCTGCCCCTGCCTCAAAGCATCCACTCAAGGAAGCATGCAGAATCCCAGCTGCAGCTTAGTGATGCAAGCGACTATTGCTAATGGCTATGCAAACGAAGGAACGAAGGAGCAGGCGAGTGGGGGTAGAATTTGTTTGACTTTCTCCTCTTGCATCGGGACCGTGAATAGACATTTTAAAGGTCGGATTTTTTAAAAATCAGCATCGAGAGGGGAGCAGAATCAACCCTGCATAAATGGCCATTGTGGGTAAATAAGTTTAAAGACATTCTGGATAGATTTACAACTGAATCTATATGTATATCTGGGTGGCTTTGTATGCTCCTGGCATCTTGCTTATCCTAGATAGCTATCAGCACATCGCAACTACATGTGCCATGGTTTTTGTACCTCACTTTTTATACCTTGCTTTTCTTTACCTTTAAGGAGTCTCAAAGCAGCTTACAATCGACTTCCCTTCCTCTCCCTACAACAGACACCTTGTGAGGGAGGTGGGGCTGAGAGAGTTCGGAGAGAACCGTGACTGGCCCAAGGTCACCCAGCAGGCTTCATGTGGAGGAGTGGGGAAACCAACCCCTTTTTCCAGATTAGAGTCTGCCGCTCATGTGGAGGAGTGGGGATTCAAATTGGATTTTCCAGATTAGAATCCACAGCTCTTAACAACTATGCCATGCTGGCTTCTTCTGCCTCATCGCAAATCTGGCTCTAAATCAAAATTAGAATTGGATGTGTCTTCACTTGACACCACCCTGTAGTATTTCTGTTATAGAGCTAGATTATGTTGTGGGTTTAAAAAAAAAAAAGGGGCCAACAGAGATTCTCTGGGGCTGATTTGTTCATAGAAGATGTATTTGTGTGTGTGTGTGTGTGAACCTGAGAGCTCACTGTGAATACCTGGAAGAAAGAGACTATGTATATTTGGTGCAAGTGCTGTGTTTAACAGTTTCATGAGTTCATATTACACAGCAGAGAGCGAACATTAAACCCAATTATTGCTATACATTAATTCACACCAAGTTAACAAATTGGATGCAGAACTGCTTTTCCTGCTCCAACTGTTCCTTCTGAAATGCCAGTGAAAGCCACATGTTGACATGTTGAAATAAATCACAGATGATGCTCAAGAGGAATCTGTCACATCATGGCCGCCGAGAGGTTTTGGTTCGCAAGTTTGCCGTTCTTCTCTCCAGATCATCTAAAGAAGGAGTTTCAGGATCTTAGAGTACAAACGAGGAAACGTCATCATGCAGAGAAGAAGAAGAAGAAGAAGAAGAAGAAGAAGAAGAAGAAGAAGAAGAAGAAGAAGAAGAAGAAGAAGAAGAAGAAGAAGAAGAAGAAGAAGAGGAGGAGGAGGAGGAGGAGGAGGAAGAGGAGAAGGAGAAGGAGAAGGAGAAGAAGAAGGAGGAGGAGGAGGAGGAGGAGAAGACCTGGCAACCCTAGTTCTATTTCTGTCCCAAACACATCACCTATTGGACATCTCTACCAAATCCCTCTCATTGTTATTAATTTTTGTAATTATAGCACATCCTCAGCTTGTAATTATTGCTCCTCGACATAGAGGAACTCTTAGCCCATCTCTGATTCCATTTCCTTCAGTTTCAATTAAGATGAATTACTTCAAACTGTTCAAGTGATATCAGATCTCGCCTTCCTTGTCAGTTCAGTTACTCGTCAAATTTAACTAATTCTGATCACTCTTGTCTTTCAGCACTTGTAATTTTTCAAGGCATTTGAGTATTATTCCCAGGCTGATCCCCTCGGGCTTTCCTAGAAGCAACAGAGCTTCAAAGGTTGAGCTACAAACTAAATAATATAACAAAATAATTACATTTGTTTCTAGGTGTACGCAGTAAAATTGTTAAAAACACCGGGCCTGCAATACAGGCTACATATAAAAATCAGTTATAAAATTCTTATGCACAGTTGTTATAACAATGTAAATTACCAATGCTTAACCAGACGTGTTTTGGCCTGAGTAGGCCTTCCTCAGTTAGGGTTGCCAACCTCCAGGTACTACAAAAAAGAACCAGTACTACACAATATATACAAAATCTATTCAATACTAAGTGCAAACATGAAGGACGATCAAAACACAACAGGTTACAACAATAAACCCAATATATACAAGGTGAGTCAAAAAGCAGTAAACTGCAAACTGTATAATACAAGCATGATAGCTATCTCCAAAGGGCTAGACGTCAGTCCAATGTACAAAGGAAGAAGAGCAGGATCTTCTTATCCAAAAGTAGACAGTTGCTTCAAAGTAGGTAACAGAAGTGTCCAAAAGGGACGGCAAAGAGGAAACGCTATTCCGGATATTCTGTAGCGCTTTCACCAAAGCATAGCTTCATCAGCCTCAGTTCAAAGGAACTCATATACTTGGGAGATTAACAGTCTTGCTAATTATCCAGGTCATAACCAAGTAGGAGGATGATTCTTAGAATATGTAAGTTTTTAGTATTTTTCAAATAAAGTATTTGCGATTTTTAATGTTATTTGTTTTAAGCTCCCACAAAAGAATTGGGCTGCTAATATTTCAAAGTCATATGGGAGCTGGCAACCCTATACAGATGGCCTGGTCCGACCAAGTGACATTGATGTCATCTTCAGCCCTCGTAACAAATTAGTTCGATACCCCTGTTCTAAACTCAGAATCACAGAAATAAAGTTAAACCCAGATATGGGTTCTAATCCTCCTCTTTGCCATCCCTGAGAAGACCAGATATGCTCTTTACCTCTAAACTGACCATCCCCCTGCAGCATCAGTTGGTATATTTGTTTCCTGGGAATAAGGCAATATGAGGTGTTATTATTTACCACAGTTATTGTGCTTAATAAATAGGGTTGCCAGGTCCCTCTTCGCTACCGGCAAGAGATTTTTGGGGCAGAGCCTGAGGAGGGCGGGCTTTGGGAAGGGACTTCAATGCCATAGAGTCCAATGGCCAAAGCGGCCATTTTCTTGAGGGGAACTGATCTCTGTCGGCTGGAGATCAGTTGTAATAGCAGGAGATCTCCAGCTAGTCCCTGGAGGTTGGCAACCCCATTAATAAACCAGTTGGATTTATAAATTGAACCAGTTGAGTGAGTGGTTTGTCTTGCTCTCCCTAGAATCCTTCCTGCCGGATGAGTATCTCCCTGCAGTTTCATTATCCTTTCAGAGCTGTTTGATGAAAGACAGTTTAAACGAAACAAAAAAAAATTGACTGGTTTTAAAAATGTAAAAGTGTTACTGAAGAAAACAGGAATCTGTGGGAAGCATACGGTTCTGAACAGGCTTGAAGAACCTGAGGGGGATCTAAGCTGAAGGCCTTTTGGAAACGTTGGCTCAACGCTGGTGTCCTGGCAGTGACGGCGGTGTAGAAAGTCAGCCAAACAAGCATGCAACCAGATGGGGAAGAGTGATGCACTTCAGCTTTTAAATCATCCAAAAGGAAAGGAAAGTCTTATACTCCTAAAAGGCATTTTTAACCGTTCAGATGGAGCACTTAGACTGAAAGGTATCGGTTCCTATTGCTCAAAGCAGGGCTAAACTAAGCTTCAACTTTGCATGTCATCCTTAAGAGGTTGTTTATTGGGGTCGCAGCCAAAAATCTGCAGCTCTCAGAGACTTTGTTTATGTCTGCATTAGTGGATACAGATTAGACTGGGCTCATAAAAGACGAATTAGACAGCATATCCTCTTTTGCCCCATTTAAATTCTAGCACATGCATGCGTTGGACAAGGCGATAGCTCCTGGTAACCCTAGCAATAGCCACGAGCCTGCTTATTGTTAGATAGTCCTACCAGCACTAATAGAGCTCCTCTTAAAGAAATTTCTAGGTAGGGACAGTCTGATTGAGTTATAGGGTTGCCAACCTCCAGGTACTGTATTATTGATTCAGCTTGGTTTTGTAATACCTTGCTGGTACAAGAGATTTGAGATATTGATATGCACATGTTATTGGAATAAGATCACTATTGTTATATCAACCTTGCAATATCTTGTGCAGTGTTTATAATTTTTGGGTCATCCTGTGTTAATTTGGGTACAGTCTATTTTTCACATAGGAGTGCTGGTTTTGTATTAACCTCCAGGTACTAGCTTGGACCACCAAGGAATACCAGGGTTGCTGTGCAGAGGAAGGCACTGGCAAACCACCTCTGTTAGTCTCTTGCCATGAAAGCCCCAAAAAGGGGTCGCCATAAGTCAGCTGCAACTTGATGACATACACACTAGCTGGAGATTACAACTGATCTCCAGCTGATTGAGATCAGTTCCCCTGGAGAAAATGGCTGCTTTGGCAATTGGACTCTATGGCTTTGAAGTCCCTCCCGTTCCCAAACCCCACCCTCCTCAGGCTCCGCCCCAAAAACCACCCACCGGTGGCGAAGAGGGACCTGGCAACCCTATTGATTTATTATTTGCTTATCCCAATCTACGAGCAAGGAACACATTGGGGTCACCAACCTTTTTGGGGCCAGCGAGCACCTTTGGGATTCTGACACAGTATGGTGGGCACATCCATAAAATGGCTGCCGCCGTTCACTTTCAGTCACACCGTGACAATCCTTGTGCTGGGATGGCAGCTGCTCTCCAAACAATGTTTTTACAAATCTGCGCAGTCAATAAAAGCAGAATCGGAAGTCTTGCTGGGCAAAAGTCTCACCTGGTCCTGCCTTCTTTCTAAAAACACTTGGTGAGCACCAGGAAATGTGTTGACAGGCACCATGGCACCCATGGGTCCCCTGGAGTAAATGGTTCTTACTTCTTCCAATGTGCTCTCACTACAAGGTAACCCTTTGTTTGGCTGCATTTGTCATACAGATTCCATCCTTTTCCAGCAAACACGGGGCCTCAATACACTCCCTGATGCTTTTGGGGTCATCCGCATCCATCTATTCAAGATACTCCGGGATGGGAAATTCCTGGAGATTTGGGGGCGGACCCTGGGGACGGTGGAGTTTGGGGAGTGGAGGGAGCTCAGCAGGGAAGTGATGCCATTAGGGTTGCCTATCTCCAGGTACTTAGCAATCCAAAAGGCCACCTCTGTACCAATACCTAAGGTTAGTAACTAAGCACAGACTATGGCTATATATAATTCTATGGTAAGTGTATTTGAATGATCCACAAAGGCTACAAGGCCAATGTTACATGAAAATTACACTGGTATTACAAAAAGTACGAAAAGTACAGTCACATTCATTCCAAAAATACAATCTTCTCTGAAGGATGGTGCACAGTGACGATGCCTAGGGAGACGATCGTTTCACAGTTCTTCATCAGTCCTGTTCCTGTACCAATAAACATATCTTCCAATATTGTGCAATAAATATCTAAACTTCTATATTAACAATATTATCAACTATCAAATCATACAGTCATCATATTTGCACACTTATTCCTTAATTTTAGGTACTAGCTGGAGATCTCCTGCTATTCTGATAAATGATATACCTTGTCTGTATAGTTATGGCCACAAAATATGCACATAGAGTTGCCAACCTCCAGTTGGGGCCTGGAGATCTCCCTCCACTGCAATTGATCTCCAAATAACTAAGATCAGTTCCCCTGGAGAAAATGTCTGCTTTGGAGGGTGGACTCTGTGGCATTATGCCTTGCTGAGGTCTAGGGTTGCCAACTTCCAGGTGGTGGCTGGAGATCTCCTGCTCTTACAACTTATCTCAGCCAATAGAGATCAGTTCCCCTGGAGAAAATAGCCGCTTTGGCACCTGGACTCTATGGTATTGATGTTCCTCCCCTCCCCAAACCCCGCCCTCTTCAGGCTCCATCCCAAAAACCTCCCGCTGATGGAGAAGAGGGACCTGGCAGCTGGCAACCCTACTGAGGTCCCTCCTTTCCCAAACTCTGTCCTCCCCAGGCTTGGCCCCCAAATCTCTAGGACTATCCCAACCTGGAGTTGGCAACCCTATGTGCACAAAAACCAACAAGTGGAAGGCAGAGAATCCAAGTCATTAAAAAATATTAAGAAGTATGACAAGACATTAAATAGGTAATATTCACTGGTCTTGATGCAGAATGCAGGCAAGCACATTCATGGCAAGCATACAAACACATGTGGGAATGGGCATGCCAGATATGGAAATGAGAAGTGCTAGCCAAGCGTGGACTGGAATAAGAGTAGAAATTGAAGTGTAGTAGGATAAATATAACATTATGTTGGCTTGTTTTATGGCAGGGAAGGCCAAACTGGGCCTCGTGAAGCACATGCGGTTCCCAGTTTTCTCAAGAGCGGCTCTTGAGTGGTGCTAGAGTTTAAATAAGAAATATAATCAAGAGAGAAGCCACTCTGGGAGTATAGTAGAAGCTTTCTCCTGGCCTGGACTTAGGGTTAGCAACCTTCAGGCTTCATGTAGAAACTAACCCTGTTCTCCAGATTAAAGTCCACCACTCATGGTTTCCCCATTCCTACACATGAAACCTGCTGGGTGACCTTGGGCCAGTCACAGTTCTCTCTGAACTCTCTCAGCCCCACCGACCTCACAAGGTGTCTGCGGTGAGGAGAGGAAGAGAAGGAGATTGTAAGTAAGTTTGAGACTCCTTAAAGGTAGAGAAAACTGGGGTATAAAAACCAACTCTTCTTCTTCTTCTTCTCCCATCACCTGTCTTCTGCAAGCATCTATTGTATGCACTTCATGTCTGAAATGAACATGAGGTTGGTAATCCTGTGTTTGCATCCAGATGTCCAGGGCGGCCTCGGGGAAAGGTTGTCAACACTTTCTTGCCTCCATGATCTACACGGAATCCAGTGGTTCTGTTCTTGAGGTGAGCTGAGTTTCAACTCCAGTGGAGATTTTCCACAGCTGTCACTCCATTAACCTCCCCATGACTTCACTCAAATCCTTCAGAACCATTGTTGAGGAGGGAGAAACCTGCTCGGTCTTATTTCCTTGGAACGTAGCTTTGTTTTGCTTGGCGAACTAAACTGTTTAGAAACATTTTATACAAGAGTTTCTCAGACTTTGGCTGTACGGATTTTCTATGCTGTCGTCTCAAGCAAATTGATGTAACCCCTCTCTGCAGCCTAGGAATACTGGTGCAGTCTGGATAAAGGACCCTCGGTAACAGTAGGGTTGCCAGCTCCGGGTTGGGAAATACCTGAAGATTTTGAGGGTGGAGCCTGAGGAGGGTGGACTTTGGGGAGGGGAGGGACTTCTACACGGTCACCTGTTTTGTTCAGCCAGTATAACGTGAGAATAGGCTTCTGCTGTAAGTTTGGTTGTCCTGTGCCACATATATCTATATCGTCAGGCTGTGAAAATAAGGTTGTCTATGTGAATTAGTACAAGGCTATATTTAGTTTTGCTGACCTCTAGTTGGGGCCTGGATTTCCCAGAATTACAACTGTCCTTCTGACTACAGAGATCAGTTCCTCTGGAGGGAATGGTAATTTCAGAAGTTGTATGTCATATCCCTGCTGAGTTCCGTCCTCCCTCTGAGTACTATTAGGATATTTGATTAATTTAGAAGAGTTTGCCTAGTCATAGAAGTGTGATATTGAGGGCAGTATACAAATCTCCCAAGAAGTTCGTTGCAAAAAGTAAAACTTACCTTTGTTCAAGTCGTTTCAGTTCACATGCAGGTTTACAGTCGAAAGGAGAGAAAGAAGAAGCACAGTTAAATTGTGGAACTCCCTGCCCCAGGATGTGGTGATGGCTGCCAACTTGGAGGGCTTGAAGAGGGGTGTGGACATGTTCATGGAGGAGAGGGCTATCCATGGCTACTAGTCAAAGTGGATACTAGCCATGATGCATCCCTATTCCAGCGTGGTGTAGTGGTTAATAATAATAATGAGTTTAATACAGTCCGAGACCAGCAAATAAAAGATATACATAAATATAGTGGTTAAGAGCAGTAGTTTGGAGCGGTGGACTCTAATCTGGAGAATGGGGTTTGATTCCCCACTCCTACATATGAAGTCTACTGGGCAATCTTGGGCTGGTCACAACTCTCTTAGAGGTCTCTCAGCCCCACCTACCTCACAGGGTGTCTGTTGTGGGGATGGGAAGGGAAGGTGATTGTAAGCCGGTTTGATTCTCCCTTAAGTGGTAAAGAAAGCCAGCATATAAAAACCAACTCTCCTCCTTCTTCTCCTCCTCCTCCTTCTTCAGGATCAGAGGAGAATGCCTATTATATTAGGTGCTGTGGAACACAGGCAGGATAATGGTGCTGCAGTTAATAAAACAAATTTTTATTATACAACTGCCTGCTCATTTGGGAGTTTTCATCCAGCATTATCCTGGTATATGGAGGTTACCCCCTCTCACTTTGTCTCCCCAGCTAATTCCCCCAACTGAAGTGGAGACTGCCTACTTAGGATAACATAACCACCCATAGAACCAGTCCTACAATAAATATTTTGATTGACCTTCTGACATCCATTGGCATTAATAAGAATAGCAAAGGGGGTTAACTTAGAGTGCATTGCATTCACATGCTAATACAGCCTTCATCAGATTCCTCTCTCAGGAATGAAACTTTCCTTTCATGACCTCAATCTTAGGATGGATATTGTGCCTGTGTGTGTGATTTCTTTAACATAAAATTAAAATCCCTGGAGGCACTCATAATTATGTAAAGTCAAACAAAGCATTTACAAAGTTGGGCGAATGAGCAACAATGAACAAACGTTTTACGAAGAACAGATTGTCTGTGAAGGACATGGTGCCAGTAAACTTGCTTCTTTTTTTACCCTGAGAGCAATCCAATAATCGTGTCTGGCAAGGAGTCCAATACGTTGCCAGAACCACACCCAGTCTGCTGCTTCCATTGAAATAATACAATAATATTCTGTGGAGCTCCTTATGAATGTCACCTTAGCCCTTAACCAACCAATGTAGCTTGGGCATTGTCCATAAAGTTGGAACTGAGCAAATTCATATCTTACACGTTTAATATCCACAACTACCTTCTGTTTATCTGGAGCATATCCATAAAATACAGTTATCATAGAGCATGTTTGTGCACATGAGGGCTGGTGGTAGGGTTGCCAGCTCCAGGCTGGGAAATACCTGGAGGTTTTTGGGGCAGAGCCTAAGGAGGGCGGGGTTTTAAGAGGGGAGGGACTTCAATGCCATAGAGAACAATTACCAAAGCGGCCATTTTCTCCAGAGGAACTGATTTCTATCTGCTGGAGATCAGTTGTAATAGCGGGCGATTTCCAGCCACCACCTGGAGGCTGGAAACCCTAGTTGGTGGGGTCTGCTAGGGTTGCTTACTCCAAGTTGGGAAGTCCTTGGAGATTTGGGGATGGAGCCTGGAGAAGGCAGGGTTTGGGGAGGGGAGAGACCTCAGCAGGGTATAATAGTGCCATAGAGTCCATCCTCCAAAGTAGCCATTTTCTCCAGGGGAACTGATTTCTTGTTTGGAGATCAGTTGTAATACCAGGAGATTTCCAGGCTCCACCTAGATGTTGGCAACCCTAGGGTCTGCAGTTTATTCGCTGTGTTTAGAAATGTGTATATTTCTTAGTAATGCATACATTATTGTTGTAAACATTAACTTGAGCACTAACATTGCAGTATCCTGTTATATTGTGGTACGTTAGGGACAAGTTTTTATACCAGTAAAGAGTGCGATTTTATAAACCCACACTAAGACAGGCCTTGTTATTACTTTCAGAAACACAACTTGAATGATTTAAGATTCTTTGAAATTCTAGTTCAAGTTTCAGAAGAATCGATCAAACAGTTGTCGTGAAATAATATTCTGTAACTGGCTGGAAAAAATGAAGTAAATGTTATCCTCTAAGCCATCGGCTTACAAACACAATATAATATCTATGTGCTGATGAAAACCTGAAATGCCTTGTTCGGCACCAGGCAATCATAAAGAAATATGAGATGTTCCCCAAGGAAACGGCTACGTAGAAAAGAAACCAGCGGCAGAAACGATACAGGTCCTGCCTCCCCGGACGGAGGGCTCTGCTAAACGTTCGTTTTAATTTTCCGAGCACCGAAGCAGGAAAATGTTTCTCACCCAAACAATTGCTCTGTCGGATTTAGGCGACGTCCATGGTACAAGCGGGAAGTCACAAATAAACACCATGAAATTGATTTTTTTTTTTTTTTTTTTTTTACTAACCCAGCAAAGATAACAAAGCATTGGGTTGCAAACAGTGATGAGTGAGCTCCCACCCTCCGCCCTCAGGTAACTGAATACTTGGCTCCATCCTGTTGAGCTTTCGCACAGGTCAGTTATTCACTCCAAAATTTGCTGCTCTTTATGGAAAACAAACAGAATACCAAAAATTGAGACCTGGATTGATAAAGCTTACGAATACATAACAATGGCACAATTAACTGAAACAAAAGGATACTCAAAAACAAAATAGAGACAAATGGAAATCTTTCTATGAATATATTAAAACCAAAAAATAACAATTAAACTCTATGAGCTACAGCAGGATTAAACTGGAGATCAAATCCACTCTGCTCGTAAGTTAATGTATTACTATATTCTACAAGGGGGTAGTACTAGGCATATCAATGCTGATGAACAATATTTGTGTAATGTTTTTTCTCTTTTCCTTTTTTTTCTTCTGTACCCCTATTTATTATTGAAAATCAATAAAAATATTTATTAAAAAAAACTGCTGCTCTCTTGAGGCGGAGCAAAAAAAAAAAAAAAAACCCCGAACTTAAAAGGTTATTCATGGACGCGAATCTAATTCATAAAGCCCGATGTAGCTTGGATTACTCATGAGAAAAAAGCCGCAGCATTTGACAGCAGTTGTGTCTGCCCCTGGTGTTTCAGCCCTCCCCCTGCCGACAAGCTCACTATTGAGGCCCGCGCTTACCTCCATCACAACTCCGCCCATCGCAGCTTCGTAGAGGGGAGGCATTCGAAGGAGAGGGGGAAGGAGAAGTCCTATCGGGCTCCAAACCGCTCGACTCCACTTTCCTGCAACCAAATGCATGGGGAGTTCTGCCTTGGATGTGCAACTCTCTGGATGCACATTTCCCCCATCCGAATTCTCAAACCTCAACAATAAGCCCCCAATGCAGAGTTTTGAGAATTTGGATGGGGAAAATGTGCATCTAAAGAGAGCGGCAAATCCAAGGCAAAACCTCCCCTGTGTAAACGGCCCTTGTCTCCCTTTCTGCTTTGACTTGGCACGATTTCCCCCCCCCCATCCCTTTCAGCTTTGGATTCGTTTTCCCGTTGACTTCTGTTTTCTGCTTCTGTCAGCTTTCCTTGTTTCTCTTTTAGTCCCCCCCCCCCACTTTTTGATGGCGTGTCCTGACTTGTTGCTTTGTCCCCCTTTGGAATAGTTCTTTTCACTTCTCCCCTTGTGATTTACGCTTGTGCACCCTTTTTTTTCTTCACCCCCCCTCTTCGTTCCCCCCTTATTTTTCTTTCTTCATTAGGGCAGCAGCCAAAGCGCCCAGGGCCATTTATGCATGGGAGGTTTTGCCTTGGGTTTGCAAGTCTTTTGATGCACATTTACCCCCTCCAAATCTTGCCATAGAGATTTGGATTTGGTACGGCACTCAAGTGCAGATCTTGTGTGACCCCTCCACGCCATCTCTGTAGCAATCCTCTCAAAGAGACTGATGTTCCGGTGAGTTGGCCAATAGCCGCCTCTGTGGGTGGGGAGACGTAGGAGAGGGAGGAGACATTTGCCTCGATGGGCAGGGAGAAGAAATCCAACTCCGGGGAGTTTTTCATGGGATCCTCCGGCAGAAAGAGCGGGGCAAAGTAAAAGATTGTGGCAACACAGGTTTGAGTTGCTGCAAGGATGCTGCAAATTTTGTGTGCCAATCCACGGCAGCTGTGAAAAATCAAAAATAAGCTGTGGAGCAACAAAGTATGGAAACCACAGCAAACAGCCATGAATAAATGACCACAGAATTCTCAGGAAAAGCTCCGGACTTTTCTGGGAGTTCTCGTCTGACAACTGGTATAGGCGCATTACAAGCTTAGACAAGCTGGGGAGGGGCTGTGGCTCAGTGGTAGGGAATCTGCTTGGCCTGCAGAGGGTCCCAGGTTCAATCTCCAGCATCTCCAGTCAGAAGGATCAAGTGATGTGAAAGACCTTTTAGCTGCAACCTTGGAGAGCTGCTGCTCTGCGACCGGTTTTGGCCGGGGAGAGCGGGGTAATAAGTGGAACTAAAAAATAATAATAAATAGACCATACTGGCCTTGATGGACCAGTGGTCTGATTAAGTACAAGGCAGCTTTGTGCATCCATGTGTGTCCACTTTGCACCAGCCCAATCCTTTCACTAAATGTAGGGCTGTCAACAAAGATGGTGGAACTATGTTTTCCATGCTCCATCAGTAGGGTTGCCAGGTCCCCCCCCCACCATCAGCGGGAGCTTCAAAGGGGCGATTTGCAAGCATGCAGCACATACATGCAATAATGTCCCTTCTGGGGTAAACCCAGAAATGATGGGGATACTCTAGCACATCCCTAAAAAAAATTCTATGGAAACCATAGAGTTTTTGGAGGAATGCTAGAGCATTCCCATCAAACCCAGAAGTGACGGGGACATTTTAGCATAATCCTCCAAAACCTCTATGGTTTGTATAGAGTGTTGGAGGTATGTGCTAGAGCATTCCCGTTGCTTGTAGGTTTACCTTAGAAGGGACATTATTGTGCCACACCGCATTGTGTGCATGTGTGGGAATTGTGGAGATCATTATAAATGTCACCCCCTGTTTCCCCCACTGGCCAGCTGAGGAGTGGCAGGCAAGGCTGTTAATTGGCAGGCAATTGCTCACCATTAACAGGCACCTGGCAACCATATCCATCAGCCCAAGGATGACGGGTATGAACAGAGTGAGCTGGCAGGCAATGGTGACCATGAAAAGTTGCATTCTCTGGAAAAAAAATAAACCCCACCAACAGCTTTTCATTTATATGGTGAGTTTCCATGGGGTCTGCAGCACAAACAAAGTTAAAAGTGCCGTGAAGCCAGGGTTTCTGCCCTCACTCGGAATTAGCTTGGTGAAGTTATTGTGTAACCAAATCTGATTGGCTGTGTGGTGATGTAACATCAACATGACTCTGACTGGTTAGGATCAGTCCAAGGAGCATGCAATCTTTTTTTTAATAGAGAGAATTGTGAACAGTGTCAAACAGGCACAGAAAATGGGAGTGGAGGAAACATTTGTTGCCTCAGAAAGCTAAAGTAGTTCCATTTCAAACTGTTGCACTCTTAATTATTATAAAATGTTGTCAGGCAGGATGAATTGTACATTAAACCGATGAAGAATAATGAACTGAACTGAAATGGGGTATCTTAGCGATCTGTCCTCTTTTAAATCACTTTCAATCAATCTTACTTAGTTTAGAAATTCCACCGCTGAACCATCAGCCTTGCGTTGTGTGAACTTTAATTTTTATTATGGTGGACCACAGGAAGTCAAAGGTGGAATTCTAAGAAATGATGGGTAAGGAGCATCGAGGGAATTGATTTTAACAACTGCTGATACATGCCAGATAAAACAGCTAGATTCTAGTCCAATAGCACCTTGGAGACCAGCAACATTTTGGGGGATATAAGCTTTCGAGAGTCTAAGCTCCCTTACTCAGATACCTGATAAAAGCAATTAATGGAAGGTGCTGCGGGCTCATCCAGAATGGTAAAACTGTCTGATATTTGTCCTTGCCTCATGATTTTTCATTGACTTGGCTTTGTGTGAAGGGAAAAACCAGGAAATAGTCAAGATAATAGCAGAGTTCCTGGTTTAAGGAGAATTTTAAAAAAAATGATATAGAAAGAAAAAGAAGGCAGAAAGTGGTATTTTCTCCAGTTGCTCAGGAGAAAAGTGCACACAGAAGTATTTCAGGATGAATCACATGGACACATGAACACACATGAAGCTGCCTTATGCTGAATCAGACCTTTGGTCCATCAAAGTCAGTATTGTCTACTCAGGCCGGCAGGGGTTCTCCAGGGTCTCAGGCAGAGGTCTTTCACTTTGCCTACTTGCTTAGTCCCTTTAACTGGAGATGCCGGGGATTGAACCTGGGACCTTCTGCATATCGAGCAGATTCTCTACCACTTAGCCACAGCCCCCCCCCCCCAATCAATGTGATCGCCACACACCTGCAGTGAACACACTTCTGCAGATTAAAATGCTGCAGCCCGCTGGATTTCCAAATGTCATATTTGTTCTGGTCCTGGGCAAAATACTACCAAGACAATTAACAGTTCAAATTTCCAGCTATCATTTCCAGCTATTGTTTTTTAACTACATCTCTTGCCTGTATTATTGCTGCCAAACAGCAGGTTTTTCATTGACATGACTGGTATTAATTTGGCCACCTGTCCAGATATCTGTACTGTAATTTAGGCTTAGTCTATTCAAAGACAACCCACAGAGCTTCACAGCAGAGGAAGAATTTGAACACAGATCTTCTTGACCCATGTCTACAATTCAATACCCTGTGCCACTCATATGAAGCATTTCCTCTAAAAACTGCAATAATTAGCATTTTCAGACAGATGTGCTCCAACCACAACATTCTGTCATAGGCTGGGGGGGGGAATGTCAGTGACTAATTGTGTATCCCCCAATAGTCAGCTTACCCACACGGCGAGCCAGTCCTTTTAGGGATTTGACTTTCTTTCCTCGCTGCACTCCGGCAAGATGGCTGGTATGTGTTTTTTTTTCTAATGACAGAGAAGGAAGTCTGGCTTTTGAGTTGTTCAGCCTTTCCAATAAAATGTAGTCTTTGCAAGTGAGTGGTGGTTTTTCGTTTAAATTGCTGAATTTTCATTTAAATTGCTGAATTTCCCCCCAAAGCATGGTGTAGTGGTTAAGAGCAGTGGTTTGGAGTGGTGGAGGTGGACTCTATCTGAAGAACTGGGTTTGATTCCCTACTCCTCCACACGAGTGGCGGATTCTAATCTGGTGAACCGGGCTGGTTTCCCCACTCCTCCACATTAAGCCTGCTGGGTAACCTTGGGCCAGTCACAGCTCTTCCAACTCTCTCAGCCCCACCTATCTCACAAGGTGTTTGTTGTGGGGAGGGGAAGGGAAGGTGATTGGAAGCCAGTTTGATTCTTCCTTAAGTGGAAGAGAAAGTCGGCATATAAAACCCAACTCTTCTCTTCTTCTTCTCAGCATCACTATGGGCTTACTTTGAGTGATGTCACATGAAATCTAATGATAAATAGAACATAAGACAAATGGTCATTGTAGCTTGTTTGCTGAGAAATACTTCTTGCCTCCTGTGTAATGGCTGCAATTGCTGAATAAAACAAAGTTGATCAAGTCATGATGGTCAATTAAAAACCTTGGTTCCTTTTTTAAAAGGTTTGTTTCTAAAAATTGAGAAGAGAACAATGCTGTGTAAGTATTTATTCTGGGTAGAGAGCGGAGACTCAGTTTTCAATGATATCTACGAGCACCTAGGGCCCAACTTCATGTTATGCTTTACACATGTTGCCACCGGGAACTCACTGTTGCAGTATGGCTGCAAAACTCCATGGTGAACTTGTGTAGTGGGGAACTTGTGCAGAGAGCCAGTGTGGTATAGTGCTTAAGAGCGTTGGACTCTAATGTGGAACACCTGGTTTGATTCCCCATTCTTCCACATGAGCAGTTGACTCTAATCTGGAGAACCAGGTTGGTTTTCCCACTCCTACAAATGAAGCCTGCTTAGTGACCTTGGGTCTAGGGTTGCCAGGTCCCTCTGTGCTACCGGCGAGAGGTTTTTGGGGTGAAGCCTGATGAGGGTGGGGTTTTGGGGAGGGATGGGATTTGAATGCCATAGAGTCCAATTGCCAAAGTGGCCATTTTCTCCAGGGGAACTGATCTCTATCGCCTGGAGATCAGTTGTAATAGCAGGAGATCTCCAGCTAGTACCTGGAGATTGGCAACCCTACCTTGGGTTAGTCACAGTTCTCCCCAAACTCTCTCAACTCCACCTACCTCACAAGGTGTCTGTTGTGGGAAGAGGAAGGGAAGGTGATTGTAAGCCGGTTTAAGACTCCTTAAAGGTAGAGAAAATCGGGGTATACAAACCAACTCTTCTCCTCCTTCTTCTACATTGTAACATGTAGTTTGGCCCCAATAGTGAAGGAGAGGAAAGATCTTTTTAATCCCACATTCATCTACAGAGGAGAAATGAATATTGTGAACAACTGGGCAGAGTTCACATGAGAACACTGAGAGTCACAGTCCCTTACCATGGGTCTGCATAATAACATTCTTTCACAAGCCACCGATCATAAGATCCTGGACCACGCAATCGGGACTCCAGTTAAGGTTTAAATTTGTAGCGTTGTTAAAATGAAATGGAAATAGAAGAAGAAGAGTTGGTTTTTATATGCCGACTTTCTCTACCACTTAAGGAAGAATCAAACCGGCTTACAATCACTTTTCCCTTCCCCTCCCCCCAACAGACACCTTGTGAGGTAGGTGGGGCTGAGAGAGCTCCTAGAGAGCTGTGACTAGCCCAAGGTCACCCAGCTTGCTTCATGTGGAGGAGTGGGGAAACAAATCCAGTTCACCAGATTAGCTGCCTCCGCTCATGTGGAGGAGTGGAGACTCAAACCCGGTTCTCCAGATCAGACTCCACCACTCCAAACCACCGCTCTTAACCACTACACCACATTAGATACATAGCATGAATAGTGTTTACACTATGGAGTCGTGCTTTCCTAGCAATTACGCATCCCTCCTCCCAGGATGCTAATAAGCATTTTGAAACAAGAAGAGGTCTTCAATTTCACATTTGCTTGCCTGACAGACGTAGGCTACAGATATATATCTTACACAATAAAGTTCCACAGCTGTGCTGGAGCTGAATAACCCCAACAGATTTAAAACCACCCTCGAGTAGGTCTAGATGACTTTTCTCGACTCAGTCAAGGAGGCCGGAGATTTTCGTCTGCTGCGGGGTCTTGTACATTCTCTCCCCGAAGGAGAGCTGATCAGCACATTCCCAATTTTATTGTTGCTCGTGTTGATATTTCCCTTCCATTGCTTGTATCTTGAATGTTTGTCGAGGCAAGAGAGGTCGCCTGGTTTGGTGGGCGTTAAACCGTTTTCGCAGTCCTACCGCGAAGTTTGTGGCTTTCCCCCGCCCCCTCCCCACCAGAGACAGCGGAAGTCATTAAACGGGAGGCCTAGGACCATAAAATGGTTTTGCTAATAAAACACATTCGGAGACGGAATCAAAAAGTTCCCAGCCTAGGAAACATGCACTGCGGACGGGAAAACAAGACTGAATTTGTTCAGCGGATATTTAATTAGCCAACTTTAATTATGAAGGCCTTGAGAGACCAGGGTGCTGTGGGCAGGAGAGAAACTTCAATTACCATATCATTACAAAACGTGTACATTTAGATTGAAACATTTATTACCTCGAAGGAATAATTATTTGCTCACCCTTGAGAAAGCCCGGTTTTACTGCTTTGATATTAGGCATGCATTATGTTGGCTCTTTGTTTTTAGAGCAGTGGTCGGCAAACTCATTAGTCAACAGAGCCAAATACCAACAGTACAACGATTGAGATTTCTTTTGAGAGCCACCGTCCTACTTGCCTGGTCCCTTTAACTGGAGATGCCGGGGATTGAACCTGGGACCTTCTGCATGCCAAGCAGATGCTCCACCTCTGACCCACAGCCCCTTCCAAACAGTGCAAGTGCCTGGAAGCTCACTGTTGTAGGTAGGGTTCCCAGGTCCCTTTTCACCACGGATGGGAGGTTTTTGGGGTGGAGCCTGATGAGGGCACGGTTTGGGGAGGGGAGGGACTTCAATGCCATAGAGTCCAATTGCCAAAGTGGCCATTTTCTCCAGGTGAACTGATCTCTATCGGCTGGAGATCAGTTGTAATAGCGGGAGATCTCCAGCTAGTACCTGGAGGTTGGCACCCCTAGTTGTAGGGATGCCAGCTCAGGGTTGGGAAATTCCTGGATATTTGGGGGTGGAGCCTGAGGAGGGTGAGGTTGGGGAGGGGTGGGGTGACAGTAGCCTTTAATGCCATTGAGTCCACCCTCCAAAGCTGCCTTTTTCTCCAGGGGGACTGATAGGGTTACCAACTCTGGGTTGGGAATATGGTGGTCAGGGAGGAGGGACTTCCATCCCATAGTGTCCAATTGCCAAAGCGGCCATTTTCTCCAGATGAACTAGGCTTGCCAGGCCCAGTAGCTCCACCGGCGGGAGCTTTGCGGGGCTGCAGCTGAGGTGCACAATGCGTGCGCGCCTGTCGCGACACATGTGCGCACCCTGCGCAACACACCTACGTCACTTCCGGGTTCACCCAGAAATGAAGTGGACGCTCTAGCGATCTCGGCCAAAACTCTATGGTTTCCATAGAGTTTTATCCAAGGTTGCCAGAGCGTCCGCGTCGCTTCCGGTTAAACTTAGAAGTGCCAGAGTCCACCTTCCAAAGCAGCCATTTTCGCGACACATGTGCGCACCCTGCGCAACACACCTACGTCACTTCCGGGTTCACCCAGAAATGAAGTGGACGCTCTAGCCATCTCGGCCAAAACTCTATGGTTTCCATAGAGTTTTATCCAAGGTTGCCAGAGCGTCCGCGTCGCTTCCGGTTAAACTTAGAAGTGCCAGAGTCCACCTTCCAAAGCAGCCATTTTCGCTAGAAGAACTGATCTCTGTCGCCTGGAGATCAGTGGTAATAGTGATAATAGTGGGAGCTCTCCAGCCACCGCCTGGAGGTTGGCAGCCCTAGACTTTGACTCCCAAAAGCTTAAACCCAAAAATTCTTGTTGGTCTCTAAGGTGCTATTGTCCTGGAATCTAGCTGTCCTGGAGATTTGTGGTTGGAACCTGGGAAGGGTGGAGTTTGGGGAGGGGAGGGTTGCCAGCTCCGGGTTGGGAAATACCTGGAGGTTTTTGTGGTGGAGCCTGAGGTGGGTGGGGTTTGGGGAAGGAAGGAACTTCAATGTCACAGAGTCCAATGGCCAAAGCAGCCATTTTCTCCAGGGAAACTGATTTCTATCGGCTGGAGATCAGTTGTAATAGTGGGAGATTTCCAGCCAGCACATGGAGGTTGAAGAGAAAAAAACACCTATGCTATAATGTTAGTTAATACAAATGAATAGCACAAGGCTCATAAATATATGCAAATACGAATTTATATATTGATTCAAGATTGATGAAATATAATAAGCCATTGTGCGTAGTGGAAATTCTTGTTAATATATCGCATCGTTCTAGTAGTCACGTGGGTGGTAGTGAACACTGTAGTATTAGGTTTTGCAATTTGTAATTTTGTGTTTATGTAAAGTCGTATTTGCATATATTTATGAGCCTTGTGCTATTCATTTGTATTAACCACATGGAGGTTGGCAACCCTAATGCCAAATGTCAGGGCTTGATTTGTGTAAAACTGCTCACGGCCTAAGGGAGGCTCTCTTCTGGTATGATGTGTTGTGACAAGATTGGGCTGATGGATCAAGAGCCCTTTGACAGAATTTATCTGCAGTTCCTTCTTTGTTTTTGGGCTATTTCCCCTCATGAACTCCGGATGAAGTCCTCAAGGGAGGATTACTTCGGGAAATGGAGAGCATTGCTAGAGGTTTAAGCATGTCACTCAGAAAGCTTAGAACTTTTAAAGTAAGTGGCAAATCACTTACAAGATCGCAGTTGTGGTTCTGAGGGTAGCCAACTTCCTGGTGGGGTCTGGAGATCTCCCAGAATTACAACTGGTCTCCACAGGCTGGGAGTCAGCGTTGTGTAGTTGTTAAGAGCGGTGGATTCTAATCTGGTGAACCATGTTCGATTCCCCACTCCCCCACATGAAGCCTGCTGGGTCACCATGGGCTAGTCACAGCTCTCTTAGAGCTCTCTCAGCCCCACCTACCTCACAAGGTGTCTGTTGTGGGGAGAGGAAGGGAAGGTGATTGTAAGCCAATTTGAGACTCCTTAAAGGTAGAGAAAATAGGCATATAACTGGCACGCTCCTCTGATCCTGGAGAGAATAGGTATGCATCATGACTCGTATCCATTTTTACTAGTAGCCATGAATACTCCTCTCCTCCATGAACATGTCCACTCCCCTCTTAAAGCCTTCCAAGTTGGCAGCCATCACCACATCTTTTTAAGGCTGTGCTACCTCACTCTCTTACTGGTAGATCATCATACCAGGCTGACCATGTAGCAAGTATTGAGAAGCAAAGCTCAGAGAACCAAAGGAGAACAAGTTCCAATGCTTGGGATTGCTGGCATTAAAACCCCATAAACCAGGACTGTTTTCTTTGGCCTCTACAGATTGACAGTCAGTCATTTATTGGTATGGCACATAGCCAGACATATACAAATAACAAAGTAACCAGCAGCTGTCTAAAATCCCATCCCCATTAAAACCTGAAAATTCCAAATACACTGGAGACTACCTAAAATCCTACATAGATAACAAGACTGGTCATCCCAACAATTTGCCTAACTTTTGACATGGTGGCACAAAATTTAGCAATGTCAACAGAAACCCTTGGATTTTCCTCTGAGAGCAGCTTCCTTACCTTCTCCAACTCTGAATCTCTGGGCACCTGTTAGCTCAAAGCCGAATAAATTTGCCACGTATCTCTTATGGGTCAACTGAAATAGAGATTGTCTCTGAGCATAACCAGACTGCAGATAAGGGGGACAAGCTTTTCTAGGGTAATACACGCTGGACGCTTCCCAGAACTTCGAACGGTCCAGTTGCAGCATTGCTCAGCTCTAAAACATCTTTACAACGATCCTTGCCAAACGCTTTTGATTAATGGCCCTGTTGTTTGGACACCCCATCAATATTCGTGTCAACAAGTGCATTTTTAGCTTGCCATAGACTTGTGAGGCCACAATAGGACCGAACAGATTTGGGAGTTCCTTGGCCAATAGGAGTCGAAGAAGACCTACAGCTGTGCATTCCCGGCGAAGGGCTTTGCGCGAATTTCACCTTCCCTGCCTTGACTTCATCCACGGTCATTCTGTAGGCTAGGAGGGACCGTGACTCACAGGATATCCAGTCCCCAGTTCAGCAGCTAAGGAGAGATGCCGAGTCATAATGTGGGATATTCTGGCTCTTCGGCGACGGCTTTGCCAAAACATTTGTGTTCTTGGCTGCAGAAATGATTGCTTAGTTGCTAAACATCCTTGCTCCAGCTGCCAACGTTAACAAAGAAGAGACATGGGAATAACCACTGGCATATATATCTGTAGCGAAAAAAGAGGGAAAAGGGCAAGTCTACTTTATGTTAATCAAAACCACATTTTTTAAAAAAAATGGAAAACAGCCTTTGGAAGCTGAACCATTGCATCCTGTTCCATTCGAGGCTCTTTTCGGAGGGCCTGTTGGAAGATTCGGCACAATCTGGTAGGGTTGCCAGCTCCAGGATGTGAAATACCTGGAGATTTTGGGGGCGGAGCCTGAGGAGGGTGGGGTTTGGAGAGGGGAGGGACTTCAATGTCATAGAATCCAATTGCCAAAGTGGCCATTTTCTCCAGGGGAACTGATCTCTATCGGCTGGAGATCAGTTGTAATAGCAGGAGAGCTCCAGCCACCACGGGAAGGTTGGCAACCTATGGCTACCCCTCAAGGCGATTTCAAGGTAAGTAATGTTCAGAGGTAGTTTGCCATTGCCCACCTCTATGCGGCCTGGGAGAGTCTGGAGAGAACTGTGACTGACCCATGGTCACCCAGAACGCTTCATGTGGAGGAGTGGGGAATTGAACCCGGCTCTCCATAGAGTCTGCCTCTCTTAACCACTACATTGCACTGGCTTCTATAATGCCATAACCTCCACCATCCCAAGCAGCTTTCTCCAGCGAAACTGATCTCTGTTATTTGGAGATCCGCTGTAATTTCAGGAGGTCTTCAGGTAACTGTGAACAAGACAGAATCTTTGTGTCGGGTCTGACCTCACAAGTTACTGTGATAAAGAATGAATCATATGTAAGGACATCTAAAGCATTTCTGAGGTATATACACAAACCCAGACGCTGAATTGAATTGGCTTCCGTGAATTATTGGGGTGGCTGAAGATTTGAAACAGGCATTTACCGGCATCCTATGCCACTACCGAACGGACAACATATAATACTTAATTCAAGAAGAAGACTTTGCTATATCTATATGTATTTCTGTTAACGCCTGCTCTGCAGCATTTTTGTTGTTGCTGATGTGTACCTATGTTACATTATGGAAATAATAATGTACATATAACAAAAACTATTTGCTCTTTTCATGCCACATGTTCTATGCTTTAAATATAACACATTTGGTTTATTTATATAGCCTACAACTGTGTTTTTGATTACAACTATACCTACAGTTGATATTACTGGTTTGAATACTCCCACCTGGAGGTTGGCAACCCTAGCTGTGCCTCCTGCAGCAGCCATTTCGTGGCAGCCATTCCGTGGCTGTACCCACCGTATTCCAGAGGCACCTGCTGGCTCAAAAATGTCGGGGACCCCTGCCTTAGTGCTCTTCGTTTTTTGTCTAAGTTTCACAGTCAGATGCTTCTGTGATCTGGCCATTTGGGAACCTTTGGTAAATGCTCCCATTGGCATATGGGAGCACTACGGGAGCACTGGGAGGGCATTTGCCAGTAACTTTAAACTGTGCAATCACAGAAGGGCATGATTGTGGCATGTAGAAGTGTTTTATTACAATGTCTTTGAACGCTGGGTAAAATGAAAGGGTACGCGTGGACACATTAAATATCTTGCAGAACAGAGAATGGTGTGAGATGGAGCAGCTGTGATTGAAAGGATCAGACCCTTCTCTCCCATTGCCAGCGTGGTGAAGTGGTTAAGAGCGGCGCCGGCGACTCTAATCTGGAGAACCGGGTTGGTTTCCCCACTCCTCCACATGAAGCCTGCTTGACCTTGGGCTAGTCACAGTTCTCTCAGAGCTCTCTCAGCCCCACCTCCCTCACCAGGTGTCTGTTGTGGGAGAGAAAGGGAAGGAGATTGTAAGCCAATATGATTCTCCTTAAAAGGTAGAGAAAGTCGGCTGCTTCTTCTTTCTTCTTCCTTCTTCTTTTTCCTTCATCTCTTTGCGCCTTCTTTCTCCTTTCTCCATCTTTTTCCTTCTTCCTTCCTCTTTCTTCTTCCTCCTTCCTTCTCCTTCCTCTTTCTTTCCCCTTCCTTCTTTTTCCTCCTTTTTCCTCCTCCTTCTTCTTCCTCCTTCTTTTTCCTTCTTCTTTCTCCTTTTTCCTTCTTCTTCCTCCTTTTTCCTTCTTTTTCTGTCTTTTTCCTTCTTCCTTCTTCTTCCTTCTTTCAGATCAGTCCTCTGCTGCAGCTATTTACTTTTTTTAAAATGGGAAGACATTCATTTGTGAATCTCTCAGTGTCAAGTTCACCCTTGAATGACAGAATACTTGAGGCAAAGCTGTAGGCCGCTTCAGGAATTTTACAATCCCCCATTGCCTTAATACCACATACGGCCACCTCTCTTAAACAGAACCACCATATATTAGTTTATGTATCAGGAGCATTTGCTTTCCCTAAATTGAACAACCTATTTGTCTGCCATTTCACACTTTAAAAAGGGGTGGGTGGGGAGAGATGAAGATTAATTTCTTATTTGGAGCATTTCTATTCTGATTTATTCTGCCACTGACACCCAAGGAGTTTTTACAGTTTAATAAAACAAAATGATATTAAACCTTAAAAAAAAAAAAAGCACGAAAATCAGGGTTGCTTCAAGCTCCAAACAGTCGTTTTTCTTTCTGTCATGTTACTGGGGGAATTGGGGGGGGGGGGTTAAGCTGGAAAAAAGCCTCAGTTGGGGAGGGTTTTTTGGCTTCCTCTGGAGACCATGTGTTGTATGTCACCAGAGCTTTGCCATGACTCATGTTAGTTTGCTTATCTGAGAATAAGTGTTGATGTAAAAGTACTGTCCATAATCCCCTTGCAGCTACATCCAAATAATACATTACAGTTCAGATGATGCAACTCGCTCATTTATGGCTTGATCTATTAAGAATATTTGGTACAGTCGATGATCACAGGAGCCAGAATGCCTTCCACAATTCACTCTGGGTATATGCAGGGTTGCCAGCCTCCGGGTGGGGCCTGGAGATCTCCTAGAATTACAACAGGGGTCATTTTCCCTGGATAAAATGGCTGCTTTGGAGGGTGGACTATATGGTATGAAACACTCCCCTCCCCAAACCTGCCTTTCCAAGGCTCCACCCCCATAACATCCAGGTATTTCCCAGTCCAGAGCTGGCAACCCTAAGTATGCAAAGTCACAGTGATTTTTCCTGACTCCTCATTCTAGTGGAAGGCTTTGGACATGGGACATAGGTACCCAGCAAGCTTCCATGACAGAATGGGAATTTGAACCTAAGCTCAAACTCTAATGCAGGAGGGTGGAACTCCTTCTGATGGTGGAAAGTGAAGTTCTACTAGTTGGGAGAAAGAAGGAGGAGGAGGAGGAGGAAGAGGAGGAAGAAGAAGAGTTGGTTTTTATATGGCAACTTCCTCTACCATTTAAGGAAGAATCAAACTGGCTTACAGTCACCTTCCCTTCCCCTCCCCACAACAGACACCCTGTGAGGTAGGTGGGGCTGAGAGAGGGTGACTAACCCAAGGTCACTCAGCTGGCTTCATGTGTAGGAGTGGGGGAACAAATCCAGTTCACCAGATTAGCCTCCGCCGCTCAAGTGGAGGAGTGGGGAATCAAACCCAATTCTCCAGATCAGACTCCACCACTCCAAACCACTGCTCTTAACCACTATCACACTGTCCCTCCTTGTGTGTCTAACCTTTGAAGAAGAAGAAGAGATTATTTTTATACCCTGCTTTTCTTTATCTTTTAAGGAGCCCCATGGGGCAGAGTGGTAAGCTGCAGTACTGCAGTCCAAGCTCTGCTCACGACGTGAGTTCGATCCCGATGGAAGTCGATCTCAGGTAGCCCGCTCAAGGTTGACTCATCCTTCCATCCTTCCGAGGTCGGTAAAATGAGTATCCAGCTTGCTGGGGATAAAGGGAAGATGACTGGGGAAGGCACTGGCAAACCACCCCATAAACAAAGTCTGCTAGGAAACAGGATGTGATGTCACCCCATGGGTCAGGAATGACCCGGTGCTTGCACAAGGGACCTTTACCTTTACCTTTCTTTATCTTTAAGGAGTCTCAAAGCGGCTTACAACCCCACAACAGACACCTTGTGAGGCAAGTGGGGCCAAGAGAGTTCAGAGACTCTGGCTAGCCCAAGGCCACCCAGCTGGCTTCATGTGGAGGAGTAGGGAATCAAACCCGGTTCTCCAGATTAGAGTCCACCACTTTTAACCACTATGCCTCACAGGCTCTCAAGGAATGACATCCACTAGAGTTTGAAACTATCCTCCCTTCTAGCCTTGATTTGATACATGCAAATTTTGCCGACACAGCTGGGCATGTTCTTTGCTCAAGAATGCCCTGGATATGTAGTTCTCCAGCTATGGATGGAAAAGCGTAGTTAATCAAGAATAAGGGTGATTCATTGACACTGGGCTGGAAGACAAGCTGGAAGAGAGAAAGCTTTCTCTTGATAAGAACCAGACGATGACTCAGAAGGTTCCCCCCCCCCCTTCCTTCAATAAACGTTCTTTTTCTTCACTTGGACTAAAGCTGGACGGGTGTTTTGAACTGCTTTGCTTAGCTGGGCTGTGCCGTCTCATTTTCTTGTAACGTTTGAGGGCCAAATGATACATTACGAGAGGGCCTTCTTCCCAAGTTGTTGCTCTTAAGAACATAAGAAGAGCCCCGCTGGGTCAAACTGAAGGTTCATCTCGTCCTGTTTCCTGTTTCCCACAGAGGCAAGCCAGGGACTCCTAAGGGGTCCATCATCAGGGCACAAAGGCTACAGAGATCTTCTCTGTGGTCCACCTCACATGACTGGTGTTCAGTGCCACATCGCCTTTGACATTTAGAGGAGGAGGAGACAAACAGCCTTTGCATTTAGGGTCATAGCTGATAGCGTTGGTAGACATAATCTGGGGGACAGGTCTATTATTATTATTTATTATTATTATTATGGTCCATATACCAAGCATGTTTGCAGTTGCATGGAGTACCCAAACCGGCAGTATAAAACAATACATTTTTATTAAAAACTATACAAATATTAGAGTCATAGAATGATAGAGTTGGGACCACCAGGGTCATCTAGACCAACCCCCCGAACAATGCAGGAAATTCACAACTACCTCCCCCCCACAACCCCAGTGACCCCTACTCCATGCCCAGAAGATGGCCAAGGTGCTCTCCCTCTCATGGATGGCCATCTAGCCTCTGCTTAAAAACCTCCAGGGAAGGAGAGCTTAGCACCTCCGGAGGAAGCCTGTTCCACTGAGGAACCGCTCTAACTGTCAGAAAATTCTTCCTAATGTCTAGACGGAAACTCTTTTGATTTAATTTCACCTCGTTGGTTCTGGTCCGACCTTCTGGGGCAACAGAAAACAACTCGGCACTCTCTTTAAAAACTGGTCAACAATAAAAATTTAAGCAATCAACCCCCTCTACAACTTTTCATTTCTATTTAAATTTCCTATAATTAAATGCTATTCTACAAAACTTGGCCACTAATTTTGTTACCTGAGAAAATTCATCCTTAAGAAGGATGTTATCTCTACTGGATTCAGGATAACCAGTGCTCTCCCTTAAATGAGGGCCAAGAATCTTCTCCCTATCCTCCTTATAGTACCTTCACTGAGAAGGACATATTCCAGCGTTTCTGGTTCACCACTGTTGCAGGGACAGAGCCTTCGCAAGAGGGGAGTCTTTTCTGAATTTTCCTTCTAATACTGCAGAGGGCAGAGCCAAACATCGAGCTAGAGTAAATGCTCTCCGGGGAGATAGGTCTAATCTCCTATTAAAGCCATCCGAGATACTGCCCATCACTCTATCCAACGGTGGTTAATCCATATTTGTCTACGATGTGTTTGTCGCTCCCTTCCTCCAGAAGACTCAGGGCAGCATACATGATTCTTCTTTCCTCCATTTTGTCTTCCAAACAACCCAGTTTTGTAGAAGAAGAAGAGTTGGTTTTTATTCCATGGTTTTCTCTACCATAAGGAGTGGCAAAGCAGTGTGGTGTAGTGGTTAAGAGAAATGATTTGGAGTGGTGGGGTCTGATCTGGAGAACCAGGTTTGATTCCCCTCTCCTCTACATGAGCGGGGGAGGCTAATCTGGCGAACTGGATTTGTTTCCCCTCTCCTAACCACTACACCACGCTGGTTGGACAGGCTGAGATCCAGGGGTAAGCCCAAGGTCACCAATGAACATTGTGGGTCGTGCTGTTCAGATGACAGGCTCTTAGAATGTAACACTTACTGAGAAGTGAAGTTATCTTATTCAGCCAGTCATCGAGTAAGCAGGACTCAACAACTTTACCTACTTTTAAAAAGCAAGTCTTTTTATTGATATACTTCTAGTCAAATATGTGTAAATGCAGATTATCAAGTCTTTAACACTTCTATAAAAACTCTTGTCAAAGTACAATGTATGTATTTACAATGTATGAAGTAAAAGCAAGCAAGTCTTACATACTATTCAGTTTCAAAATCCAACTTCTAAAATATAACAGTCAAATTATTCTGATTCAGTTCAAAGTATCTAATTCATAAAGTCTAGAGTAATGTATTTAAGCCATACATACCAGTCAGCCTTTTCTTGAGAGCCTTTGGGAGGTTCTGATTCTCTGGGCTTACTGTGGCTGTATTTATACTGTTTCAGACTCATTAAGAGTGTTGATTTTACCATCAGGAGGGATATCTTCCTCCCCACTTTCAGATAACATGAGCAGTGCAATAATGTACAGTTGCAGCTGTTCAGGTTATTAGCTTCTCCCCATGACCAAATATGGGCTTCCTTTCCTTTCAGTCTATTTTGCTTAAACTATAAACAATCATTTCTGAGCTCCATGATCACTCCATATACTCAATTTTCATACCATTTTTATCGGCAGTACAATACGCATTAAATGAGACTATTTAGAAATCTACAATACAATATATAACTATATAAATCATAAAACACAATTATTGCTCACATTGTAACATGTAACCATCTGGTCAGCAGGAAACATAGCCTTCAGCAAGGTTATAGAAAGCAAGAAGCTTACTGCACTTATAGCCTTGAGGTCTTTGAGTAGACCTTCTCAAGGTTTGAGGATAGCAAGACTTTTCTGCTCTTGAGATATGAGCAGCTGACAGCTGGCAGCTGAATCAGGAAGGGTAATTTCAGATACACCTTTCTGGCAGATAGTGAAGAATGACTCTGTTCTTCTCCCTTCAAGGACAAGAACAGGGTAAGTTAGTTAGCTCTTGAAAGAATTCAGACCTTGAGAGAATTCAGTCAGCCTGTTCTAAGGACATTTGCATTTTGCAAGCTGTTGCCAGGCTTTTCATTACACAAACCTCTGCAGTTTGTGGTTCAGTTTGTATGTTGTGTTCAAGCTCTACATGGAATTAATTCTGCACATGTACACAAAATACCATAATTATGTCAGAAACCGTGACAGGGAGTTCAGCTTGCATACCCCAGTTCAGCGCTTTGGTGTACACTGTACACAGATTGTACGTGTGATTTCATTGTAACTTGTGAACAGGGGTAGTATGTGTTGGGTGAAGAGTGCTTTCCTTTGTCCTGCATCATGACCGCAAGTTCTAGCCATTAAAAACAAATCTTTTTAATCTATTGCTCCACATGAAACATAACAGTATTAGTCTTTATCATATCCCTTCCCATTATCTTTGTTGCTAAACTAAAAAGATCATAAATTGTGGAACTCCCTGCCCCAGAATGTGGTGATGGCTGCCAACTTGGAAGGCTTGAAGAGGGGAGTGGACATGTTCATGGAGGAGAGGGCTATTCATGGCTACAAATAAAAATGGATACTAGTCATGATGCATGCATATTCTCTCCAGGATCAGAGGAGCAGGCCTATTATATGTGGTGGAACACAGGCAGGATAATGCTGCTGCAGTCGTCTTACTTCTGGGCTTCCTAGAGACACCTGGTCGGCCAATGTGTGAACTGTGAACAGACAGCTGGACTTGACGGACCTTGGTCTGATCCAGCAGGGCTTTTCTTATGTTCTTACGTTCTTAATGCTTTACTGAGCCCTCCCCATGGGGAAGGTGCTCCAACCTCTTTACGCCTTTTGGTTCCCCCTTTCTGCATCTTTTCCAGCATTTTGGCGTCCTTTCTTGAGATAGGGAAAAGGTTCTCTTTTATGGGCTTTTCCATTGCGAGTACACTATTTCAATAGGGAGAATATATACCTGTTTCCAACAGGTGGGTGTTCACTTGAAAGTACAAGTTCTGCTTTTTGGGGAGGGAGGGAGATAGTTTCAAAAAGAGGGCTGCATAAGGATAACCCAAAATACATTATGCACCTTGTTCATGAATGAGGTGCTTGAAATTCACACTTTAAAATTTGCAGTGCCATGACAGTTCTGCATTTCCACAGTGGCAGTACTGATAGTGTTGGCGCTTGCTCCATCAAACTACAGTTCCCAGGTGGCAGTGTGAGCACATGTATTCTAAATCAGCTACGGAGGACAAAATTTGCTGCTTTGCACCTCCATCATTTGGCAGCATCTATTCTGGCGCACACTCAGAAAACCCTGGATGGTTCCCAGCATTCTCAGAGGATGAGATCATGGAAATCCAACTAATGGAAATGAACAAGCATGAGGGGGAAGATTTAGATGGCAAAGGCAAAGAGCTACTATACAGCCCTCTTCCATCACATTGGGTCCAATCCCATCTCAAAATCCTCCATGGCTGCTTTTAATGTCAAAGAAAGTGGACATCCTCTCATGTTATCTAATTTGGACCCAGATGAACTTCCCTTGGAGAATAGGGGAGATTCTTGGTAGTGCTGTGTGTGTGTAAAGTGCCTTCAAGTTGCAGCCAACTTATGGCGACCGCTTTTGGGGTCGTGCTAGTCAATAGGATATTGCTCTTTGGTACATCATTTATCTAGAGATCCAGCATGGTGTAGTGGTTAAGAGCGGTGGACTCTGATCTGGAGAACCGGGTTTGATCCCCACTCCTAAACATGAAACCTGCTGAGTGACCTTGGGGTAGTCTCTTAGTTCTCTTAGAGCTCTCTCAGCCCCACCTACCTCACAAGGTGTCTGTTGTGGGGAGAGAAAGGGAAGGAGATTGTAAACCGGTATGATTCTCTTTAAAAGGTAGAGAAAACCAGCATATAAAAACCAATTCTTCTTCTTCTTCTTCTTCTTCTTCTTCTTCTTCTTCTTGCCACTTGGGGTCTGGATGCAAACCTTATTCCCTTGCTTCTTCATTGACCCCTCTAGTTACTGCCAGCATGGTGAACCAGAGTCATCCATATTCTGGTAAGTATCCAGAATGATGTGTTGGGTTTGGGACTCCCTTTGAACACCGTTTGGAAACTTCAAGGGGGTCAAGGGTAGAAGTTTACTACATGGAAGTTTTTTTGCACTAGGGGAGTATTCAAGTGCTATTTGTGTGTGTCGTGTGTAGTAAAACTCAGGAGCACCCAATGAATTTGATGAGCAATAGATTCAGGGTGGAGAAAAGGAAGTATTGCTTTGTTAAAGGTGTAATTATATTGTGACCATCAGTGGACGCAGTGATGTCTCCAAACACAGGTGGCTTTAAAAGGGGATTAAACAGATTCACAGAGGAGAGGGCCATCAATGGCTACTAGTCATGGTGACTAAAAGGAACCTCCACATCCAGGAGTATTAAATCTCTGGATCCAAGCGCCTTAGCTTCTATGCCCTATTTGTTGGAGGGGATAACTGGAGGAAAGAGCCAGGCCAGAGAAAAGAAACAAGAGAGAGGAAGGTTTGTCAGTTAACTGGTTTCAGGATGGAGCTATTTACCATAACCCACTAGGCTGTGTAAGCAATTTGGTTTTCTTTGTTAAGCGCTGTTTTTTCTTGAGTTCTGTGTGGTGTAATGGTTAGAAATGGTGGGTTCTAATCTGGAGAACCAGGTTTGATTCTCCACTGCTCCACATGAAGCCTTCTGGGTGACCTTGGGCTAGTCCCAGCTCTCTCCGAACTCACTCAGCCCCACCTACCTCACAAGGGAGCTGCTGTGGGGAGGAAGGGAAGGTGTTTGTAAGCCGGTTTGAGACTCCTTAAAGGTAGAGAAAATCAGGGTATAAAAATGAACTCTTCTTCTTATCTTCCACTGTTAAGTATTGTTTCCTTCTTGTTTGTACTTCTCTGTTGGTTCACTGTAAAGAAACCTTTTTTCCTAACAAACCCCATTCTGTTCATTGCTTCCCAGTCCTAAAAAACCTCTGCCATTTGGTTAAAAAAAAAAAAAAAACCTTTGGCAAAACAGCTTGCTTTAATCGGAGGTTATTGTTCTATTTTTTCGGTTGGTTGATTTTAATTTCTAAATATGAGTGCCTTTTTGGCAGATGGGTAGAACAGTGATCTGTAAATAAACAAGGAGAAGCTTGTGTCCAATGAAAAACGAGTTGTTCTGACGAGCCCTCCCTCCAATTGTAGGTCACAGCGACACACAAAATTTTGCTCTTGGACGTCAGAAGGTCTATACTAATCTACACTATGGCTCTGCCGTAGGAGGGTCAAAACTGGTGAAAGTGATCATAGAAGACAAGAAGAAGAAGAAGAAGAAGAAGAAGAAGAGTCAGTTTTTATACCCTGATTTTCTGTACCTTTAAGGTGTCTCAAACTGGTTTACAAGCCCCTTCCTCTCCCCACAACAGACACCTTGTGAGGTAGGTGGGGCTGAGAGAGTTCAGAGAACTGTGACTGGCTGAAGGGCACCCAGCTGGGTTCATGTGGAGGAGTGGGGATGGGGAATCCAACCTGGTTCTCCAGATTAGAGTCCGCCTCTCTTAACTACTAAGCCGTGCTGGCTCTCACAAGGCAGTCTCGGACGTCATGGTCCCAGTGGATTTAGCACCAGCCCAGGAGGTGGAGCTGTGATGTATATTTGGGGGGGGGGGAGGTTTAACCACTTTGAGTTCCCAGTGGGAAGAAAAGTGAGTTACAAATACAGGAAAAAAAGGCTCTCTCTTTGGAAACTGATGGTCCAGACTGGAGCACCCTAAATCATGCATTAGGGACTCTTCCACCCCTAGCGAGAAAACTTCCAAGCGCTCCTGACTGTTTGCAGTGTTCTTGGAATCAGTTTCGCTTGATAAATCTCTCGCATAGAGTCATTTCACAAAAGCTCGATTTGGTGCTAATGCAAGAGGCATGGTAACTTTCCATTAGCACGCATGGGAAATGTGGTTCTCTAAATCCTAAGTGCTGTGATTATTTTACTGAGCAGGATAGGACAGCTGTAATTTAACTGAGAACGGCTTCTCAATTAGAAGGCATGAATAGATTTTTTTCTCTCACCGTTAACTTGCAGAATAGGAGAGACTGACTTCCCCATTAGTATCATCAGTCAGCCTGATCAACTTTGATCCCTAGATAAGAAACCAGAGCATATTTTATGTTTCATCCTCATTTCGGAAAAGCAATCTGCTCCTTCCTTTTGGTCACTAATCCAACGAAGCAGGGGAAGATAGATCCTGTACCTTGATGAGGGATTTGATAGTATTTCCATTTGAGACAGACTCATGGGTCATTTATGCATCGTTGCTCGCTGGACCCACACTTTCTTCTTTAGAAGCTATTGCACCAGCACTCTCCAAGCTCAAAACAAGAAGCCCACCCCTTGATATGCTGCTTTGTGATTGGCTGTTGTTCTTTCTTTGAGAGAGAAGTGTCGTTCCCCCCCCCATGCAGAAATCCAAGCGCTCAGCCAAAATGCATTTTAAAAAGGCAAAAACAAAACGGAGCTCCCTAAAAGGATTGGGGGGGAGGGAATCCAAGCCTTGTTTTAAAAGTCCATTCTTCTGCCCAGAAAGAACTCCCAGGAAGCCGGAAGTATTTGAATCCCCACCTCTTTACACACTGCTTTGTAACTGGCCGTTACAAAGAGATGCCAAGCTTGTGTGCCCCACACTTTGCCTTATGCATGGGGATTTCGCCCGGGCTGAGCTCAGGGGAGAGGGAAGAATCGAGTTAACAGAGGAATGGGAAGACATGGGATCTGTGAGGGCTGGCAGCAAGGTCATCTCTAATGGAACAGGGAAACTCATGCAGAACTCCAAGGAACAGCCAAGACAGACAGGGGGCAAATGTGAGTGAAAGTACCCATGGCATGGGTCCCATGCATAAACAACCAAAACCTCCACTGTCGTGACATGTTTTCAACACATGAAACACATGAAGCTGCCTTATACTGTATCAGACCCTTGGTCTATCAAAGTCAGGATTGTCTGCTCAGACCAGCTGTGGCTCTCCATGGTCTCAGGCAGAGGTCTTTCACATCACCTACTTGCCTAGTCCCTTTAACTGGAGATGCCAGGGATTGAACCTGGGACCTTCTGCATGCCAAGCAGATGCTCTGTCACTGAGCCATGGCCCCTCCTATCAGTCTTTTCATGGATGGTGTGAGACATCCTCAAATAGAAATTGTGGGTGGCCAAAAAGCAAGAAGTAAATACTATTTCATTTGGGAACGCTTCACTTCCTTACCATGTCGTGTTTGTAAATGAAGCCTAGGAAAAGATAAACACAGAAAATCTTCCAGCTAGTGTATGAAATATCTCTCTGTACAAAACCTGTCCACTACATCGAAAACTCTCTATTCCAGGAAGAAAAACCACATCTTTGCTAAAAAGTGAAGCATCTCTAGGGGTGAAAAGGTTCTTGTGTGGCATATCAGAGATATGCAGGGGATGTTCGTCCTCTTAATATGATGATGTTTAGTATTGCTGTGCTGATTCCTAACATGGGAAAGAGGCCCAACAGCTGCATAAGCCTGTGTCGTTGTAACAAGAAAGCTGGAGCAAGTTGTCACAGAAATACATTCCTAATGGATAATATGAGCTCACTATCACATCCATTTTGGGGTTCATCATTCCATGATTATCCTCCTGATACAAATCATCCCTGGGTCCAATAAGCTTCCTAGAAGTTAAAGACCAGAGACCTTTCATTTCTCAGATATTTGTATTACATATAGGTGGGAGATTGTGTATGTATAGTATTGAGTTGGTTTATGTATAGCATTATAGTTATAGTAAGAATATATAGTATAGGAATATCACCATTAAATGTGCAACCTTGATATGGAAACTTGGTAAAGATTATAATAGGTTGTTTTTGCTAGAACACAAGCCCTGGAGGTTGGCAACCACAGAATTTCAGTCCAGGAAAGCCCTTGAGATTGGCACTCTTTCCTCCAGGCAATTCCTAGAGGGTGGCAATAAGGAATTTTTTTCTTCAGGCCAGCCCTGGAGGTTGGGAACTGAATTTTCCCCCTCAGGTTCGTCCAGGAGGGTAGTAACCACAGAACTTGTAACTTTGATATTGAAACTTGATTAAGAGTATAATAGGTTGTTTTTGCTTGAACACTATCATTCTAACAACCTAGGTTCTTCTTTTTGAGGTAGTAACCTCCAGGTACTAGCTGAAGATCTCCTGCTATTACAACTGAACTCCAGCCAAAAGAGATCAGTTCACCTGGAGAAAATGGTTGCTTTGGCAATTGGACTCTATGGCACTGAAGCCCCTCCCCGAACCCCACCCTCCTCAGGCTCTGCCCCAAAAACCTCCCGCTGGTGGCAAAGAGGGACCTGGCAACCTTAACTGCCTCCTTTCTAATTAAACAGCCCTAAGTGTTTTAACTCACTAAAGGAAGCCACAGCCCTCAGTTTGCAAGATCTGAGCAAGGCTGTCAAAGAGAGGACATTTTGGAGGACTTTCATTCATAGGGTCGCCATGAGTAGGAAGCGACTTGACGGCACTTAACACACACACACACACACACAAAAGTGTTTTAACTGCTCCTCATAGGGCAATTGCTGTAGTCCCCTGATCATTTTGGTTACTCTTTTCTGCACCTTACTTTATACTTACATTCTCTGACATTTGACCTTATTGCTTATTGCTGCAAAGGAAGCAAAATCTACTGATTTTTTTTTTCAGGCGTGAGCCATCTGTTGACGAGAAATGGAGGAGAGAACCATGGGCATCTTTATCCGATTCTGGTTTTTTGAGAGAGCAGCTGGATTTTCTGTTAGAGTCACCTGTCCAAGGGCTTGGGGAGAATGCACGGTCTCTTTGTCTTCCCCGGGGCTGAAATAAATACCGCTCTCAGCTTGGACTCTACGCTGCTTGCGAGACCCTGAAACATGAACTGAGGACATCCCTTTGTGCCTGCAGAATGTCAGAGTGCCGAAGCAAACCTGCAAATGTTCAGTCCATCAATAATTTATTACAGTCATAGACCGCCAGAATAAAACATATATTAACACAGTGGTTATAAGAATATATATATATATATATACACAATGTTTCATTAAAAGATGTATACAAAGGAAGTACATGTCACTGAATCAACACTGTACTTTGGTCACCTTTGGCCATTTATGCACGGGAGGTTTTGCCTTGGATTTGCCACTCTCTAGATGCACATTTTCCCCATCAAAATTCTCAAAATTCTGCACAGGGGCTTATTTTTGAATTTTGAGAATGTGGATGGGAAAAAAATGTGCATCTAGAGAGCGGCAAATCCAAGGCAAAACCTCCCGTGCATAAATGCCCCTGGGCAGCTGCACAAATTTGACAGCTCCATCCGAGATTTCAGATTCAAGGTCTGCAAGAAGGAAGGGGGCATATTTGTTTGTTTGTTTGTTTATTATTCTTCAAATTTGTATCCCGTCTCTCCCACGACAAATGTGGCTCGAGACGGCTAACAACAATATAGAATATAGGGTTGCCGGAGGCCCTTGGCCAATGATGAGTGATGGGGGGGGGTAGGGTTGCCAGCTCCCGGTTGGGATTCTCCTGGAGATTTGGGGGTGGAACCTGGGAAGGGAAGGGACCTCAGGGGGTACAATGCCATAGATTCCACCCTCCAAAGCATCCATTTTCTCCAGGGGGACTGATCTCCGCAGTCTGGAGCAGAGCTGTAATTCTGGGGGATCCCCAGGTCCCACCTGGAGGCTGGCATCCTTAGTAGAATAACATGATTTAAAAGAAGTAAGAGAGCCAGCATGGTGTAGTGATTAAGATGACAGACTAGGACCTGGGGAAACCAAGTTTGAATCGCCGCTGTGCCATGGAAGATTGCTGGGTGACCTTGGGCCATCATGGTGTAGTGGTTAAGAGCGGTGGTATGGAGAGGTGGACTCTGATCTGCAGAACCGGGTTTTATTCCCCACTCCTCCACATGAGCGGTGGACACTAATCTGGTGAAACGGGTTGGTTTCCCCACTCCTCCACATGAAGCCTGTGGGTAACCTTGGGCTAGTCACAGCTCTCTCCAAATTCTCTCAGCCCCACCTACCTCACAGGGTTTCTGTTGTGGGAACAGGAAGGGAAGGTGATTGTAAGCCAGTTTGATTCTCCCTTAAGTGGTAGAGAAAGTTAGCATATAAAAACCAACTCTTCTTCTTCTTCTTCTTCTTCTTCTTCTTCTTCTTCTTCTTCTTCTTCTTCTTCTTCTTCTTCTAAAAGCAATGGTGTTTGTGTCAGGAGGCAGTAGATCTCCCGAAAAGAGGCGAGATCCCTGATTCTGCTTTCAGAAAGCCTATCATGTATGCAACACTTCATATATGCAACACGCTGTGCACTTTGACACCAAAAGAAAACCAAATAAAAGGTTAGCCAAACTGAAATCTGAATTACAGCTGTCTTGTATCCACGAAAAATAACTGCTGAGCAAGACGCTGAGTCAAGAACTTCATTTCGTGCAGAAGGAAAACATTTGTGTGTGTGTGCTTGGGAGGATAAAAACCAACTGGCCTACATACTTTTTTATTGATTTAAAATATTTTTAATGTGATTGACCAATATGAGAATGAGTCAATTTCTGCATGTGTTTGGAAAAAGGAGACCAGGGTGGTTCTACAGTCTTTTTGCGCTGCTCAGTCCTTCCTTTGCACATTCATCTGCATAAAGAATTATTTCAGAAGAGGATCCACACGTCCTTTGATACGGCAATATGGAAACGGTTCACCTTCTGGATTTTCCCAGCCGCATAGAGGGTGGTTCTGTTCCGATCATGTCTTCTGTTCATCGAGATCAATAAACCTGTGCAACTTTAAAAGAAAAAAGTATGCTGATTTGACCTATGATGTCATAGCACCATAGCACTGCTCTCCGATCCCCATCCTGTCAGGAAGCAGCAAATCTACTTATCCAGCACTCATTTCCCAGGGAGCATCTTCAGCAAGTCATGATGTATACCTATTCTCTACAGGATCAGAGGAGCATGCCGAATAAATTAGGTGCTGTGGAACACAGGCAGGATAATGCCCCTGCAGTCGTCTTGTTTGGGGGCTTCCTAGAGGCACCTGGTCGGCCACTGTGTGAACAGACTGCTGGACTTGATGGACTTTGGTCTGATCCAGGAGGGCCTTTCTGATGTTCTTATGAGATCTCAGAAGCTAATTAGGCTCGGCTCTGGTTAGTACTTGGATGGGAGACCACCACAGAAGTCCAAGGTTGCTACGATGAGTGATGATGATATTTTTATTTCCATGAAGGCACCATTGGAACTGCATTCAGACCTCACAACAAACCACCCCTTCTTTCCTTCCTCCCTTCATCTGTGGCTCCAATATTGCTAATTGCTCGATAGCACCAACTTGTTACAAACTTTAGCTGGCTCTTCTAAACATTGTGTAACTTAGTGCTACATTTTACTGCAGGGGTACGACAGCCGGATATGGCTTAACTGTCACTTGGTTGGGCTGGGCCATGCGTACCATAAAATGTAGTGCCAGGTAGCGGAGATACAAACTTTATAGAAAGCACATGATATTATTTTTACTTTAATTTTTACTTGAACACATGAAGCTGCCTTCTACTCAATCATACCCTTGGTCCATCAAAGTTGGTATTGTCTGCTAAGACCGGCAGCGGCTCTCCAGGGTCTCAGGCAGGGGTCTTTCACATCACCTACTTGCCTAGTGCCTTTAACTGGAGATGCCAGGGATTGAACCTGGGACCTTCTGCATGCCAAGCAGATGCTCTACCAACTAAGCTTAAAACAATAGCACTCTTATTTTCTTTTATTTAACAGTCTTTGATAAATGACACCTCGGGACAGGGGGTGGTGGCAGCTGCCTTGGCTGTCTTGCGGGCCGGATAACAGCACTCAAGGGGCCAGATCCCCTTGAGTGTACAGAGTGTACAGAGAGCTTTGAGTGCAGAGTGCGCAAGGCTATTGTGCACAGAAAAGCCCATCCAAACCTCTGTGTGCGCCAGGAACAAAATTGCTCGGACCCTTTTGTCTATTCAACTAATATACTTCATTTACTGTAGGAAATACATTTCTGGATAGGATAAAGTAAAATATAGTTCCCTATCTATCTATCTATCTATCTATTCTCTCTATTCTGGAGAGCCCCGTGGCGCAGAGTGGTAAGCTGCAGTACTGCAGTCAAAAGCTCTGCTCACAACCTGATTTCGATCCCGACGGAAGTCGGTTCTGGGTAGCCGGCTCAGCCTTCCATCCTTCCAAGGTCAGTAAAATGAGTACCCGGCCTACTGGGCGTCAAGTATAGATGACTGAGGAAGGCAATGGTAAACCACCCCGTAAACAGAGTCTGCCTAGTAAATGCTGTGATATGACATCACCCCATGGGTCAGGAATGATCTGGTGCTTGCACAGGGGACTATTTTTACCTTTATCTATTCTAACTAGGATGGAGGGAGACCCAGGACTTGCATCCTCCCCTCAAGGTGGCAAGATGGAGAAAAGTGTGTGCAGGTGGAGTAGAGTTATGAAGAAGCAGGAATGAAGGATGTTTCCCTGAGAACAGCAATCTGTATATCTAAGGATAGTTCAGAGCAGTAGAGAAAGGAAGATCATTTATGCATTGGTAGTTGGACTCATGTTCATCCCCTGTCAGACTCAGTTGTTCCTTGGAATTATGCATGAGTTTCCACCCATTAGAAATGACCTCGCTGCCAGCCCTCGCAATGTCTGGGTCTTCCCATTCCTCTGATAACACGACTCTTCCTTCTCCCCTTGAGCTCAGCCCGGTTGAAATCTCTGATCAGAAGGCAAAGCACGGGACACAGAAGCTTGCTTTCTCTCACAGCCAATCACAAAGCAGCGTCTAAAGAGGAGGGGATTGAAATACTTCCTGCTTCCTCAGAGCTCTTTCTGAGCAAAAGAAAGGCTTTTTAAAACCGAAGCTTGGATCGCCCCCCAACTTCCTTTCAGATTGCTCCGTTTTTTTGTTTTTTGTCCTTAAAATGCTTTTTTATGCAGTAATGGGGTTGGGGGGGGGGGTTCTCTCACAGTGAGCACTGTGAAGTAAGCCAATTACAAAGCAGCATTTAAAGGGGTGGGGACTTGATTTGAGCATGGAGACCGCTGGTGCATAGATTCCCAACAGGAAAGTGTGGGTCCGGCCAACAACCTCAGGTAAAACTCCCATGCATAAATAACCGATGCCCAATGTCTTGACCCCTCTGTCTCTCTGACTCACTAGTCTTGTCCCCCTCTGGAATCTGAGGTAAGAGACAGCACAAAGTCCTTCACTTCCAACTGGCAGATGTAATTAGATCAAGCATGTGAGAGACATGGTCTCTGGCAAGAATCCCGGATTATTCCCAGATGTAATTCGGCAATCATGTACACAAGGAGGCCCCTTTGCAAGCTGTGAACCACATGAACTGTCTTCTCTCTGAAGTCCATCTGTTTCAGCTTAAGACGAGGTTTCAATTAGATCTTTTCACTAGGCCCTGAGCTGTGTCAAACAGCTGTTGGCAACCCGCTCCTCGTTATTTACATAATGCGATGGCTTCCACTGGTTCCAGCCGGGGGCCTGCCGTGTCTTCGAGGAACGCAATCGCTGGCATCCCGGTCCCAGCACAAGTGTTCCAGGGCCCATCCCTGGATTTACCGAGATGAGCGCAATGCCACAGGAGAGGATGATGCATTCCCCCACCACGACGATGACAGCCATCTCTTCAACAATGATTTGAGCTTCTCATGGTTCATGCTGGGGCACATGTTCCCCATGTTCATCCCTCAGTTCTCAGACTCAGCAAAAACAAGTTCGGGAGAATGAGTGGGGGTTTGAGGGATTCCCTTTCTTCTCCTTCTGCAGAAATGATCTGTCAAGGGATCTGCTTTGCCTCCTTCAGACGAGCATTACACTACGTCATGCATTATATGTGTATTGGGGTCTTCTACAGAGCCAGCGTGGTGTAGTTGTTAAGAGCGGTGGACTCTAATCTGGAGAACCAGGTTTGATTCCCTGCTCCTCCACATGAGCAGTGGACTCTAATCTGGTGATCTACTATACACCCCTCTTCCATCTCATTGGGTCCAATCCCATCTCAAAATCCTCCATGGCTGCTTTTAATGTCAAAGAAAGAGGAAATCCTCTTGTGTCTAATTTGGGCCCAGATGAACTTCCATTGGTGAATAGAGGGGATTCTTGGTAGTGCTAAGTAAGCAGGATATTGCTCTTCAGTACAGAATTTCTCTAGAGAGCCAGCGTGGTGTAGTGGTTAAGAGCGGTGGACTCTAATCTGAAGAACTGGGTTTGATTCCCCACTCCTCCACATGAGCGGTGGACTCTTCTCTGGTGAACCGGCTTGGTTCACTCCTCCACCTGAAGCCTGCTGGGTGCCTTTGGGCTAGTCACAGTTCTCTCCGAACTTTCTTGGCCCCACCTGCCTCCAAGGTGTCTGTTGTGGGGAGAGGGAGGGAAGGTGATTGTTAGCCAGTTTGACACTCCTTAAAAGCAGTGAAAATCAGCATATAAAAACCAACTCTTGTTCTTATTGCACAGTCCCCATCCCTGTGGTCTCTTTCCCCAGGCATCTTGCCCCATTTAGAGCGAAGCCATCTTTCCTTTAGGGTTTGGGGATGCAAGCAGCCAGGCTGCCTGAAATGTATCTGTGCAGAAATGCCTTCCATCCAAGATTTCACCTCAAAACATTTCAAGTTTTGGAGCTGCTCCCCACACACTCTCCAAAAGGGATCCAAAAAAATCCTACTACGAGCAAAAGATTGATAAACAGAAAACTACATGGAAGGAATCACTGAGCTCTCATAAGTACCCATTATTCAAGTGCTTAAGATTATTCAAGTTTTTCCGGTAAGATAAGATAAGATAAGATAAGATAAGATAAGATAAGATAAGATAAGATAAGATAAGATAAGATAAGATAAGATAAGATAAGATAAGATAAGATGGACCTGTTTGGCAGAGGACAATAGCTTGTCTGCAATGTCTCACCTGAAAAAGTTTTCCAAGGCTCTGTACATCTTTTATGTACCATTTCAGATATCAGCATTCAGCTTTCTGTAATCCATCAGGCTCCCCCCCCCCGCCTCTTATTTTCATCCCAGACATTTATTTACTAGTCCCCGTGGTATGGTTCTGCTTTATTTATCATCATAACCTTCACTACAAAAAATGGACCATTGGATTTCATGTAGAATTTCACTTTCCTAAATGGTCCCTTTAAGAGAATTCACAAAAACAAATCATCTGTATTGGTCTCCTTTCTTTGGAGACATCTTAGATACAAGGGGCCACATCTTTAGCACACCTTGGTTTTCTACTGCCGTGCTGGGAAGTAGGGTTGCCAACCTCCGGGTATTAGTTGGAGATCTCCCGCTATTACAACTGATCTCCAGCCGATAGAGATCAGTTCCCCTGGAGAAAATGGCCACTTTAGCCATTGGACTCTATGGTGTTGAAACCCCTCCCCAAACCCTGACCTCCTCAGGCTCGAACCCAAAAAATCTCCCACTGGTGGTGAAGAGGGACCTGGAAACCCTATTGGGAAGTGTTTGAAGAGCACACCTAGGCAGTCTCACAGCATACCAGTCTGTTCCAGAGCAGGAGGAAAGCAAGCCAGCCCTCCCATGGCATTGTGGGATCATCTGTGGGGGATGGAATGGTGCCAAGACAGCTGAGCGGTGGGTGGTGGCTGATCTCTTCTCCAGTCTGGGACAGGATAAGAAGGTGGGACACTGCTATGCTGAAGCACTTGGGTGGTGGACAAGTAGGGTCACCAGCTCCAGGTTGGGAAATACCTGGAGATTTGGGGGGCGAAGGCTGAGGAGGGGAGGGACTTCAATGCCATAGAGTCCAATGGCCAAAGTGGCCAGGTGAACTGATCTCTATCGGCTGGAGATCAGTTGTAATAGCGGGAGATCTCCAGCTACTACCTGGAGGTTGGCAACCCTATGGACAAGGCCTTTCCCTATTGCCAGGTCCAGGGCAGGACTGGCAGGTGTGGCACCCCCTTCCAGCCTTGTCTTCTGACTTTCCATTGCTATTTCTTGCCTTGGCTAGTCCTAGTCCACAAGAGGCAGAGATAGGGTTGCCAGGTGCCCGCTGGTGGTGGGCAAACTCCTGGCAATTGCTCCCTCTGCCTGCCAACCACCTGAGGATCAGCGGGCAAATGTGCATGCACGCGTGCATATCACGCGCATCACTTCCAGTTTAGAACCGGACGTTCCGCCTCGCGAGGGGCCTTTACAAAGATTTCAGGATACCAGATTCCCTGGCCTGGATATAGGGTTGCCAACCTCCAGGTACTAGCTGGATATCTCCTGCTATTACAATTGAGAAAATGGCCACTTTGCCAATTGAACTCTAGGGCTCTGAAGTCCCTCCCCTGCCCAAACCCCGCCCTCCTCAGGCACCATCCCAAAAACGTCCTGCCGGTAGTGAAGAGGGACCTGGCAACCCTACCTGCATATTCATCAGGGACTTTTATGCAGGGATGTTTCCCTCGCAGTCTCCCTCCCCCAACTACTTCGGGGCTTTGTTTGGATTATGCATGCATTTCCCAACCTTCAGAGGTCACCTCGCTCTCCCCACAGCATCCAGAAAACATGGGGGAAATGTGTAGGTAGAGCGAGGCGACCTCTTATGTGCATAGGGTTACCAACCTCCAGGTACTAGCTGGAGATCTCCTGCTGTTTCAACTGATCTCCAGCTAATAGAGATCAGTTCACCGGGAGAAAATGGCTGCTTAGGCAATTGGGCTCTATAGCATTGAAGTCCCTCCCCTCCCCAAATCATGCCCTCCTCAGGCTCCGCCCCCCAAATCTCCAGATATTTCCCAACCCAGAACTGGCAACCCTATATGTGTACCACCTTGGGGTCCCTGATCGAGTGGAAAGGCAGCATAAAATTTTAATGAATTAATCAATATATAGAATTGGCTCTCGGCATCCCATTGTTGTATCATCTTTCTCTCATTCTCCCTATTTCTAGTACATCATTGGAGAAGGTAGTCGAACATCCTGATGAATGGTTTACTAGATTTTCTTCATTTTTGTTCTAAGTAACATTATCGCATGCCTGACGTCTCTATGTCGGGTGATTTCAAGCCAATCGTTTCTGACAGCTGTAACCAAAAGAGCTGATTTTTGCAAGAAAATAAACCTCTCGTGTTAGCAATTTTTCCAGACAGGCTGCCTATAATTACAGAGCTTGCCTTTTTTCTGTTTATTAACATTTGTTTTCCAGCTAATCTTACATTATAATTTTAAATCGTTTAAAAGTGAGTCAAAGGGAATCAATCCAGAGTTGCTTTTGGACAAAACCAACCATGACTTATGTGTGGAAAAAAACTCTGAACATTTGGTTTTCTCCTGTTAGCTAAGCTCTATAAAAGAGAGCAATTTGCATTGTTCCTTTAGAATCGAATGAATGTTTGAAGGATTTAGTCATTTACAGTCTAGCAACTAGTTAACTGATTGTAGTCGTGCCTATTCCCATAGTAGAAGCATTTTGTTTTTGGAGCTGAGATGCTTTCCACCAGGAAGAAATTCAACAGGCGCAGCCCTTTCAAGGGATGAAAATGGTGTGGCATGAAATCCTTTACTTGTATATCTGACACACATATGACTGACACACATATGACACACATATGCACAGGAATTTTTACATTAAAGGTATTTGGGTACCCTGAAAACATGTCTTTGACTGAAGGATTGGGGCCCACAAATGGGTGTTACCCTGACTAGGGTTATGCAAAAAAAAAAAAAAAAAAGTAAATTTCGAGTTTGGGTTTATTTGGCCTGATTTTTTTTTTTGGTAAACCCAAAATAAGCCGAATACCCATAACGGTAAACATGGGTATTCGGCTTATTTCTGGATATATCGGTATGCACAACCCTAACCCTGACCCCTGTCAAGTCATACCATTTTTTCATGGTGTTTTGTTTTTTTAAGAAAAGGAGGTGAGAAAAGAAGAAAAATGGAGAGAAAGAACATAAAAGTGCATACTAGAATTCCCTTATCTTCAATAGCTGGGCAGAAAAAATATTTCCCCCCCTAAGTTCAACTTATTTTGTTTGCCTCTTGTGCAAAACTTCCATGTTCCAATGCAATGATTAGAACTACGGATGCCTTTCACTCTTTTTCATTTGGTCACCCTAAAGATATAACGAGGGGGGGAAACCATATATATGTGGTTTAAAAATATGAATTGGGGGCAATGTTACAGTCAGGGATGACTTTGAATTTCTCTCCTCTGACTTTTTGAGAGAAAAATCGACCTTCCATTCTCCCTTGTGTGAATCAAAGTTGGGTTGACTCTATTTTTCCCCCTTTTCTGTTTCTGAACATTAAAATCCCTCCATAAAATGTTTTCAGCATTGATCGTTTCAATAAATCAGCATGATACATATATGTGCCAACAAAGCAAAGCAGAACACAAGTTAGGGTTGTCAATCAGTCCCACCTTATGGGGTTTTCTCAGCAAGAGATTAGCAGAGGTGGTTTGCCATTGACTTCCTCTGCATAATCGCCCTGTTTTTCCTTGGTGGTCTCTCATCCAAATACTGACCTTGCTTAGCTCCGATAAGATCAGGCTAATCTGGGCTATTAAGGCTGTCCCTTTGTTTGTTTATAGTCCACTTTTCTCACTTGGACTCAAGGCTGCCATTTTCTCCAGGGGAACTGATCTCTATCCCCTGGAAAATTAGTTGTAAGGAGCAAGAGACCTCCAGCCACCACTTGGAGGTTAGCAATCCTAGAGCACTTTCACCCTATAAACCTCCCAGGGTTGCCAACTCAAGCTTGGGAAAGTCCTGCAGATTTGGGAGCAATGCCTGAGGAAGGTAGGTTTTAGGGAAGGGAGGAAACTCAGTGGAGTTGTGATGTCACGCTTGGATGTGATGTCACTGTTCACACCGTTCCATAGTCCTCTGTGCCCCAGGCAGGATTGCCAGCTTCCAGGTGGGGCCTGGCGATCTCCCAGAATTACAATTGATCTTCAGCCAACAGAGATAAGTTTGCCCGGAGAAAATAGCTGCTTTGTAGTGTTGCCAGAGGTCCTTCTTCGCCACCGGCGGGAGGTTTTTTGGGCGGAGCCAGAGGAGGGCGGGGTTTGAGGAGGGGAGGAACTTCAATGCCATAGAGTCCAATTGCCAAAGCAGCCATTTTCTCCAGGAGAACTGATCTCTAACGGCTGGAGATCAGTTGTAATAGCAGGAGATCTCCAGCTAATACCAGGAGGTTGGCAACACTACTGCTTTACGTGTGGACTAGATGGCATTATACTCTGCTGAGGTCCCTCACATCTGCAAAACCTGCCCTCCTCAGAAAATTTCCAGGAATTTCCCAATCCCGAGTAGTAAACCTAACTTCAGGAGCAGCATTTTAGGGGCAAATTCCCCAAAAGGGATTCAGCAGACCTTGTTTCTGCCCAAAGCAAACAGATCTTCGAGGCTGTCTTCATACAGCTTCTAAATCTGTATCTGACTTCTAATGGTTGCCAAATCTAAACTCTGTAGAAACAGGAGTATGTTTAACTACCTTTGTGAAGCAGTAGAAACCAACCAGCGTCCAAGACAAATGATGCTTACCCGCCTTTTTCTTCCAGGGTTGCATAGCAATCTTAAAATATATTTTAAAATTATATGCCCTTTACAATTGTGTGACCCTACAAGAAATACCATATCAGGATATATGAGGGTGTGTATAGCTGGAAATGCCAATATGTACATTATTACCTGGCAAAACATGGGATATAACTTTTATAGCTTGCTAATGGTTTCTGCTTGTTCTTAGTTCTTTCTGGAGTGTCCATATTTCAGGGGCTCTGTCTGTAATAAGATAAAACCTATTGGAGACTGAAATTCATTGGTGCTAATTTAAGAAATGAGGCTTTTTAACAGTAAAGGAGAGTTCTATATATTTATTTATCTAGGAAAATATTTATGATGCCACTCCAGAGAATCAGCTCTTAGTAGGGTTGCCAACCTCCAGGCAATTAGAAACAAAGAGGATAACCTATGCTGGAACTAGTGGAGACTGATGGAGAAGGCAGCACGTGGCTCAATAGTAAAATTAAAGTAAACCTAAATTGGGATATATATATGAAAAGAACTGCATTAATTCTAAACCAAAACAATTTTAAATCACCAACATCAAATAATTAGCATACATCAAATAATGCACAGGAGCTTGAGGGGGGTCATATAATCTGTGTTGGAATGCACACGGAAACCTCAAACTACAAACAAGGCGAATAAGGATACAATGTATACAATGTTACAATGTATAAGCCTCAAACAAACTGAAAAAAATGGATACAGTAAAGAAAAGTTGAAACAAGCCTCACCAGGCTTATATACAATGTATTTAAAGGTGGAAGCAAAAGCCTCACTGGGCTGAAGCCTCACCGGGTTTCCCTCTTGGAAGAGAAAAATAATTTACAAAGCAGTGGGTAAGCTTTGGCATTCCACTTGGTCATCATTGTTTTTTAAGCTAGTATGATTTCTTTACTACAAGCCTCTGTTTATTATATTTAGATTCATTGCAACTTCAGTGAATGAATGGTGGTTCCTTTAATCCATTACGGTTGGCAAGCTAATGAAGGATTTCGAAAAGCGTCCTTGCTTTGTACCCACCTGTTCATCCACCGGCTCAGGTTTTCTTTGTGTTGAATTATGGACTATGACTTTGAGCTTTTGCACCAATTATTTCATTTGTTCTTTATAATAACAGCCCGGTGAGGCTTTTGTTTCCACCTTTAAATACACTGTATATAAGCCTGGTGAGGCTTGTTTCAACTTTTCTTTACTGTATCCATTTTTTTTTAGTTTGTTTGAGGCTTATACATTGTAACATTGTATACATTGTATCCTTATTCGCCTTGTTTGTAGTTTGAGGTTTACGTGTGCATTCCAACACAGATTATATGACCTCCCTCAAGCTCCTGTGCATTATTTGATGTATGCTAATTATTTGATGTTGGTGTATTAATATTGTTTTGGATTAGAATTAATCACCCTTGCAGTTCTTTTCATACATATAACCCAATTTGGGTTTACTTTAGTTTTACTATTGAGCCACGTGCTGCCTTCTCCAACAACCTCCAGGCAATAGCAGAAGATCTCCTGCTATTATCACTGATCTCCAGGCGATAGAGATCAGTTCACCTGGAGAAAATGGCTTTGGCAATTGGACTCTATGGCATTGAAGTTCCTCCCCTCCCCAAACCCCACCTCCTCAGGCTCCGCCCAAAAAACCTCCCGCTGATTGCAAAGAGGGATCTGGCAACCCTAGCTCTTAGGTAGAGTTGCCAGCTTCAAGTTGGGAAATACCTGGAGATTTGGGGGTTGGAGCCTGGGGAGGGCAGGGTTTGGGAAGGGGAAGGACCTCTGCAGGGTATAATGCCATAGACTCCACCCTCCACCACCACCACCCAAAGCAGTCATTTTCTCCGGGGGAATTGATCTCTGACATCTGGACATTAGTTGTAATTGTGGGAGATCTCCAGGCCCCATTTGGAGGTTGGCAACTCTAATATAACATAACTCCTTGGGGGGCCCCCAAATCTCCAGGTATTTCCCAACCCAGAGCTGGCAACTGTATGTGTATACCAGCTGCAACAGGGTAGTAGCTGAGTACTGAGAAGGAACCAAAGACACATAAGAAAAGCAACAGAAGCGGTTGGTGAGGGCACAGATTGTGATAAGAGGCACACCACCAACCAGCTGAGAGATCAGTATGAGGGGATAGGATGGGAGTCTCAGTGGGTTTGCCAACCTCCAGGTGGTGGCTGGAGATCTCCTGGGATTACAACTGATCTCCAGGTGACAGAGATCAGTTCCCCTGGAATAAATGACCACTTTGGAAGGTGGACTCTAAAGCACTATTCCCTGCTGAGGTCCCACCACTCCCCAAACCCCACCCTACTCAAGTTCCGCCTCCAAAATCTCCAGGTATTTTCCAATCTGAAACTGGCAACCCTAGGTCTCAGCCACCTGTGGCCAGAAATGGAGAAATACTGGAGAACAGTCCAGCTGAGAGACACGGAGAACCAGAGACTGCACCAAAGACATGCCTTGAGACAGAGGGGAAAAGAAAACAGGAGGGCAGTTGACAGAGGTCGCACCAGAACCTGAACACACTCAAAGTCAGCATGTTATTAAGAGACCAGAACACCAGTGGTGAAGAGGGACTTGGCAACCCTAAAGTCCACTGAAGTCAATGGGCTTACATGGATCGCCCTGTAAATAGCTTTTTAGTCAGATTATGTTTCATACTTGTCAAAATAAATCTTCCCATCACAATGAAAAAGAACATCTTTTGGGAATTGTATTTCTAACAAGTAGAATTTTTGGCCTAGTTTTATTTCTGATTAGGTTCCTGGAATCATGTTGTGAACACATTCCAGGGAAAACTTCTTTTAAAATAGGATGGTTTGAATGTTCTTTGCAAGAGGAAAAGAACTCTTCAGCCATTTATGCATTGGAGGTTTTGCCTTGGATTTGCCACTCTCTAGATGCACATTTTCCTCATCCGAATTCTCAAAACTCAAAAATGAGCCCCCATGCAGAGTTTTGAGAATTTCGATGGGGAGAATGTGCATCTAGAGAGCAGCAACTCCAAGGCAAAACCTCCTGTGCTCCATTCATTTGTTTTGCAGTGAGCCAGCAAATTTCTACCACTGACCTTAATCCTTTCAAGAATGACAGAACCTAATCGGAACAAGAACCGACATCCGTGTAATATTTTATTCTTTTATTTAAAACATTTATCATTCACCTTTCTCCCTTGCAGAACTCAAGACGGCTTACAATATAAACCAAACCTTATATTAAAAAAAAAAAAAACACACACACAGGAAAGACAACAATTAAGAAACCCATAAAAGTCACAGTTTTAAAACTCCAATGAAGACTGTGAGTAATAAAAACTAGCAGTGCATTCCTGAGAGGCCTTGCCAAAACCTCCTCACGCCATTAAAAATCTCGCCCGGGAGATCTCACCCAAAAAAAGGTGGGGCTCCCCCCCAGCCCGGCACCAAAACGCCCCGGGAACGCCTCCCAGGATGCCAGAATGCCCTGGGGACACCTCCCGGGATGCCAGCACGGCTTTGACGGCGTTCGGACGCCAGCAGAAGGCCCCGTTGGCATCCCGGGGTGGTGCTGCCCCAGTAGAAGCCAGCGCCCGAGCCTTCCCACTGGAGTTCGGGCCATTAACGCCAGCATAAGTTGCCCAGACGCCAGCATGGGGGCCCTGGATGCTGTCGCAGCGCCTTCCTGGCCTCCTAAGGGCTTTCGCCCTTAGAGCTCAGGAATGCACTGTAAATCAATTAAATGCCCTTTTCACTGGGGATGACAAAAACGACACAAAACATGGGGCAAGCTTTGGAGCTCATCAAATCTCTTCATCAGACTGGATGTTACAAATTTGGGGAGGGAAACGGAGGGGGAGGAGCAGATTTTTCCAGGTCCAGATCTTAAGACCTGTATCACACCAGCATTTGGTGCAAGTTGCTGAGTAGACCCATCCTGGCCAAGTGTAAACTAGACAAGCTTATATATGAGTGTGACAGGATAGCTGAAGAGAGGACTTCTCCCTTTGAAACTGGCAACTTATAGCTATTTATCACATCAGCTGGAAAAGGACATAGTGATGTTTGTGGCAACCGCAAGAGAATCATGGGCATTTTTTTCGTTATTAAAAAAGGGTGGGGGAAAACAAATCTTGAACTCCCAATGTCATTAGTGCATTTTAGGTTTATCTGGGCTTTTATTCCAAGGAGCTGGGTACATTCCCCTAACTTGCATAGCAGTTTCCATTTTCAGAGTTGGCAATTTCAGTATTTCTACGCAATAGGGTTGCCAACATCCAGGTAGGGCCCGGAAATCTCCTGGTATTACAGTTGATCCCCAGACTACAAAGATCAGATCCCCTAGAGAACATAGCTGCTTTGGAGGATGGACTCTATGGCACTGGGCCCTGATGGGGGTCCCTCCCCCACAAAAAACCACACTCTACCTCCAAACCCTCCAGGTATTTCCTAATCCAGAGTTGGCAACCTTACTACATAACAATGGGCAGCATCCTATCATGTGGGTACAGAAGGCACAAAGTTTTCCCATGTTCCACCCCCACACTGCAGTTTCCTCCAACCCTTAGAAAGGTCACTTTCAGGGTCACCGGATCCATGCAGAAGATGAGCCATGAGTAAGGTTGCCAGGTTCCTCTTTGCCACTGGTGGGAGGTTTTTGGGGCGGAGCCTGAGGAGGGCGGGGTTTGGGGAGGGGAGGGGCTTCAAGGCCATAGAGTCCAATTGCCAAAGCAGCCATTTTCTCCAGGTGAACTGATCTCTATCAGCTGGGGATCAGTTGTAATAGCAGGAGATCTCCAGCTACTGCCTGGAGGTAGTATATGCCCAGTGGTTTACTGGCTGTATTACTTTGAGCCATCTTGTTTTGTTAATGGCTGAATATGTACTGTATTTCCTGGTTCCCATCCTGGGATGGGAAAGGGCAGGTATAAATTGAATAAAATAAATAAATGAAATAGGTCATGAGGCTCTCTGGCTGACTGTTTGTAATATAAGGCCTGTCTTTGTTGGTACTGTCTCCTCAGTTCACAGCGGGATTTCCCAGTAAACTCTGGCTATAGTCATCTTCCACTTGTGGGTAAAGGGGTCTTGGTTCTTCTGCTCAACAATCATTGTGCTAGATTTGGGTTTGGACCTTGAGATGGAGTGTCTCTATGATCTAGGAGTGCTAGCTATGGGTCTGCCCCCTCAGTGCTTGCTTTTCTTAAGGGTTCCTTAACTGTTTTTACGGCTGACTCAGCTTTGCCATTCCTTTGAAGATATCCAGGTAAAGATGTAATGTGATTAAAATCCAACTCCTTACTGAATTTCTGGGATTCCTTCCCTTCACACTGGGCTGTATTGCTGGAGCAGACTGCATCTGGTATCCCATAGCATGCAAAATATGCTTTTATCTTGGGTATCATGGTTCTGGCTAAAATATCTGGTAAGTAGTTCACCTCCTAAAAATTTGAAAAAGTAGTCTACGATAATGAGGTATTTCTCTGGAATGTCATGCTGTACTAATATTTATTTAGGTTGATGATCTTCCCAAGATCTACACACATCACTTTTCTCCAAGAAAGACTTTAATTGCTCATTCCTGGCCAATAAATGGCTTCCCTGAACCATGACAGACATTTTTCAATTCCCAGTTGAGTGTACGTTGTGCATGGTTTCTCTCCTAAGAATAGGGTTGCCAACCTCCAGGTGGTGGCTGGAGATCTCCCGCTATTACAGCTGATCTCCAGTCAACAGAGATCAGTTCCTTTGGAGAAAATGGCCATTTTGGCAATTGGACTCTATGGCACTGAAGTCCCTCCCCTCCCCAAACCCCGCCCTATGCAGGCTCCACCCCCAGCATCTGCAGGTATTTCCCAACCCAGAGCTGGCAACCCTACCTAAGAGCTTCCGGTATCACTGCCCTTTCTCCTCTGAAGATGATGCCGTTCTGTATACAAAGCTTATCCGGAAGCAAGATGTTATTTCTTTTGGAACATGGTCTTTTGTTTCTGGCCATCCTTGCAATATCATATCATCCTTGCATACTCTCTGGAGGATGTTATTGTATTCTGTTCGCTGTTGAATTTCCCTCAGCCTTTCCTGTGAAATGGGCTGTTAGCAGTAGTAAAAGAAGAAGAAGCAGCAGCAGCAGCAGCGTTGGTATATGCCGACTTTCTCTACCACTTAAGGGAGACTCAGACCGGCTTAAAATCACCTTCCCTTCCCCTCCCAACAACAGAAACCCTGTGAGGTAGGTGGGGCTGAGAGAGCTCTAAGAGAATTGTGACTAACTCAGGTCACCCAGCTGGGGGAACCAACCCATTTTACCAGATTAGCCTCCTCTGCTCATCTGCAGGAGTGGGGAGTCAAACCCAGTTCTCCTCCACATGGCTGGAGAACTCTAATCTGGTCAACTGGGTTCGATTCCCCACTCCTCCAGATGAAGCCTTCTGGGTGCCTTGGGCCAGTCACAGTTCTCTCCAAACTCTCTCAGCCTCACCTACCTCACAAGGTGTTTGCTGTGAGGAGCGTAAGGGAAGCTGATTGTAAGCTGGTTTGAGACTCCTTAAAGGTATAGAAAATTGGAGTATAAAAACCAACTCTTCCTCTTCTTCATTCCTTGGTGCCATTTTACCCCTGGCTAGCAAAGGACCCAGTTATTAGAGGCTAAATGTAACACTTTAAGTTGGACCCAGATGCTGGAATATTGATTTAATTCACATTTGGAAGTATCCTCCTTGGTCAAGAGCCATTGCGTTTGATTGCTTGATTAATAGCCCCTCGTGTTGTGTAAAGGAATTTGTCATTTGTCCCCAATAATTGACTTATTGCAATAGCTCGTACATCTTGGCAGCATTGCAAAGTTCATGTATCCATGCAATACTGGAAAGTATATTCTCCTCCGGTGTTACAAAGAGTAATGAAAATATATCGAATCCTTGGTTTTTCGTTCAGCATGCTCTAATGAACATGGCTATCCTGTTAGGAAAATATTATTTAAAATAATATTTTAAGCAGGGCCTGAGCCATCATGCGCAAATGTATTCTCCATTCTTATACTGCTTTCACCACTGTTTACGCTATAATTTTTTTCTCAGCCGAGGTACCAGAACAGCATCACTTTACAATAGGTTTCCTTTAAATTTACATTCAGAGAAGGAGACTCAGGGAAACTATCCTAGACTGCTGGCCATATTTCATTTGAAATAATTTCTGTCTGGCCATATATATTTTGTTTTAGGAGGCTCACAAAGGAACAGCAGAAGACTTTAGAATGTGGACATGCATGCAATTCTTTATCAGAAGAACTATGAAGGAAAATTTTGCAATAATTTGTTATTGAGGTTCCTTTTCTTTTGTTTTGTTTTCTTTTCCAGTACATGGTACAGCAGGGGTGTCAAACATTAGGCCCGAGGGTCGGATCCAGCCCCTTGAGAGCTCTTATCCAGCCCGCGAGCCAGTCGAGGCAGCCACCCCCCGCCACTCTCAATCTGGGCTGGAGAGGCATGGCCCGACCTGACCAAGTGACATTTATGTCATACCTAGGGTTGCCAACCTCCCAGTACAAGCTGGAGATCTCCTGCTATTTCAACTGATCTCCAGCCGATAGAGATCAATTCCCCTGGAGAAAATGGCCGCTTTGGCAATTGGACTCTATGTAGGGTTGCCAACTGCCAGGTAGTAGCAGGAGATCTCCTGCTAATTCAACTGATCTTCAGTCGATACTCAGATTACCTGGAGAAAAATGGCCGCTTTGGCCATTGGACTCTATGGCATTGAAGACCCTCCCCTCCTCAAACCCCGCCCTCCTCAGGCTCCACCCCAAAAATCTCCCACCAGTGGTGAAGAGGGACCTTGCAACCCTAGTCATATCTGGCCGTTGTAACAATTGAGTTAAACACCCCTGTGGTACAGGATTTCTGCAATGAATTCATGCATTTTCTTATAATCTGTGTGTCGAAAACTGCAGAAAGAAAAGACCTTTTCCCTTCTCCTTTAATTCACCTTTATCTATTTTCTTTAATCTATTTTACCCTTGTTCATTTTTGGTTGCAAAAAAACCTGCGGTCTTTACAACGCGCAGTACACTGAAAACATTCTTGGGGATATAGCTACAGAAAGGGTAAGCATGCCAGACCAAATGTAAACAGCACATTTGCTAGAAACGTAAGCCAAGCTCTTTATGAGTCAAAGAAAAAATGGGTTAATAGGATGGCTAAGATCCTGTGCTACTGACCCAGAAAAGAGGGGAGACTTTTTCCTCTATCATTGCAGCTGGGGCGTGGGGAAATATTTGCACGATGTTCAGCAACTGTGTAAACCAATATCTCTTGCTTAACCCTCCCTTAGAAATGCCTACTTTTAAGGACTCGGGATATTATATTACCACAGTAAATATGCCTGGAGAATCGTTGCTCTACAAACAGGTCACTGGCCAAATAAATTAATCATTGGAGGGCATAGTTTTTGAAAACACTGGCTCCTTGAGCCAGAAGGCTAGAGATGGAAAAGGCCTATTCCATCAGAAAGTTTATCTGTGGGACCAGGGTGTGACAAGTTTCTATTATAGAGTGATTTGTACTCTTGGGAAGCCTATTTTCCTGCATCCTGAAAACCCTAGCTTTTATCATTTGATAGGGTTGCCAACCTCCAGGTACTAGCAACCCTATCGGGACCCCATAAAATCAGATCCCTTGACCCAGTCTTCACCAAACTTTGGGGTTCATGCAAGGAGAGTCCCTTGAAGCTATCCTGAAAATTTGGAAACTCTACCTCCAAAAATGATTTTTCAGTGTAAGGATGTGTCACTGGTCACCAAGACTAAATTAATTCATGCCATTGTATTATCTATTACCATGTATGGGTGTGAAAGCTGGACAGTGAAGAAAGATGATAGGAAGAAAATAGTTTCCTTTGAAATGTGGTGTTGGAGGAGACTATTATGGATACTGTGGACCACCAAAAAAACAAATCAGTGGGTTATACGTAGATCAAATCAAGCCTGAACTGACCCTAGAAGCTAAAATGACTAAACTGAGGCTATTGTATTTTGATCACATTATGAGACAACAAGACAGTCACTGGGAAAGACACTGGGAAAGACACTGGGAAAGACAATCATGCTAGGAAAAGTTGTGGGCAGCAGGAAAAGAGGAAGACCCAACAAGAGATGGATTGACTCAATAAAGGAAGCCACAGCCCTCAATTTGCAAGATCTGAGCAAGGCTGTCAAAGATAGGACATTTTGGAGGACTTTCATTCATAGGGTATCCATGAGTCGGAGGCGACTTGACGGCACTTAACACACACACATACCTCCAAAAATGCTTCCACAGGAGCTTTGAAAAAAATCCCCATAGACTTCAATTCAACTGAATTTTTTGGTAAACCTGGAAATAAAGCCAAATACCATATTTAACGGTATAGGTTATTTCAAGTTTACCAGAACAAAATCAGGCCGAATAAACCCAAACCCAAAATTTACTGAATTTTACAAGCCTATGAACCACACACGGACCCTCTTTGCCTTCTGCCTTTTAGCCTCCTAATGGCTTCAATGGAGCTTCGGATGCAGGCAGTGGTGTCAGCATATGCTGAGGTGGGGCAGCCGCCAGGGATCCACCACAGCACTGTGTGATTGGAGGTAAGCTGTGGCAGCCAATTATTGTCTGGCTTAGCCTCCTGTGGCAGCCATTTTGTGGCAGTCCACCATGTAGGGTTGGGAAATACCTGGAGATTTGGGAGGGGCAGAGCCTGAGGGTGGGGTTTGGAGAGGGGAGGGACTTCAGTGCCATAGAGTCCAGTTGCCAAAGCGGCCATTTTCTCCAGGTGAACTGATCTCTGTTAGCTGGAGATCAGTTGTAATAGCAGGAGCTCTCCAGCCACCACCTGAAAAAAAAACATTTTTTTAAAAAAATTGCATGGCAAATCTCATGCCCTGGCTCTGCCCACTTTCTAAAAAGAATTAGAGTTGGTTTTTATATGCCGACTTTCTCTACCACTTAAGGAAGAATCAAACCGGCTTACAATCATCTTCCCTTCCCCTCCACACAACAGACACCTTGTGAGGTATGTGGGGCTGAGAGAGTTCTAAGAGTGGTGTGACTAGCTCAAGGTCACCCAGCTGGCTTCATGTGTAGGAGTGGGGAAACCAACCCAGTTCACCAGACTAGCGTCCACCGATCTCCGGAACTCGCCAAATTCGGTGCGCTCTTTCCCCGCCTTTTTTTGAGTTCGGTTCCATCCGAACTGAAAACCCCCGAATCGGGGAAAATTCGGCTGTTTGTTCGGTTCAGTTGCCTAACTGGCAACCAAGATCAGGTTAATTCATGCCATCGTATTCCCTATTACTATGTATGGGTGTGAGAGCTGGACAATGAAGAAAGCTGATAGGAAGAGAGTAGATTCCTTTGAAATGTGGTGTTGGAGGAGAGTGATACGGATACCCTGGACTGCCAAAAAAAACCAAATCAGTGAGTTCAAGATCAAATAAAGCCTGAACTGACCCTAGAAGCTAAAATGACTAAACTGAGGCTGTCATAACTTTGGACATATGAGAAGACAAGAGTCACTGGAAAAGACAATCATGCTGGGAAAAGTTGAAGGCAGCAGGAAAAGAGGAAGAGCCAACAAGAGATGGATTGACTAGATAAAGGAAGCCACGGCCCTCAATATGCAAGGATCTGAGCAAGGCTGTTAAGGATAGGACACTTTGGAGGACATTGATTCATAGAGTCGCCATGAGTTGGAAATGACTTGACGGCACTTAACACAACACACACACTGTAATATTCTTTTTTTATTATTTAACTTTATTAAGAAACAATAATAGAGGAAACACAAAAGAAAAAAATTAAGTTACAATTGAGATACTAAATGTCAAATTTCTCCACTGAGACTTTCAAACTATACAAAGAATAGTCGTATCTTCTCAATTTATGTTGACTTCCCAAGCTTATTCTGGTTGATATTTATCTGTCTCGATTATATCACGCATTTTATGAATTACTCTATATTAAAACAATTGTGAATAGAAAAAACTGTCATAATAAACCAATACCTAAATAAAATTTGTCTTAAGACTCATAAATTTGTGTAGTCCAATCATATTTTCAAACCATATTTTAAGTTGATATAATTTTGAAATGGCATCCATGTTGAGTCATATTTATCCAAGTTTTTATCCTCGTAAAGAGCAGTCAATCTAGCGGACTCTTTGTAATTCAAAAGTTTAAAGATCCAATCTTCCTTTAAAGATCCAATCTACACTGTAACATTCTTAAACATGGGGCTGCCCTTGAAGACAGCTCAGAGGCTTCAATTCGGTAGGTCCCTTTCGTATGGGCTGTTTGACCCATTTTGGTTTCTGAAGGCAAGTGGGATTTTCTAAATGTTACACACACCTTAAGGATAAAACGCTGTCCTCCCAGAGTTAATAAAGCCTTAATCCAGACTTTCCAAAAGCTGTTTTGATTTGGGGGTTTTTTTTTTGTTCTTGCACTTTATCTCTTAGGTGTGTGAAACATTTTTAAAAATCTGCTTCCTTACATTGTATGCAGTTTTTTCTTTGGGCCCTAGGGTTGACAAGTCCTTGCTGGCAACTGGTGGGAGCTTCCTGGGGTTGGGCCGATACGACCCGGAAGTGACACAGATGCTCTAGTGATCTCCTCTGAAAACTCTGTGATTTCCATAGAGTTTGGGGGGTAGTGTGCTAGAGCGTCTGCCCCAAAAACCTTCCGCCAATGGCAAAGAGGGACCTGGCAACCCTAAACCACTTCTGGTATGGTTGCCAACCTCCAGGTACTAGCTGGAGAACTCCTGCTATTACAACTGACCTCCAGCCGATAGAGATCAGTTCCCCTGGAGAAAATGGCCACTTTGGTAATTGGGCTCTATGGCATTGAAGTCCCTCCCCTTCCCAAACCCTGCCCTCCTCAGGCTCCGCCCCAAAAACCTCCCGCTGGTGGCGAAGAGGGACCTGGCAATCCTAATTCTGGATAAACCAGATTTTTGGAGGTGATTGCTAGAGGGTCCACATCCAGGTCAGCAGAGCACCAAATAACCCAATGGTCTGATTCAGGATAAGGCAGCTTCAAGTATACCCGGAGGAAATCTAAAAATTGACTCTTTGTCATTATATTGGCATGAGTCTGCTAGGGCTTTCTGCCCAGTTTTAGGCCCGTCCCTTTATAACTAGAAAGGTCACAATGAAATCCCTTAAGCAAACGCAACTGCATCGCCCTCAGATTCTCCCATCCCATTCTTCTCGTGATCCAAGCTGAATATTTTGGCTTACTTCTATCAACTATGATAAATAAGCCGCTGCTAGGATATATATTATTCCGTCACTGCCATAAAATATCTAGTCATATAGCGCATGTTTCATTTAAAAGCGGTTGGGCTGGTCTCAGTTTGAGCCAGTCAGTTACTTCAGTGCTAAATCAATGTAACGTTGAAAAAGTGGGCTATTAATAATCATAATCCCTGTGAAGGATCACTTCCTGATTGCATAATCTTACAAGAAGTAGTAGGGATTCATCTTTTTTTCTTACCTTCTATGTACTGTAGAGAGCCAGTGTGGTGTGGTGGTTAAGGTGTTGGATTAGGATTTGGGAAACCCAGGTTGGAATCCTCACTTTGCCATGGAAGCTTGCTGGGTGACCTTGGGCCAGTCACACACTCTCAGCCTTGACCCTGACTAGGGTTGCCACTGTTGGAAGTGACAAGACTAGTGAGTCAGAGAGATAGAGGGGACAAGATACTGGGGCATCCTTTCTCTACTGCTCTGACCTATCCCTTTGATATGTAGATTGCTACTCTTAAGGAAACTTCCTTCCTTCCTGTTTTTCTTCCCCACCTCCTCACACACACTGGCACTCTTCTCCATCTTGCCACCATGTGGGAAGGACACGTGTCCTGGATCTCCCTCCATCTTAGCTAGTTAGAATAGATAGGCAACTATACTTTTCTCTATCCTATCCAGAACTGGATTTCCTGCAATAAATGAAGTATATTCGTTAAATAGACAAAAGTCTCCTAGCAATTTTGTTCCTGGCACACACAGAGGTTTGGATGGGCTTCTCTGCACACGACAGCCTTTGTGCACTCTGCTAATTTAACAGGGATTTGGGCATAACAGCCCTCACAATCCAACAATCCAACCGCCTGGTCCCTCTTTGTCACTGGCGGGAGGTTTTGGGGGCAGAGCCTGAGGAGGGAAGGGTTTGGGGAGGGGAGGGACTTCAATGTCATAGAGTCCAATTGCCAAAGCAGCCATTTTCTCCAGGTGAACGGATCTCTATCGGCTGGAGGTCAGTTGTAATAGCAGGAGATCTCCAGCTCAGCCCTAGACTTCCTTGGTGGTCTCCCATCCAAGTACTATCCAGGGCCGACCCTGCTTAGCTTCCAAGATCTAACAAGATCAGGCTAGCCTGGACCATCCCAGTCAGGGCATAATTAAGTGCCTTCAAGTTGCAGGTGACTTATGGCGACCCTGTAAAGTTTTCGAGGCAAGAGACGAACAGAGGTGGTTTGCCGTTGCCTTCCTCTGCAACCCTGGACTTCCTTGGTGGTCTCCTTTCCAAGTACTAACCATGATCAACCCTGCTTAGCATCCATGCTCTGGCAAGCTAGGGCTAGTCTAGGCTTGAGGCATATGTTTATAAGAAATACCTCTGCAGAATTGTAGATTAGCAGAATCGTAGCTGTACGCTTACTAACAGTGCGATCCTAAACAGACTTACACCCTTCTAAATCCATTTAAATCAGTTGGCTTAGAAGGGTGTATCTCCATTTAGGATTGTACTGTAAATCACAGTATTATAATTGCACAGACCTTGTTTTAGATTTATTTGCAAACAGTGTGAATGTTATCTATATTATGGTTATGTACTGAACATCTGAAGACACGTCCTACAAGCAGCCTTCAGCCTACACTAAGTTTAATTTAAAATCAGCCTTTGTTTGGACAGCTTGTGTTGGATGCAAGCCAGTGTATATACTAAAGTAGAAGTGTCATTCACCTGATTCTCATCACAGCAAGCTTTATGCTTTAACTCTTTCCTGATGTAGGGGTTAGTTAGGGTAGACAACCTCCAGGTAGTAGGTGGAGATCTCCTGCTATTACAACTGATCTCCAGCCAATAGAGATCAGTTCCCCTGGAGAAAATGGTCGCTTTGGCAATTGGACTCTATGGCATTGGAGTCCCTTTTCTCCCCAAACCCCTCCCTCCTCAGGCTCCACCCTAAAAACATCACACTAGTGGCGAAAAGGGACCTGGCAACCCTAGCTGTAATAGTGGGAGATCTCCAGCTAGTACCTGGAGGTTGGAAACAAATAAGACACCTCTATACACCTATCTTAAGATGGGAAATTCAGTATAGGAATAGCTGTAACTAATGCCAACAATTTTGAGGCTATATATTTACAGTATGTGGTAATATACCCACCAGCATCACATATTACCAACAACACATGTATTTATTTCTTTTACACATAGAATTTATGAACAAAGACACATTCTCAGCACTTCCTATAAAAGGTAAGTATAATAGTATTGCATCATAATCAATTTGTCCTTTATGATGTATTTCTTTTTCTTTTGCAGCAGCTGATTAGTTGAAGGAGAAAACGATCGTTTCAAGGCACAGGGGCCGATTCTTCTTCAGTTCTTCAATCATACGTCCTATGCAATTTATTTCTCATCATCCAAAGTTTCAGGTTTCAATTGAATAACCATTTATGGATATGATGTACAATAAGTCCCCACACAGGGTAAGTAACAGGAATCAGTCCACTCTGGTAACGATCCCATTGGGATCGTGTGGGGACTTATTGTACATCATATCCATAAATGGTTATTCAATTGAAACCTGAAACTTTGGATGATGAGAAATAAATTGCATAGGACGTATGATTGAAGAACTGAAGAAGAATCGGCCCCTGTGCCTTGAAACGATCGTTTTCTCCTTCAACTAATCAGCTGCTGCAAAAGAAAAAGAAATACATCATAAAGGACAAATTGATTATGATGCAATACTATTATACTTACCTTTTATAGGAAGTGCTGAGAATGTGTCTTTGTTCATAAATTCTATGTGTAAAAGAAATAAATACATGTGTTGTTGGTAATATGTGATGCTGGTGGGTATATTACCACATACTGTAAATATATAGCCTCAAAATTGTTGGCATTAGTACCTGGAGGTTGGCAACCCTAAATAACATACAAAGTACAACGAAACCCCAAGGAACCCCCTTCCTAACACCTGAGGCCTAATCCCAATTTAAAGTCATAGCAAACAAAATGACCTCACAATACCTCCTATGGAATCCCCTCAGAAAAGATCATTACCATTCCAATAGTAATCGTGGTACAATGAAATTATTCAGCATAAGAGTTGTACTGCATGAGATAAACACTTGGGACCACTTACGTTCCTGAAAGTTTTTAATCATTATGATGAAATCTTACTTTTTATCATATGTGGGGCAAAGGAAAGTCTGAATACTACTCACTATTTCGCGCTAGAGAAGCAGTGTTGGTTTTTATCCCCTGATTTTCTCTGTCTTACAGTCTCAAACTGGCTTACAATCACCTTCCCTTCTCCTCCCCACAACAGGCACCTTGTGAGGTAGGTGGGGCTGAGAGAGTTTGGAGAGAACAGTGACTAGCCCAAGGACCCCCAGCTGGCTTCATTTGGAGGAGCGGGGAAACCTACCCAGTTCTCCAGATTAGAGTCCACCGCTCTTAACAATTATACCACGCTGGCTCTGTAACCACTATACCATGCTTGAAAGGAGGGGTATACAAATTTAAATAAATAAGTATTCCTATTTTTATAGGGTGCACCTTATAAAGAAAAAAAACACAGCTTAGAAGAATACAAGGTCACACATGGAAGATATGCATTCTTTAAAACAGCCGTTTGGTCCGATGTTCCAAGTTATCTGATTCATCACTGGCTAAAACTTTAGCTGCAAACAAACAGAACTCCGCCCTGGTTATATCTCCAATTCCCAAGGATCAAGCTATGCATGTTTCCCAAATGAGTTTCTAGCTAAAGCTTTCATTCTTTTTTCTTTTTTTTTCAGGCAACTGATTCTTGATCCTCTTAATCCATTTATTTGGCTGTGTTTTAGGAGCCATAACAGCTGTGCTGGACTCCACATTAAGTCCTCAGCATAAAATATTGCGTTCCTTATTATCTGTGTTAGATATCTGCCCCTCAGACGATAATGTTTGCATTCGGAAAGGCCGAGCTGCAGAGAATAATCTTTCTCCACGTGGGAGCAGTGCCCGTAGACGGAGGGTTCCCCCGTTTCTTCCTGTCCCACCAGTGCACGTTTAGGGGACCACACAAGACTGCCCAAGAAATGAAGAGGTCTGTGCATGCTTCCCATATCTCCATCCAGGCCAGATCCTCCGCCTGGACCGAAGACCCACAAGCTGTAATTCCTTGGCTGAACGAAGGCAGAGAGCACCATGCCCAGGGAGTGATATCTCCTTTGTCAGAAACTATTTTGCAATGGAGTGGAAAATGAAGAGACGTGTCAAGGGAGGAGCAGAGCTATTTATTTACTGGCGTTCCCTCCTCCCCAATTATTCATTTGCAAGAGCTACCCTGCAAGAGGAGAAAAGTGTCAGAAAGCGCCATCATGACTGGTAGGGTTGCCAACCTCCAGGTACTAGCTGGAGATCTCCAGCCGATAGAGATCAGTTCCCCTGGAGAAAATGGCCACTGTGGCCATTGGACTCTATGGCATTGAAGTCCCTCCCCTCCCCAAACCCCGCCCTCCTTGGTGTTCCCTGCAAAAATCTCCCACCAGTGGCAAAGAGGGACCTGGCAACCTTTTTCTTACTTTGTGGTGGTAGCAGTATGCTTGTAATGGAGCTCAGGCGTATTACACAGCTCAAAGATGCCTTTTCTCTGCCCGCAAAGCCCTGCCTAGGGGAGCAGCTGTGATCTCAGGGCATCTTTCTCCACAGTTTGAGTGTAGTGGTTAAGAGTGGCAGTGTGGTGTAGTGGTTAAGAGTGGCAGACTCTAATCTGGAGAACCAGGTTCGATGCCATGCTGTTCCACATGAGCGGCAGACTCTAATCTGGAGAACTGGGTTCGAGTCCATGCTCCTCCACATGAAGCCTGCTGGGTGACCTTGGGCCAGTCAAAGTTCTCTCAGAACTCTCTCAGTCCCGCCTACCTCACAAGGTGCTTGTTGTGGGGGTGAGTAGGGTTGTCAACCTCCAGATATTAGCTGGAGATCTCCTGCTATTACAACTGATCTCCAGGTGACAGAGATTGGTTCCCCTGGAGAAAATGGCTGCTTTGGCAATTGGACTCTATGGCACTGAAGTCCCTCCCCTCCCCAAACCCCGCCCTCCTCAGGCTCCTCCCCCAAAATCTCCAGCCCAGAGCTGTCAACCTCATCCAGTGAGGAGATGGAAGGACACAAAATTGAACCAGCACAGAGGGTAGAATAACCATGTACAATGTCCTGCCTCCCTTGGACAAAGTGCAGATAGAAATGGCATCTTACCCTTTGGAAATCAGCTACCATTTGTATGCATTAAAAAGAATTCATTGTAGTGTTACAAGGCAGGGTTGCAAGCGCCTGGCAGCCAGCAAGAGACACGGGGGTCAGGGACAGTGTGGGAAGCCATCAGCGACAGGATGACATCACTTTTGGGAGATCCTGGACATCACTTTTGGGACATCACTTTTGGGAAATCCACCTCTCTAGGAATCACCAGGAACTCTCTGGTAAAACCGTAGAGTTTCTGGTGATTCCTCGAGAGTCGTGATGTCAGTTCCAGGAGGCTGGTAAGCCTAATCGAAATGATGGTTTTGTCAGGAAACCAGAGCTCAAAACGAACAAATGAAAAAGCAGGAATTGGTATGAGCTTTGTTGACAGCTTTCAGGTCAGTCTTTGCATGGTATTGTAAGTTACAAACCTTTCCCGTGAAAGGTAAATGGCTGAATAAAGTCTGGTATCTGGCAAGATGACTTAAAAGTTCTTCAGAGTTTCAAAAATTTGAGGAAGCTGAGGGAGAATTGGTCTCCCTTGATACAGCATGCAGAAAAATGCATTTAATGGTTTGCTGTAAGTTTAACTTAGAAAAAAGATTTACGATATGTTGTTGTATAATTAGGATGTCCCCCCCTTTACAGTATTTAGAAATATGTCTCATGTAAGCTTCATATTTTGATAGTTTTCTAAATAAAAAGGGGAAATTCAAAATGTAATACATAAATAAATGGTATCAGGTCAAGAGTTCCCGCTTTAAGTGAAAACACATTACTGATAATTGTACAGCATCAGGGAGTCATGACCCTGTATTGGCCCCCATATCAGTTAAAACACTTGTATCAAAGTAATGTAATATGTTTAAACATAAATTCAGCTGCAGTTGATTTGATTTACAGTGCAGATCTACACTGAATTACGTCCAGATAACTCCACTGAAGTTAATGGGCTTAGAAAGTTGTAAAACTTCTTAGGGTTGTACGGCCTGGTGTTCAGGATTTTCTACATAATCCTGAGTTCTAGCAACTTGCCTTTTATATCTGAAATATATTTTCAGGATTCTGTACAGAAACATTATTTTGTGGCATTATCACACCCAGGTATATTCTTAGATTCCTGATAATAGGAACTGCACACATTCAATCAGTATCAGTTTAATTGTACATAGGGTTGCCAACCTCCAGGTAGTCTAGGCTGGAGGTTGTTTCATGTTTCTTATAAGACCACAGCTTAGGTAGAGTCTTCAGATAAATTACACACACCTGTAACCAGCATTCTAAGCATCTAAGCAGCTAAGAGCAGAGCAGCCCAGTGGGCGCGTGAAACTTCTAACCTCAGAGAGATTATATGAATATGGTAACTTATTGAAGGTATGCAATTATCACTGTATCCAACATTATGTTGTATGCTTTATTGAGTACTATAGACTGTGTCTAGTTCAAAGAGTAATAAGCTTAGAAATTTGTTATTATTTTGTTTCCATCTTAAAGGAGCTTTGACTCCAATTGAAAGGAGAGCTGATGAAGCTGCCCACGGGGTAGTGAAAACGCAAAGCATCTGGACGGCGTTCCTCTCCACCTATCATCCATCATCTTTCTCCCGGTTCCTGAGGGAACAATAAGCATATGAACAGTACAAAATTCTAAGAGACTAATACGTCATTGAATGAGATAAGCCAAATATATATATATATTTGTATTTTTGTATTGTTTTGTATTGCCTCACATGTACTCATAGTTATTTTCATAAGTTTCCTTTATTAGATTGTAATTTTTTCACTTTTGTCACTAAATTCACTGGCTTATAGAATAAGAGTTTGTATGTCATTTATAGAGCCCTTACTATACTTTCTCTCAACCTCCAGGTAATAGCTGGAGTTCTCCTGCTATTACAACTGATCTCCAGCGGATAGAGATCAATTTACCAGGAAAAAATGGCTACTTGGCAATTGGACTCTCTCTCTCTCTCTCTCTCTCTCTCTCTCTCTCTCTCTCTCTCTCTCTCTCTCTCTCTCTCTCCATCTAACTAGCCATCCATCTATCTAGCCATCCATCCTTCCATCCATCAATCCATCATCTGTCTGTCTTTCTGTCCATCTGTCTGTCTGTCTGGCTGGCTGGCCGTCTGTTCGTCCGTCCGTCCGTCCGTCCATCAGTCCATCCATCCATCCATCATCTGTCTGTCTGTCCATCCATCTGTCTGCCCATCCATCCGTCTGTCTGTCTTTCCATCCATCTGTCTGTCTTTCTGTCCATCTGTCTGTCTGTCTGTCCGTCCATCCATCCAGCCATCAATCCATCATCTGTCTGTCTGTCTGTCTGTCTTTCCGTCCGTTTATCCATCCATCCATCCATCCATCCATCCATCATCCGTCTGTCTGTCTGTCTTTCCATCCATCTGTCTGTCCGTCTGTCCATCTGTCTGTCCATCCGTCTGTCCATCCATCCATCAATTCATCTGTCCGTCCGTCCGTCCGTCCGTCCGTCCGTCCGTCTGTCTGTCTCTCTCTCTCTCTCTCTCTCTCTCTCTCTCTCTCTCTCTCTCTCTCTCTCTCTATCTATCTATCTATCTATCTATCTATCTATCTATCTATCTATCCATCCATCATCCATCTATCTGATTTGTACCCTGTCCTCCCCTGGCATGGGTGGGCTCAAGGCAGCTTCCAACAACAATAAATACAATATATCATTAACAGTAAAACATATTACTTTAAAACCGAGAATGCTATTCTAAAATTACAAGAAGGATTTCTAGGCTATATAACTGGCTCATATAGATAATCTGTCCTCAACAAGAGGAAGTTGGTACAAGGATGACAAAGATGACAACAGGAAGAGCCACTGAGAAGCCCCCAGGGCCAAAGGAAGAAAGGAACAGGAGGAGACAAGGGAAGGGACATAAAGGAAAGGGAGGGGGAAAAGAAGGGAAAGGATAAAGGAAAAGAAAGGATGGAGGCCAAATGATCTACATAACCTGGGGCTGTGACTCAGTGGCAGAGCCTCTTCTTGGCATGCAGAAGGTCCCAGGTTCAATCCCCGGCATCTCCAGTTAAAGGGACTAGGCAAGTAGGTGATGTGAAAGACCTCTGCCTGAGACCCTGGAGAACTGCTGCCGGTCTGAGTAGACAATACTGACTTTGATGGACCAAGGGTCTGATACAGTATAAGGCAGCTTCATGTGTTTCATGTGTTCAACTGGGACTTTCTGGGATCTATGGTTGCCAGCTTAAGCTTGGCACATTCCCGGAGATTTGGGGTGGAGCCTGGGGGAGCAGAATTTGGGCAGGGGAGGGACCTCAGAAGGGATGTGGTGCCACGGTCCCAAAGCTGCCATTTCCTCCAGGGGAACCTGAAATCTGGAAATCAGTTGTAATGCTGGGAGAACTCCAGGCCCCAAGTGGAGGCCTGGCAACCCTACTGAGTTCTAGCCATTGTTCAGCCTGGAAGCAGGAGAAAAAGAAATGTAGGAAACAGATCCTGCTGGCTAAAGATTGTTCCAAGTTTTTCTGGAATAGCCAAGTTATCAAGGAAATCATGTTGCCTTTCTTTCAAATGTGTACATTCACACATCCTCTCTGCACAAACCGGATGGCTTTTCCAGCTTGGGTTGCCTGTAGTACATCTGGAGAATCAGTTGCTCTTCTGGAGCAGAAACTGCAGTTTTGCATGGTGCACCAGAACCTAGAAGGCCTTATATGGCATGAGGAGACCAATGTAAATAACCCATTTACTATGGGTGTGGAGCCGCACACAGACAATCGTGTCCAAAGTTGGAGAATCTCTTAGATGTTGAATTCCAAAGCACTCCAACTGGAGCTGGAGAGAAAGCATGGTGTAGTGCTTAAGGTGTCCGACTAGGGTCTAGGAAATCCGGTTTCAAATGCTCACTTTACCATGGAAACTTGCTGGGTAACCTTGGGCCAGTCAAAGTAGTTTTGGATTTCACACATTAACAGATCACTTCAGGATACAATGGTTCCATATTAACATACCACACCCTCATTAGCACATTATCTTGATACTTACAGGACAATGATTAGCACATTACCTTTGATACTTTTTGCAGGACAATGATTCAGCTCAAACCCAACCCCTTTATGACTATATATTACTCTTCCTACACACTTGACACTGAGAGACACTGTCCTTCAGTGTTACTCCTCTGAAGATGCCTGCCTCAGCTGCTGGCGAAACGTCAGGAAAGAAAATACCAAGACCACGGTTACACAGCCCGGATAACCTACAAGAACCAAAAATCAGTATTGTCTACTCAGACCAGCAGTGGCTCTCCAGGGCCTCAGGCAGGGGTCTTTCACATCACCTACTTGCCCAGTCCCTTTAACTGGAGATGCTGGGGATTGAACCTGGGACCTTCTGCATGCCAAGCAGAGGCTCTACCACTGAGCCATGGCCCAGTGGTAGAAAGTGTACTGGTAGGGTTGCCAGTTCCCTCTTCACAACCGGCATGAGGTTTTTGGGGCGGAGCCTGAGGAGGGCGGGGTTTGGGGAGGGGAGGGACTTCAAGGCCATAGAGTCCGATTGCCAAAGCGGCCATTTCCTCCAGGGGAGCTGATCTCTATTAGCTGGAGATCAGTTGTAATAGCAGGAGATCTCCAGCTACTACCTGGAGGTAGTATATGCCCAGTGGTTTACTGGCTGTATTACTTTGAGCCATCTTGTTTTGTTAATGGCTGAATATTCCATTATGGAGAACCAGGTTCAATTCCCCACTCCTACAGGTGAACCTCCACAAGGGCTGGGCCTGCTCCTGGCCATCAGCAATGCATGAGGTGACTGGGTTTTGACCTGACAGTGAAGGTACAAGAGCAGAAGATAATGGGTGTCCCATGCTTGGGCGTCAGTGGCAGATATACTATGAAGTTAATGAAGCTTAAGCTTCAGAGCTCCTCATCCTGGAGGGGCCCTGAAGCAACTTTTTTTTAAAAGAGTGAATTTTTCAACAAAATCGATGGAGTTTTTTAAGTGTTTGTTATTAAAATAAGGCTATTGTAGTGACAGAATCATAAACCAATGGGTTGTAGTACTTAGACTGACCTTAGAATATGTTCTAATGCCCATTTCATAGGGCCTCAAAATGTCCCTGCAATTGGTCAAATTTCAAAATTTTCTCGGGATCTTGCAGCACCTGAACCCCCAGCTGCATGGGCTCACTGAGCTCACCAGAATCTGTTCATAGCCTACATTTAGGCAGCTGGATCCTCAAATCCTTCATTGGTGCATGGCTTAATAGTTCTATAGCTCAGCCCTTAGGCTAGAGCCAATCAGAACCATAAAAAGACACCTGAATTCTCAATTCGGGCTGCACTCGTCTCGCATGTGCATTTTAACACCAAAAATCAGATATTCACCTCTTTCTCCGAACGAGCCCCCTCTGATGACCTTCTACCTCTCTATTAGAGACTGAACCAGTTTGGGTTGCCAGGTCCCTGTTTGCCACGGATGGAGGTTTTGGGGGTGGAGCCTAAGGAGGGCAGGGTTTGGGGAGGGGAGGGACTTCAATGCCATAGAGTCCAGTTGGCAAAGCGGCCATTTTCTCCAGGTGAACTGATCTCTATTGATCAGTTATAAAAGCAGGAGATCTCCAGCTACTACCTGGAAGTTGGCAACCCTAGAACCAATACATCTGCCATAGAACAACCCCACTGAAGAAGATAACAGTGGCCCATTTTCAGCGACGCCACCCCACCTCCCTGTTCTCCACCATTTGGGCCTCGAGGTCCTTGCAAGGGCAGCAGGGCGCTTTGGACCTTGTTGGATGTTGCCCTATTGTTGCTGGTTGCGAAGGGAGCCCCATAACAGTTCAAGCTTCAGGGTCCCAAAAATGTAGGTCCATAGAGTTGCCAACCGCCAGATACTAGCTGCAGATCTCCTGCTATTACAACTGATCTCCAGCCAACAGAGATCAGTTCCCCTGGAGAAAATGGCTGCTTGGGCCATTTGACTCTATGGCATTGAAGTCCCTCCCCTCTCCAAACCCCACCCTCCTCAGGCTCCACCCCAAAAACCTCCCGCCAGTGGCAAAGAGGGATCTGGCAACGCTATAGGTCTGCCACTGGTGAAACGCTTAGGGAATTTCTATTCTGAGTAATCAAAAACTTTTTAACCTATTTTGCACCATTGGCCTTGTTTTTATTTCCTGTTACTGGTGCGGCCCTTTTACTTCTTCCCCGCCCCCCATTATGATTAGGATGCATGAAAGGGATATGGACAACGGCAGCAAAAATGAGGCCAAATGGAATTTGATGCAAGCCCCCGCTGCAAATGCAACAAAATCCTGCATTCTGCTTTCCGTGCACATGCAGCAACAGAGCTTAGAAGTGCATGCAGCACATGCCCTGACAAACATGTGCGGGCTGATGTTCCATTCCCATGCAGAGCTTCCCGACCACGGCCGTCCCAGCTGCGTTCTGTATCTGCTTCAGACGGCTGTCGGTTCGATGTGAGGCCAAAAGCAATATTCCTCGTTGCGTTTCACGTTAAGGGGAACGGTTCCTCCTCTCATGTTACAGAAAGGGGCTGGCAAGTGAAGGAAGCCAATGATTTTCCTATTTAAGGCCACAGCAGAGGAATGTCTGCGGCTGAGTTCTTAGCAGGGCCCGGTGGCTGAAAAGGGCAGGAAATCCATTGATGGTGCTCATCTGATTTTTCTTTCCCCCCTCTTTTTTCTCTCTCCTTTTCTCTTTTGTGCATAGAGTCTCATGTCTAATATCCTTTAGACATGATGAGCTGTGCGCAGGGAGTCGTTTTGCTTTGCCTAGCCGTGTTACAACCTTCCTTTATTTTGGCACAACAAGACGGTGAGTAATGCCCGCTGCTCACGGGTTTTTAACAAGCATTTTGTTTGCCAGTTTCGTTGCAGGGCTTGCGAGGAACCTGCGCTGTCGAAGCGATGCACTGTGTGCCAGGGCGAGGAAGTCGAAGGGGTGGCTGTGAAACGCCGCTGCGATAAAAGCCGGCAGTCTTTCCATGCGCTTGAACATGGTGCGCTCCCTTCGCAGCTTCCTCTCCTTGCAGTTTGGCCGGTGTCGCTTGACAAGTCCAGGAAACTTTGTAACGTTTCTTTCCTCAGGCTTTTGGAAATCATATTTTTTTCCCAGAAGTGCTAGCCCAGAGAAATCTAGAACTCATTTGCCATAGACAGTAAGACAATGTTTCCTGCTGCTTGTGACAGGACTATTGTTTGTTGGATAGGAAGCATGGTTTTGGTGTTGGGGGCATTTCCCGGTCGCCCTCCTCTTTTAATGAAGACAAGGTTCTCGGGTGAAATAGAAGGACTTTCGGTAAACCAGATTGCTTTGATTCTGCTTTTGTAAAACAGCTGAGAAACGCGATCTCCGGCTTCTCGTGTGCTTTCCTGTTTCCGAGACCTTAACAGAAGGGTGGGCGAATTCCTTCAGCCCCAATTCCCCACACACACACACACACTCTTCAGAGGCAACTTCAAGCCATGAACCTCTAAGTGTTGATGCTGCAATCCAGAGCAGAGTTACCTCATGCCCATGGAGAGCCAGCGTGGTGCAGTGGTTAAGAACAGTGGTTTGGAGCGATGGACTCTGATCTGGAGAACCGGGTCTGATTCCGCACTCTTCCACATGAGCAGCGGACTCTAATCTGGTGAACTGGATTTGTTTCCCCACTCCTCCACATGAAGCCAGCTGGGTGACCTTGGGCTAGTCACAGTTCTCTCAGAGCTCTCTCAGCCCCACCTACCTCAAAGGGTGTCTGTTGTGGGGAGGGGAAGCTAAGGTGATTGTAAGTCGGTTTGATTCTTCTTTAAGTGGTAGAGAAAGTCGGCATATAAAAACCAACTCTTCTTCTTCTTCTTCTTCTTCTTCTTCTTCTTCTTCTTCTTCTTCTTCTTCTTCTTCTTCTTCTTCTTCTTCTTCTCAATGAGCCTTTTATCTGAGGAAACGTGCCCAGAGTGGGATGCGTGTGTATAGGGAACAAAAGGGAGATAGCTTTAAAATGAATTTGTCTTAGGACCTGTGATGTTTGGTAATGTGGATACTCGGGCGATCCGTTTGGCTTTTAGCAGATTTTGTCAGTGGAGAGTTTTGAGCGTTTGAGTGTGCCGTTACGGGGCAGCCTTGTCAATCAAAGAAGTCTGCCTCAGCAAATTGATTAATGGAAACAAAATAAGAAGCCACATTTCATTACCTCCACCATAACCTCCACCAAACGCCTATACATTCGCAGAAATTGTATCTTAAATTACAGGGAAAGTTGGTTTGATTATAGGGATGACAAAACCCTCTGAAATGTGTGCCCGCAAAAGGAGATTTTTCATCACCCTTGCTTAGGGTTGCCAACTCTGGGTTGGGAAATTCCTGGAGATTTGGGGAGAGGAGCCTGAGAAAGGTGGGACTTGGGGAAGGGAGAGCTCTCAGAAGGATATAATGCTATCGAGTCCACTCTCCAAAGGAGCCATTTTTTTCCAGGGAAACTGATTTCTATAGGCTGGAGATCAGCTGTAATACTGGGAGGTCTCCAGGCCCCACCTGGGGGTTGGCAACCCTATGTTTGCTCATGCAACCTTCACTTCTTGAGGAAGGCAGGTCTGACATTGTGTAAAGGGCAAATAATAATGAGGGGCAAGCAAAATGACCCCCTGCTCCCCATGGTTAGACCTCACCTAAAATATTGTGTTCAGTTTTGGGCACCACAATTTTACAAGGGTGTAGACAAACTGGAACGTGTCCAGAGGAGGGCAACAACGATGGTGAGGCATCTGGAGACCAAGTCCTATGAGGAAAGGTTGGAGGAGCTGGGTATGTTTAGCGTGGAGAGGAGAAGACTGAGAGGGGATATGATAACCATCTTCAAGTACTTGAAGGGCTGTCATAGAGAGGATGGTGCAGAGTTGTTTTCTGTTGCCCCAGAAAGTCGGACCAGAACCAAAGGGTTGAAATTAAATCAAAAGAGTTTCTGTCTAGACCAGGGGTCTGCAAACTGCGGCTCCCGAGCCGCATGCGGCTCTTTGGCCCGTTGAGTGCGGCTCTCCAAACTTGGTTCGGAGCCCCTGCTCTCGCGCCCGCTCACGCCGGCAGCCGGGCTGCGGAGCCGGTGCGCCTGAGAGAGAGAGAGAGAGCGAGCACGAGAGAGAAGGCGAGCGGGCGCACTGTCTCCCCCCCCCCCCCCCGCAGTGGAGAATGGCCAGGTCCCCCTTTCCCTTGCCCTCAATGGTTGGGAGGCTAAAGCCTCCCCTCCCCTCTAGCCACGTGATTGCTGGGCAGGCGGCTCGGCGGTTCCTGTTCCCCCGCCCGCCTATCAGCTGTTGGGCGGGGCGGGCTTCCATTGGTAGACCTGGCCTCCGGCTGAGTCCAATTGGAAGGCCATGTCTACCCACTGGCTTTCTTGGTGGTAGACCTGGACTCCGAGGAGGGGGAAAAGTCCCCCTTCAGAGGCCAGGTCTACCAATTGGCTTCTATGGGCCTCTGGAGGCCAGGTCTACTGCCAAGAAAGCCAATGGGTAGACCTGGCCTCCCAATGGGACTCAGGCTGGAGGCTAGGTCTACCAATAAGCTTTTATGGCAGTAGACCAGGCCTCCAGACGAGGACCAGACGGGGAGGGGGAAATGGCAGGGACTTACAATTTAATTTTTATCAATAAATAAGATCACTATTAAGTATGATATCAAGTTTTATTCAGTGTACCTATAGTTTAATTAAGACTTAAAACTTTAATTAACGTTTATTAAGTTAATAAACAGTGTACCTACCTATATAGTTTAAGTTTAAGAAATTTGGCTCTCAAAAGAAATCTCAATCGTTGTACTGTTGATATTTGGCTCTTTTGACTAATGAGTTTGCTGACCCCTGGTCTAGACATTTAGAAGAATTTTCTAACAGTTAGAGCAGTTTGTCAGTGGAACAGGCTTCCTCAGGAGGTGGTAAGCATTCATTCCCTGGAGGTTTTTAAGAAGAGGTTAGATGGCCATCTGTCAGCAATGCTGATTCTATGAACTTAGGCAGTTCATGAGAGGGAGGGCATCTTGGCCATCTTCTGGGCATGGAGTAGGGGTCACTGGTGGTGTGTGGAGGAGATAGTTGTGAATTCCCTGCATTGTGCAGGGGATTGGACTAAGTGACCCTGGTGGTCCCTTCCAACTCTATGATTCACATTTGTTTATGTGAGAGAGCATGCAAAAATTAGCATAGCCTTTTCTGCCTTCTGCAATCGTACAGTCTCCTCTATGGAGCTTACGATTCTGCCACCCCATTCTGTAAGACTGACTGCTTGAACTGTCGCCTACAACGTGTGTGTGTTTTGCTGTCCCCGTGACCCCGTAGAGTTTTCAAGGCCGCTTCAGCAATAGGAAGAATTTTCTAACCGTTAGAGCGGTTCCTCAGTGGAACAGGCTTCCTCGGGAGGTGGTGAGCTCTCCTTCCCTGGAGGTTTTTAAGCAGAGGCTAGATGGCCATCTGTCAGCAATTCTGATTCTATGACCTTAAGCAGATCATGAGAATGAGGGCACCTTGGCTATCTTCTGGGCATGGAGTAGGGGTCAATGGGGGCATGGGGGGGAGGTAGTTGTGAATTTCCTGCATTGTGCAGGGGGTTAGACTAGATGACCCTGGTGGTCTCTTTCAACTCTTTGAGTCTATGAAATTCTATGTATGATTTAAATACATACCTTCTGATCTGGTTACTTCGTTACTTCTAATCTGGTTACTTCGCTCTTAACCACTACACCACGCTGGCACATTGGCAACCACTCGCCCATCATTCAAACCCTATGGGGGGGAGAGAGAAAACTTTGCAACAAAATAAAAAAAAGTGTGCAATACTTTTCAATTGCATCTCAGGACCTTCTTCTTGGGTTGCCAACTCCTGGGTGGAAAATTCCTGGAGATGTGGGGGTGCAGCCTGGGAAGGGACCTCAGCAGGGTATGATGCCTGAGTCTATCTTTCCAAGCAGCTGGGGGAAGTCTGGAGATGAGCTTTGATTCTGGGGGGTCTCCAGGCCCTGTCTGGAGGTTGGCAACCTGATCCTACATTTCTGATTTCCTTGCTGCAGCCCATTGATTTATTTCAGATTTCTTGTAATGTTGCACTCACAATTCTTGCCGTGTGTTCAGATGTGGAGTCAGATCACCAGCTTCTGCCTTCTGAATTCAAACAGAAATGTTGTATTCTTGCTGTCAGGCACCAGTAACATATACCAGAGGGGCAATATGGTGAGACCACACTTGAAATACTGTGTACAGTTCTGGTCACCACACCTAAAAAAGGATATTACAGAGCCTGAGAAGGTGCAGAAAAGAGCAAACAAATAGATCAGGGGACTAGAGCAACCGCCCTATGAGGAGCGGTTAAAACACTTAGGGCTGATAATCTAGGAAAGAAGGTGGTTAAGGGGAGACATGATAGAGGTCTATAAAATTATGCATGGTGTGGAGAGAGTGGACAGGGATAGGCTTTTTTCCCTCTCTCATAATACTAGAATGCAAGGTCATCTGCTGAAGCTGGAGGGTGAGAGATTCAAAACAGAGGAAAGGAAGTATTTATTCACAGGATGCATAGTTAGATTGTGGAACTCCCTGCCCCAAGATGTGGTGACGGCTGCCAACTTGGAGGGCTTGAAGAGGGAAGTGGACATGTTCATGGAGGAGAGGGTTATTCATGGCTACTAGTAAAAATGGATACTAGTCATGATTAAGGTTGCCAGGTCCCTCTTTGCCACTGACAGGAGGTTTTTGAGGCAGAGCCTGAGGAGGGCATGGTTTGGGGAAGGGAGGGACTTCAATGCCACAGAGTCCAATTGCCAAAGCGGCCAAATTCTCAAGGTGAACTGATCTCTATCAGCGGGAGATGAGTTGTAATAGCAGGAGATCTCCATCTAGTACCTGGAGGTTGGCAACCCTAGTCATGATGCATACCTATTCTCTCTAGTATCAGAGAAGCATGCCTATGATTTTGGGTGCGGTGGAACACAGGCAGGACAATGCTGCTGCGGTAGTCTTGTTTGTGGGCTTCCTAGAGGCACCTGGTTGGCCGCGGTGTGAACAGACTGCTGGACTTGATGGGCCTCGGTCTGATCCAGCAGGGCCTTTCTTATATTCTTATGTAACACTGAAGCTGTCCTGTTTCCTTGGGAGTCTCCCTTCCCATTGCTGGTCTTCAGCTGTATCCCATGCGGTCCCCCATCCCCAGGGGTGCCCAAGCACTCAGGACAGTTCTTTGGAGGAAAGGAACACATCCCTAGAACTGGAAGAGCCAATCCAGAGCGTTTCCCTTAGATCTTGCTCCTGCGTTTCTCCCAGTGTTTGGTTCAGGTTGTGAATCTTCTCAGGTTGAGGTGACAAATAAATCAAAATCATATCCTTTTCATGGATATTCTTGTGTTTCCCATGGTCATTTCAGGGTAGCGCTGCCAAATCCCCCCACCACCAGCTACCCACAGGGGATGGGGGTAGGGTTGCCAGATCCCAGTTGGGAAACCCCCAGAGATTTGGGGATGGAGCCTGGGGAGGACAGGGACCTAAACGGAGTACAATGCCGCACTATTAGGGTTGCCAGGGCCCTCTTTGCAACTGGCGGGAAGTTTGGGGGCAGAGCCTGAGGAGGGTGGGGTTTGGGAAGGGGAGGGACTTCAATGCCATAGAGTTCAATTGCCAGAGTGGCCATTTTCTCCAAGGTAACTGATCTCTAGTCTGGAGCCTCGAAGGTGCAGAAACAGTGGGCTGGCATGCTGATGTTTATATGGGCGAAGCGGGGTTTTCTAGGCCTGTGAAACTGTTCTGTAGGTGTCGAGAAGGTTTATATTGCTAGTATCAAATTAATGGGGGTGAGTTTTTCCCCCTCAATACGTCTTGCCAACTGACAAGCTTTGGCAAGACTGAAGGAAGCTGTTGAGCGTACACGGCGCTTTTGATCTTGAAATGTAGCCTTCGGCTATGGATTTCATTTTGGCCCCAGTAACTTAAAAACAAGGGCTTGCAGCTCGATTATTAGGGTTGCCAGCTCTGAGTTGGGAAATTCCTGGAGATTTGGAGGAGGGGGATCCTGGAGAGGGTGGCATTTGCAAAGGAGAGGGACCTTAGCAGGGTATAATGCCATTAGGGTTGCCAACCTCCAGGTGGCACCTGGAGAGCTCCTGCTCTTACAATTGATCTCCAGGTGACCAAGGCCAGTTCCACTGGAGAAAATGGATGCTTTAGAGGGAGGACTCCATGACATTGTAACCCCACTGAGTTCCCTCTCCTCCCCAGGCTCCATCTCCAAATCTCCAAGAGTTTACCAACCTGGACCTGGGAACCCTACCCCCCATACCCTGCCAGTGGCTGGGGGGACCTGACACCCCTAAGTGCCATAGAGCGCCCCCCTCCAAAGCAGCCATTTTCTCCGGAGGAACTGATCTCTGTCGTCCAGAGATCAGTTATGATTCTGGGAGATATCGAGGTTCCGCCTGGAGGTTGGCAAACATGTGTGCTGGTCCATGTGCCCAGCACCACATTGGTGACCCATCCTTGAAACATGCCTGTGTCATGTCATATACCGAGCTCCCTCCCCACCCCAAACTATACCCTCCCCATGCTTTGCCCCCAAATCTTCAGGAATTTCCTAACCTGGACTTAGCAACCCTATTCAGGACTCATTTATAGGGTTGCCAACCTCCAGGTACTAGCTGGTAGATCTCCTGCTATTACAAGTGATCTCCAGCTGATAGAAATCAGTTCCCCTAGAGAAAATGGCTGCTTTGGCCATTTGACTGCATGGCATTGAAGCCCCTCCCCTCCCCAAACCCCGCCCTCCTCAGGCTCCGCCCAAAAAACATCCCGCCGGTGGCGAATGAGTACCTGGCAACCCTACTCATTTACTTTGGGGTGAACTAAGATGATGTCTTCTAGTATGTAGTAAACTGTCTTCGGTTTGAATTTCTCTCTCTCTCTCTCTCCCTTTATGACTAACCATTAGATACAACTAGGAGCCATCTAGTTGATGGTTATTCTCCTTTACAAGAGTTGGGAAGATATTTTTAAAAAAATTAAAAAGCATACTTGCATACTCCCAATATTATTTCTATTGTCTGATCACTGGACTTCATGACCCCCATTCCTATCGTTGCTTTCATGCAAGAACTCTTTCTCAGGGAGAGGTTGACTTCCTCCTCCCTCAGTGAACTTTTCATCCGGTAACTACAGAGGTTCTTGTCGCGTTTAATAGTTATATAATTGGCACAAATGTAATGCCTTATTAGAAGTATTCTTGTTTTTCTGTTGGGAATTTGTTTGTTTGTATTATTTAGTAGCTCAGAAGAAATTATTGTTAAGTGTTGGTATTGTTAAGTATTATTAGGAAGGAGCCCTGTGGAGCAGAGTGGTAAGCTGCAGTACTGCAGTCCAAGCTCTGCTCACGACCTGAGTTCGATTCCAACAGAAGTCGGTTTCAGGTAGCCGGCTCAAGGTTGACTCCGCCTTCCATCCTTCCGAGGTCGGTCAAATGAGGACCCAGCTTGCTGGGGGTAAAGGGAAGATGACTGGGGAAGGCACTGGCAAGCCACCCCGTAAAACAAAGTCTGCCTAGGAAACGTCGGGATGTGACGTCACCCCATGGGTCAAGAATGACCCGGTGCTTGCACAGGGGACTTTTACCTTATTAGTGCATGTAATAACCTCTTTGAAAATGGACTATTGGTTTTTGAAATTGACAACTGAAAACTGATTGATGGTATTGAGCCAGCGTGCTGTTTATTTCGCTTTAGCTGTACCTATTTTTCAGCATAGGTTTGTTGTTTAGGTAATTACCTGGAGGTGGGCAACCCTAATAGTCAGGGAAGAGTGGGCAAGCACTGGGAGGACTGGTAAACGAGCAAGTGGATGGGGGACTGATAGGTGGCTAGGTAGTGGGGGAGGAGAATGCAGATGGGAGGACAGGGGTGTGTGGGTGGTGGGGCACTATGGCAAGAAGAGGAGGGAAAGGGTGCCCTGAGCACAGTCTGCCCATGGCCCACTGGAACACAGAACCTAGGGTTGCCAGGTGCCCCTTTGTCACTGGAGGGAGCTTCATTGTGGTGGTGGTGGGTGATTCATGCATGCGCCGTAATAACATTGCTTCCGGATTTACCCCGGAAGCTCAGGGACACTCTAGCACATTTCTAAAAAAAAAAAAAAAAAAACCTCTACGAAAACCATAGAGTTTTGGGAGGAATGTGCTAGAGCGTCCCTGTTGCTTCCGCGGTCAACCCTAGGGTTGCCACCCCTGTAATAATAGGAGATCTCCAACCACCACCTGGAGGTTGGCAACCCTACTAAAAGGTGGTGTGTCGATTCTTTGCATTTAGGAACAGATGGGGAGTTTTGGCTGTGAAGGTCTGAAACAGAGCTGAGTGAGAAATGCTTGAGAATCCCTGCTGTAGAGACCGTACGAAGCAGAACACGCAGCTGTGCTTGGCTGGTTTTTTGCCGATTACCACATGGAGAATGAGAGCATTCTCGAAACTTGGCGTTGCAAAATGGAGCCCTCAGGCCAGAGAATGTGGTGGGGAGGGGGGGAGGATTGTCCACGGTTTCCTGTGATTTTCAAAAGTCCTTGTCTAAATTAAGGTCTGGGGAATCCACATCCTCTCTCGAGGTGTCCTGAAACCAGGCCCGTTTCAAACCTTATGTGCTGAGGAAAGCAAGGCCATAACCATTGCCTTGCAAGATTTCCATATGTGGTTTTTGACTTGAGACCAAGACCCATTAAACGTTTGCCAGAAGGATACAGAGCTGGGAGGAAAAAAATCATTGCTTTATTGCATTGAAGGAGAGATGAAGGTGAAGCTATTCTTACTTTATTACTTACTGACTTTATTCTTGCTTCTACTTTAACAATGTTGAGCTCAGCGCCACTATATCCTTAATAGATTTCTTTGTTACCAGCAGAATTCCTATCCCTTTCCATGGCTGAATAAATAGGGTTGCTAACCTCCAGGTACTAGCATAAGGAAGGGGTCCCCAATCTTTTTAAGCCTGTGGGCACCTTTGGATTTCTATCAAAGGGTGGTGGGTGCAATCACAAAACAGCTGCCATAGGACGTGGAACCATCCAAAATTGATGCATCCCTATTCTCTCCAGTCTCAGAGGAGCATGCCTAATATGTTGGGTGCTGCGGAAGGCAGGCAGGGTAAATGCTGCTGCAGTCGTCTTGTTTGTGGGCTTCCTAGAGGCACCTGTTTGTCCCCTGTGTGAGCAGACTGCTGGACTTGATGGGCCTTGGTCTAATCCAGCATGGCCTTTCTTATGTTCTTATGAATACTAGTCATGATACATACCTATTCTCTCCAGTATCAGATGAGCATGCCTATTATATTAGGTGCTGTGGAACACAGGTGGGATGGTGCTGTGGTCTTGTTCCTAGAGCCCCCTGGTTGGCCACTGTGTGAACAGATTGCTGGACTTGATGGACCTTGGTCTGATCCAGCATGGCCTTTCTTATGTTCTTATGTCCAATTCCCAAAGCAGCCTTTTTCTCCAGGGGAACTGATCTCTATTGCCTGGAGATCAGTTGTAAAAGCGGGAGATGTCCAGTCACCACCTGGAGGTTGGCGACCCTAGTCTGGAAAGTGTGAAGGCCTCTTCATGCCATGACATGTGAAATCACAGCAAACGTTTCCTGGGGCCCAGCCTGCGTTGCTGTTTAGGCTCCTGGCATATGCTTTAAGATCTCTCGAGCCCTGTGAAATTTAATTTCACATCAGTTTATTTCTCAGGCTGCCTCTTTTGGCATGTTTGCTCAAGCTGTTAAGCAGAGGGAGCAAAGGATCCCTTCCGTGGCCAAACGGATACCAAACTGCATGGAGCAGAAAGGGATCAGCTGCAAAAAGAAAAGGTATCGAAGCCTTTTAAGGCTCTGCCGCCCTGAGTACAGAGCAGCTGGATGGATTTGAGGAATCTGCTTGGCAGTACTGATGGATTGCAGTCACAATCCTGGCTGGCCCTCAAGAGGGTTGCCAACCTCCAGGTGGGAATGAAACAAAACTTGTGTTGTACAATGAAGTCAATATGAAAAATCACAGCACCTGTGGCCAATAATATAATATATCTTCACTGCAAACGTGTATATTGGGGTTGGCAGGTCCCTCTTTGCCACCAGTGGGAGGTTTTTGGGGCGGAGCCTGAGGAGGGCTGGGTGTGGAGAGGGGAGGGACTTCAATGCCACAGAGTCTAATTGCTAAAGCGGCCATTTTCTCCAGGTGAACTGATCTCTATCGCCTGGAGATCAGTTGTAATAGCAGGAGATCTCCTGCTAGTACCTGGAGGTTGGAAACCCTAGTGGATATGAAAAAGCCTTATCAACAAAGTCACAAACATGAAATTGAACCCAGAGTAACAAAATCAATTGGGGTTAGAAATGCTTCAATGAATCAACTAATTGGAAATGCGAGAATCAAAACCATCACGCTGAATAACATTGAAGAACTCAAATGTCCAAATTTCGCCATATACAGTTAAAGTCTTAAAAGACCATAGTTTCTAGATGAAAGACAGACAGGGATCCGGTAACTTCCTGTTTCATAGTGCCTTCATCAGTCGTGTGAAAAAGTGTTCTGTAACATTTCCTGGATGCACATCAACAATGTCTCAAAATTCTATGAAATGCATAATCAGCTTATAGCACATGTGTGCTAAGTGCTGTCAAGTACCTTCCAACTCATGGCGACCCTATGAATCAAAGTCCTCCAAAATGTCCTGTCTTTGACAGCCTTGCTCAGATCTTGCAAATCGAGGGCTGTGGCTTCCTTTATTGAGTCAATCCAGCTCTGGTTGGGTCTTCCTCTTTTCCTGCTGCCCTCAACTTTTCCTAGCATGACCCTCTTTTCCAGTGACTCTTGTCTTCTCATAATGTGACCAAAATGCGATAGCCTCAGTGTAGTCATTTTAGCTTCTAGGGTCAGTTCAGGCTTGATTTGATCTAGAACCCAATGACTTGTTGTGGTTGTTGTTTTTGGCAGTCCACAGTATCCGTAACATTCTCCCCCAACACCACATCAGCTTTCTTCACTGTCCAGCTTTCACACCCATACATAGTAATAGGAAATACAATGGCATGAATTAACCTGGCCCGTGAATGCACCAGCAACTTACCTCGCTATTTACACGTGTCAAGTACAAAAGAATCGAAAACGAAATAAAAATTATGTTCCCACCGTGCCGCCTTTGTCCGGTTTTTTGATAAAATTCGCATGATTTCTGTTCCCACTGCGCCACCTTTCTCTGCTGTACTGCGCTCAAAGGAAGGACAGCGATTGGTCCAGGAATTCGCGGGCCATCCCATAACGGTAGCGGGGAAGGTTGTTTAGAAAATGGCGGCAAAAAAAGGAAAAAAAACCCGAGAATTGTATTGCATGGCGGGAGTTCGAGGGGAAAGCGAAACTTGCCACCGGGACTTGCCGCCATCCCACCCTCTCGCATCTAAGCACGCAAATTAAAGGGGGGGGCTCGGTTTGCAAGCCTCGATTCTGCCCCTCCCCCCTCTGCCCCCTCCCCCCCCACCTCTTGCCACCCCACTCCGGTTGACTTGGGAGTTTGTGCCGGAATTTGGCAGGCGACGCTTGCAAAACCCCCCCAATTTCCCCCCTTCCTCCTTTGCAAAGCCGAAAAGGGGGGGAACGAGTGTGGGCGGTTAGGAAGGATGGGGGGCGGGGCGGTGGGTTTTCAGCGGGGTTGCATGTTCCCACTTCATTGCTCCGCGTGAGGAACACGTTTTATTTTTATAATCCTCCGCATAAGCGGATCCTCTTACCGCGGAGAAATTGCGCTCTGGAGACGTCCTCGGAATCCTTCGGGTGAGATAAAGTGGGAACATGCAAGCAAGCCCCGCAGAAATCGGAGCGGCAAACATGCAGTGTGGACACGACCAAGATCTTGGTTGCCAGTGACACATCCTTACACTTCAGAATCTTTTCTAGCTCCTTCATGGCTGCCCTTCCCAGTCTCAACCTCCTGATTTCTTGGCTGCCGTCTCCCTTTTGGTTGACGATGCAGCCAAGGAATAGAAAGATTTCAACAATTTCAATTTCCTCATTGTCAACCTTAAAATTGTGTAATTCTCCTGTAGTCATTATAACACATACACATAATAAAATTGGAGTACAAGTCCATTGCAGCATTCACTAAGAACTCACCCAGGGATGCACCTTAGCGATTTCCCAAATATCCCCGTCAGTTGATTTTGTTATTTTGGCTTCAATTTCACATTTGTGACTTGGTTGATAAAGCTTTTGCATATACACATTTGTAGTGAAGATATATTATTGGCCACAGCTGCTGTGATTTTTCATATTAACCTCCAGGTGAGGCCTGGAGAGCTCCAGGAATTACAGCCGATCTCTAGGCTACAGAGATCAGTTCCCCGGGAGAAAATGAATGTTTTGGACAGTGGACTCCATGGCAATATACCACACTGAGTTCCCTCCCCAGGCTCCATCCCCAAACCTCCAGGAATTTCCCAACCTGGAGTTTGGCAACCCTAGCCAGATCCATGTTGGGAAACTCCTGGAGAACTGTGGAAGGAGCCTGGGGAGGACAGGGGCGTCATTGGGGTACAATGCCATAGAGCACACCCTTCAAAACATTCATTTTCTCCAGGGGAACTGATCTCTGAAGTCTGGAGATGAGCTGTAATTCCAGGAGATCCCCAGGTCCCACCAGGAGACAGGTCTCCAAAATTCCAGCACAGGGTTCGGTGTGCTTAAACCAATAGTTTCTTATTTGTGCTGGTTCGTGGTCCTTGCTACTGTTCATCAAAGTGGGAATGGTAATTTGGATATAGAAACATGGTTAGCTAAGCACTATACAGAAATGGCTAACTCTTCTCCCTTTTAGCCATAGCAAATGCTATAGTTTGCCAGGTTCATATTAATGTTTCCCCATGGGGGACTAACAGTGCAATCCCAAACAGAGTTACTCCAGTCATTTCAATGGGCTTAGACTTAAGGAACTCTCCATAGGATTGCACTGTAAGCAGAACATACATGTGTGAAGCAGTCCTAAGTGTTTGTACTCAATGAGTACAAGCGACTTCCATCCACCATCGCCTGGAGATTTGGGGAGTGGAGCCTGAGGAGTGCGGGGTTTGGGGAGGGGAGGGACTTCAGTGGGGTATAATGCCATACAGTCCACCTTCCAAAGTGGCCATTTTCTCCAGGGGAACTGATCTCCGTCGCCTGGAGATCAGTTGTAATACCAGGAAATCCCCAGCCACTACCTGGAGGTTGGCAACCCTACCTGCCATCCATCCACATCTCTTCGTTTCCCCTTGTAATTGTCTGGCATAGCACAACGCAGAGGATATTGTTCCATGCATTTTCCCATCTCACCTCACATCATTGGCTGTTTGCAACAAGTCTCTGATAATGTCACACTGTTCGTTGTCTTCCCGTCGACTTCACCATGAACAAAACCAGAAAGGTACTCCACATCTCATCTGCAACATGTAGTTTTGTCCATGAAGACACTACTGCAAAATCTTTATTGTAGCCCTTCGGCCTCCATCATTCACACAAAATGCATTTATTTAACCAAGCTGTGACTTGAAAGTCAAAGAGGGCACACAGTCATTAATTTAGATTTGTTGATCATGAGACACTGTTGACGGCTGTGGCATAGAGATTGTAATTTTAAAAGAGCCTGAGGAAAACGAGCCAAATTAATCACAACATACTTAGAACTCAGCAAGGCAGGAAACAATAGAATGCAATCCAGGACACTTCCGACATCATTTCCTTCTGTCAAGAACGGCTGCGAAACCGCAGAACTGCCAGTAATGTGTCTGGGATGACTTCTTTTTAAATTCGGTGTATGTGTTGAATTACAGATCTTCAGTTATTCATTGTGGCTTGGCAAAATAATGTGTATAAGACTTTTGGGGGTGAGACGGGATCCATAGAGGATAAAGAGTCAGAGTGTTGTTATCATTAGAGCAGTGGTTTCGGACTCGGGGTAGGGAGGCCTCAGTTCAGAGCTCTAAACCAGGTAGGGTTGCCAGGCGGGAGGTTTTTAGGGTGGAGTCGGAGGAGGGCGGGGTTTGGGGAGGGGAGGGACTCCAATGCCATAGAGTCCAATTGCCAAAGCGGCCATTTTCTCCAGGTGAACTGATCTCTTATCGGCTGGAGATCGGTTGTAATGGCAGGAGATCTCCAGCTAGTACCTGGAGGTTGGCAACCCTAAAACCAGGGGTCCCCAACATGGTGCCTGGGGCACCCAGGTGTACACTGACACCTTTCCTGGTGCCCGCCAAGTGTTTTCAGGGAAATGGGCGGGGCCAAAGAGGGCTTTTGCACAGCTAGTTTTCTGATTGGTCACTGGCAGTTTGATTGGCAGTGCAGGTTTTTCTAAGACATTGCTTTGGCAGCAGCTGCCACCACAGCAACAGGATTTTCACTGTGTGACTGAAGGTAAGCCATGGTGGCCATTTTGTGGCTGGCTCCGCCTCCTCCAGCAGCCATTTTTGGGCCATGCCCACCACCCTGTGTCAGAATTCCAAAGTTTCCCACAGGCTCAAAAAGGTTGGAGACCCATGCTCTAAACCATGAATTTCACTCAGTGGTCTCGGGCCAAAGAATTCAATGGAATGAAACGCAAGAGAAAATGAGTTCCTGGGAAGTAAAATGGGATGTGAGACATACATTTTTGTGCTGAAAAATAAGACCGAGCAATGTGACACATGAAGCTGCCTTATACTGAATCAGGGCGTTGGTCCATCCAGATCAGTATTGCCTACTCAGACTGGCAGCTGCTCTGCAGGGTCTCAGGCAGAGGACTTTCACCTCACCTACTGCTTTGTCCTTTTAACTGGAGCTGCTGTGGATTGAACTTGGCACCTTCTGCATGCCATGTAGAGGCTCTACCGCTGAGCCATGGCCCCTTCCCTAAACATGTCCTTTGTCATCAGGGTTGAAGTTACTCACCTCTGGTGCAGCAGATCTAGCCTCATAGATGCTAGACCTCTTCTTGATCTCCATATTCACAGTGGCCAAGGAAGGGTCAACACATCAGATTTAAGGGTTGTTTTAGGTTGTCATTTGAAGAAAACTGCAAAGCCTCCTAGAAAAAAGAACGCAGACATACATCCTTTAGGGCTGCTCCTTTTTGATCCAAAAGAAGATTTCATAGGGACAGTTACTTATGTGTTATAATTCTCTCCTGTCACATGCAAGGAAAGAATCCTGTCCTTTTTTATATCCCCCACATCAATCAAGCCGGCTCCGATCTCCTGGATTTGGAAAGAAGGCTGTTTCATGTCATGACGGCAATGGAAAACATGATTTAACCTTCCTCAGAGCCATTTGTCAGATTTACATTGGGATCGTTTCAACCACTAGCCGGTGTTGGCTGCTTTTAATGAAACACATTGCAGTAGATTCCTTTCGCATTAGCTAATGAGCCACTTCCATTTTCCAAGGTTTGTATGCTGAGTGAACATCATAATTAAGAAAAACATCAAGTGCAAGAATGAGAATGTGAGCTCCTTCCGTAATGTCTACTTGTTCTTTTTTCTCAGTTTGACAAAACAGCTCCAAGCATTTTGGCTCTTTTCTGATAGTACGGAAATCGTAGCATCCACATAGCTTTCCCTTGCAGGTTAAATCTGTTGCCGACATATTCTCCTTCCAGTCTACCAAGCCAGATTACATCCCGACCTCCTGTGCATATGCAGATCAGCCAAGGAAGAGGCCAATGGACCATAAAACCAGTATGAATAGGAGGGCTTCTGAGAATGCACGGATCTCAGCAGACCTACAAATTGCAAATTAGAAACTCAGTTCCTTCTGCCCTCCAATACAGCTGTGCTGAATTCATGGAATAAAGGGGAAGCATCGCTAGGTAGTAGATTGAGATTTACAAATGGTGAATGACAGATGTCTACATCTTTTTGGAGCATGCCAAAATCTAGCAAAAAGGAAGCCTAACTCTGTCCGTGCATGCTCCGAACTATGCAAATATTCTTCATTCCCATTAGGAGGAAGAAGATGAAGAAGAAGAAGAAGAAGAAGAAGAATTGGTTTTTATATGCCTAATCTCTTCCACTTAAGGAAGAATCAAACCGGCATACAATTACCTTCCCTTTCCCTCCCCACAATAGACACTCTGTGAGGTAGGTGGGGCTGAGAGAGTTCAGAGAGAACTGTGACTGGCCCAAGGTCAACCAGCTGGCTTCATGTGTAAGAGTGGGGAAACAAATCCAGTTCACCAGATTAGCTTCCGTGCTCATGTGGAGGAATGGGGGATCAAACCTGGTCCTCCAGATCAGAGTATACCGCTCCAAACCACTGCTCTTAACCACCATACCACGTTGGCTCCCCAGCATTGATTGAAACTTCTGGACTCTGGTACAGTTGTCCTTATTTTGGAAGCCGTTCCAGTGACCCACAGTGGGTGGTTAAGACATAAAAACAAATGTGATGGTCAGCAAAAAAGAAAGACACTCAAATAATGTTTAGACAAGATCACGTTTTCAGCAGTACAAATATATTAAAGCAGTTTGCTATGCTGTTTATTTGAGGAGCTGTTTATTCAAGGGACTCCTCCGAATGTTATACACAGTTCGGCCAGAGGGTTCTGAACAGGGAAAGGAATGAATTTAAAGGGAACATTGATAAATGCCTTATGTATGGAAAGAGTTACATTTTGGCTGATTATGTCCTGTCTCAGAAGCATTACAGATAGTTTCACTATATTTTGTAGTCATTTATTGTAGACAGCAAGGGGGATCGCTTTAATATACATCTAGATGACTTACCTGAGCCGAATGCCTCACTGACTCATAAATCTTGGAATCATCCAGACTATTTGTGAATTAGCATAGAATTAGTCTTGTGTCTCCCATGAAATAGTGCTGAAGTTTGAGATACATCAGTAATGAATTTCTTGTTGCAAGACATATTAATCTTGGCAGTTCCGGGGGGGCGGGGAGTCTTGAGTAAAATACGGTAGTTCCTGTGAACTCCTTTATAAGGACACAACATAAAATATGTACTTTGTTCTAAAGAAACATCAATTAGGGTTGCCAGTAGGGTTGCCAGGGCCCTCTTCACGACCGGCGAGAGATTTTTGAGGCGGAGCCTGAGGAGGGCGGGGTTTGGGGAGGGGAGGGACTTCAGTGCCATAGAGTCCAATTGCCAAAGCGGCCATTTCCTCCAGGTGAACTGATCTCTGTCAGCTGGAGATCAGTTGTAATAGCGGGAGATCTCCAGCTAGTACTTGGAGGTTGACAACCCTAAACACCATTTCTCCATTGCTAAGATTTCCCCCGTAGTTTCTCCTGCTCAACGGCAAAGCTAGAGTCCATTTCAGGGGTCCCCAACCTTCTGGAGCCTATGAGCGCCTTTGGAATTTTGAGAAGGGTGGTAATCGCCACCCCAAAATGCCTGGCACAGAAGGCAGAGCCAAACCCAAAATGGCTGCCGCAAGAGGCAGAGCCAAATAGAATACTTCCCTCCTCACACCTTCTGGGAATAAGAAAAGCTTGAAGGGAAAATTGCACCATTCACATACTAAGTAAGTGTGTGGTCATTCCGGAGCACCCTTATGTTTTTCACAAATGATGAAAGGGGATTCACCCAGTTTTCCTGAGGGAATTTACCAGTCATGCTGCTACATATAAGAACATAAGAAAGGCCCTGCTGGATCAGACCAAGGCCCATCAAGTCCAGCAGTCAGTTCACACAGCAGCCAACCAGGTGTCTCTAGGAAGCCCCCAAACAAGAAGACTGCAGCAGCACCATCCTGCCTGTGTTCCAAAGCACCTAATATAATGGGCATAGGGCTGTTGATTCGGTTCGTCCTGAACCGAAAAACAGCCGAATTTCCCCCGATTCGGCTGTTTTTAGTTCAGGACGAACCGAACTTAAAAAAAGGCTGGAAACGGGGGAGCCAAATTCGCCGACTTCGAGGATTCAGTGAATAAATTTGGCAGATTCGGGGTTCGCCCCCCCCCCCGCTCCTTCATGGGGCTTCCATGAAGGCGCACGGGGGGCTCTTTAAACAGATCTGCGCCTTCCAGCTGTTTAAAGAGCCCCCCGCGCGCCTTCATGGAAGCCCTGTGAAGGCGCGCAGGGCCGAATTTTCCCCCGAACCCCCAATCTCGCGCCGAATTTCACGGATCCAAAGCAGGGGAGTTCGGACTTCGGCACGTCCCGAATTAAAAAGGGCTGAATTTTGCCGAAGCCAAACTTTACCGAATTTTTTTTCAACAGCCCTAAATGGGCATGCTCCTCTGATACAGGAGAGAATAGGGATGCATCATGACTAGTATCCATTTTGACTAGTAGCCATGAATACCCCTCTCCTCCATGAACATGTCCACTCCCCTCTTAAAGCCTTCCAAGTTGGCAACCATCACCACATCCTGGGGCAGGGAGTTCCACAATTTAGCTAGGCATTGTGTGGAGAAATACTTCCTTTTATCTGTTTTGAATCTGTCACCCTCCAGCTTCAGCAGATGGCCCCGCATTCTAGTATTATGACAGAGAAAAGCTTCTCCCTGTCCACTCTCTCCTTACCATGCATAATTTTATACACTTCTATCATGTCTCCCAGTCCCCTTAACCATTTTCTTTCTAAGCTAAACAGCCCTAAGCCCTATGATTATTGTAGTCTGCAAAAAAGAGTGTGAGATTGAAAAAGAAAAAAGGATTATATATTTCTGGCTTTACTTCTTTACTCAGATTTGATGCCTTTGGTTTAGGGTTGCCATGCAACCAGCAGAAAGATGCGGGGTGGGAAATATATTGTGTGCACCATTATGTCACTTCCGGAGAAAACCTGGAAGTGTCACAGGGTAGCTCTAGGAAGTGCCGGAAACTCAAAGGTAAAACACAAAGCTCTAAAACGCATGGTCACTTAGCACAGTTCCAGCCCAGTTCCATCCCCATTCCACACAGGATCAAATGAACCCACATTACCTGAAATGAGCAGGGACTAAACACTGGGCGAAAACGCATGGTTGCTTTAGCTTCCTTTATTCCCTGTTTCAGCCAGGATTCAGCCAGGATCAAACGCATGTGTTTCGCCGAATGTGTGTTCAATCCTGGTTGAATCCTGGCTGAAACAGGGAATAAAGGAGGCTAAAGCGACCATGCGTTTTCGCCCTATGTGCAATTGGATCCATGTAAACAGAAAATGCGGGTTCCTGCTGAGTAAGCCCTCCCCCCGCCCACCCCTGCTCCTGGTGATTGGTCCTTTCGAATTGACTAATGGAGGCTTCCACCCCACCCCCACCCCTCTTGTAATTTTAAAAGCATTTTAAGAACTAAAAAAAAAAAGGAGAGCTATCTGAAAGATTGGGGGAGGGAATCCAAGCCTCGTTTTAAAAAAGACTTTCTTTTTCTCAGAAAAAGCAGGCGGGAAGCATTTGAATCCCTGCCTCTTCACAAACTGCCTCGTGATTGGCTGTGAGTGATGCCAATCAGCTGTGTTTCCCCTATTTCTGTTTCTGTTTCTCCCAGAAAAGGAATGGGAAAGGGCGGGTTCATTTCGCTTCGATACAGGGCTGAAAGAAGAGTAAATAAGGTACCGTCGGTTTGCGAAGATTTGATCCTGGGTGAAACTGGGAGGGAACTGGGCTGGAACGGGGCTGGAACTGGGCTAACTGACCATGCGTTTTAGACCAAAGTAGAGGTATTTTTTTAAATGTGGCAGATAAAGACAGCTGCCAATGTAAGACTTGGCAGTCCTAATTTGTTTGGTAATAGATTGCATTTTGGGGGGGGGGGGACTACTGCATGCGGTTGTTTTATAAACAGGTTGCTGTACCAAGAGCAATGACTCCTTAGATCTCTGAGTAGCTCCAAGTGTACTTCGAATAGGTAACTTAGTAGTAATTTGTCTTGAGTTAAGGATTACGTACCAGAAGAGAACTGCAGTCCCATAGGCAGCAGATGACGGTCCCTTTTTCCTCCTAGTAGATGCCCGAAAGGCTTGTCTCGGGAGGCTCATGAAGGCCCCAAAGCATAGGAACGACTCCACACTGGTTTCCTATAGCTTTGGCAGAATGTACGGGCACAAAAATGTGTTGACAGCTGCTACTTCAGATAGATTTTGCAAGAGGAGTAAATAAACTGAGGAGTGATTGGTCTATCATATAGAGGATGGTGTCGAGTTGTTTTCTGTTGCCCCAGAAGGTCGGACCAGAACCAACAGGTTGAAATTAAATCAAAAGAGTTTCCGTCTAAACATTAGGAAGAATTTTCTAACGTTCCTCAGTGGAACAGGCTTCCTCGGGAGGTGGTGAGCGCTCCTTCCCTGGAGGTTTTTAAGAAAAGGCTAGATGGCCATCTGTTAGCAATGCTGATTCTATTACCTTAGGCAGATCATGAGAGGGAGGGCATCTTGACCATCTTCTGGGCATGGAGTAGGGGTCACTGGGGGTGTGGGGTGGGAGGTAGTTGTGAATTTCCTGCATTGTGCAGGGGGTTGGACTAGATGACCCTGGTGGTCCCTTCCAACTTTATGATTCTATTATTCTATCCAGGGCTATTAGGCAAGATAGCCAAATGAAACTTCTGTGTGCAAAAGCAGTCTACCTCTGAATGCTATGTAACTCATCTGTTGAAGCCCTTTCAGTTCTGTTTCTGTAAGTGTCCTGGAACTTCCTGGAACCTCGCAGAAATAGAACTATAAGGGCTTGGACGGATGTGTTACACCAGGTAGAATCATAGAATTATTGCTCCGTATACCGTTTCTGCTGCTAGACTAATCTTTCCCAAAGTATGGAAGCAAAATTAAAACTCCAACTAGAAGAGAATTTGTAGAAAAAGTCAGAGGCTTTTATTTGTATATTAAACTCTCAGCCCTGTGTAGAAAAGAAGATGATAGTGTTCCAGTTCCAGTGCAAAAAGAGCATTTAGGGGTAACTTGACTAGTCAAGCATAGTGTAGTGGTTAAGAGCAGTGGCTTGGTGCAGTGGACTCTGATCTGGAGAACCAGGTTTGATTCCCCTCTCCTCCACATGAGCAGCGGAGGCTAATTTGGTGAACCGGATTTGTTTCCCCACTCCTACACATGAAGCCAGATGGGGGACCTTGGCTAGTCACACACTCTCAGCCCCACCTACCTCACAGGGTGTCTGTTGTGGGGAAGGGAAGGTGATTGTAAGTCAGTTTGATTCTCCCTTAAGTGGCAGAGGAAGTCAGCATATAAAAACCAAGTCTTCTTCTTCTTGTGCAGTGGTTAAGAGCTGTGGCTTGGAGCGGTGGACTCTGATCTGGAGAACCAGGTTTGAGTCCCCACTCCTCCACATGAGTGGCAGAGGCTACTCTGGTGAACCGGGTCGGTTTCCCCACTCCTCCACACGAAACCAGATGGGTGACCTTGGGCTAGTCACAGCTCTCTCAGCCCCACCTACCTCACAGGGTGTCTGTTGTGGAGAGGGGAAGGGAAGGGGATTGTAAGCCAGTTTGATTCTTCCTTAAGTGGTAAAGAAAGTTGGCATATAAAAACCAATTCTTCTTCTTCATTGGCTATACAAATTCAGCTCCTCCCAGGTCCACCAGACATAAACCCATCCATGAAATCGCCCCGACAGGCATACGTTCGGTTTTTCCGCTTGAGCTATTTTCTTTTATTTAATTCAGATCAGCACACAGAAACAGGCATATGTTTCTGGGATCCCAGAGTCATCCAGCAACTGGTTTCAGTGTGTTCTTTTACCGAGGGGCAGTTGGGGCCAAATAGCACGAAGGCGGATTTGTCCGGATCATATTCATGTGGGAATAGACCAACGGAGAGATTCTCATACAAATTAACTCGGAGCGAAGGGCCAAATGGAAAGCACATGTCGCTATCTGGTCGGTGTAAGGAACGAGACGTGATGGGTTGCATAGCAACCCCTAAACTCAAACATGTTTCAAGATGTTTACTTGAAACCACCAGGTCTTGCTTAGATGCAATCCACGTTAGGATTTGTGTCTTTGGGCTGTGCTCAACTTAGTCTAGAAAGTAACGTTCCAATATTTTATGATGTTTTTGAAGTGTTTTATAATCAAGTCTCAGATTTTGCAAACGGATGGCTGAATTCCTGTGGTACTCGCATTATGCATAGGGTTGCCAGGTCCCTCTTCGCCACCGGCGGGAGGTTTTTGGGGTGGAGCCTGATGAGGACAGGGTTTGGGGAGGGGAGGAACCTCAATGCCATAAGAGTCCAATTGCCAAAGCAGCCATTTTGTCCAGGTGATCTGATCTCTATTGGCTGGAGATCAGTTGTAATAGCAGAAGATCTCCAGCTAGTACCTAGAGGTTGGCAACCCTAATTATGCGTAGGGTTGCCAGGTCCCTCTTCGCCACCTGCGTGAGGTTTTGGGGGCACAGCCTGAAGAGTCCAATTGCCAAAGCGGCCATTTTGTCCAGGTGATCTGATCTCTATCAGCTGGAGATTAGTTGTAATAGCAGGAGATCTCCAGCTAGTACATGGAGGTTGGCAACCTTATTAGCATAATGTCAATAACCATCCATTGATAGTTTCTTATCTGAGGTGATACAACAGTGCTGAGCAGATAAGGAGTCTCAGTGGTAAGGATGGGTCGTGGCTCAGTGGCGGAATGTGTGCTTGAACCCCCAAATCTCCCAGCATTTCTCTAGGCAGTGTTGAGAACCCGAGATGGAATAAAGATCCCTCCATTCTGCAGACACACTTCACAAAGGCTAAGGGCTTCCTTGTGCCAGAGCAGTCTCTGCGAAGAAGAAGAAAAGTTGGTTTTTATATGCAGACTTTCTCTACCACCTATGGGAGACTCAAACCGGTTTACAATCATCTTCCCTTCCCCTCCCCACAAAAGACACCTTGTGAGGTAGGTGGGGCTGAGAGTGTTCGAAGAGAACTGTGACTAGCCCAAGGTCACCCAGCAGGCTTCGTGTGGAGGAGTGGGGAATCGAACCTGGTTCTCCACTAGGTTGATACCTGCACACATAGTATTTGAGAGACTTATACTAACCAGTATTACAACAAGAACCTATTATACCAGAAGTTTGAGTAATTGGGAATAGAATTTACAACATATACACATGCCTGGTTGGGTTTGAACTGTTTGTATTTGTATTTGTATTCATTAATGTATTTCTGTAAATGTGTGCAAGTTTAACAAAGGGTTTCAATTAACCACTGATGAAGGCCCCATAGGCCGAAACGCGTTTGGTATGTGGTTATAATTATCAACCTCAGGAAATGCCATTGTGGTATTTTAATGCTTTTAAATAATTTTAACTTTTATAAAGTTCTTCTAATAAATTATACTTTCAGTATTTATACATAGACTTATATATATTTTCTTTTCACCCAACCTTGGGTACCCAACCATCTCCAGGTTAGAGTCCACCGCTCTTAACCAGAGAAACCCTCTCCCTTAATTTCTTATGCATCACTAACTGTGCCGCGTCCAAACCTACCCAACTTTTGTAAGCACTAATTGCCTAAATGGCTTTCAACAGCTTGGAACTAGGGAGGGGAGTGTTATGAGACAAGAGAGAATAGTTCTGTGACCAGCCTAGTATAAAATTGGTGTCACTCATGTTCAGTCTACATTGTAAATCAAATGCAGAGATGCATAGCAGAGAAGCGTTGGTAAACACATGGGTCTAGAACTACAGTCTGCAAGTCACATCTTCCAAGGGTTTCTGAATTCAGGAATGGTACAGGCAGCTGTGTTGGCTTCTTGAGGATGATGGTCAAAATTGGTACAAAGATGTCAATAATGTTGTTTTACAAGAGTTTTAATCCATACTATCTTGTTCTTGCATCATTTGTCCTTATGATGAATTCTGAGCTTTACCCGCCTCTGTGAATTTCAAGAACATGGTTGATCTTCAGCCATGACCCTCATTAGTCCCAGTCAGTGGGTTTCTTCTGTGTAGATAGATCTTCTGACAAGAAAATGGTCCCAGGAGAATGAGAGCAATTAATGTCTTGCAGACAGTAGAAACGTGTTTCAGGGGTCCATCTGGATCAGTATTGTTCGCTGACTCTCAGGCTAGGGTTGCCAACCTCCAGGTACTAGCTATATAAAGAAGGTGTACTGATTTATAACTGTGTAACCCTAAGGAAATAATCTCAGTACACTGCCACAAATTGTTCTCTTTTAAATATATATTTTTTCAAGTGTTTCCTTCTCCAAGTATCCTCTTTAAATTTTTAACTTGTCATAACAACATGTACAACAACAAAATTATAAGTTCTAAATGCAGATAATTTTACCATGAAACTTCACTATACATATCACTTATCAGAATCTTTTGACATTGATGAGAACCCCTCGGGAAAATCCAAACGCCGGCAGCAACGTCCTTTACTCAAAAGTAGGCAGTATTGTGGGGATCGCTGTAATGCGCTCTGTGCTGGTAACAGCACTACTTCCGCGGTCAGGTGATGCAGAGTGATCCGATCACAATGGTAGAATCTCGTTCCTGCCGATATCACTTATTTGGCTATAAGCGGCTTGTATATTGAATGTAATCCATCCAAAATCCATCCAAAATCATATAAAGCACACACAGAGATGTTACAAGATCCCGGTTGTCTCTTGTTTCGCGTTGTGTTCAACTTTGCTTCTTCAGACTGTGCAACAATATTCTAGAAAATCAATTATTACAATGACATCCTAAACCTCACATGTTGCATGCCGGCGTTTGGATTTTTCCAAGGGGTTCTCATCAATGTCAAAAGATTCTGATAAGTGATATGTATAGTGAAGTTTCATGGTAAAATTAACTGTATTTAGAACTTATAATTTTGTTGTTGTACATGTTGTTATGACAAGTTAAAAATTTAAAGAGGATACTTGGAGAAGGAAACACTTGAAAAAATATATATTTAAAAGAGAACAATTTGTGGAAGTGTACTGAGATTATTTCCTTAGGGTTACACAACCTCCAGGTACTAGCTGGAGATCTGCTATTACAACTGATCTTCAGCCAACAGAAGAAGAAGAGTTGGTTTTTATATGCCGACTTTTCTCTACTACTTAAGGGAGATTCAAACCAGCTTACAATCCCTTCCTCTCCCCACAACAGATATCCTTGTAAGATAGGTGGGGATGAGAGAGCTCTAAGAGAGCTGTGACTGGCCCAAGGTCATCCAACTAGCTTCGTGTGTAGGAGTGGGGAAACAAATCCAGTTCACCAGATTAGCCTCCGCTGCTCACATGGAGAAGTGGGGAATCAAACCTGGTTCTCCAGATCAGACTCCACCGCTCCAAACCACCACTCCAAACCACTACACCATGCTGGCGTAGAGATAAATTCACTTGGAGAAAATGGCCACTTTGGCAATTGGACTCTATGGCATTGAAGTCCCTTCAATGGCTGTCTTCCTTTAATGGCTTGATTCAGTATAAGGCAGCTTTAGATGTGTTGATGTGCTGATCTGGATCACTTGTTTCCAATTGGTCCATCATACCCCACTTGTGATTTAAGGAATAACACATAAGCAGCCCCATAACCACCTGGAGAAAATGGCCGCTTAGCAATTGGAATTTATGGCATTGAAGTCCCTCCCTTCTCTATACCCTGCCCTCCTCAGCCTCCACTCTCAAAATCTCCAGGTATTTACCAACCCAGAGCTGGCAACCCTAACTAAGAGATTAATAGATCAGAATCAGTACTTTGAACTGTGCCAGAACACAAACTGTAAGCCAGGGGAAGACATCTGATGCCGGCATGTTGTCACCCATGCATAGGGTTGCCAACCTCCAGGTGGTGGCTGAAGAGCTCCCGCTACTACAACTGATCTCCAGGCAACAAAGATCAGCTCACCTGGAGAAAATGGCCACTTTGGCAATTGGACTCTATGGCACTGAAGTCCCTCCCCTCCCCAAACCCCGCCATCCTCTGGCTCCGCTCGAAAAACCTCCCGCCGGTGGCAAAGAGGGACCTGGCAACCCTACTCACACAGTCAGTCCCCACTTCTCCCTTTGTATTCTGAACCACCTGAAGTTTCTGAATTGTCTTCAAAGATGTGCACCGCAATTTGAGTGAACATGGGAAGGTTGTTTTAGCAGTGCTCTAAAAAACCTTTGAGCCGCCCCCCCCCCCCACAAAGTGTTTACTTGACATAAGCCTCGCTGAGACCAAGAGGATTTTCCAAATAAATGCGTTTATCCAAGCCTCAAGCAGAAACCCAAGAACTAGGCTTTGTTTATGGGCTGGTATGATGACATGCGGAGTCCAGCCGTGGAAAGAATGAGGCACGGCTATGAGACAAATGGCCAGGAAAATGATGCTCAGCGCTGTAAAGTGTCTTTTTAGTGGCATCCTACACCAAAGAATGCAAGAACCAAGCGGGATGTAGTGGTTAAGAGAGGTGGTCTGGAGTGGTGGACTCTGATCTGGAGAACCGGGTTTGATTCCCCACTCCTCCACATAAGCAGCGGAGGCTAATCTGGTGAACTGGGTTCGATCCCCCACTCCTCCACATGAAGCTAGCTGGGTGACCTTGGGCTAGTCACAGTTCTCTCCCAACTCTCTCAGAGAGTATAAAACATCTGGGCAGTTTTAAGTCCTCAGTGTCTTTCCCCCAGCCATATCAGAGGAGTCAAACATGATTATGTGCATCTGTTCAAAAAAGAAGAGAGAGAACATTAGATTTTTTAATTCCATTTGGCATACAAAATCCCAGAGAATCACTCAAGGGAACAGTAAGAAAGCCCTTGGCCGTAACTCCAGATCTTGTGTGGGTGTTTGGACATGGTTTCTCCGAGAGCCAGTTTTTCTTCCCACTCGATACAGGAGTTCTTAGTCTTCCAGTCCAGATCCTTTTTTCAGACCGGCTGTGTCCCTGCCCTCTTCAGTTAGTGGACTCCTTGCTACATATCCTTTTGCATTGTCCTTACGTGTACCAACTTAGGCTAAAATGGATGATACCATGTTTTAACAAATGGTCCACAACTTCGCGAGCAACGTTGGAGCAAAAGGTTCAGTTCCTCTTAGAGGACTCTGACCCTCAGTGCACTTATTTTGTTACTCTTTTTTTGGAGGCTGCAGAGAAGAGTCGAAGGGAGGTGTTTTTAGAGATGGGTCTTCTTTAAGTTTTATGGTTTTATTGTTCAAGACCTCGGTCTAAGAACTGGGGGAAACAAAGAAAGAAAGTCTCCCAGTCCAGTGGATCAGTTCAGGGTACACAACACCCCCAATGCTATTAGTTTCTGTAAGTCTGCGCATCGGGTTCTTCTTACACAAAGCTGGCCGACATCCCCCTAAGGAAAGTAGCCAACGATTGTGAGACATTCCCATTGCAACATGAATTTAGATGAAATGAGAGACATTGCATATTGCATCAAGAATGGGGTGTTTACTGATAATGCCCCCCCTATTAAAACGGAGGAGAATGAGGGGCAAAACTGCATCTAGGACACCAACAGATTTCGGAGTTATCCCCTGGGAGAAGTGATTTAGACACGATCACTGTGTCATGATTAGGAAACCATTCCCAGTTGCTCCAGCAGGGCTGCAGAGCAAATACTCGGATATAAACAGATCTGTTTATCCCATCTGGCTGGGAATGCCAGCTGTACTCCATAAAGAGCAATTTTATTTATGCCTGTTTGCATGCACACTGTAGGTGGCTCAGCGATTGTCCATGTAGATCCACTCGTCCCTTTTGTTTTCTGGTCAATTTAGGCCTTTTATGCAGGGATGTTTCCCCGCGGTTACCCCCACCGTCAGCTTCGGGGCTTCCTTTTGATTATGCATGCCTTTCCTGCCCGTCAGAGGTCACCTCGCTCTCCCTGCATGTTTTGCCCGCATTTTCCAGATTCTGGCTAAAACAGCATCTGGAAAACATGGGCAAAATGAGCGGGGAGAGCGATGCGACCTCTGTCGGGTAAAAAAAGGCATGCATAATCAAAAGGAAGCCCTGAAGCAGTCAGTGGGGGTGACCTGCATAAAAGGCCAAAAGTTCTTTAAGCACTATGGAAACCTGCCAGGTCTGTTTAACCAGAGACAATACTGAGTTAAAACCTAAGAATGCAATCAATGATAGCTTGGTATGACTTTCCTTTCTCTGGGAGACTTTCCAGTCTCCAGTAGGGTTGCCAGGTCCCTCTTCACCTCCGGCGGGAGGTTTTTGGGGCCGAGCTTGAGATAAGTGGGGTTTGGGGAGGGGAGGGGCTTCAGTGCCATAGAGTTCAATTGCCAAAGCTGCCATTTTCTCCAGGTTATCTGATCTCTATCAGCTGGAGATCAATTGTACTAGCAGGAGATCTCCAGCTACTACCTGGAGGCTGGCCACTCTAGTCTCCAGCCACCAAAATGTAAGTGCTGGGAATGGCGGTGCTGCACCTGTTTTTTAGCCTCGCTATTCCCTATGGGGCAAAAGGACCTGGTTAACCCCCAAAAAAGCCGCAAAACGGCTTTGTTTAACGGCGTACAGGGAGCGGCTTAGGAAGAGGCACCGCTGTGCCTATTCCGCACCGTCCCCGTACGCCTCAGCTCAGGAATGGGCTGTCATTCTATGGCATTATACCCTGCTGAGGTCCCTCCTCTCCCCAACCCCTCCCCTCCCCAGGGTCCACCCCAAAATATCCAGGAATTTCCCATGCTGGAGGTGGTGACCCTAATTCACCTACATTAAAAAGGACAAGGAAGCAATTAGTTATTGTCATGTGGGGATCTCCAGATGGGTCTGGATGCTCTGTCCATATGAACGAGCGGTTATGAAGAGCGGTTAAAATGCTTAGGGCTGTTTAGCTTGGAAAGAAAGCTGTTAAGGGGAGACATGATAGAGGTCTGTAAAATTATGTCTGGTATGTAGACAGTGGACAGGGAGAAGCTTTTTTCCCTCTCAATACTAGAACACTGGGACATCTGCTGAAGCTGGAAGGTGAGAGATTCAAAACAGATAAAAGGAAGTCTTTCTACACACAACGCATAGTTAAACTGTGGAACTCCCTGCCCGAGGAGGTGGTGATGGCTGCCAACTTGGAAGGCTTTAAGTGGGGAGTGGACATGTTCATGGAGGAGAGGGCTATTTATGGCTGTTAGTAAAAATACTAGTCATGGTGCATACCTATTCTCTCCAGGATCAGAGGAGCATGCCTATTATATTAGGTGCATTGGAACACAGGCAGGATAATGCTAGGGTTGCCAGGTCCCTCTTCACCACAGGTGGGGGCAGAGCCTGAGGAGGGCTAGGTTTGGGGAGGGGAGGGACTACAATGCCATAGAGGCCAATTGCCATTTTCTCCAGGAGAACTGATCTCTATCGGCTGGAGATCAGTTGTAATAGCAGGAGATCTCCAGCTACTAGTACCTGGAGGTTGGCAACCCTAGATAATGTTGCTGCAGCCATCTTGAGCTTCCTAGAGGCACCTTGTTGGCCCCTGTGCAAACAGACTGCTGGACTTGATGGCCCTCGGTCTGATCCAGCAGGGCCTTCCTGATGTTCTTAAGGAGGATTAAACTCATTTAAATGTTTTCCTGTTTCTTTGCAAACGAGCAAGAGAGAAACTCTTTAAATTAGCACAACCCAGGAAAGAATCCTCCCAGGAGGGAGCAAAGTGACCCCATCCTGTTGTCTCATACTTATTTCTTCATATCTTGTTATGAGTCTCATGAGCAAACTTTTTCCATTCCCCCGTCCTCAGCACTTATCTAATTGCCCAGAACTGAAAACACTCAGCATTTTGGTCCAGCGCGTTCATGCTGAGACTATGCAGGCTTCTCTTAACCAGTGTGTCGGCTTGTCTTATAAACATGCCATACCAACAGGCTCTCACTATGAGGAGGAAATGGTATTTTCGTCTTTGTCATTTTGTTTCTGAATAAAAAGAGGCAGCATTTTAAAAAGCTCCCATAAAGGGCTTCCAGGTGTGCTCCCCAACCAATAGAGATTAGTTCACGTGGAGAAGATGGCCGCATTGGCAATTGGACTCTATGGCATCGAAGTCCCTCCCCTCCCCAAACCCCTCCCGCTGGTGGCAAAGAGGGACCTGGCAACGCTAATCTCAGTATAAGTAGGGTTGCAAGCTCTGGGTTGGGAAATACCTGGAGATTTTGGGGGTGGAGCCTGAGGAGGGTGGGGTTTGGGGGGAGGGACTTCAATGCCATAGAGTCCAATTGCCAAAGCAGCCATTTTCTCCAGGGGGAACTGATCTCTATCGCCTGGAGATCAGTTGTAATAGTGGGAGATCTCCAGCCACCACCTGGAGGTTGGCAACCCTAAGTATAAGCTCTCAGAATGTCTCTCATTCACTGCTCCCTGCTGAACTGGAAGCAGATATTCTTGCTGTTCTCAGCCATGATTAACAATTTGGCAATAAATACTGTTATTTAAATCACCCTCACGGTTATATTTCTGATGATCTAAAATGGCTGCAGTTCTTGGCTGTAAATTTAGCTGTTATTTTCTCCCACGTGTTGCATTAAACTCCTATTGCTGCCCCCAAACTATGCAATATCAGAATTTATGTTGAACTTTCTGGCTCTTTATTTGTTTAAATCGAAAGCAGCTGACACAGGCGGCCATCTTGAGCAGAGGACTGTCGGATGAGGAGGATATATTTGATCCTTTCCCTGTTGCTTGTTTTTTTCCTTGATCAAAATCATCCTCAGCTGCTTCTTCCAGCAAATATATCTCTGGTTCCTCGCCTGGGGGTGAATCACTTTGGAAGGGATGATTTGAACAGAAAACGGTCAACAAGGAAACAATTAAGCATCTCTCCTTCCTACTCTATGTTTGGGATTGCTGTTTCCCTCAGCTGTTTTATATATATATATGAAGATATTTCTGAGGAAGTTACATTCACTCCATATAATATGCAGCTGGAGCTTTGCTATATGCAAGCAGAGAACAGTTATGAGATGAGGTTAAATTAGGGGTCCCATTCCACAAGTGGGGGTACCCCGCCTCCCTTTCCTGTTGCCCACCGCTGCTCTGAGTGGTGGCAGGAAAGAATTAAAACATACCCACAAGATTGCACACAGCGCCATGTCACTCCTGGTCAAAACCTGGAAGTGATATAAGGTAGCTCTAGGAATCACCGAAAACTCTATGATTAAAAAAACCATAGTTTCCGGTGATTCCTAGAGCTACCTATGTCACTTTCTCTTTTTCCCCCCAGAAATGATGTGGCGCCACATCCAGCACTGTGCCCACAACCGTCCCACCAGCTGCTGTGTGTGTGTTAACTGCCGTCAAGTCACTTCCGACTCATGGCCACCCTATGAATCAGTGTCCTCCAAAATGTCCTGTCCTTGACAGCCTTGCTCAGATCTTGCAAATTGAGGGCTGTGGCTTCATTTGTACAGTCTATCCATCTCTTGTTGGGTCTTCCTCTTTTCCTGCTGCCTTCAGTTTTTCCTAGCAAGACTGTCTTTTCCAGTGACTCTTGCCTTCTCATAATGTGACCAAAGTACGATAGCCTCAGTTGAGTCATTTTAGCTTCTAGGGTCAGTTCAGGCCAAACACTGATTTGGTGTGTGTTTTTTGGCAGTCCACAGTCTCCGTAACACTCTCCCCCAACACCACATTTCAAAGGAATCTACTTTCTTCCTATCACCTTTCTTCAATGTCCAGCTTTCACACCTAAACATAGTAATAGGGAATGCGATGGCATGAATTAATCTAGTCTTGATGGCCAGTGACACATCCTTACACTTCAGAATCTTTTCTAGCTCCTTCATGGCTGCCCTTCCCAGTCTCAATCTCCTTCTGGTTTCTTGGCTGCAGCCTCTCTTTTGGTTGATGGGGGAGCCAAGGAATAGAAAGTCTTCAACAATTTCAGTTTCCTCATTGTCAACCTTAAAGTTGTGTAATTCCCTTGTAGTCATTACTTTTGTCTTCTTGATGTTCAGCTGTAGTCTTGCTTTGGCACTTTCATTTAATAACTTATTCTTTCCTAAAACATTTTATCTGTACTTTCCCATTCAAGGTTCAAATGAAATTTGGTAGTTTGATCTCCCTAAAAAAATCTCTGTTCGGTTTATGTATGTGTGTGTGGATATTTTGGGCACTGTGTCAAAACTTCCATTGGACAGGATTCCATACTTCTGATCTAAGTTCACCGCAAGAACCGCAAATCCATTGCTGGAGGCAGTCAACATTAAAATCTGAAACCATAGCAAATGCAGTTTTAATATTATACATAGATATTTTCCTACACTAAAGGGTGGAAGGAGCCCCTAATTGATATATTGTGACATGCTTTGCAGATGTTCAAGATTGTTTTATTTGTTGGCAAACCGTCCCAACCAACTATCTGCTTGGCATGCACAAGGTCCCAGGTTCAATCCCTGGCATCTCCAGTTAAGGGACCAGGCAAGTAGGTGATGTGAAAGACCATCTCTGCCTGAGACACCCTGGAGAGCCGCTGCCAGTCTGAGTAGACAATACTGACTTTGATGGACCGAGGGTCTGATTCAGTAGAAGGCAGCTTCTTGTATTCTTGTACTATCCAAAAAGTAAAATTATATACTGCTGCATTAACATAGGCTTTGCATACAGGAAATACTTTGGTGGGCACATAGCAAAGACTATTCATCCTTGGTGTTTTGTTTGTTTTTTTAAATGAAACTTGTATACATGAAGAATACAACTGAACAGCCTGTTGCACGCACTGAAGCCCATAGGAGCTGATACACTAAATTATGTGACCTTTGCCTTCTTCTCCCTATGCTGTTTTGTGTATTTAAAGGGCCATCAAGTCACAGCCAACTTAAGGGAACCCAGTAGAGTTTTCAAGACAAGAGACTAACAGAGGTGGTTTGCCATTGCCCTCCTCTTCATAAAAACCCTGATATTTCTTGGTAGTTTCCCATCCAAGTACTAACCAGGGTCGACCCTGCTTAGGTTCTGACTCTGAGATCTAGGTAGGAAAAATTTAGGTAGGAAAAATCAAACACATAATTATAGGATGGGGAGACTTGTCTGAGGAGTAGTGTGTGTAAAAAGGATCTTGGGGTCTTAGTAGACCAAACACTGAACATGAGTCGGCAGTGTGATGCGGTAGCTAAAAAGGCAAATGCGATATTGGGCTGAATCAACAGAAGTATAGTGCCCAGATCACACGAAGTGATGGTATCGCTTTGCTCTGCTCTGGTTAGACCTCACCTAGAGTATTGTGTTCAGTTTTGGGCACCGTAATTTAAGAAGGATGTAGACAAGCTGGAACGTGTCCGGAAGAGGGCAACAAAGATGGTGAGGGGTCTGGAGACCAAGTCCTAGGAGGAAAGGTTGAAGGAGCTGGGTCTGTTTAGCCTGAAGAGGAGAAGACTGAGTGGTGATATGATAACCATCTTCAAGAACTTGAAGGGCTGTCATAGGGAGGAGGGTGCCGAGTTGTTTTCTGTTGCCCCACAAGGTCGGACCAGAACCAATGGGTTGAAATTAAATCAAAAGAGTTTCTGTCTAGACATTAAGAAGAATGTTCTAACCATTAGAGCGGTTCGTCAGTGGAACAGGCTTCCTCGGGAGGTGGTGAGCTCTCCTTCCCTGGAGGTTTTCAAGCAGAGGCTAGATGGCCATCTGTCAGCAATGCTGATTCTATTACCTTAGGCAGATGATGAGAGGAAGGGCATCTTGGCCATCTTCTGGGCATGGAGTAGGGGTCACTGGGGTGTGGGGGGGAGGTAGTTGTGAATTTCCTGTGTTGTGCAGGGGATTGGACTAGGTGACCCTGGTGGTCCCTTCCAACTCTATGATTCTTTCTGATGAGATCAGGCTAGGCTGGGCCATCCAGGTCAGGGCAACACTGGTTTAGCCCAGGAGAATTAGCTGTTGCAGCCACGTGGATCTAGCAGAGATGGCCTTTTGGCTGGCTGGATTCTCGATCCAGGCATCCAAGTCAATGTTTTAGGAGTTTCTAAATCAGCCCTAATACAAACGGACATACTTATGCACCGCCAAGGGTTGCCACAGGCCTGAAGAAGCACATACTGTCCCTATACTAGACTCTCAGTGTGTGCCCTCTACTCACTGCACCCCCTCCCTGATGGGGTTGCCAAACTCCAGGTGGGGCCTGGAGATCTCCTGGAATTACAGCTGATCTCCAGACTACAGAGATCAGTTCCCTGGAGAAAGTGGCTGCTTTGAAGGGTGGACTTTATGACATTAACGCCCCCCCGAGGCCCCTCCTCTGCCCAAGTCCCACTGTTCCCAGGCTCCACCCCCCAAAAACCTCCAGGAATTTCCCATGCATAGGGTTACCAACCTCTAGGTGGTCGCTGGAGATCTGCTGCTATTACAACTGATCTCCAGGCGACAGAGATCAGTTCACCTGGAGAAAATGGCCACTTTGGAAGGTGGACTCTATGGCATTATAACCCCTTTGAAGTCCCTCCCCTCCCCAAACCCTGCCCTCCTCAGGCTCCATCCCCCAAATCTCCAGGAATTTCCAAACCCAGAGACGGATACCCTACCCATGCACAAAGTCTGCTCTCTCACCTACATATATTCTCAGTATTGGAACATAGTGCAGCGCTGCAGAATATTTTCCCCCTTTCTTTTTTTTTTAAAGTCTTTATATGCAACATGCGGCGTATTAAGTCAGAGCAAGCTAATCTCTTCACACGGCAACGGTTTCTTCAGTTGGCGAGTATATGCAGCTGTAAGATTTCTCCTGGAAAACAAAACAACCCTGTATCTATTACTTCCATTGTGCCAAAAGCTACAGAGATTTGTCGCACAGAACTTCCAGTTTAGTGCTTAACTGATTTAACAATATCCAGAAAGTTAGCAACAAGATTTGGAAGTCATCATAACCAGAGATTTGTATGCAAAGTCTCTGCCTTCTGGCTGGTCAATACTGCCACCTACTGCATATTACAAGAATTGCAGTGCTCCAAGACTTTCAAAAGCCTATTTGAGCATTGATATTTTATGTGATAGCAATCTTATTTTTAGTGCCTCCGATTTAATATTAGTCGGAAGAGCTAACTGTATTTTCTAGGTTTGGAGCCCTCATATTGCTGGCAAATAATTACCTGGTTCTAGCCGCCCTCACTGGCTTTTCGCAGAGAGAATGTAATAAAACGGTTTTGATTTGAATGGTCATAAAGCAGCATTGAATTAGGACAGATATGGCTTCCGGTGACTGAGCTGGTCCCGGCGCCAGTCTCCTAGGTGAGCTCCTAGGAGAATCCAAGATACGCTCCAAATTGGAGTACCCCCCAATCTCCGGGCGTTTCCTAACCCGGAGCTGGCGACCCTAGTGTGGCTAGGTGGGGCTTTTGGCCAGTAGACATCTGGTTGTGCAGATTAAATGACATCCTGTTAAACAGAGCTTCTGCCTGAAATGTTGAAGAGGTACTATTAGAGTTATATATAACCTTGCTTTCTGGCATTTGGTGGTTGGCTCCGCCTCCCGCAGCAGCCATTTTGTGATTGTGCCCATTGCCCTGTGTTAGAATTCCAAAAGTGCCCAAAGGCTCAAAAAGTTTGGGGATTCCTGATACATGTAATTATTTACTTCTTTTATACTTGGCCTTTCTCCCCTGTAGGGACCCAAGGCAGCTTGTATTATTTCCCCTTAGATTGTTTTGTCCTCACAACAACCCTGTGAGGTAGGTTAGGTCGAGACGGTAAGCTGCGGCCGCCGTTTTGCGGCCGCCATTTTGCAGCTGCCACTGCCAGCCTGTGTCAGAATTTCAAAGGTGCCCACAGGCTCAAAAAGGTTGGGGACCCCTGATCTATCAATTTAAAATGTATCACCAGTAGCCAAAAAAAATGGATATTTGCTATTATATATTATCTCAGCACCAAGAGTATTATATGTGCAAAAATGGAAACATCCGTATATACCTGCAATAGAAGAATGGCTTGTCAAGATGTTGGAATTAGAGGAAAAGGCCAAACTGACTGCTTTGATTAGAGAAAATAACATCTGAGTTTGTAGATAATTGGAATCCATTTATGGACTTTTTGCGTAATATGGAAAAGAACGAATTGATGATTTGTGGGTTTGAAGACTAGAAGAATAGAAACATAGGTGTGATAGAGAAAAGTTTGAGTTTTTAGTTGTAAGGATAATTTTAAAAATAACTTTGTACACGTAGCTAGAGAACGGGAGCCCCTTGGCGCAGAGTGGTAAGCTGCAGTACTGCAGTCCAAGCTCTGCCCACGACCTGAGTTCGATCCCAACTGAAGCTGGTTTCAGGTAGCTGGCTCATGGTCGACTCAGCCTTTCATCCTTCCGAGGTCAGTAAAATGAGCGCCCAGCTTGCTGGGGGTAAAGGGAAGATGACTGGGGAAGGCACTGGCAAACCACCCCAGAAACATAGTCTGCCTAGTAAACGTCAGGATGTGACATCACCCCATGGGTCAGGAATGACCCGGTGCTTGCACAGGGGACCTTCACCTTTTAGCTAGAGAACAGGTTGTAATTTCTTAATTAGATTTATATTCGATACAAATGAAAAATGAAAGAATCTTTCCGTCCATGTTTTTTTTCTTTTTCTTTACTTTGTTCAATGTAATTTTGTTAACAATAAATTTAATTAAATGCTTTTTAAAAATGTATCACCAGTAGAATGTCCGAGAGTTCTCAGGGTTTTTTTTATTTTGCCCATGCTTGCGGAAACCTAACATTTACTCTTCTTGTCCAATAGTCCTAGGAGCATGCACTCACCTCGGCCAAGTGTACGCAGACAGAGACGTGTGGAAACCCGAACCGTGCCAGATCTGTGTGTGTGACTCAGGAGCTGTCCTTTGTGATGACATCATCTGTGACGAACAGGAACTAGATTGCCCCAACCCAGAGATCCCATTTGGAGAATGTTGTCCAATGTGTCCACAGTCAACACCAGAACCTGTAAGAGCTCCAGACTTTGATGTAAACCTCCGTGCTTGATTAAAGTTGATTCATCCCATTGGTAGGGTTGCTGACCTCCAGGTGGTGGCTGCAGATCTCCTGTTATTACAGGAGATGAAGATCAGTTTCCCTGGAGAAAATGGCGGCTTCGGCCATTGGACTCTGTGGCATTGAAGTCCCTCCCCTCTCCAAACCCCACCCTCCTCAGGCTTTCGAGAGTCAATGCTCCCTTCATCAGATACCAGCTTTGACTCTCAAAAGCTCATACCCTGGAAATCTAGGGTTGCCAGGTCCCTCTTCACCACGAGAGGGAGGTTTTTGGGATGGAGCCTGAAGAGGGCAGGGTTTGGGGAGGGGAGGGACTTCAATGTCACAGAGTTCAGTTGCCAAAGCGGCCATTTCCCCCAGATAGGGTTGCCAACTGCCAGGTAGTAGTAGTAGATCTGCTGATTCAATTGATTTCCAGCCAATAGAGATCAAATCACCTGGAGAAAAATGGCCACTTGGGCAATTGAACTCTATGGCACTGAAGTCCCTCCTCAAACCCCACCCTTCTCAGGCTCTGCCCCAAAAATCTCCCGCCGGTGGTGAAGAGGGACCTGGCAATCCTATCCCCAGGTGAACTGATCTCTATCAGTTGGAGATCATTTGTAATAACAGGAGATCTCCAGCTAGTACCTGGAGGTTGGCAACCCTATGGAAATCTCTAACTTGCTACTAGACTTGAATCTAGCTGTTCCACTGCAGACCAACATGGCTACCCTTCGAAACTGTCTAGATATATAAACACCCTGTCCTGGATGGCCCAAGCTAGCCTGATCTCATCAGATCTTAGAAGCTAAGCAGGGTCGGTACTAGCTATTACTTGGATGGGAGACCACCAAGAGATACCAGGGTCACTATGCAGAAGAAGGCAACGGCCAAACCACCTCTGTTAGTCTCTTCCCTTGAAAACCCTACTGGGTTGCCATAAGTTGGCTGTGGCTTGACAACATTTTACACACACAGAGATATATAAACAGTGACCAAGAAGGATGAAAAGCAGGAGGCTAGAGCAGGGGGAGCACGAGGAAAGTCAGGAAAGAGGATGTGATAATGTCTCCTTCTAGAGAAAATGGGGAGGGGGTGTGGCTCAGTGGTAGAGTATCTGCTTGGCATGCAGAAGGTCCCTGGTTCAATCCCGAGCATCTCTAGCTAAAGGGACCAGGCAAGCAGGTGATGTGAAAGACCCTGGAGAGCTGCTGCCGGTCTGAGTAGACTTTGATGGACTGAGGGTCTGATTCAGTATAAGGCAGCTTCATGTGTTCAAGCAGACAATTCAGCAACTCCCTTTACTTCATGCCATCATGTGCTATTATTACCCTGCTAGGTTTTTGTTCCAGTAGGATTCTGAGAAAGAGGAGGCCATATTGAGAATATTCTTTTTGAGAACGTTCTCTCCCCCCCCCAGCAGTTAGAATAGGATCATAGAGTTGGAAGGGGCCATACAGGCCATCGAGTCCAACGCCCTACTCAATGTGGGATTAGCCTAGAGCATCCCTGACAAGTGCTTGTCCAGCCTCTGCTTCAAGACAGCCAGTGAAGGGGAGCTCACCACCTCCCGAGGGAGATTCCACTGTCAAGCAACTCTTACTGTAAAAAAATGTTTCCTAATATCCAGCTTGTTGCTAGTCCTCTCCTCTGCTGCAACAGGAACAGCTCCCTGCCCTCCTCTAAATGACAGCCCTTCAAATACTTAAAGAGAGCGATCATGTCCCCTCTCAGCCGCCTCTTCTCCAGACTAAACACTCCCAACTCCCTCAGTTACTTGTGTTATATTTCCAAACAAAATGCTGGACCCTACTTTAGACTCCCCATGTCTCCAGTGGTCTTCTTTAGTGATCTTATGGTCACCAGCACCAGTACATACTAGGAAATATTGGGGAAATATTGGCTTTTAACATAATGCAGGATGTCATCTGGATGTGTGTATGTGTGTGTGTGTGCATGTGTGTAAAGTGCCATCAAGTCGCAGCCGACTTATGGCGACCCCTTTTTGGGGTTTTCATGGCAAGAGACTAACAGAGGTGGTTTGCCAGTGCCTTCCTCTGCCCAGCAACCCTGGACTTCCTTGGTGGTCTCCCATCCAAATACTAACCAGGGCTGACCCTGCTTAGCTTCTGAGATCTGACGAGATCAGGCTAGCCTGGGCCCATCCAGGTCCGGGCCATCTGGATATAGGCACCATCTTTTAGTGATGTCGGATACTGTTATTAATATTGATACTGATGTATTTCTGTTTGTTTTTATTTGATTTTTAAAAATCCTATATTTATTGTATTGTTGACTGCTATGAGCCGCCCTGCGCCTGGCTTTGGACAGGAAAGGGCAAGATATAAACCTAATAAAATAAATAAATATCAGCAGAGCTTATAAGAGTTCACATTTTGAAAACGGATACGAATTTCCTGTCATGTTTCCACGCTGGTAGATTCCTCACCATGGATTTCAGTTTTTGTACTTATGCTGGTGGTAACTGCTCACCATGGCTTCTTTCTGCTTATGTTTCCTTCTAGCCCGTCACCGGCCCTGCGATTCCAAACGGACCCCAAGGCCCCAGAGGAGATCCTGTAAGTTCAAAACATGTGTAAAGGCACATTCTTAAATCCCATTTTTTTTAAAAAAAAGACATCACCCCAGAGACCTCCAATACTAAGGTTGCCAACCTTCAGGGTTGCCAACCTTTATCAATAAATTTGGAAATTAGTACAGGAGCGAAACACTATTTAAACAAAGTGCAAATAGATTTATAAATAGCTACGTGCAATTACATACAATATGAGACATTATATACACAAAAAGACCTACAAAAAGTCATACGTAGACATTCTTGTTTTTAAATGTCCCATAAAAGCAAGAATGTCTACGTATGACTTTTTGTAGGTCTTTTTGTGTATATAATGTCTTATATTGTATGTAATTGCACGTAGCTATTTATAAATCTATTTGCACTTTGTTTAAATAGTGTTTCGCTCCTGTACTAATTTCCAAACCTTCAGGTGGTGGCTGGAGATCTCCCGCTATTACAACTGATCTCCAGCCGACAGAGATCAGTTCCCCTCAAGAAAAATGGCCACTTTGGCAATTGGACTCTATGAAATTGAAGCCCCTCTCCTCTTCGAACCCTGCCCTCCTCAGGTTCTGCCCCCAAAACCTCCCTCCGGTGGCAATATCCAATACCCAAATAATATTAAACTTAAGGCCAGGATAAGACCCTCAGGCTGTTTATTTCTGTCAAGGTTCCTCCCTATGGCTTTAGAAGCTCAACTCTCATTTTGAGGTGATAAATCCCTGTCTGGGTATACCACTTTCGAGCACAAGTGTGGAACCCCATGATTCAATGTTCCTTCAGATGCAAAATAATCCCTGCAGACAGAAAACTAACATGTTACACCTAGTTTTCTGTATGAAGGATGTGTTTTGTTCAGGAGAGAATTTGATCATGTGAGATCGTCCCACTTTGGCCTAAAGTAGGGTTGCCAGCCTCCAGGTAGTAGCTGGATATCACCTGCTATTACAACTGATTTCCAGCCGATAGAGATCAGTTCCCCTGGATAAAATGGCCACTTGGGCAATTGGACTCTATGGCATTGAAGTCCCTCCCCTCGCCCAACCCTGCCCTCCTGAGGCTCCGGCCCAAAAATCTCCAGGTATTTCCCAACCTAGAGCTGGCAACCCTAGCCTAAAGTGGCACAATCCAGACACCTCAATGAGAACTATGCCGAAGACTTCAGTTGGGTTGCCCACCTCCAGATACTAGCTGGAGATCTCCTGCTATTATAACTGATCTCCAGCTGATAGAGATCAGTTCCCCTGGAGAAAATGGCCACTTTGGCAATTGAACTCTATGGCATTGAAGCCCCTCCCCAAAACCCACCCTCCTCAGGCTCTGCCCCAAAAACCTCCCACCAGCGGCGAAGAGGGACCTGGCAACCCTAGACTTGAGTCAGGTCAAAGTCGAATGCTCAGCTCAAGCAGTGGGAAGGCGTTTTGTTCAGTAGCAGGATACTAGGAGGGAAATGGACAATTTCTTGCAAGAAGTTTCATGGTGTCCTTAATGGAAGAACGGAGAACAAGGTGATGAACAAAGTGTTATCTCTCCTGGGAGGAAGATAAGGCAGCCGAAATTGGTGGAGGGAGCTGGGAATCGAGAAGGGCTGGATGTCCTTTCAGCCCCTTGCCCTTCCCACAGGCTTCTGAGATTGGCACGCCCGGATTCTTCCCTCTAGTGTTTATTTTCGCTGGATAACTGTTGGCCTTGGATGGGGGTGGGGATCCATTTCGACTGCTGAGATAGGATGGTTGGCAACCAGCAGGAGTCTGGAGAGGACTTGAAGAGGGGTGCCGTCAGCACAACATCATTTCTGGGGAAACTCTGGAAGTGGGAACATGCCACTCCAGGAATCCCAAGAAACTCTGTGGTAAAACATCACTTCCAGGTTTTCCCCAGCAGTGATGTAAAGCTGTCGTGTCGGTGGGAATTTTTTTAAATTTATTTTTTTTCCTGTTCAGGATGTTGGGGGAGTAGGGCAAGTGGAGGCCGTGAAGTTTTGCTGCTGCTGTTTAATGTCTGGGCTTTATGTAAAGGTTATCATTTTCAGTGTTAGCCACTCAATTTCCCAGCAGACTGAACTGTTACATAGCTTGGCCGAGGGAAAATTTGCATGGTATAGAGCCGTGTTGGCGAACCTATGGCACGCATGCCAAGTCCGGCAAGCCGAGCCCTCTCTGTGGGCACGTGCGGGGGCGGCGGGGGCTTTGAAGGGAGCGCAGAGCCGTTCAAAGCCCCCCCTTCCCTGGACTCCCCGCCGCCTGGCTTTGAAGGGCTTTGAAGCCCTTCAAAGCCGCCGCCCCCCCTTCCCTGGACTCCCCGCCCCCCCCCTCGCTGAGCTGGGAGGAAACCTCAGTATTCAGGTTAAATTGCCGTGTTGGCACTTTGCGATAAATAAGTGGGTTTGGGGTTGCAGTTTGGGCACTCGGTCTCTAAAAGGTTCGCCATCACTGGTATAGAGAGAGTGGACAAGGAGCTTTCTTCCCTCTCTCATAATACCAGAACGCAGGGTTATCTGCTGAAGCTGGAGGCTGAGAGATTCAAAACAGATAAAATGAAGTATTACTTCACACAATGCGTAGTTAAAATTGTGGAACTCCCTGCCCTATAGGCTTGCCAGGCGCCGCTGCTCCACTGGTAACCCGAAAGTGATGGGGACGCTCTAGCAATCCCGGCCAAAAACTCTATGGTTTCCCACAAATTTTGGCCGGGATTGCTAGAGAATCCACATCACTTCCGGTTTTACCCAAAAGTGACTCATGCGCTGCAAGCCCGCAGTGACCCGCCACCACCAGGCAATTGGCAACCCTACTGCCCTAGGATGTGGTGATGGCTGCCAACTTGGAAGGCTTCACGAGGGGAGCAGGCATGTTCATGGAGGGGAGAGGGCTATCCATGGCGACTAGTCAAAATGGATACTAGTCATGATGCATACCTATACTCTCCAGGATCAGAGGAGCATGCCCATTATATGAGGTGCTGTGGAACACAGGCAGGATTAATGCTGCTGTAGTTGTCTTGTTTGTGGGCTTCCTAGAGGCACCTGGTTGGCCACTGTGTGAACAGACTGCTGGACTTGATGGGCCTTGGTCTGATCCAGCAGGGCTTTTCTTAGGTTCTTATGTTCTTAACACAGGCAGGAAAATGCTGCTGCAGTTGTCTTGTTTGTGGGCTTCCTAGAAGCACCTGGTTGGCCTCTGTGTGAAGAGACTGCTGATGGACCTTGGTCTGATCCAGTATGGCCTTCTTATGTTCTTATGATGCACTTATCTGAATGCAGAATTATCATTTCAGTTGAGGGAAGGTTAAAACAGCTTCAGGCACTGTACCAAGCCAGAAGTCACTGTGGAGTGAGTGACTTGCTCATGTGCTTTTCCAGTTCCTCATATCGTGTCCATAGGGGGCGCTTCCCAGTTTCCCCCATATGTATAATGGTAGCCTGCATACAAGGTCCCCTGTGGACAATCAATTCAACAGAAACACAAAGATCTTCATTTTCCTACATTATTCTGAAGAACACACGTTGGGAAAGGTTATATAAGTAACACTACATTCCTTGGAAAGGTGTGGCCAATCCCATTCCATGTACCATTAGAGGATGGGCATGACCAGATGTTAGGATTGGCAGAATCCTCGCACACTCTTATGAACATGTCTTGAAACGTCTGTCCACTATCAGAAATAGGATGCTTGTACGGGTACCCAAAATGATAATTCCTGGGTGTATGAAACATATACTAATATAGATAAATTTAAAGAATCGTACATATGTTTACTTTTTTCCTTACACCCCATTCCAGTTCTCCCAATAAGAAAGGAACTGGGTAGGTATTATATAGTTTCTAATTATTATTTTTGTTATCTTTTTTTTTTTTTTTTTTTTGGTGAAAAATCTGTAGGGTCCACCTGGTACTCCTGGAAGGAATGGCACACCTGGTCAACCAGGAGCTCCAGGACGTCCTGGCACCCCTGGGGATCCCGGAGTCTGTCCAAGTTGCCCCAATATCGGTAATGGACCAGTAAGTAATCCTTTTTTTCCCTCTGCATTTATGACCTGTGAGTTTCCATCTAGCACCAGCATGCCGTACCCTTAAGAGATCTTGTTTTGTCCTGTTTCCCCCCTATAATAAAGTTTTATTATTAAAAGTCAATGTGCAGGTTGAAGTCTGGCCTTCAGGTGACCAGCAGGACATCCCCTGAAAGAGCAGAATGAGAAGAAACTCCCAAGGACTGCCGTCGTTATTTTACCAGTGCTCCTAAATTCATCAGTCACTCACAGTGATGGTTCGGATGTAGCTATCGGGGGAAGGAAAATGGACTCCAAAATGTTTATACTTCTCAGTGTTTACCTTCAGAAATGCTTCTTTCTCATCTTTCAACCATCCACCATCATATTCACACTCCTGTCCCTTTTGTACACCCAAGGTCATTCAAGTGTGCATTGTCATCCTGCCTACAAACAACCCTTCATGCTGATCCTGCACCCATAGCAGCCTTGCCAAGTACATACTACTTCCTTTTATAACTGTCTGTGTGAGATTAATAATCCATCCCTGGGCCTATTAAGATCATTTTATTGAAGCACGTGGAACTATTGGTAGGGATTCCAGCCTCCAGGTGGGACCTTGGGATCCCCCAGAATTACAGCTCATCTCTAGACTACAGAGATCAGTTCCCCTGGACAAAATGGATGCTTTGGAGGGTGGACTATGGCTGTGTACTCCGGCCAGGAGGCACAAATCTGTTTAAAGGGCCCCCCGTGCGCCTTCAGGGGGCTTCCCTGAAGGCGCGCGGGGAGGGGGCCTTTAAACATCTGCGCCTCCCGGCTGGGAGGCACAGATCTGTTCCATCCCCCCCCCCCGCACGTGTGCCTTCAGGGGGCTTCTCTGAAGGCGTGCGGGGGGTACCTTTAAACAGATCTGAGCCTCCCGGCTGGAAAGCGCAGATCTGTTCCACGCACACCCACGCACGCCTTCAGGGGGCTTTCCTGAAGGCGCTCGGGGGCGCTTTAAACAGATCTGCGCCTTTCAGCTGGAAGGCGCAGATCTGTTTAAAGAGCCCCCCGCACGCCTTCATGGAAGCCCCATGAAGGCCCGCGGGGGGCCCGAATTTTCCCCCGAACTCCGGATCTCGCTCCGAAGTTCGCGGATCCGAAGCGGGGGAGTTCAGACTTCGGCACGGCCCGAATTTAAACGGGCCGAATTTTGCCGAAGCCGAACTTTACCGAATTTTTTTCCAACAGCCCTAATGTTTGAGGAGAGACCTTTTTCTGCCTGAGATCCTGGAGGTCTGTTATGAGTCCGAGCTAGGCTTCTGATTTACATACCTGCAGTGGGTAAATCCTCACTCTCAGCCCCAATCCCTTTTCCCCAAGAAATAGAGGAGCAGGATTAAAAAAACATCACCCAGAAATGGCTTCCTAGTGACACTGTAGGAATTCCTACGTTAAGGAAAAATTCCTACAGCATCACCTAGTGGTGATGTCACATCCTCTCCAAACACCACCTTGGCACACTCCTTGTGTGTATGCTCCTGACATTTGCTGAGGCTATGTTGGCAACCAGGGCAGAGAGTGCTGGAACAGATGTACCAGTGGTCTGAACTCAGTGGAAGGTAGGTTCATATGTACAATCAATTACAAGAAGTGAACTGGGCCTATAACATTCCTATAGTTAAATATTTAAAATTAGCCGCAATAACTGCTGTGGAAACACAGTAGCGGTTTGTTTGTTTTTTTAAACCATTTGATTTTTAAATTAATTTTGACAGTCTCCGAGGCGGGTTTTGCTCTCCCCGTTCCATCTCCATATAGCGATATCTCTGACCGAAAGATTCATCAGTTTGACCAAGGGAGATTTGACTCTTGAAATCTCATACCCCCAAAATGTTAATGAGAACATAAGAAAGGCCCTGCTGGATCAGACCAAGGCCCATCAAGTCCAGCAGTCTGTTCACACAGTGGCCGACCAGATGCCTGTAGGAAGCCACTAACAAGACGAGTGCAGCAGCACCCTCCTGCCTGTGTTCCACCGCACCCAAAATTATAGGCATGCTCCTCTGATACTAGAGAGAATAGGTATGCAGCTTGACTAGTATCCATTCTAACTAATAGCCATGAATACCCCTCTCCTCCATGAATATGTCCACTCCCCTCTTAAAACCCTCCAAGCTGGCAGCCATCACCACATCCTGGGGCAGGGAGTTCCACAACTTAAGATGTTGTTGGTCTCTTAAGATGCTACTGGACTCAAATCTAACTCTTCTATTGCAGACCAGCATGGCTACCCTCTGAAACTGTCTGTGGCCAAAGTTCAAAAAAACCTTCCCCATCCAGTGCAAACTATAAACATAGCTCCTTTATTTAAAAATATGTAAATGTTCAATGAGGCATCAGGCAGTACGAGGGCACAGGTGACGAGGCTACCATCAGATACAAATGATTCTGTTAACTCTGTCTGTGACAAAATTTATAGGGGCAATAATTAAATACCAAAAGAATAACACTAAGTAAGGCATTTTTATCCCTGTATTTTCTGCTCATTGCTATCGCTGTATGAACAGTGCCAAGATAGAGGATGGATGGATAGATGGATAGATGGATAGATGGATAGATCTTTGAATCAGTGTGATTGTAACCACCAACATCTCCCACCAACACTTGGGGTCATCAAGCATTGGGTTTATTTTCTCTATCCGCCAAAGCAATATACAATCCCTAAGGGACTCTCATTTCTTGGAATGCTTTTGGCTATCACTGCCTTCTTCTCCGAAACTGACAGCCCATTCCTGAGCAGGCAGTGGCCGGGGACGGCGGGGAGGGGGTACTGCTGCTGCGCCTCCTAGCCCGTTTCCCAACCACTTAAAACTCAAAAAAAGCATTTTAAAGGCTTTTTGGTTTTTTTAATGGGGCTTTTTGCCCCATTGAAAACATTGAAAACTTGCTGTTCATCCCGGTGGTGTACCTGGGGTGAAGGGGACAGGGGGCTGCCTATAGGCAGCCCCATATCCTGGAACGCCCCCTGGGATGTTGGCACACCCCTTGGAATGCTGACATGGGCCTTTATGCTGGTGGGACACCAGCGGAAGGCCCAGCTAGCGTCTCGGGGTGGTGCTGCCACGGCAGTGGTGGGAGACTGGTGTCCAGGCCTTCCTGCCAGTGTCTGGGCCACTCACGATGGCGTAAGTAGCTCGGGTTCCAGCGCATTGGGCCTCAACGCCGGTGCAGCCCTTTCCTGGCCTCCTGAGGACTTTCGTTCTCACAAGTCAGGAATGGGCTGTGAATTAGACACTTTCTTTAAACCTAAAAAAGGCAACAATAAAGCTGGACAAAAGGATGGGAAATGAGCAAGGGTGTTGTTGTCCCCCCGCCACATCTTCGATTGCCTGGGGGGTGCATTCTAAAAGCTCCAGACCTATTTAGGTGCCTGAGGCAATCCTGTCAGAGCTATCTGAACATCAGTAGTGTATCGACAGTGAAGTCAACCATGAGGAATGTTATTCAGTCAGCTCAAAGATATGTCATGTGTGCTTCAAGCTGGAACAACATTTCCAATATAAAGCATTTGATGTGTCTGCATTATTCCTTCCATTCCAAATGTACATTGTTGCTTACCTGTATATTTATAACGGCTGCTTTTTTTCTCTCTCTCCATTTTTCTGTTACAGAACTATGCGTCTCAGTATGACACCTATGACACCAAATCTGGACAACAATATCCCTTCCCAAGTGTAAGACTGTGGCCCGCCCTTTCCCTTTCCCTTCTTATTTTTTGAGCTCCTTTTGAAAGTATTGATTTTGTTTTGTCTTGTACAGATTCTCTGTTGGACAAATACTGTTCAGTTACTGCCTAGGGGCATGACCCGTTTTTAAGCAGGAAACATTAGTCTGGATTTCTGTTTTAGGGATTCTCTGAAACGTATTTGTCTTTCCCTCGATATCTCTTTCTCCAGACGTTCTTGAGTCTCTTCCCACATTGCTGCCACCGCTCTTCTGTTTTGTTTTGTTTTTGTGTTCTGCTTCCTGTGTTACATTAAACTTCCTCATGCTTTCCTTCATTTTACTCCCGTTTTCTCCACCCCTTTTTTCATTGTTACTTCCTCCATTAATTTCTCTCGTCCAGCCATAAGCATTATGAGTCTCCGTCACTTCCTTTTTCCACCCCTTTGCAGCAACGTATCTGCAGCTGCCCAGATGGCTCTACCGAGGGTGCAGCTATGACTCACTGGACATGGTACAAGCATTTTGGATTCTTGTGTTACTCTGAAATAAACAGTCTTGTCACAGTAAAGGAGTGGGCATAATTCCCTCTTTGGATGCCATATAGAATGAGAACCTTCCCGTTTAGATACCTGGTGAAGGGAACTTTGGCCTTTAACACATGGCCATTTTGTCATGTGATTCTCCCTCTCACGTCTCACACTTTTCTATCTGACGACCGAAAATTCGAACACACGGTGAACTCAGAAGGGGCTTCTCCCGGTGGCGAGAATGCACCCTACGAGAGCCCGAACAAGTCAGGAGGGGTTGCAGTTGGCTTTTTAAAAAAGACCTTCAAGTGGCCCTGGAAGGGGAGCACCTTGGGGGCAGCCAGGCTCATTTCTCTCCCCGCCATCCCTGGTGTGAGGCAGTGGCGGGCCTTACCTTAAAGACAATGGGGAGTGTCTTGTTGCAGTGCCAGTGCAAGGGCAGGACAATAGGACAGACTGATGGAGGGAATGGAGGAAGGAAGAAGGCTGGCCATGTGTAAGAGAGGACGCTGGGGCTCAGCCAGTTGGTCAGCCTTCTAGTGCTGCTGGTGCTGCTGTGCAAAGTGGAGAGGGAGAAAGTGGAGGAGAACATGGGTGCGGGGGGAGAAGAGGAGAGAAAGTTGACCGAATGCTGAAACAGACAGGCAAGCAATCACAACTGTTGCAATACTTAATTTTAAATCGGGAGAAAACAGGGCTTGGAAAACCTGGGGAAGTTTCGGAAGGAGGTGGGTTGATTTTGCAGGTGGGAGACGACTATGTGTTTTGCCTGCGGAGATTCGCTGCATTCGTGGGAGAATCACAGGACAAAACGGCCATGTGTTTACGGCCTTTGACTCTCAAAAGTTCATACCCTGAAAATCTTGTTGGTCCCTAAGATGCTACTGGATTCGAATCTGGCCGTTCTACTGCAGACCAACATGGCTACCCTCTGAAACTATTTCCATTTCGTGGTGGATTGAGCTAGTATCTTGCTTATTCTAATGAGGGTTGGAGCGGCCTAGCAGTAAGAGTGTTGGACTAGGACCTGAGAAGACCAGGTTCTAATCCCTCGCTCAACAATAGAGGCCTGTCAGGTGACCTTGGGCTCATCCCAAACTCTCAGCCTAACCTACCCTCACAATGCGGCTGTTGTGAAGATTAGGTGGAGGAGGGGGAACAATGTGAAAAGCCGAACATAAAAACAAACAAACAAATAAATATTCTGTGACGAGCTGACCAGGACCTTGGGATGTGCGCTGGGTTATTGACAGGATTGCCGACAAATACGTACGTTGTTTATACATACAATGCCCTAAGGATGGTTGTCTGTATTATCACCATTTTCTACACCTTTCTTGCCTTTCTCATTAATCATCATATTCATCCATTTTCTCCTCCTCACAGGTTCCCTCCCCATTTCAGTTCATTTGTGTATTAATCCATTCGTCAGTCTTCCATCATCAATTCATCATTCGTTCTCTAATTCATTCATCCATTTCCAGTTCCTTACCATTTTTCCCTCCTCACAGTGTATGTCCTTTTCACCTTCTTCTGCTTGGCTTCCTCCTCTGAGATGTGCAGAACCCAGTGAAAGAAAAGAAACATCTTTCCTTTTAATGTGTTTTCTCGCTTCATATGTTGTGGACATTTCAGGAGGGGGGGTTGTCTTATTGCTGGGTTGTTCGGCATGTATTGCATTGTGCCTCCTTGGACAAGAAACGTTAGATCAGGGATCCCAATACGGTGCCATTGGGTGCCATAGAGCCCACCAACACCTTTCCCAGAGCCCCCCAAGTGTTTTTAGAAAGAGGGCAGGATCAGATGGGGTTTCTGATTGGCCATTGGGGATTTGATTGGCGGAGCAGATTTTTGAAAACACTGCTTTGGCAGCAGCTGTCAGCACAGCACAAGGATCTTCACTACATTAGATGGTGCTGTAATTTTAAAACTAGCTTTAGTTCACAAAATTCGACATCCCAACAGACAATCCTGTGTTATCTCCTCCATTCCAGTTTCGCACATCACCTGCATGCCATTAGAGGGGCCCTGGGAATAGAGAAACGGGGCTCAGCGGTCCGTGGAACATACTGTCACTAATTTTAAAATTGATTGCTATGCTTTTCTAACGCCCGACCAATCCGTCAAATAATATTTATGGTAGATAAATTTATATCATTTAAGAAAATGAACTTAAATGTGAGAACAGCTGAAAACTCCATTAACTATTGTAAATCATGAGATATGTCTTTATGGGATACAGAACTCCAGCTGCTTTGCCCCCCATATATATATATATTTTTTTCATGCTTGGTAGTATTTAATCTGTGCTGAAATGCTTGCAATATATGTCTTGTGCTTCTATCAGTGTTTTGGTTGGTGGCTTCCTGCTTTGTGAGATATATTTCACCTAGGACAAAAGTAGGGTTGCCAGCCTCCAGGTGATCTCCTGCTATTACAGTTAGGGTTACCAACCACCAGATGATGGCTGGAGATCTCCCACTATTACAACTGATCTCCAGCCAATAGAGATCAGTTCACCTGGAGAAAATGGCCACTTTGGCAATTGGATTCCATGGCATTGAAGTCCCTTGCCTCCCCAAACCCCACCCTCCTCAGGCTCCACCCCCAAATCTCCAAGTATTTCCCAACCCAGAGTTGGCAATCCTAATTACAATTGATCTCCAGATGACCAAAATCAGTTTCCCCAGAGAAAATGGCTGCTTTGGAGGGTGGTCTCTATGGCAGTATACACTGCTGAAGTCCCTCCCCCCACCACCCTCCCCAGGCTCCACCCCCAAAATCTCCAGTTTTTTTCATCCCAGAGCTGGCAGTCCTAGCTGAAAGACAGAATATATCCCCTGCATTCAAAGAACAGATTAGTTGCATGCTAACTGATAGACACTCATGGCGAAATCTTTACGTCAGCAATTAGAAATCTTACATTGCAATCCTAAACAGAGTTAATGCATTCTAAGCCTTTTGAAGTCAATGGATTTAGGAGGGTGTGACTCTGTTTGGAATCATGCTGCTAGTTCTCCTTAACCCAGCCAAAGCAAAGAGTGGATAAAGAGAATAAGATTACCAATCTCCAGGTGGGACCTAGATTTCGCCCGGTATTGCACCTGATCTCCAGATGTCAGCGCTCAGTTCCCCTGGAGAAAATGGCTGCTTTAGAGGGTGGACTCTATGTCATTGTACCCTGATGAGGTCTCGCCCCACTGCAAGCCCTGCCCCCAGGCTCCACCCCCACAATCGATAGGGATTTCCCAACCCAGAGCTGGCAACCCTATGTTAGAAGGATGTTGACTCACCTGCACTGTGCCTCAGTAAAATATTCTAAATACACTTAATCCCGTTATCATTCTAATGTCTTGAAAATGTACTTCCAGACTGGAGGAGGATTAGGAGCCCCTGGCCCTCCTGGGGCCCCCGGTCCCGCAGGTCAGCCCGGAGCACCTGTAAGTACAAACAATTTTTGTGACGTGTTTTGACACTCCTTAACCAGGTTACAAGATATGAGTAAAACTTTGGCATAGAGGACAAACTAGACGTTGCAAAGGAGATTAATTTACCTGTCCACTGACTTTCTTCTCGAGTGAAAAGCAGGTGGGAGACTGATTGGAAATGAGGAAATGGGCAAGTAATATCTTTCCTCCCACAAGAAGGAAACTTTACTTTATTGAGGCGTAATAGCCCATGGGCCAGACACCAAAAGAATTTAAGAAACAGAAATAACAGCAAAACTAAATTTAGCCATGTCAGCTGTGCAGTTCTTGCTAGAGCCACTTAAAAATAGCCTTAATTTGTGAACATCTGGGGTAGCGGGGTATTTTAGTAGCCACTTTGCAAGAAATTTCTCCCTGGTGGTAGATCATAGTGGGACCTTGGGATTATAGTGGATAGCTCAATGAAAATGTCAACTCATAGAGTGCTGTGGCAATGAAAAAGAGAAACTCTGTGCTGTAGTTTATTTGAAAAGGGATTGAAAATAAAACAGCCAATATTATGAAACATCTGTATAGATCGACGGTGCATTGTCATTTGGCATGTGTGCAGTTCTGGTCACCCTGTCTCAAAAAGGACATTGCAGAGTGGGAAAAAGAATTTATCCCCGGCTGTGGCATATTTTGGACAATCAAAAAAGACATGTAATAATGAACCAGCCACCAGTAAGGGGCGGTCGCAAAGACGCAGTTCTATAGGCATCTTAAGGAAACAGCCTTTCATTTGAGCTGTAGGCAATGTGTCGCAGCGTGCTATCATATATGACCACCTCGATTTGGGAACCCCCAGCATACGAAAGTAGTGTGATTGTTCATATTTGGCTGGGTATTTGATGCCTGCATAAAGTAGGGAACATTTTCACGAGAAGGAAATTATCTTTGTTGGCTATTTTAGGATGGGGGGACAAGCCTGTGAGGAAAGATTTAAGCTGCTAATTGCAGTCAGCCATTTCTCTACTCCCAATTGCAGCCTCCAGTGACTGCTTTTCCATTTTTTTTAACAAAGTAGGATGCTATTATCTGCAACTCTCATGTTACATCATGGAGAGCCAGTGTGATGTAGTGGTTAAGAGCGGTGGTTTGGAGCGGTGGACGCGGATCTGGAGAACCAGGTTTGATTCCCCACTCCTCCACATGAAGCCCGCTGGGTGACCTTGGGCTAGTCACACACTCTCAGCCCCACCTACCTCACAGGGTGTCTGTTGTGGGGAGGGGAAGGGAAGGTGATTGTAAGCTGGTTTGATTCTTCCTTAAGTGGTAGAGAAAGTTGGCATATAAAAACCAACTCTTCTTCTTCTTCTACATTGAATTTGTTGCTTACCGGTATTTCTGTAACGGTTTACAGCATGAATTTGTCCCAACTCAGAGTATTTATAAGCCTTCTTTCCCATCCATCGGTATTCTTAGGTAACAAGGCATCCAATGCCACAGAGTAGCAGAGAGGGGTGATTATGATATGAGTTCATATTTCAGTGGAGAGGAGCAGCGTTATTGGACCCTCTTGAGCCAGCGTGGCTTAGTGGTTAAGAGCTGCGGACTCTAATCTGGTGAACCAGGTTCGATTCCCCACTCCTCCACATGCAGCCTGATGAGGGACCTTGGGGCAGTCACGGTTCTCTCCAAACTCTCTCAGCCCCACCTACCTCACAGGGTGTCTGTTGTGGGGAGGGGAAGGGAAGGCGATTGTAAACTGCTTTGAGACTCCTTAAAGGTAGAGAAAAGTGGGGTATAAAAACCAAGTGTGGTGTAGTGGTTAGGAGGGGTGGTTTGGAGCGGTGGACTCTGATCTGGAGAGCTGGGTTTGATTCCCCACTCCTCCACATGAGCAGCAGACTACTAATCTGGTGAACCGGGTTGGTTTCCCCACTCCTACACATGAAGCCAGCTGGGTGACCTTGGGCTAGTCACAGCTCTCTTAGAGCTCTCTCAGCCTCACCTACCTCACAGGGTGTCTGTTGTGGGGAGGGGAAGGGAAGGTGATTGTAAGCTGGTTTGAGACTCCTTAAAGGTAGAGAAAAGCAGGGTATAAAAACCAACTCTTCCTCTTCTTCTTGTGTCCGGATGCTGAAGTTGCACTTTATTTGTTTATTGATCTATTTGCTCATTCTTTTTATACCCCTACTCTCTTCCCAAGGGGGACCCAAAGCAGCTAACATCCTTCTCCTCTCCTCCACTGGTCCAATGTCACCTGGCAAGCTTCCATGGCAGATTGGGGATTTGAACCTGGGTCTCACAGATCATAGTTGGACAGTATAACCACCACACCAGACTGGCTCTCAACTCTGACGTTCTTGGTCATACTGGTGTTGTGATAAATCCACTTCCCTATCCATGAGGATTATTGGCTTGACCATTCACAATGGTTACATATGTGCCCAGGAGTATCTTACATATTCCCCGTTTTGCTCGCTCACAGTAAGAGCTGGTATCAGTTTTTGCACACAGAACAGCTGACCACCTGCATTTTGACTGGCCGCAGGACTGAGCTGTCCATATTTTTGCCTGAATACCTTGTAAAATATCTGCGCATTCTCAGAGCAATTCGGTACTTTGCATACCTATTGTAGAAAAAAAGAAGACACAAATAGAGAGGGTGGTCTTTCAGAGCCCCTTCAGACACAGTCTCTGATCACATGCGATTTCACTCTCCACTATTTTCCCTTAATTCTCACCTTTTTAAAAAAATCTTTTGTGGGGAGAAAACAACGGGCTGCAGTCCAGCATATGTGATCAACTTAACTATGCAAAAATTAAGCCAGCATGGTACAGTGGTTAGAATGTCAGTCTAGGAACTGGGAGACCCAGGTTTGAATCCCCACTCTGCCATAGAAATCTGTCAGGTGACCTTGAGGCAGTCACACACTCTCAGACTAACCTACTTCACAGGGTTGTGGTGAGGATAAAATGGAGAAGGGGAGAAAGTTGTACTCCAGTTGGGTCACCACTGGAAGACCGCCAAGGAAGGCCAGGGTCGCTACACAGAGGCGGACAATGGCAAACCACCTCTGAACGCCTCTTGCCTTGAAAACCCTACAGGGTCACTACGACTTAACAACACTTTCTACCATCAATGATGATGGTGGTCTTTAACGATTTAATAAAGGAAATTATAAATAAAATAGCATTTAGTGCAGCTAGCCAAAGGCCGCCACAATCAGTCACAAAGAAGGTAAAACATAAATCCTGAACAACATCATCAAAATAACTAGATCTAAAGGTATAGTTTCGTATCTTCACCTTTTAAAAAATCCACAACTGCGTAGAGCTTTTTCCCTGGCTAGGTTTAATGTTATTCCATCAGCGGTCTTATATGGCAGATTCCAAAAAGTGGCCTATGATGACAGACTCTGCCCATGTGAACTGAAAAACGTTGAATCAATTCGGCATATCCTTTTTCACTGCCCATTTTATTCAGATATACGGTTTAAATATACTGATTCCATCTTCGCAAATCTGATGGGCCTGTCTGATCAAGCTAAAGAACATCATATACTGAAAGATACTTCTCCTGATATAACTGAGGAGGTTGCCAAATTTCTTAATGATGCTATAAGGATTCGCCAAAAAGGGAAGTGGGGATAAATTGCTGTTTCTAATTTTGCCTGTATTTGATGTTCAATATTTTAATCGCTATACTGTGTTGGTCGATATTATATGTCATTAAAGGTTTTGAATTTGAACTAGATCTAAAAGTTCTTATCACATTATAGAGTTCCTAAAACAATGGAATTTATCTTCCCTTCTAGGGATCGCATGGATACCAAGGCCCACCAGGAGAACCCGGGCAAGCAGGCAGTCCGGTAAGTCCCCCTTTCCATTCTTATCTAAGATGGTTTATAGTTTCCTTTTGGCAAGTGTTCACCTTGTAAGAAATGGCAAGTTAAATCCTTCTAGAATTAATTAGCAGCATGAGTTTACTGCACTGGATTTAAAATTTAGTTGTGATTTAAATTTGCTGCTTTGGAGGGTGGACTATATGGCATTATATACCTCTAAGGCAGGGGTGCTAAACTCATTTGTTACGAGGGCTGGATATGACATTAATGTGACTTGGTTGGGCTGGGCCATGCCTTGCCAACCCAGATATAGACTGAGGAGGGTGGTTGCCTCAGCTGGCTCCCAGGTAGGGTTTGCCAACCTCCAGCCAATAGAGATCAGTTCCCCTGGAGAAAATGGCTGCTTTTGCAATTAGACTCTATGGCATTGAAGTCCCTCCCCTCTCCAAACCCCACCCTCCTCAGGCTCCACCCCCAAAATCTACAGGTATTTCCCGACCTGGAGCTGGCAACTCTACTCGCTGACCAGATAAGTGCTCTCAAGGGGCTGGATACGGCCCGTGGGCCTTATGTTTTACACCCTTGCTCTAAGGTCTCTTCCCTTCCCTGCCCTCCCTAGGCTTCACCCCCAAAAATCTCCAAGAATTTCCCAACCTGGAGTTGACAACCCTAACCCTAAACTAGGGGAAATCTCTTGTGGGGAACCTCCCTTCTCCATAGAATCGAAGGGATCGGGTCTTCTTTCAGGTCTTATTTTTGTTTAACTGAACTGATCTCTGACAAAGGTTTCATTCAGCTAATCGAACATTCTAACCCACCTATTTAATAGTTATGGAAGAATATTTTTCTTTGATTTTTCCCCCCCAGGGCCCCGCCGGTCCCCCAGGATTACTTGGTCCACCTGGCCCAGCTGGAAAAGATGTAAGTTTCCAATTAGCAGTGTGCAGACGTTACTGCATAAAGTCATAATGATGTTAAGAATGGTGGTGTATGTGTTTTTCTGCAATCTCCCTCCCCGTTCTTGTCTGCAATGCTTATCATGTTGATTCCAAACTGCCAAGATGCTTTTGCGAGATATTCTTTATTTCCAAGGGACTTGGAGGGGTTCTAGCTCAGTTGTTTTATAGCTATTAATCTCTTACTCCAATATAGCCCTGGAGTGGACTTCAGGTATAAGTTATTCCCGGAATGATTTCGATTGCCTGGCTTTGGACTACTTGATGCCTTATTTTTTTTTCTGACAGAAATTTAATCTGTGCCAGAAAAAGTGTGCATTTTGTAAAATGACATGAGCGAAGAATGCCAGGAGGGTCTACCTGGGTACGGAACTGAAAATGTGAAGAGGAGATATGTGTCCGTATCTCACTACAATTAAGTCTAACTTTTTATTAGGAAGTATGTTAATGACCAAGACCAGTTCCGAGCTGGGGGGGTGAGACAAGTAGGAAGTGGCCAGGGGGCCCCCCACTTCTCTTCAGCCCACCACCACATGCAGTATTAACACACTAGGAATCCATGTTCCTGCCAAAAATGGTGGTTCCCCCACCGCTAATCTCATGACCCTTTCTTACATGCCCAGGGTAATGCCGACTGTGGGGTCAAGAAGCAATTTTCCTCCAGGCCAGATTGGCCAGGGATCCTTAAGGGTACATCCTGGGCATGGAGTAGGGGTCACTGGGGGAGTGGGAGGGGGAGGTAGTTATGGATGTCCTGCATTGTGCAGGGGGTTGGACTAGATTTCCTTGGAGGTCCCTTCCAACTCTATGATTCCAAGCCCCTCTCCCCCCCTGTGCAATATGCATACCAAATATCCATCTTTTAATTGTTCTGTACAATGTGAGAATGGATCACTGGTGCGGAAGAGATATGTAAGGAATGATATTTCTTGTCATGAAGAAATTCTGATCCCAAGAGAAGAGTGAATGACAGTGATTCATCTGTAATGGATTTGGGCCTTATTTACCCCTTTGGGGCTGGGCTAAAAAATTTAAAATTGTGTTTCTTCTCTTTTCCTTGCCTGTAGGGAGAATCTGGAAGGCCTGGAAGACCCGGTGAACGTGGATTGCCTGGACCTCCTGTGAGGAACTATTTTATTTATTTATTTTATTTATTTATTTGGTTGGTTGGTTGGTTGGTTAGTTAGTTAGTTAGTTAAACATTTTGTCTCAGTTTTCTCCCATGCTGGGCATCAAAGTAGGGTTGCCAAGCTCCAGGTGGTGGCTGGAGATCTCCCACTATTACAGCTGATCTCTGGACAAAAGAGATCAGTTGCCCTGGAGAAAATAGCATCTCCAGTTACAGGGACTAGGCAAGTAGGTGATGCAAAAGACCTCTGCCTGAGACCTTGGAGAGCCACTGCCGGTTTGAGTAGACAATATTGACTTTGATGGACCAAGGGTCTGATTCAGTATAAGGCAGCTTCATGTGTTCAGGTGATATACTGCACCAGTGGTGGTTTTGTTGACCTAGCTCAGGCCCACAAAACATTTATTTATTTGTTTGTTTGTTTGTTTGTTATTTCTAGCCTGCCTGCCTTGGCCGAAGCCAGGCTCAGGGCTGGTAACAACAATAAAATCAACATATCTTCCATATTGAGACAGACAGACAGACAGATAGACAGATAGATATAGATGTATATATAGATAGAGAGATAGATAGAGAGATATAGATGTATATATAGATAGAGAGATAGAGAGATGGAGATAGATATGGAGAGAGAGAGAGAGAGAGAGAGAGAGAGAGAGAGAGAGAGAGAGAGAGAGAGAGAGAGAGAGAGAGAGAGAGAGAGAGAGAGAGAGAGAGAGAGAGAGAGAGAGAGAGAGAGAGAGATTAACAAACCATTTGAAACAATAAAACACACCATACAACAATCCTCCACAACTATTAAAACTATAGATAGCGCTCAATTTCATACAGCACTAGTTGAGGCACGGAAAGCATGCAGGACCCCCTCAGGTCCATGAAGATGCATTAATCATGAATGAAAAAGGAGAGGGCAGGAGGGAGTCCCTTGCTGGTTTCTAAGGTGCTACTGGACTTGAATCTAGCTGTTTGGTTTAACGTACAGGTTCCTAACTCTTTTGCTGTGTGTGTTTTTTCCTGCTGCTGCATCTCATGTTTTCTTTAGGGCCACAAAGGTCCCTCTGGTATGCCTGGAGTCCCCGGAATGAAAGGCCACAGAGTGAGTAAAATATGAACTGGATTTTTTAAAATGTCGGTTAGTTTTAATTCCACAAGGGCTTAGTGGATGTATCCACAGGCAGTAGCAGGGCCAACGCGTGGTCAGGCACCGTGGGGAGGAGTGCACTTCCCTAGGTCCCAAACCCATTATCATGATGTGACCTATTTATGTTATGTCAAACAATCGTAATTTTTTTTACCATGAATCATGAACTAAAATTAGACAGATGAGGTGAAATTATGCATATTGTGGAGGAGGACTATGTTACAAGTTTGTACCAGTCCTGGAGAAATTATACTTGATCTCTGTTTCCAATTACTGATATGAAGCAGAATCTTTCTTTAGCCAATGGACTTTTTTGTTTTTTAATCAGATGCTTTCTGACTCAAGTCATGTAGCCCCTGAAACCCCAAAGATTTTGTCCCCGATCCAATTCAAGTTAATCACAATGAAGTCTCATGGATTATCTGAGGGATGAGTCAGTCACACATAACAAGTTGGTTTTGGATGAGGGTTATGTCAGTAAGCGTTCACGGGGTATAGGTAAAGAGTTGTGGAGATACAGTAAAATAAATGTTCTCTTTTGTTTTCAGTTTGTATTTCTTTGCATGCTATTTCAGTTCAATACAGTCTTTTTTTTCTTCAGATTGATCTTTGAGACTTTGCAAGCCAATTTCCTAGCTTTTTTTGGAAAAATTATGTTACCTTCCAGTTCAGTTAATAACAAGATGTCTTTCAGCTACAGATACAGTTGTAAGAATAAAAATTAACAACTATTTCCAAACTTTCAATGGGAATATATAATATATTCTCATTGAATATATTCTGACAAGATTGGGGTAGCTGGGGCCATGGATATATATAGAGAGAGACAGACAGACAGAGAGAGAGAGAGAGAGAGAGAGAGAGAGAGAGAGAGAGAGAGAGAGAGAGAGAGAGAGAGAGTGGGAGACCACCAAGGGGGGCAAAAATACAAATTGATGCCCCCCCATATATTGTATACATATTTTTTCTTTATGTAATCTGCTGCTGCCGCCGCCCCACTCTACATCCTGCCCAGGGCAGGTGCCCCCCCTTGGGCCCTCTAGATCCGGCCCTGCCAGATCACTACACTAGAGGCGGGCAATGGCAAACCACCTTTTTTAGCCTCTTGCCTTGAAAACCCTATGGGGGTACATTCAGGTGTACAGTACCTTTTAACAACTTTTTTTCTCTGTTCTTCTTTTATCCTTAAAGGGATTTGATGGAAGAGATGGTGCCAAAGGTGATGCTGGCGCTGCTGGTCTAAGGGTAAATTTTAATGGCTACTAGTAAAAATGGATACTAGTCATGATGTTTGTGGGCTTCCTAGAGGTACCTGGTTGGCCCCTGTGTGAACAGACTGCTGGACTTGATGGGCCTTGGTCTGATCCAGCAGGGCTTTTCTTATGTTCTTACGTTCTAATGTGACTATGGCAAGAATTCCACACGAAGTCTCCACCAGCAGCAGGGATTCCCAAAATGGCAACCCAAAGCCTGCTTCTTAGGGGATAGGGGACTTCCAGAAACAGCACAAAGGAGGTTCCCCCTATGGTGCAGGGAGAATCAGCAAAAATGGCCCCTTTAGTGGAAATCTTCCCGTGGATCCAACCCTATGTGTATAGTAAGCCCTTCTGCTGCTTCTAAGAGATTCATTTCCACCAGTGTGGTTTTAGATGCATGCTGTACTGTCAGTTGAAATTGTAGTAAATAAATAACTGGGTGTTAAATCTCTCCCCGCCCCCGCTTATTTCTAATCCTTCATTATCATCTGATCTCCCCCAATAAACGATATATGTAGAATGAGGAAATATTTGCTATCTTACACTAAGCCCCAATCCACCAAAATCTGTGGGTGCAATAGGGTTGGAAGGACCCTAAGGATCTCCCCACACATCACAAGTGAACAAATCTGTCAATCTGTTTTAGATTGCCTAATCGCCTGTGGTGAGGGTGGAAGCGGACCACCATGCTTCCATACACCACCCTAGTCTCTTTGGAGATGGATGTACATCCATCCCAGCATGTACCACTGCATTAATCTATTTATGTCATTTCTACCCAATGGGGCCCAAAGGGGTTTACATTGTTTAGCTCTCCTCTATTTTATCCCCATAACAACCCTGTGAGGTAAGTTAGTCTGAGCGTGTGTGCAGAAAAGAGCAACCAAAATGATTAGGGGACTGGAGCAACTGCCCTATGAGGAGCGGTTAAAACACTTAGGGCTGTTTAGCCTGGAAAGAAGGCGGTTAAGGGGAGACGTGACCGAGGTCTATAAAATTATGCATGGTATGGAGAGAGTCATGCTAGGAAAAGCTGAGGGCAGCAGGAAAAGAGGAAGACCCAACAAGAGATGGACTGACTCAATAAAGGAAGCCACAGCCCTCAACTTGCAAGATCTGAGCAAGGCTGTCAAAGATAGGACATTTTGGAGGACATTGATTCATAGGGTCACCATGAGTCGGAAGCGACTTGATGGCACTTAACACACACACACATGGAGAGAGTGGACAGGAAGAAGCTTTTCTCTCTCTCTCATAATACCAGAATGCTGGGTCATCTGCTGAAGCTGGAGGTGAGAGATTCAAAACAGATAAAAGGAAGTATTGCCTTACAAAATGCATGGTTTAATTGTGGAACTCCCTTTCCCAGGATGTGATGATGGCCACCAACTTGGAAGGCTTTAAGAGGGGAGTGGACATGTTCATCGAGATTAAGGCTATCCATGGCTATTAGTAAAAATGAATACTAGTCATGATGCATACCTATTTTCTCCAGGATCAGAAGAGCATGTCTATTTCATTAGGTGCCATGTAACTCAGGCAGGATAATGCTGCTGCAGTCATCTTGTTTGGGGGCTTCCTGGAGGCACCTGGTTGGCCACTGTGTGAACAGACTGCTAAACTTGATGGGCCTTGGTCTGATCCAGCATGGCTTTTCTTATGTTCTTATGACATAAGAAGTGTCACCTAGCAAACCTCCATGGCAAAGAGAGAATTCAGACCTGGGATTCAGGCCTTAGTCTTACACTCTAACTACTTCACCTCACTGGCTTTGTTTGAGTAGCCCTGGATGCCACATGAAGGGAACCATTTTTTTATTATATTTTTTGCATGTATGGTGCTGGATCCCCAAAGGTTGTTTCCACACACTTATCATTCCTTCAGGATCAGGACAAGTCATGGGGTTCAGGAAAATGACTTGAAGCTTGCAGGGGAGAATTGTGAAAGAAGGCATACTGTATATTTATCATGTATTCTCTTTATCAAATAGGGTGAGAATGGACTTCCCGGAGAAAACGGATCTCCTGGACCAATGGTAATTATTATTTTCAGTACAATTTATTAAGAATTTTCTACAGTAGAGACTTAGGGAGCAGCCAGATCTGTCACCCATTGTAGTGTTTTATAACGTCTGCGAATTGAAATGGGTCTGTTACACTTACTGAGGTTCTCTGGTGGTGGAGAGCTGAACCTTGCATTTCCACTCATCTTAGAGGACATGCAATTACCCAGAATTGTGGGTAAATGGACATGCTGCTGACTCATAGGTAGCTAGCTGAACATCTTATTGATTAATTTACTGATTAATTGATTTAAGAGTTGTTCAACAGTGGAATCAGCTACCTAGGGAGGTGGTGAACTCCCCCTCACTGGCAGTCTTTAAGCAGAGGCTGGACAAACACTTGTCAGGGATGCTCTAGGCTGATCCTGTACTGAGCAGGGGATTGGACTAGGTCAACGCTTCTTACACTGTGGGTTGCGACCCCATATGGGGTCACGTTAACTGAATGTTGGGGTCGCGAAAAAATACCAAAGATTTGTTCTAAAATAAATTTATTTGTGATTTATTATCAGTAAATGTTTGATTTGTATACCTATTTTATATACCTATACACCTGGGGTCACATAAAAATTTCTCAGGCGAAAAGGGGTCGCGAGTGGAAAAAGTTTAAGAAGCTCTGGACTAGGTGGCCTGTATGGCCCCTTCCAACTCTATGATTCTAGAACCTGCAGTATTTCCAGGGCTGTGGATGCTTCTAAAATTTTTTAGAATGATTTACTATATTTCCCATTCATTCTGAGGCATTAATCGGATTGTCATATTTTTAGGGCCCAAGAGGTCAACCAGGTGAAAGAGGAAGACCAGGAGGACCAGGACCTGCTGTAAGTAACTTGACTAAAATATCGTGCAAATTATTTTTTTCAGTGACAGCTGTAGCATCCTGCTAGCCTTTGAGCAAGGCCTCTTTGGTGGAATCCTAGACTCCTGCAAGAGATGGGGTTTGCAAGTACCTGTTTCCCTCTGATCTTCTTGGATGCTCTGAACAAATAGTGTTCTCATTGGGAAAATAGTGGACTGTTTACTAGACTTGGGGTCTCAGCAAATGTGTGACCTTGGTGTCCTCTAGAGTCAGTCCCTGTTATTTTGTGCAACCCCTCTCTAGGGCAATGGGTAGAAACCTTCCATAGTAATGTTGTCCCATTCCCAGGTCCTGTACATTATTTCCCCTGATATGACCCTGAGAGCCAGCATGGTGTAGTGGTTAAGAGTGGTGGATTCTGATCTGGAAAACCAGGTTCAATTCACCGCTCCTCCACATGAAGCCTGCTGGGTGACCTTGGGCCGGTCACAGTTCTCTCCGAACTCTCTCAGCCCACATGGAGGCAGGCAATGGCAAACCACCTCCAAATTCTCTTGCCTTACGGGGTTACCGTAAGACAGCTGTGACTTGTTGGCACTTTCTAACACCAGTATGGCCCTACTTTTTAAGATAAAAGTCAGCTTTGACTTATTCTTTCTTAACTGTGACCCACATTGCTTGTTGGTTACTCAACAGGAATACTTAAATAGACATTTAGAAGAATATTGTCTTATGTAGCGGATTGTGTCGATTGCATTCTTTGCTGAGAAACATTTAAATGGCCCGGTCCAGCCATTCACTGTCAGCATGAGAGCTCTGAGACAGTAATAGCATTCCAGTACGCGCACATCCTTCCCCATTGACTTCAAGGGGGGAGAAAATTCAGTGCGCAGAGAAAGATGCACATGTCCGCAGATAAGGCTTTGGATCACAACCAAAAAATTTTCAAAAAGAGTAATATTGTTTATTTTCTTTCAAAAGGGTGGTCGTGGCAATGATGGTTCTCCAGGAGGGGCTGGCCCAATTGTAAGTAGCATGCTGTTCCGCCATTACCCTTTTTTCAACGATTCTATATATCCAAACACCAGTTGATTTATAATGTTGGTTATATTTAGTCTGTACATGAACCAGCAACAGGAAAATACTAAGAAGTGTCATCATAGAAGTAGTTCAGTCTCCAGCTCTAGGGTGCAGTCCCTCAGTATATCAGTATACAGGAAGACCATCTAGGAACTCAATATGAACTACCCAAAATTCTTTGGAAGGGCACTAGTTAGGGTTTCCCCTGGGAACTGGCGGGAGCTTGCTGGGGCAGGGGCGATGCGATCCAGAAGTGACACGGATGCAATCTCCTCTGAAAACTCTATGGTTTCCATAGGGTTTGGGGGGAGTGTGCTAGAGCATCTGGATCACTTTCGGTTTTACCCAGAAGTGACGAACACTCCCCCCCTTCAGCTGGCCCTCTTCTGCCCGCTGGCCAGCTGAGGGTCAGTGGGCAGCCTGGTGGATTGGTGGGCATTTGGCAAGACTAGCAGTAGTATACAAGTATTTATGTGTATCCAACGTTAGGCTGGGGACCACGTATTTTGGAGTCCTATTTTACAACTTAGCTTTTATTTCCATTGACTATCAAACACAGTTTGCGTAAAAACATGATGTAACACAATCTTTTAAAAATTTATAACTCTGAATGATACTATGTTTTCTTCTAATAACATTTTGTTTCCTTTTTTTCTTAAGGGTCCACCTGGCCCACCTGGACCTACAGGATTTCCAGGGTCTCCAGGTTTTAAGGTACAGTTATGCAGTTACATTGACATGTATCCAACATTAGGCTTGAGGAACTTCCTCCAGTCTAAAGAGTTTTCCACCGACTTACATGGCTCATCTGTTGAAGGAAGAGCCATTTACGTTCTACAAAGGGTACTTAGGCTAGAGAAAGGCTTCACAATTTGCTCAGCGGAGTGGCAGGATACAGGCCAATATGTGTATTTGAGTTTTACTGAAAAGTATGGCTCTTTCATATCTGTAATGGCTGTTTCATATCTGTAATCTATTCAAAGCTTTCCCACCGCCCACTATGATTATTTCATAACTTTATCATCATTTATAATGCTTCCGATGTCAGAGAGCTAGGAAAGGATAGTGTTTAAACAACTGCTAATAAATAATAGGCTGAGCTATGAATCTTATTACCCTATCTTGGTCTGAATCTTGCCTCTGACATGCACAGTGCAATCTTCAGCCGAGTTATACCGTAAGCCAATTAATTTCCACTGACAGGCAACCCATTCCTGATGGGGATGTAGATAGTCGATGGCCAGGGATGGCACAGCCATGCTGCCTCCTGAGAAGCTTCCCGGCCAGAAAAAAAGAATTTAAAATGCCTTTGCACAAAACCCCTGTGAAACTTTCCCATTGAGTTTCATGGGGCTATGCCAACTATTTTGTTGGCATAGCAACTATTTTGTTGGCATAGCCCACACTGTCACATAGAGGGGCATTCCTGGGCCGAAAGGAGTTTGGGAGCTGACGAATGTCTACTCCGCCCCTGGGAATGCCCCGAGAATGCCCCCGACATTGGTGTGGGCACTTGCTTCTGGGATATTGCTGCCCACGTGGAAGCGCCAGCAGCCAAGGCTCATGCTGCTGCGTCACCCCCCGGCCCCTGGGTAAGTGCTCCCCATGCTGGCGTCCGTGCCACTTATCACAGTGCAAAGTGGAATGGACACAGGCACAGAGGATTACGCCAGCTCCTATGGCGCTTCACCTCCCCCTTCAGGATTGCATAGTTAGAAGGGTGTAACTGTGCTTAGGATTGCACTGCCCATGGCTTTACAGACTCGTAGGAGCAGGACTTGTTTGCATCATCAATGTAGGGAAAATACTGACCCCGTTGTACTGTATTGATTACGACTAGCTTATTTATGGAAATACTGTGTGTGGACATTCAGAAGTGCAGTAGGAAAGATAACTGTTATTCTGCTTTTTCGTAGATTTCACTGACATGGGCTATATTCAAAAACTCTGTAGCAAAGGCTAATGTGTTGCATGGAAAAGACTATACCAATTTTACTCATGCACAAAGTGAAAATTCCCAATTGGGTATTTTTGCATGAGCGCATTAGTCTTACTAAAATTAGTAGCAGATGTAATTGTACTGATATTCTTTAATTTATGTTCATGAACCTGGTAGGATAAATCCTAAGATGTTTTCAGGTATAACTTCACTTGTGACTTGTCTGCTTGCATTCATAACATTAGGATGGGGTATGCTATATCCATAGCACCTTGGTAGACACAATAACAGATTTTTTCATAATAAGGGCTGACTATTCATGGAACAAAAATGTTTCAGTTCTTATTCTTTTGGTCTTACCATTGAATATTGACTTTATTTCCTCACCAGACATCCCAACTGGCTCTATCTAGCTGCTCTTATAATAAAAAAATAACTGTCATGTATTATGTCTACCCTGTTTGATATTGAGCTAGTAGCTTATTTTCTTCTTCTCCCATGGGCCGACCATCAAGTTCCTTCCTCCCTACGGTTCCTTCCCGAATGAAATAATTGGCAACTGAGCTTGGACTGATCACATCCTCTCTGCTTTGCAGGGTGAAGTTGGCCCTGGGGGTCCCCCTGGATCTTCTGGCTCACCAGGACCAAGAGGAGAACCTGGGCCTCAAGGCCAGGCCGGTGCTGCTGGTCCTCCAGTAAGCTACGCATGCCCTTTACGAAAATGGAAATACGTATAAACTACCCAAATACTTTTTGTTGAGATGGTAAACTTATAAAGCAGAGGTCCCCAACCTTGTTGAGCCTGCAGGTACATTTGGTATTCTGGCAGGGCATGGTGGGCGCAGCAACAAAATGGCTGCCACAAAATGGCTGCCTCGGGAGGCAGAGCTGGCCATGAAATGATTGCCACAGCTTACCTTCAGTAACACTGTGGAGGTCCTTGTGCTGTGATGGCAGCTGCTGCCAAAGCAACATTTGAAAGAAATTGGCCCAGCCAATCAAATCTTCCACAGTCAATCAGAATCCTCGCTGGGCAAGGGCCCCGCCTACTTGGCCCCGCCTACTTCTTAAAAACACTTGGCAGGCATCAGGAAAGGTGTTGGCAAGTGCCATGGAACCCACGGGCACCGTGGGGAGCCCTGGTATAAAGGCACTAACAGTGAGCTTAGGCTGGAGTAACTGTAGATAGGATTGTACTGTAAATCTAGAACATCTGTTTCTAGAAATGTAAACAGTGTTATTTATCCCCTGTAGGGTCCTGGAGGACGCGACGGAAGCCCTGGTGCCAAAGGTCTCCCCGTAAGTGTCCCTTGGCGGTCCCTCCTTTGCCCCAGCATTGCATAAACCCCAAGGCAGCCTTGCCGAGCATCTGTCAGCCCCAGTCATTACAGTGCCTTTTATTTCAACACAGGGTCCTTCTGGTATTCCTGGATCTCCAGGATTGCTTGGAGCTCGTGGCCCCCCCGGGCCCGCTGGTACTAACGGAATCCCCGGACAAAGAGGCCCATCTGTAAGTTTGTATTAAAAAGAAAATCTCTGGCATTGTTGCAGTGTGTGTGTGTGTTTTTAAGCTATGGGAGGGGGCATTAGCAGCAAAATGTGCTTTGGAAAAAATGAATAGATGGCCTTCAAAATTCCATTTCCCCTTGAAATTAAAAACAAAACAAAAACATCTTTCTTTCCCCTGAGACATAGTTCTTATCAGAAAGACACCACAATCCCAAAAATGTGAATGGTATGAAAAAAGTAGTAAGCATGAGGACATGGCTAGGCTAGCAACAACGAGCATAAATTATGCACAATACAAACGGGGTCCTGTGTGCATAATGTGGACATGTTTTAGGACTCAGACTTTTCCTTGGCCCAGAAATTCAATGGCTTGGATCTCTTTGGTTCTTGCTCACATGGACATCCCTTGATTTCTCTTTTCTTGCTTACCCAAGACATAGCCTGTGCCTTGAAAACTTTGAACTGTACTGAACTGACCACTGAAAACATTGTATTTGAGATTACTGTGAGACAACCTATAGGATTTTCTCTTTGATGGTTCGTGCTCACTTGCCAAGTCCTTCTTTCCACTGCGGTCAAGGGATGAACCTGTGTTTGTGAACCAACCATTAATCCTAAAACATCCTAAAGGCAAAGTTCTCCCAGAGGAGAAGACTGAGAGGTGATATGATAATGATCTTTAAGTACTTGATGGGCTATAGAGGATGGTGCCCAGTTGTATAGAGGATGGTGCCCAGTTGTTTTCTGTTACCCCAGAAGGTCAGACCAGAACCAACGGGATGAAATTAAATCAAAAGAGTTTCCGTCTAGACATTAGGAAGAATTTTCTAACAGTTTGAGTGGTTCCTCAGTGGAACAGACTTCCTTGGGAGGTGGTAAGCTCTCCTTCCCTGGAGGTTTTTAAGAAGAGGCTAGATGGCCATCTGTCAGCAATGCTGATTCTATGACCTTAGACAGATCATGAGAGGGAGGGCATCTTGGGCATCTTCTGGGTATGGAGTAGGGGTCACTAGGAGTTTGGGGGGGGGAGCTAGTTGTGAATTTCCTACATTGTGCAGGGGGTTGGACTAGATGACCCTGGTGGTACCTCCTAACCCTATGATTCTATGATTGTAATCAAATGAAAGCATGATGGGAAACAGAGGAAGGGCTGTGGTTTATATTGCTGAGCTATTCCTATTGAATGGGCCTGCTAGGACAAGTGTAACAGTGCTGTCTTCGTCTTCAGGGCGAACCTGGTAAGAATGGCGGCAAAGGAGATCCAGGGGCAAGAGGCGAGCGGGTAAGTATTTGCCCACCCAGCCCTGGTAAGTTTTAATCTGCAATTTGCACTTGAATAATATTTTATTATATTTTGTTATCAGGGTGAAAATGGTACACCCGGTACAGCTGGCCCCCCAGGGGAAGAAGGCAAGGCGGGAGCCCCTGGTCAACCTGGTACGAACGGATTGCCTGGAAATCCAGGAGAGAGGGCAAGTCGTCATTAATTATTTTATTTATACCCCACCCTTTCCTGGATCAAAGCAGCTTACAACCATAAATATACAAATATAGAATTAAAACATATATTTTAAAACCATAATTCCACAAGACTTTAGATTACAGTCATTACTGCTGCCCAGATCAAACAACACTGTAGAGCCTTATCATGCCTTCAAAGAAGAAGAAGAGGAGGAGGGGTTGGTTTTTATACCCTGATCTTTTCTACCTTTAAGGCAGGAGTGTCAAACTCATTTGTTACGAGGGCTGGATGGGATGTAAATGTCAATTGGTTAGGGTGGGCCATGTGTACCATAAAGTTTAATTCCATGTACCAGAGATACAAACCTTATAGAAGACATGAGAAAAGCCAGTTAATGATATTATATTTTACTTTATTTTTTACTTACAATACATCCCAGATTGGGACAGAGGGGTGGCTGCCTCGGCTGGCTGGTGGGCCAGATAAGAGCTCTCAGGGGGTCAAATCTGGTCCCAGGCCTGATGTTTGACACCCCTACTTTAAGGAGTCTCAGATTGGTTTACAATCTCCTTCCCTTCCTCTCCCCACAACAAATATCTTGTGAGGTAGGTGGAGCTGAGAGAGTTCAGAGAGAACCGCGACTAGCCCAAGGTCACCCAGCAGGTTTCATGTGGAGAAGTGGGAAAACCAACCCAGTTCTCCAGATTAGAGTCCACTGCTCATGTGGAAGAGTGGGGAATCGAACCCGGTTCTCCAGATTAGAGTCCTCCACTCTTAACCACTACACCACACTGGCTCTGTGCAGAATTGCTCCAGAATAAGCCCATTGGTTTTATCAGTCTTCAAACGGAGTAACTCCGCATAGGATTGCAGTGCAAACCCCATTGAAAGCCATCAGCCTGCAGTTGGTTGAAGTTAACGTGTCCTGTTAGTTTTAACGGGATTGAATCATGACCAGTGTTAGATGTATCAGTCAGCGGGGCTCTTCAAAAGACTGTGGATTCAGGAGAATGGAATCTGCTAAGACGTTTCCTCATAGGGGAATGTTCATACAAGAAGCAGAGCGAAAAAAATGAAACGGTCCCTTAATTGGTTCTTGTAGGTTATCCGGGCTGTGTGACCGTGGTCTTGGAATTTTCTTTCCTGACGTTTCGCCAGCAACTGTGGCAGGCATCTTCAGAGTAGTAACACTGAAGGACAGTGTCTCTCAGTGTCAAGTGTGTAGGAAGAGTAATATATAGTCAGAAAGGGGTTGGGTTTGAGCTGAGTACTGTCCTGCAAAAGTAATGTGCTAATCATTTTCCTGTAAGTATCCAGATAATGTGCTGATGAGGGTATGGTATGTTAATATGGAACCATTGTATCCTGAAGTGATCTGTTAATGTGTGTAATCCAAAACTAATCTGCATGGCCAAAGGCAACAGTCAACAATAGCCATGCAGATTAGCTTTGGATTACACACATTAACAGATCACTTCAGGATACAATGGTTCCATATTAACATACCATACCCTCATCAGCACATTATCTTGATACTTACAGGACAATGATTAGCACATTACTTTTGCAGGACAGTACTCAGCTCAAACCCAACCCCTTTGACTATATATTACTCTTCCTACACACTTGACACTGAGAGACACTGTCCTTCAGTGTTACTACTCTGAAGATGCCTGCCACAGTTGCTGGCGAAACGTCAGGAAAGAAAATTCCAAGACCACGGTCACACAGCCCGGATAACCTACAAGAACCAATGAACTCTGACCGTGAAAGCCTTCGACAAGGTCCCTTAATTCTTCAGTCTTGCACTTTAGTCCTGGATTATATCATCATTGGCTCAGTGGCAGAGCATCTGCTTGGCATGCAGAAGGTCCCAGGTTCAATCCCCAGCATCTCCAGTTAAAGGGACTAGGCAAGTAGGTGATGTGGAAGACCTCTGCCTGAGCCCCTGGAGAGCCTTGGAGAGAGGCTGTGGCTCAGTGGTAGAGCCTCTGCTTGGCACGCAGAAGTTCCCAGGTTCAATCCCCGGTATCACCAGTTAAAAGGACTAGGCAAGTAGGTGATGTGAAAAACCTCTGCCTGAAACCCTGGAGAGACGCTGCCGGTCTGAATAGACAATACTGACTTTGATGGACCAAGGGTCTGATTCAGTATAAGGCAGCTTCAGGTCTTCACCTTTCTCCATAGTGGCGACCCAAAGCAGCTTATTCACGATCTGTACAATACACAGTTTGGGGTCTTTTTAAATATGAGAGATTGTCACCTGTAATTCATCTTTGAATTTCACCATAGCTATATCCATTATTAGCACAGAAACACCATGATTCAAAGGTTCAAAATACATGTTCACCTTTCTGCTTAGCTGGAACGTGGCATATTTCTTAGTACTTGGGCAGATGTTTTGGAAGCCATTCCAGACCTGTTCTTTGCTCTTTTTCATCCACAATATTGAACGTCCTGCTTTTGTGTGTGTTTTTTTCAGGGTGCTCCAGGTTTCAGTGGACCTGCAGGTAGAAATGGGGCGCCAGGTGAAAAGGTACGCCCCTCCCCTCTTGATAGAAAGTCCCTTTTCGATAATGTTTATTACTGTTGGTTCAGATTGTAAAATGAATTGTTTGGCCATGTTTCACTAATAGCCTAGTTTCCATGTCATTTAAGGGTCCTGCTGGTGAACGAGGTGGCCCCGGCAGCTCAGGACCAAGAGGAGGTCCTGGTGAACCTGGGCGTGATGGATCTCCAGGGCTTCCTGGGATGAGAGTAAGTAAGTGGGAGAGGGGCTGCAGCTCAGTGGAAGAGCCTCTGCTTTGCATGCAGAAGGTCCCAGGTTCAATCCCTGGCATCTCCAGTTGAAAGAATCAGGTAGCAGGTGATGTGAAAGACCTCTACCTGAGACCCTGGAGAGCAGCTGCCAGTAGACAAGACTGACCTTGATAGACCAAGGGCGAGGCTCACTATTTTGGGAGGATCAGTGGCTCAGTGTTAGAGCATCTGCTTGGCAGGCAGAAGGTCCCAGGTTCAATCCCTGGAAACTCCAGTTAAAAGGACCAGGTAGTAGGTGATATGAAAGACCTCCACCTGAGACCCTGGAGAGCTGGCATTCTCTTTTCTCCTTTCCCCCTCCCTTTACATTGGTACCAGTCTGGGAAGACAATGCTAACCTTGATGGGCTGATTCAGTAGCTTTGAGCGCAATCCTAATGTGTCAGGGGGTACTTACCTAGGGCCCGGGGATGGTGCCACCTCACCACCTCCTGAGAAGCTTGCTGGGCAGTGCAGCAAGCCAAAAATGCTTCTTCCCAAGTAAACCCCATGGAAATCTCTGCACCGGGAAAATGCTGCCAGCAAGGCTGTGCCAGAGCCCAAGGCTTGCTCATCCACATGGCTCTCCAGAGCCAGCGTAAGTGCCCTATGCTGGTGTTGGAGCCACGCCAGCTCCAAATCCCTTCCCTCCCCCTCTCTTAGGATTTGGCTGCCCCAGTGTATGTGACATTTCATCTAGGCAGAAACGTTACCTGATCTTTGTTGAGGATGGCTGATCTGATGTAGGAACTAACCCGAGTCCAAATTCTAAGCTACAAGTTGACCAAAATGGGTTTCACTGTAATATTTGATTGTAGCAGCTACACATTATGTTCTCAGATACATTTGGGATGTTGTGAGCTCCTTTTTTAGAGGATTTCCTTCCAGTCTATGAAAATCCAAGAACTTCTGCTCTTGTTACACAGAAAATTTATTGTATGTGGCCATTGGCCATCATAAATAGCTACAACATAGTAATGCATCAATATAAATAAAGCAAAGCAGCCATTTAAATATTAAAACATATACCAAACTGTACTAACATATACTAATTTGTCATTTTAATGCTCTTGCTAGATTCTCAAGGATTATATATATTCTGGGATGTTTTGCATTCCGTTGCCCTAATTGTTCTATAATCTGCGTTAAAATTTTGACCACTCACCATTTAATATATGAACTGTAAGTTGCAATTTTAACGAAAATTACATTTTCATTCATTCTTTGAAATGTTTGAAAATCTTTTTTAAAAACTGCTAAAAGAAATGTTACTGTAACATTTTCTGGTGTGTTTGTTTATCTTGAATGAAGGAAGCCGCAATATCTGATATTTATAGTCTTGTCCTTCACTAACTATGGGATATCAAATTTCTGAGTCTTAAAAATAAATAGAAACCAAAAAGGTCATTATACGAAAGATCTTATCTAAGTTTTGGCACAACAAAAGCTAGATGAAGAGTCTGACAACTGATGAGAAGGAGAACTAGAATCAATATAAATAATATCATGACTCAGCTGAATGATTGATGTCGGATGTATTTCTTCAAAAACATATTTATTCATCCAAATACAAATTTTCAAACATTGCTGTACAGTGTTGCTGTGAACTACCGGTCTATCAATACCAGTTCCATGTCCCAAAATTTAATCCCAAACTCCACAGCCATTTGAAAAGGCAGGTGCTTGCTAAGATGATCTCATAGGAAATAGAATCGAACACTTTCTGGCAAGATGTGCTGCTTATTGTTCTTTTCTTATGCAGGGCTTAACCGGAAGTCCAGGAAGCCCAGGATCAGACGGAAAGCCAGGCCCTGCTGTATGTAAATAGTTTAACAATGCCTGCTTTGTCAGCATATTTAACCTTAATGTCTGTTGTAGGGTTGCCAGGTCCCTTTTCGTCATCGGTGGGAGGTTTTTGGGGCGGAGCATGAGGAGGATGGGGTTTGGGGAAGGGAGGGGCTTCAATGCCATAGAGTCCAATTTCCAAAGTGGCCATTTTCTCCAGGTGAAGTGATCTCTATCGGCTGGAGATCAGTTGTAATAGCAGATCTTCTGCTATTGCCTGGAGGTTGGCAACCCTAGTCAGTTGGTATAAAAGTAGTAGCACATACCAATTCACCGGATACATTGGCTTAAAGTTGCACCGCAAAGCTTTCTGTGTTTGGTTTAGTTAATACCTCTGCCAAACCTATTTACATAATAGTAATGCAAACACCAAATATTATTAGAGAGATATTAATTTGCAGCAGGGGTTCCCATAGGGTTGCCAGGTCCCTCTTCTCCACCAGTGGGAGGTTTTTGGGGCGGAGCCTGAGGAGAGTGGGGTTTCAGTGCCATAGAGTCCAATTGCCAAAGCAGACATTTTCTCCAGGTGAACTGATCTCTGTCACCTGGAGATAAATTGTAGTAGCAGGAGATCTACAGATAGTACCTGGAGGTTGGCAACCCTAGGTCCCCAGCATTGTGCCCATTGGCACCAAGGTTCCCGCCAACATTTTTTAATGGCACCCGCCAAGTGTATTTATAAAGGGGGTGGGGCAATGTGGTGCTCTTGCCCAACAGGGCTTCTGATTGGCCACTGGAGATATGAATGGCTGTGCAGATGAAAATAATGTTTCAGTTGGAGCAGCCACCACAGTGTTGGTTTTATTCTTTCTTGTGCTCTTTCCCTGTGTATTTTTTAAATTATCCCTCTAACACCCTGCAGTTGGGCTTGCTATGTATGTGTAGCTCCACCTTCTGCAGCAGCCATTTTGTGGTTGGCTCCACCTCCTGCTACAGCCATTTTGTATTTGCCACCCGCCACCCTGTGCCAGAATTCCAAAAGTGCCCACAAGTTCAAAAAGGATGGGGATCTCTGATTTACAGCATTGTGATTGAATATATATATATAACCTTCACCTGTTTAAAATGATGAAAATATATATATAACCTTCACCTGTTTAAAATGATGACAATATAGCATCACAATGTCATTGTCCATTATATAAAAGGGCTATATAAAAAAATAATTATCGGCATTTTTCGGGTTCGGGTTTATCAAAACATGGTGGTGGGGCCAAAGCAGCCTGAATAATGCTGGAAAAAAATCGGTATTCTTCAGGACCCTCTTATTTGGCTCCCTTTATTTCTGCCTTTTTTCATACCGGTAAAAAAAAACCTGAAAATACCGAAAAGGTGTTTTTCGGGGGGGGGGAGGGGCATTACTTTGGTAAATTGATATGCACAACCCTATTAATTAATCCACAATGTTAATATTGTTCCTGTGGCTTTGCATATTGTTCTCTCTGGGCATAGAATAGGGGTCACTGGGGCAGTTGGGAGGTAGCAGTTGTAAATTTCCTGCATTGTCCAGGGTGTTGGACTAGATGACCCTTGAGTTCCCTTCCAGTTCTGTGTTTCCATGGATTTGTGTGGGTTTTTTCCCCTCATGTGTCTCTATAGCTTTAACTTGCATTTGTTTGCATCAGGGTAATCCAGGAGAATCTGGTCGAAGTGGTCCTCCCGGCCCAGCAGGCCCACGTGGTCAACCAGGTGTGATGGGCTTTCCCGGTCCAAAGGGTAGTGAGGTTTGTATAGTGTACAAAACACATTCTTTACAGGACACACTTTTTGGCTTCTTTAATGTGTGTGTGTGGGGGGGAGCCATATTATGTTGAAAATTTTCAGCACTTCGTAGGCCAACTTTTTCAACATGCGCTAACATGTCCTTCTGTTAGTGGAAGGAAAGGTTGCCTGTGCAGATATTACCCACATGAATGGGGCTAATAACAGGCTATTTGACAGAGGCTTCAATATGGTGCCTGTGACCTACATCATGGGTTCATAAGATTCGGGATCAATCTGATTCGAATTCTGCCATGTCTTTTTCTTTTCTTTTTAGGGTTCACCGGGCAAAAACGGAGAAAGAGGTCCACCTGGAAATGCTGGTGGACAGGTCAGTAGAAACTATCAGTCTTCTCGTAATTTCACACCATTTCTCCTTCTGTTTTTTAAACCTCCCTAAGGATTATGCTGACCCATAACTAGTTGCTATTTTTATCATTTAACAGGGACCCCCTGGAAAGGATGGTGAAGGGGGAGCTCAAGGTCCTCCAGGACCTGCTGTAAGTCAACTGTATATATAGGCTACAATCTAACAACGCACATTGTATTACAGACACTTTTAAAAAAAAGTCTATGTGTTTATAAAACAGGGTTGAGCGAACACTTGCCCTCCGTAAACAGAGTAGCCTTCCCCCAGTAAAAGGAGTCTTGTTCTGATGGAAGAAACTTCCATTGCTGAAGCAAGATTTTTTCCTCCCGAGTAAGACTCCTTAGCAGAAGTGAGATGAATCCAACCCTGTATGTGCTAAACTAATAATGAATCTGACCAGGATGGCTAGCCCAATCTCATCAGATCTCAGAAGCGAAGCAGGGTCGGCCCTGGTTAGTACTTGGATGGGAAACCACCAAGGAAGTCCAGGGTCGCTGTGCAGAGGCTGGCAATGGCAAACACCTCTGTTCGTCTCTTGCCTTGAAAACCCTACTGGGTTGCCCTAAATCGGCTATATCTTGATGGTGCTTTCCACCAACAACAACTTTAAAAAAAAGTATGACAGAGCAAGTCATCATCAAAATACCTTCAATAACAGATGTGTTTTTAAGTCTATAATTTATTGCTTTCAAGAGAATGATAGGGCCTAAACTTTGGAAAGAGCGCAGAAATATGAATTATTTTCCATATTTTTAGGAAAATATTTTATTTTAGACACATGTATTTAGACACACCATTATCATCATTTTAACTTTTGCCCTCCATCTTTACATTGATTGATTTTTCTTTTGGGTTTTTTTTTTGGGGGGGGGTTCTCTAATGGGATTAGCAGGCTAGTACGACACATGATAATGTGTTGTTGTGGCAAAATATGATAATTCCTTTTCTCCTTCCAGGGTCCGGCTGGTGAAAGAGGGGAACCCGGATCAACAGGCCCACCTGGTTTCCAGGTATATTGTCTTTCCTCTTTTACTCCTTCTTGAATAATGCCTGGAATAAAGAGGGCCAACACATAAGTACATAAGAACATAAGAAAAGCCATGCTGGATCAGACCAAGGCCCATCAAGTCCAGCAGTCCAATCACATAGTGGCCAACCAGGGGCCTCTAGGAAGCCCACAAACAAGGCAACTGCAGCAGCATTGCACTGCCTGCGTTCCACAGTACTTCATGTAATAGGCATGCTCCTCTGATCCTGGAGATAATAGGTATGCATCATAACTAGTATCCATTTTTACTGGTAGCCATGGGTAGCCCTCTCCTCCATGAACATGTTCACTCCCCTCTTCAAGACTTCCAAGTTTGCAACCATCACTACATTCTGGGGCAGAGAGTTCCACAACCTAACTTTGCATTAAATTTAAAACAGGCATCGGAAGAATAAAGGGCCATGACTTTATTTATTACAGAAATAGCAGAGTAACTCTTCAGCTTTAATTCATTGTGGGTAACAAACTACCCAGAAACATTACAACATACAAATATTGATAAACACATTATCATTTTCAAGCATTTATCATATTGGTGAATTATAAGAGATGCGAGAGTGTAGCCCCTCCTGCCCTCCATTTTTCCAAGTGTGTAAAATGATTTGAATTTCCTTCAGAATTCATACGGGGTGTTGTTGTTTTTCTTGAGCAGGGCTCCTGCAATTAGCTACAGTGTCACTTTTTCCCAACAAAAATAAATCCTAAAAACCTGTGCGGAATAAATGTAACAAACCCGTTGTCCAAGAATTACCTGTGACACTGCATATTCACACCTTAATGTGGAAGGGCTCAGAGCTAGTTGTTTTGGATCCTGATTTTAATCCCTGGCATATAAAAGATCTCAGGTGGAAAATGCCTCCATGTGAACCAGACCGCTTGTCTTGTCTAAAAGCCCATGAGCTATAAAGACAAACCTGTTATTAAACGTTATGGAACAGAGACTCACCACAGTAAACCAGGGTTGTCAAACACAATTGTTACTAGGGTTTCCAGTTCCCTTACCTCCACCGGCGGGAGCTTTTCAGGGGCGTGGCTGGAGCATGCAATGCGCGTCCCCCTCATTGCGCCTATGTCGCTTCCAGGTTTACCCAAAAGCGACGCAGACGCTCTAGCAATCTCTGCCGAAACGCTATGGTTTCCATAGAGTTTTAGCAGAGGTTGCTAGAGCGTCCGCGTCGCTTCCGGGTAAACCCAGAAGGGATGTGGGTTTGGCATGCAGGCATGCGGGCACATATTGCCCGCTGACCCTCAGCTGGTCAACGGGCAGCAGGGTGGATTTTGCCCACCACCAACACCAGGACTTGGCGACCCTAATTGTTATGAGGGCCGGATATGACATAAATGTCACTTGGTTGGGCCGAGCCAGGCCTCGCCAGCCCAGTTTAAGTGGGGCTGCCTTGTCTGGCTTGTGGGCTGGATAAGAGCTCTCAAGGGGGCTGGATCCGCCTTGCGGGCCTTATCTTTGACACCCCTGCAGTAAACAGTAGTAGGCTGGCTGGAGTAATAGACTGGTTCCGTATAACACAGAAATCCCATCCTTCTTTGCTTTGAAACAGGAAGGAACCATGTATTAAGAAATTGTTTTACTTCCTCCAGGGACTGCCTGGTAGTTCAGGACCAGCTGGAGAGAATGGAAAACCTGGAGAAGCGGTAAGTTATATGTTCTTCTACTATTGCTGCACTTTCTTCTCTTTTCCCCCCCTAAAGAACTGAAATGGGGGGGAAATGGGTGTATCGGTATGTATATGCCCTAACCTGTATAACCCAGGCTAGTCCGATCTCATCAGGTCATGGACGCTAAGCAGGGTCAGCCCTGTTTAGTATTTGGATGAGAGATCACCAAGGAATACCACGGTGGCTACACAGAGGCAGGCAGTGGCAAACCACCACCGAATGTCTCTTGCCTTGATCTGGATGGCTCAAGTTCACCCAATCTCATCAGATCTTGGAAGCTAAGCAGGGTCGTCCCTGGTTAGTATTTCAATGGAAGACCACCAAGGAATACCACACAAAGGCAGACAATGGCAAACCACCTCTGTTTGTCTCTTCCCCTGAAAACCCTACAGGGTTGCCATAATTCAGCTGCGACTTGACAACAATTTTTTTTTTATAATGCTCAGTATGAATTCTCAGTGCACTTCAATCATTACCTTTGATTGGGACTCTTCAATCTCAGTGGTAATTCAGAAAAGTCTAAGTGGTATCCTGAACTAGTAAAATATGTTAAATCAACAAAGTTAGACCTAACATAGGTCTAGAAGACAAAGAAGATTCAAGGTTTGCTACCAAGATTCCTGACTAAATGTTGACACATACCTAATTTTCTCAGGATAGAACACTCCCCTGAAAAAGAACTCATGAAAATGTAGGCCTTTTATGCATTGCTGCTTCTCTCGCTGTCACCCCTTCAACGAATTCAGGGCTTTGTGTTGATTACGCATACTGTTTCCAACCGTCAAAGGTCACCTCGCTCTCCCCCTGTGTTTTCCCGTGTTTTGCCCCTGTTTTCAAATTCAAGATCCCCCCAAAAAATTCAACAGGTCCCCAAAAACATGAGGAACTGCAGGGGGAGAGCGCGGTGACCTCTGACAGTGGGAAACGGCATGCAAAATTAAAACCAAGACCCGAAGTCGTCGAAGAGGTGACGACGAGGGAAACAGCCATTCATAAAAGGCCATAGAGGGCTTTGGCTTTCACATACAGATAGTCTCACAGAACAATACTAAATAGGCCCTCTCAGAATCCTACTCAGGGCGTTACACCCCGGAAAGTATTCTTAGGATTACACTGTCATGGTCTTACACTATAGATATTTGTGCGTGAACTTGTAAAAAGGATTGGAAAAGCCTTGACTCTTGTTTCAGTGTCCATTTAGGGAACGAATTACTGCCTATTGGAAGTCTTCAAGTTTCCCAGAACTAGGAACATTCTTTATTCCCCATCTGTTGCATGAAATGTATATTTCATTTTTTGTTCTGTAAATCTCCTGCCTTTGTCTATTCATAACGTATCTACCTTCCTTTATCTAGATAGCTACACACTTCTAATTTTTTCTTCTATCCCAACTTTCTATCAATATTTCTTCTTCTTCTCTCTCCTTCTCAATTGTTACCCTTCCCTTTCTCTGTCCAAAAGCTATTCATGGCACCAGATGTGTGGTCCACATTAGGTAAGCTTCTTGATTGGATTGCTGTGCTCACCAGTGAAAGACTGGCACTGTGCCTCATCTGTATTCCTGCCTGATGTATCTGTCACTGAACAATACCTCCAGGAGAGTGAAGGCCACAAGTTGGGGAAATCTAATACCTGCATGCTCTTCCACATATATACATAACTAACATATCTGGGAGAACCTTCTCGTTTAGCCTAAACTGATCATGAGGCCTGAACTGACGCAATTAATGTGGGTTGCCAGCTCCAGGATGGGAAATACTGAGGAGTCTGAGGAGGGTGGGGTTTGGGGAAGGGAGATACTTCACTGGGGTATGATGCCATAGAGTCCACCTTTCAAAGCAGCCATTTTTTCCAAGTGAACTAATCTCTGTTGCCTGGAGATCAATTGTAATAGCGAGAGATCTCCAGCCACCACCTGGAGGTTGGCAACCCTACTGATGAGACATGTCATTCTTGAAATCATGAATCGAGGTCGAAATTGTTGAAATAGCATGCAAATGAAGAATACAATCAATCTTTAGCAATATTTAATAGGCCTGGGCATTTCTTGATTTACGACGAAAAAGGGACATCCCCGTATCATATTACTTTGCTAAATGTACGCATTGAATTTTATATTGAATAAATTACTTAAAAGAGGAAGTCTGGATGCCTGGAGAATGTCAGTGCAAATGTAACCCATGAAGCACACCAGCAACGTGTTTGTTTTTGGTTTGTTACAGGGTCCAAGAGGAGAAAACGGAGCCCCGGGACTCCCAGGGGGCAAGGTAGGTTTTGCATAGAAAACTGCCTGGTTCTAGATGTGAGAGAGGAAGGCAGATGAAGACATGACAGAAACCATCAAACTAAAAAGCTTCTCTTTGTATCAGGGTGAAAATGGCGTCCCAGGCGAACGTGGCGCACAAGGACCCCAGGGGCCTCCAGGAGGTCGAGGTGGAGCAGGGCCCCCAGGACCAGAAGGCACAAAGGTACTTAGAGGCATCAGCCTGTTCAGTTCATCCCTTAACATACGTTCCAGACATTCTCTCTCTCTTTTTAGCAATAATTGTTCTCATTCAAAATATCTTTCTAGGGTCCTGGTGGTCCTCCAGGACCTCCCGGGGGAACAGGACCACCTGGATTGCAAGGAATGCCTGGCGAGAGAGGAGGATCCGGAAGTCCTGGACCTAAGGGAGAAAAGGTATCTGCCTGACTACTTATGCCAGTAACAGGATTATGAATATTATTCTGAAAACGTGAAATTGTCTAATGATGTACGTACATGCCATCAAGACAAAGGTTCTCATTTATAATATTGTCGAAGGCTTTCACGGTCAGAGTTCATTGGTTCATTGGTTCTTGTATACCAAGACCACGGTTACACAGCCCGGATAACCTACAAGAACCAATGTTCTCATTTATGTATATGGAAGTAAGTAAACAGCCTCCAAGGATATTGGATGAGGCAAAAGGTGTCTCACCTGAGAATACACAAAGTAGGGGGCAGAATAAGCCCCTGTCTCAAGGGACAGACTGGCCCTTCAGGTTATTGTGAGAGTCCCGTGTGGGCCTCTACCTTCAAGCAAGCTGAGCCAAGAAGCCCCATAAGGTGCTGGCAGTGTCAGTGGGACCGTGAAGTTCACCTTGACCAGGGCTGTCCCAATTAGGATTCCACCTCTGGGTTGGGAAATTTCCGGAGATTTGGGGTTGGAGCGTGGGGAGGGTGGGATTTGGGGAGGGGCAGAACCTCAGTGGCGTATAATGCCACACAGCCTAGCCTCCAAAGCAGCCTTTTTCTCCAGGGGAACTGATCTCCATGTGCTGGAGATCAGTTATAATTCTGGGAGATCTCGAGGCCCCACCTGGAGGTTGGCAACTCTAGCCCCAGTCTACCCTCAGTACTGTTCATAAATGCACTGCTTTTTAAAAAAAAAACTCGTTTGGGCCAAAGTAAAACACTGCACTTGGATAGGATAACTTATCTCTTTCCCTGGCACAAGGTAGCCTGGCCTCAACTGACGCTGACCCTACACGAGGGCTTAGGGGGCCTAATACTATATGCCCTTGCAAATTTCCCTGTTTTAATGGAAAGAAAACCAACCCTTGTGGGCCATCCGAATGAGGCTAGCCTGCAGTTGCTGCTTCATTGAAATTAAGAAGTTGCAGCAACTTCCTCTTGGTTTTTGTGCTATGCTAACACCGCTGTCTTCTGTTCGACAGGGAGAACCTGGTTCCAGAGGTGGTGACGGCTTGCCTGGTAAAGATGGCGGAAGGGTGAGTAGACCTTGCCACGTCCATTGAATGTGTTCATAGCAGCACACCAGACCACTAGGCTACTGACCACCAAACATATTTTGGCAAGCAGTTGCTTTGCTCAGTATGCAGAGTTAGTCCAGTCTAAGCCCATTGAAATGAATGGGCTTAGACTGGAGTAACTCTCCTCAGGATTGCACTGGTGATCCCCCACCCCAAGAGAACAATGTGCCCAAGAGAACTATGTGCACAGTTAAATGCAATTACCATATAAACATATATATGCAGCTGATCAGGTAAATACATAGTGTGCTACTGTCTTAACTGGTATTTCTGTTGTGATTTTTTAAATGTATGTCCTCCCTCACAGTGTCGTTATCTGTTTCTCTCAGCCTTTTGGTTACCTGTTTGGTTACCTGTTCAGCTGGATTGAATTCTCTTTCCCCTTCTTTGTATGTTAGTGATTTCCACCTAGATCCATGTGACTAAGATGTTCTCTGAAGGTTGGCAGGTAAAGTCAACAAAAGAAAAGGGGGAACAAACTCAACCAAAAATCAACCATAAAGTCTGAGAGGTTGAGCTGAAGACAACGAAAGTAGAAAAGAAAAAGACAATATTTATTCAGTGTGCACCGACTATTGATTAAAAGCAAAGGGCCTGAAAAATAGGCTTCATTAAAATAACTGCAGACCTAAGTCTTGCTGAGGTCAAAACCATATCATACGAAGTTGATAAAACATGAACTACATGATAAACCACAAAAAAACGGTGCGTTTTGGCCACCTAGGCCTTCTACAGTGGTCACCAGCGTACAAGATTAAAACCCACATCCCAATAGTATACATTATAATATATTTTAAGAACCCTGACCAGGCGGTTCTTCCTGAAATCCCCAAAAAAGAAAAAGAGAATCCAAATTATTATGATTAAACTGAAAAAAAGTAAAGTCAGTCTAGACTTGTCTTTGCCAGCTTTACTCAGTAACATCAAGATACTCAAGAGCTAGACATCAAATTACCAGCAAAACAGTTTGCATTCCTTTTGGATTCCTGATTTTTTTTTTTTACAAATGTCCACACCTTCTATTGATAATAATTGTTGTATTGTTTTGGTTTCTAACTTTGCAGGGTCCTGTTGGTTCCATTGGTCCCCCTGGTCCAGCTGGCCAGCCTGGTGATAAGGTATTGGCTTACTCTAAGATGAGAAACATTTATATAAATAAGTGTTACTTGTGCTCATTTCATAAAGAGTCATATTCTGAAATAAACGTTCTTCATCTTTTCTTGCAGGGAGAATCTGGTTCAGCAGGGCCACCTGGCCCAACCGGTCCCCGTGGTGGTCCCGTAAGTGCCGTTTTGTGTTTGTGTTCAATCAGAATCCGTTATATATTTTTATCGTACACCAGAAAGCTTCACCTGGGCTCTTAACATGAATTTATTCAAGAAGCAATGGGTTTGATTTGGTGATTGTCGCAGGAGAGTGCAGAGAAGCTCAGATCGTTTCTGTGTTCTCCTTCCCCAAGAAGTCCCATTTGACCCGGAAAAGTTGATTTCTGAGGTCACAGGATCCTTGAGTATTTATAGTCACATGTTTTAGGGTTCTGCATTGTGGATGTAGAAGGGGCAAAAATCACTCTTCTTACTTAGTCCATCAGACACATCAGACACATCACCACATGCAGAACATCCCAAACAAATAAGGACAGTTTGTTAGGCTGGTACAAAATAGATTCAGTTTTCAGTCCACTTTTGTAGTGTATGATCTGGTGAACTGGGTTGGTTTCCCCACTCCTACACATGAAGCCAGCTGGGTGACCTTGGGCCAGGCACAGTTCTCTCTGAACTCTCTCAGCCCCACCTACCTCACAGGGTGTCTGTTGTGGGGACGGGAAGGGGATTGTAAGCCAGTTTGATTCTTCCTTAAGTGGTAGAGAAATTTGGCATATAATAATCAACTCTTATTCTTCTTCATTGTCTTCTTCTTCTTCCTCTTCTTCTTCTATTGTGCAGTAGCCTTCCACTAATGTGCCTAATTCTTATCAGGAATTTATTTGGGTATAGCTAGACTCAAGTCCAGTAGCACCTTAGAGACGCAAAGATTTTTGGGATATGCGCTTTTGAAAGCTCATACCCCCAAATTTTTGTTCTACTGGCCTTGAATCTAGCTCTTTGACTCCAGACCAAAATGGCTATCCTCTGAAACTTTGGAGTCTGTATCTCCCTATTGAGAGTCGCATTCCCGCTGGGGTGATAAGAACCCATAAAAATAGAGGCCTCTGGCTTAAGGGAACCGAATTAACCAGTGGAATGAATCGATGAACAGCCTTCTTGGTGTTGTATGTATGCTTCAGTTATGGGCTGTTTTGACTTCTCTCTCTCTATCGTGTTTGTAATTCTATCTCTCTATTGAATTGTAATTCTATCTATCGTGTTTGCAGGGAGACAGAGGAGAGCATGGCCCCCCTGGTCCTGCTGGCTTCCCCGGTGCTCCTGTAAGTATAGATATTGCTTGCTAATCTTTCATACTTTTCTTTTTAGAGGGGTTATCACCTCTGGCAGGGATCCTGCACTAAATGTCTGGTAGCAGAAAGGAGAACCTTTTTAAACTTCAAGCCTCCACTTCGCCCTTCATACTGTTCCTGAGGGGCCCTGATTCCCCAAGAACAGTGTTTTGAGGAGCGTTTAGGGCAAGGGTCCCCAACCTTTTTGAGCCTGGGGGCACGTTTTGAATTCTGACACGGCATGGTGGTAGCAGTAAGAAAATCGTGGCTACAGTCAGAAGCCTTGCTGGGCAAAACCCCTACCTGGCCCCACCCACTTGGTCCCAAATTATTAGTGATTTGGCTTTCAGCTCCTCCTAAGGAGGTGTCCCAAATTATTAGTAATTTGGCTTTTAGCTGTTGGCAAGCTTTTTTCCAAATAAAATCTCTGATCTCGGTTAGGACCTTGCTTCAAGTTTTGATAGTGTAATGGAGGATCCGTTGGCAGTATCTGGTCCTTTTTTGGACTGCATCCACCGGCTCACACTATCTGATGTTGATGGCGTTCTGGCTGCCGTGAGGATGACAATTTGCTCCTTGGAACTGTGCCCGTTCTGGTTGGTGAAAGCCAGCCAGAATGAGATGGGAGGCTCCTTGAGGGAGATAATTAATCTCTCTCTCAGGGTTGCTTCCCTAGATCCTTGAGAGAGGACATTGTTAAGCCTCTTTTGAAGAAACCTTCTTTAGATAAACAGGATCTAGGCAATTACCGCCCGGTATCAAATCTTCCTTTTCTGGGAGAGAAGTCGCCAACCAGCTCCAGACCTCTCTGGATGAAACATTGGTGCTTGATCCATTCCAATCCGGATTCAGGGCAGGCTTTGGGACCAAGATTGTAGCCCTTCTGGATGATCTCCAATTTCATCTCAGTAAGGGCAGGTCACAAGCAAAAAGAAGAATAAAATACATATAAAACAGCAAAATTTCTAAGATCACATATAACATTCATTTTAGTTTTCATAATTTAAATAACTAAAAATATAGGTTATAATTTTAAAAGATAATACCATTAAATGCCATTGATAAAAAATTTGCGACCACCAAGGACACGTTTGGATCACTATCTGCTAGTAGCTTAATTACAATCTTTTGCTTAGTATCAAGGCTCCATTTTTGAATGTATCTGTAGATCCATTTCTCACGAGCCACATTGTATTTCTTACAATCGATGAAAAAGTGGCAAATGGTGTCTAGGTCTCCTGAGTTACAATTGCAGAATCGACTTGAAAAAGGGATCCCTTGAAATCTGCCTGTTAGTTCCCCTAATGGCAAAGCAAGAGTCAAGTTCAAGGTTCTGGTTCTCACCTTTAAAGCCCTAAATGGTCTGGGATCTTCATACCTACTGGACCGCCTTTCCCTATATGTTCCCCCAAGAACACTTTGTTCTTCATCGTGTGGTCTGCTGGTGGTGGCTGGCCCACAGGTAGCTCGACCGTCGTCAACGAGGGTGAGAGCTTTTTCGATAGTGGCCCCTGCCTGGTGCAATTCTTTGCCAGATGGCATCTGGGACCTGGGGGAGCTTTCTAGATTCAGTAAGGTCCGTAAGATGGAGTTGTGCCACCAGGCGTTCCGTTGACGATGGCCAAGGCCAGTTTTCTATCACCTATTAGCCGTTCCGCCTGTTTTTGACAGCAGTCTGGGAGGTTGGTTTTTGGATTCCAAATGATCAGGTTTTATTCTGATGCCTGAGAGTGTTATGTTATTTTATGGGCTGTAATTTAATGTTTTGTAAGTATGCTTTATCTCTATTTGTAGATTGTTGTACTGAATGTTGTGAGCCACTCATACCCTGCCCCACCCCTGGGTCACAGGGCTCAGAGTCTAAAAATAAATAAATAAAGTACTGCAGACCAACATAGCTACCAACCTGAAACTAAGTAATCAGAGTTAGCAGAATGACCCACATTCAGATGCTGTCACTAACTACAGTTAGATCATGATAGCCGTGTTAGTCTTTAAGTAACTACAGTTAGTTTAATTAAACACTGGTTTTGTGAGTACATCTGAACTGAGCCTCTGACATTTGGTCACCCCCCACCCCACAACCACCCTGGCCATATGTAAATTGCAAGAGGGAGACAATCTGTCAGTTATTCAGAATCCTTCATTCTGTTTCTTGACCAAGAATATCTAGGTACTGCCTTTCACGCTGCAGTGATTTTAACAATGATTAAAAAAATGGTGAGCTGTGTAGCATTGTACTTCTTGAGGACTTCACTCTTTGAATACTTGAAGGCATCTCTGATCGTGCCTTCACCCAAAGGAAGAAGGCTGTACCCCAAGCAAAATCTTAAAGTAAAACTGACAAGAAGATAGATAAAGGCAGCATTAAGAGCTGTGTTCATTGATTGTGCAATCAGCAACTTTTATCGCACCTGTGCAAAACAAAAACACACTGAAAACAAAAACTTGGGAGTATGTGGCTCAGTGGTGGAGCATCCGCTTAGTTTGCAGAAGATCCTGGGTTCAATCACTTGCATCTCCAGATAAAAAAGGACTGGATAGATGTGAGAGATGTGAAAGATCTTTCTCTGCTGGGACCCCGAAGAGCTGCTACCAGTCTGAGTAGACAATGCTGACTTCGATGGGCCAAGTGTAAGGCAGCTTCATGTATGACCTCAATACAGATTTTGATCCCAGGTTCCTTGAGATTCTTGTGAGATGGTTGCCATTTGCCTTAATACAACTGACATGAAAAACCAAGGCTTATCAGACCTCATTATGTGTGGAAAAATATATAACAACTGGTTTTCATGCAGGGACAAAATGGAGAGCCTGGTGGTAAAGGAGAAAAAGGCCCTTCTGGTGAACGAGGCGAGCCAGGGCCCCCCGGGGCTGCAGGTCCACTTGGAGGTCCCGGGGCACCAGTAAGTATAGTCACAGGCATTCTATGCTAACACACTCTTTCGTCCACAACAGAAGTCCTGTTCACAAGTTACAGTTAACGCACATGCAATCCGCGTACACTTGATTTTTCCTTATACTTGCCGATAGTTTAAAGGGTATGAATTCTTCTCCCGTGGGCGAGATATTAATTTACTTTCTTTCTGATTCAGATCAGTATGCTTTCATACAGAGTGGCACAATTCCCCTTGTCAGCCAAGAAAATCCAGGCCAAAGTTGTGTCTAAAGGCTAGGGTTGCCAGCTCCGGGTTGGGAAGTACCTGGAGCTTTGAGGGGTGGAGTCTGAGGAAGGCGGGGACTCAGGAGTTTTCCTTTTATCTCCAACCAGAAACTTTGCCAATACACCAAGCACAGGATTCCATGTGCTTTGTAACTTGTTTTTTGTTTTTCTTCTGGTAATGAATGTACAACATTCTCACATCCTTTCTAGGGTCCCTCTGGTCCACAAGGAACCAAAGGAGAGCGTGGCGCTCCAGGTCTTGCAGTGAGTATTACTTTTCGCTTAAATACTATGCATGAAGTTCCGACTTCAGCAGGTTGCAAACTAGAGATGTAAAATTTCCGGAAATTTTGAAGCCATGAGAAAAAAAACGTTTTTTCCCCTGTTTCCCCCCGGAAAAAATAGAAATTTTGGAAAAACTGAAAAAACTGAAAAAAAGTTCAGTGTGGAGTAGTTTTACAAATAGCGTGAAACGCAGTGTATATAAAAGTATTATACTTGCAATAAAACAGGTAATCACCCCCCTTTCCCTCAAAAGCAACAAAAATAGCAAGAAACCATCAACATAAAAAAATAATCAGATTTGCCCCTTAGCACCAACAGCAAATAAAGTTAAGGTCTACCTCAGTATTAAAGCTTCATAGAAATATTCTTTTCCAAATGCTACAAGGATGACAAAACACATTCTTGCATGCCAGAGGTGCCCTAAAGACATTAAAAAATACTTTATGGAATTAAATGATGAGGACCAGAATGAAAGTGCAAGTAGCTTTTCCTTCCAGAGTTCTAATTCCAGAAACACGATTTCTGCTGCTTCTGGATCATTACAAAGTGTTTCTTCACCAGCAGCATCTTCAAGTAAAGAAGTGTTGCAAACCACTGCCTCACAAAAATGCACCATACCCTCATTTATAGATAAAATGACACCTGAAAATCAGGAGAAAATTGATCATGCCCTTGCAAGACCAATAAATGCTTCTGGATCAGCATTGTCAGCTGAGAGAACTTGCAATAATTTAAGACTACAAAAAGTCTCAGAAATCTTTTATTAAGGTCTTCATGTTATATAGTTTGAATACCATGTCATAGATATATTATTTATCATTGGAAAAGAACATATTCCACACACTTTTCCCCCCAATTTTTCTGGGGGGGAAACGGCTTTGGGGGAAAACAGAAAAAAACCTGTTTTTTCCCCAATTTTTCCAGTATTTTTCCAGGCCTTCCCATCTCTAGTGCAAACCCTTATGGCCAGTACAGTGTGCTGTGATCAAAAAACAGTGCACCAGTTTTCTCTAACATGGAAATTGATATGTTAAGAAAATGTTTTGAATACTGTTCTCCAAGTCACCTGCCATTTGATGGCAAAAAACTCGTTTTCATTTTGACCTTTGCGTTGCAAATATTAGCATCTGGGCCATATGCCCAGAAATTACAAAAAAGTATTAATATCTTTTGCAAAACTAATACATATTGTATGGAGGTCTGTAAATTCTGTCCCTGGTAGATTTGTTAACTATTATGTTGTCATCATGTCAAATGTTTAATTTAATTGCTATACAAAATATGCTGTTATTTTTCACACAATTGTTAATTGTACTTTTCTGTATTTTATTTATCAGCGTTAAATTGCATTGTATTAATATGGTTCGTATGTTTCAGGGTCAGGCAGGCTTTCCTGGTACTCGTGGCTTACCTGGTCCTCCGGGCAACAACGTAAGATTTGTCTTCCTTTCACCTTTACCATACTATTTTAAAAGTGCAATCCCTAAGGGGGTGGTAGAACTGCAGCGAATGGGAGCGGCGGAGCGACGCTGCCTCCTCTGAGGCTTCCCGGCCACTGTGGAGGAAAAAAGAGTCCTTTATAAATGTTTAAAAATTTTAAAAGGGGAAAATGCCCCATAGCGAATAGCAAGGTTGTGCCACCAAAAAAGTGGCACAGCCCCACTGCCACTCAAGGGGGCATCCCCAGGGCAACAGGGCTGTGGAAGCTGCCTAAAGGGAACTCCACCCCCGGGAACGCCGGTGTGGGCTGCCCTGGTGGCGAGGGCTGGAGCCGCCCAGATGTTGCTGTGTTTGCCCCGCGCCAGCATAGATGCCACCTTGTAATAAGATGGCACCTACTCCAGCACGGGATCACGCCAGCTCCAAAGGAGCTTTGCCCCCCTTCAGGAATGGACTGCCCATTTACATTCCTTTGCACTGATCCAAGACTCTCCTCCTCCGTCTACAATAGCTTCCTGGTTCACTTGTGAGGAAGTAGTCGATATTTGGGTCTGCAAAGCAATGTATGCCTAGAACTGCCCCTTCCACTGCAGTGAGTGAGAAAACTCATTTGCAGCTGTGTGCATTACAGCTCCTATAACACCCAATCCTATGCATGTTTACTCAGAAGTCAGTCCCAGTTTAGTCAATGGCACTATGGTGCTATGCTGTGAATCATTAATCAGCGGATTGGATTTCATAGTCTGTTGTAGGGCTCCAGTGCCAGATTTACGTATAAGCTAAACAAGCTATAGCTTAGGGCCCCACTCTCTTGGGGCCCCCCAAAAAATTTAAAGGAAAAAAAAACTGGATGTACATTTCCAAAATATAAGATAAAAATCAAATAAAATAAAACCTACATACAGCAACAGTGTTTTGTGTTGTGTAGACTTCTATGATGTAAGTAATGGGCCCCGCCTGCTAGTCTGCGTAAATATTGTTCTTGAAACAGCTGGATATATAAAGGGCCCCATTACCTTCAGTAGCTTAGGGGCTCATCAAACCTAAATCCGGCCCTGGGCTTATCTAATATTTATCCTTAGGGTTTTTCATTGCAAGGACTAGATCCATCAGGTTTATGAGTAACAAATAACAGTATGGAAACCACCTCAATTTTCCCAACAAGATGATGATCAATTTCTACTTTTCCACACTGATCAATTTCTACTTTTCCACACTGTTGGATGCAGATAAAACCAGCATTTACCATTACAACATTTTTTTCTTTTGTCCTTAGTTCCTATCATTTAGTTATTGCTCTGTAATACATAGGTAAAGTATACATAGGTAAAGTATAAATATATAAATAAATATCTACATCCATACTTAAATTATATATATATATATATTGCCTAGGCTGAACAAAATCAATTAGTTGAATCACATCATTTTATAAGATCTTCCCTCCTTGTTATATTTCAGTTGGGTTTCTTTTTCCATGTTATATTTCTCGTATGTCAATCTTCATGATCAAATATCGATTTTCAGGGCAACCCCGGGCCACCTGGCCTTGCAGGTCCTTCAGGCAAAGACGGCCCCCCTGGTCCTGCTGGGTCCACTGGCCCTGCTGGAGGCCCAGGAGGTGCTGGTCCAAAAGGGGAGCCTGGCTCGCCCGGTGAAAGAGGCCCAGCAGGTGGACGAGGAGAACCGGTAGGTAGAGCCAGCGTGGTGTAGCAGTTAAGCGCGGTGGTTTGGAGTGGTGGACTCTGATCTGGGGAACCGTGTTTGATTCCCCACTCCTCCACATGAGCAGCGGAGGCTAATCTGGAGAACCGGGTTTGATTCCCTACTCCTACACATGAAGCCAGCTGGGTGTCCTTGGGCTAGTCACACTCTCTTGGCCCCACCTACCTCACAGGGTGTCTGTTGTGGGGAGGGGAAGGGAAGGTGATTGTAAGCCGGTTTGATTCTTCCTTCAGTGGGAGAGAAAGTCGGCATATAAAAACCAAGTCGTCGTCGTCGTCTTCTTCTTCTTTGCAATCTATACCTAAATTAAGGATACACATTCAGAGGAATTACAGTTTCCTATCATTTCTCACTTCTGAGACTTCCAAGTGGAACATCATTAATTACATGGTTCCCTGTTATCCAGCGTAAACCAATACATTATAGCAATTCTCCCATTGTCTAATTCCCTGAGTGTATTTGCATGATAATCTTAACTGGATGGGCCAGGCTAGCCCGATCTTATCAGATCTCAGAAGCTAAGCAGGGTCAGCCCTGGCTAGAATTTGGATGGGAGACCACCAAGGAAGTCCAGGGTCGCTACTCAGAGGCAGGCAAGTATCTCTTGCCTTGAAAACCCTACGGTGTCACCATAAATTGGCTCCGACATGATGGCAACTTAATACTGCCATTTGCATAGCAAATTGTTGGCAATCCCTGCATTTACCCTAAGATTTATTCCGACACCCTCCCAGATGATAAGGATTAAGATTCAATTCAAAGTGCAGCCGAGATGTTTCTTTATTCTACCATCTGTTGGAATAACAATATAAGGCAAAAGGTAGGCCCTCCAAAGCCATATTATAAAAGGACATATGACAGCATAACAGCCAGGTGTTATTCCACGGACGTTCAGTAGACCTCCATTTATAGGAATCCTGCAGTTTGAAATAATTTCTTAATGTGTTAGATGCTTTGCCCTGGATCAAGGACACTTTCATTGTCATGGATCAAGGACATTTTCATCCCTACCAACCCTCTGCTCACTGAAAATGTTGTGCAGTATAACCCCCCCCCCCAAGTTGCCTCCTATTAAGCATAGATAATACCTCTGTCTTGGACTCCACTGCCTTTAGTCTAAGCTGAACCAATTTATCTCCTAGGGTACACCAGGTCCTTCAGGAATTATAGGCATACCTGGACAACGTGGTATTGCAGGATTGCCAGGCATGAGAGGAGCCCCAGGGCCTGTTGGTCTACCTGGTGTCAAGGTAAGGCAGGCAATCTTTGAAGTGGATCCATTATTGAAATCACCCCAACTATCTAACAAACTATTAATTTTCAATGATAATTTTGATTTGTAAAACAAACAAACCAAAGTTTGACACCCCTAATCTAGAAGGGTCTTTTAAAAAACAATGTTCTCAGTCTATTTCCCTTTTTATGTAGGGTGAAGATGGAAAATCAGGATCCAACGGCAGCCCAGGAGAACGAGGGCCTCCCGGTGCTCAAGGTCCTCCTGGACTTAGTGGAACACCCGGAGAATCAGGCAGAGATGTAAGAAATGTCTTCATATTCTATTAAATGCACCTTGGAGCTCCAGGATCTCATGATGGCTCAGTGGGTCAGTGGTAGAGCATCTGCTCGGCATGCAGAAGGTCCCAGGTTCAATCCCCAACATCTCCAGTTAAAGGGACTAGGCAAGTAGGTGATGTGAAAGACCTCTCTGCCTGAGACCCTGGAGAGCCGCTGCCGGTCTGAGCAGACAATACTGACTTTGATGGACCAAGGGTCTGATTCAGTATAAGGCAGCTTCATGTGTTCATGTGACATGTAGTTATGCCATATGCACATCTGACAAAGGGAGCTTTGACTCTCAAAATCTTATACCCTCAAATATCTTGTTGGTCTCTAAGATGATACTGGACTTGAATCTAGCTTATCCAACAAAAATATGCCATTCCTACATCCTGCCCAGCATTATAAGCTAGTTTTTCTAAAAAGTTTCCTTTTTAGAAACTCTGAAGATTGTTTCAATCTTCCATGTAAATTGCTTGATTTCTCAGCATTTTCTTACTAGTTCTTGGTCTCAGCAGTCCTGCGCTTTGGTGAAATCTCTTCATACATATTGCTATTGGTTTAGGGGCAGAGCTAGATATTAAGTAGAATCATAGGCTCATAGAGTTGGAAGGGGCCATACAAGTCCAACCCTGCTTAATGCAGGATCACCCTGTTTTTTATCTGTCATTTTCATCTTGTGCTTAAACACATATGAACCTGTCTTTGAAAGGGAAACCCTGGACAAGATGGCGTGCCGGGTCGTGATGGATCCTCTGGACCAAAGGTGAGAAGCTGCCTCTAGCTTGATCCCCCACTCCCCTCATGCATACTGAGGGAGAAAAAGAGAGACTTCTTGTTTGCCAGAATGTTTATTTGGAGTTTTAATTCTTCTTAGTCCCTTTTATTTATTCTGCCCCAGAATAAATGACACCAGAGGCTTTTTCAAGTTAACAACTAAATAACAGAGATTTATTAAACACTGTACAAGGGATGGATTTGGAGGGGAAATGGTGATTAGGAAAAGCATAGAACCAGAGCTGTTTTATCACTTCAGAGAAGGCATAGATCTTAGATGGCTTAGTTGGTACAGAATTACAGTTCTTAGATTAAGTTCACAATTTCAGTTCAGTTCCAAGAACTTCTTATAGATGTTTCTATTCAGACTGCTGCCTAGTGATCAGGGAAGATAGAGACCAGACAATTTCTCTTCCCCAGAGAAACACAGAAGTATGGAGATTTCTCCTCAAGTCTCTCTTCCAGTTCTCACTATAGATATACCCCACCTCTGTGGCAGTAATCCCTAAACAACGCCCTGTATTTGGAGTATCTCCTTCCCAGAGTCTATTCCCTCTTATTGACCTGAGAAAGGGCCTTTTTCCTCCCAATCTCTGCTTGTCACTCCACAGGATTTGTTTTACACCAGTTTAGGCAAATCTGAACCCAGAGTCAAACACAGCTACTAAACACGCAGGTTACCAAAACCAGAATCCTTTCTTTTCTTCAGAACTGAGAGAGTGAGCTCCTTAGCTCAGCCCATTCCCTTTCTCTGAGCTTCTCTCAAAGATTAGCTCTTTGTTCGTCACAACCTCATTGACACAAGAACATGGGCTTTACTGACCTCCACTAATTTTTGTCGCTGCTGCTCTGCCATAAGCGATGCTGGAGTTTGCCAGAGATTGGCTTACATGTCATTTGGTAAATAAATGCGTCCCTCACGTTTGCTCTGCTTGTTTTCTCCTCAGGGTGATCGTGGTGAAAATGGCTCCCCTGGTGCACCGGGGCTTCCTGGCCATGTTGGTCCCCCAGGGAATGCTGGCGCACCTGGAAAATCAGGTGATAGAGGAAATCAAGTAAGTGTAAAAACAATCTTGAACCTTACACAGGGGATTAGCAAGAAGTCACATTTTTGCTCCCTTGCATGTGGTAACATTGCAGCATTTTCTGCAAGCACAGAGAGGTTCTTTAAAGCAAGACTCTTTGAAGATAGACTCTTTAACACAAACTAATTCTACCTCCCCCATTTAGCACAATATACTGTGAGGAGGGAAATCTGGACGTATCTTTAATCAGGGATTTTCATTGCAGTCCAAGGTCATTTATGCATGGGAGTTTTACCTGAGGTTTGTTGCTCGCTGGACCCACCCTTTCCTGTTGGGAGTCTATGCACCAGCAGTCTCCAAGCTCAAATCAGAAAGTATTTGAATCCCCACCCCTTGAAATGCTGCTTCATAATTGGCTGTAATGAGATAAAAGTTTTCCCCAAAACCCAATTGCCGCATTAAAAAAGCATTTTAACAGCATTTTAAGAACAAAAACAAAAATGGAAGTGGGGGAACCCAAGCCTCATTTTTAAAAGCCTGCTCAGAAAGAGCTCCGAGGAGACAGGAAGCATTTGAATCCCCACCCCTTAACACACGGCTTTGTAATTGGGTACTTGCTTGCTGTGAGAGAAACTAAGCATCTGTGTCTCGTGCTTTGCCTTATGCATGGGGATTTCAAGTGGGCTGAGATCAGGGGAGAGGGAAGAATCGAGTTAATAGAGGGACCGGAAGTCCCGGGATTTGTGAGGGCTGGCAGCGAGGTCATTTCTAATGGAGGGAAAACTCACGCATAACTCCAAGCAACAACAGAGACAGACCGGGGGCGAACGTGAGTGAAAATACCCATGCATAAACTACCCAAGTGAGTTAGTCAGCTGCAATACCATTTCCTTTGAAATGCTGGAATCGCATTTTCGAGCGAAAATTCCACAACAGAATTGAATCTTGTTTCTTAACTGACCTCAGGTCACTTTTACAGATAACCGTCCAAAGCTCAATCCGGCAAGAAACATCCAATCTAAGTGTGGCTTCTTGTGAACCACAATGGGATGTAGAAGCTTGTGGAATCCTAACTCACAAGAGGCAGCATTTGAATCCGATGCTGTGCTACATTTGGGAACGGACGCTGGGATACGAATATTCTCCCTCTTCTCTGACTAGCACATCTTAACCGTTTCTTGAAGGGAAGAATATAATTGTATCTTCTTGTTTTATTTATTTGTTTATTTCATTTTTTTCACCCCACCTTTCTCCCCAATGGGGACCCAAAGCAGCATATGTTGTTCTCCTCTCCTCCATTTTATCCTCCCAACAACCCTGCGAGGGAGGTTAGGCTGAGAGTGTGACTGGCCCAAAGTCACCCAGCAACCTTCTATGGCGTGAGTGGAGATTCGAACCTGGATCTCCCAGGTCTGACACTCTTAACCACCGCACTACATGGGCTCTTTAAATACACATTTGGTTGATAGTATCGACTGTGTGTAATCCACCTTGAGTCCCTGTGAGAAAGGCAGACTATAAATAACGTAAATAAATAAACAATAAAATTAATAAATAAATTCCTATTTCCCCACAGGGTCCTGCTGGTCCCGCTGGCCCCTCTGGCCCTGCTGGTATCCGTGGTGCTCCTGTAAGTCTTCGCTTCTAAGTTTATAACCCTTCCTGTGTCGCTAGTCCTCATGAACATTTCATGCATTTTAACACTTCATCAATGTTTTTGAAAGGGCCCCGCCGGCACACGAGGTGATAAAGGAGAACCTGGAGAACGTGGCCTCAATGGAATCAAGGGTCATCGAGGAATCCCTGGTATCCCAGGACCTCCTGGTTCAATTGTAAGTGTTTAGGACTTTGTTGGTTGTCATAACCTTTTTTTTTTTTTTTTTTAAGTGCAGGATTTTTCACAAGATCCCAATGCTAAGTAGCTTTGCCAGGTTGTAAAATGGGTTAGAAATTATTCCATTAGATTTGTATTAAAATGATTACTGACCTGTGGGGTGGCATTTACTAGGCAGACTATGTTTACAGGGTGGTTTGCCATTGCCTTCCTCAGTCATCTACACGTCACCCCCAGTAAGCCCTAGTCATCTACACTTCACCCACAGTACTCATTTTACCAATGGAAGGCCGAGTCAATCTTGAGCGGGTTACCTGAAACCGACTTCCGTCGGGATCGAGTTCAGGTCGTGAGCAGAGCTTTTGACTGCAATACTGCAGCTTACCACTCTGCGCCACGGGGCTCCTATAACCTAATGTTGGCTGGACTTATTTGATGCTCTTCTTGTCTTTACAGGGTGCAGTGGGTCCCCAAGGTCCAAATGGAAGCCCAGGACCTGCCGGAGCAAGAGTAAGGAACCCTCTCTATCATGCATTGTCAAACTACAGCTAGAGAGTTAAGGGAGAGCAAGTGAACACTCCTATGTTTGTTTAGATTTGAACTCAGTATTAGGTCCACTTTCCTCCCTAGTAGCCGAGACCCAAAATGGGCAACAGAATTTTTATAAGCATACCTCACAGATATTGTGGGTTCGGTTCCAGACCACTGCAATGAAGCGAATATCACAATAAAGCGAGTCACACAAATATTTTTTGTTTCCTGTGCATATAAAAGTTATTTTTACACTATACTGTAGTCTTTTAAGTGTGCAATAGCATGACGTCTAAAAAAATTGTACTGTTATAATAATGAAAACGTTTGAAATACTGCGATAATTACCAAAATGTGTCAGAGACACGAAGGGAGCACATGCAGTTGGCGCAACAAAATGAAGTGCAATAAAACAAGGTGTGCCTGTATACAGAAATGCATCTACAATGCAGAAGGCAGAACAAACAAAAGTTATGAAATTACCTCCCAGGGAAATTCATCTGTCCCTCTCAATCATTGTCACCTGCCATCGGGTCTGCTTTGTTTGGCATTCCCTCACTGACCCTCCTTTTCGTGTATGTGTTTTAATGGTGTAAAATGGTTGTTTTACACTGTTTCTACACTATGTGTTTGAAAAGCTTGTTTTAATGGTTTTGATGGTTTACCGCCTTAAGGACCTTGAACTGGGTAGAAAGATGGCATTAAAATGTTCTAAACAAACAAAACCATTTAATTGACACGTTCACAGAAGTGCTTCACAATCTATGAACATTGCAGATAACATCTCATTTCTTGCGCTGTTTAGGGGCCCCCTGGACCTCATGGCCCTTCTGGAAAGGATGGTACAAGCGGCTACCCTGGCCCCATTGGTCCTCCCGGTCCCCGTGGAACCCGAGGCGAAGCTGGAACAGCGGTAAGGGAGCTAGGATAGTGAAAAGATTCCACCTACAGGCTCCGCCCTTGAGAAATGTCCTGAATGCCAGTTGGCATATTCTGTACCCCAATGTGCTTAAGCAAGACACAACGAGCAAAAGACCATAAATTCAGACAAGTGAGATGAAGTCGAAAGGGTTGTCAAACTCAACTGTCCTTCAAGAACTATGTTGTGAAGCCAGATAGACAAATACAAATGCTGGTAGGGGCTATGGCTCAGCAGTAAAGCATCTGCTTTTCATGCAGAAGGCCCCAGGTTCAACTCCCTGCATCCCCAGCTAAAGGACAAGGCAGTAGAGGGAAGGGGCTATGGCTCAGGGGTATAGCATCTGCTTGGCATGCAGAAGGTCCCAAGTTCAATCCCTGGCATTTCCAGTTAAAGGGACTAGGCAGGTAGGTGATGTGAAAGACCCTGTCTGAGATCCTGGAGAACTGCTGCTGGTCTGAGTGACAAAACTGACTTTGATGGACCAAGGGTCTGATTCAGTATAAGGCAGCTTCATGCATTCATGTGAGTAGGGGATGTGAAAGATCTAATCCTAAAACCTTGGAGAGCTGCTTCCCATCTGAGTAGACCATACTGACTGACCTCGATGGACCAATGGTCTGATTCAGTATAAGGCAGCTTCATGCATTCATGTGTTCGATAGATGTAGATAGAATTTAGAGGAGTTTTGATTTTTTTTATAGGGTCCCCCTGGTCATTCTGGAGCACCTGGTCCCCCTGGTCCCCCTGGAGCTCCTGGTCCATGTTGTGGTGGTGGTGATGGTGTTGGTGCTTTAGGACAATGGGAGAAAGGACAGAACTACTATGGAGACCAGCCACCTGATGACAAAGTTACCATGAATGACGTTATATCCTCATTGAAGTCAATCAACAATCAGATTGAAAACATCATCAGCCCCGACGGCTCACGGAAGAATCCAGCCCGTAACTGCAGGGACCTGAAGTTCTGCCATCCTGAACTGAGCAGTGGTATGTTCCATTGTATTGTGATAGGAAAGAAATCTGTTCTTGAGGAAGTAACTGAGCAAACTGAGGCATTACAAGTGACACCGATCTGGGGAGGGGCCGTGGCTCAGTAGTAAAGCATCTGCTTGGCATTCAGAAGGTCCCAGGTTCAATCCCCGGCATCTCCAGTTAAAGGCACTAGGCGAGTAGGTGATATGAAAGACCCCTACCTGAGACCCTGGAGAGCCACTGCCAGTCTGAACAGACAATACTGACTTTGATGGACCGAGGGTCTGATTCAGTATAAGGCAGCTTTATGCGTTCATGTGTTCATTAATCGTGCAACTAAAGAGCCTCTCTAGGCTGCCAGTCTAAACAAAATCAAGAGGAGGAAGGAGAAGGATAGTTGCCATCTAGTTAAAGCCATCTTCACAAAAAGTGTGGCAAATAGGGTTGCCAGCTTCCAGGTGGCAGCGGGAGATCTCCCGCTATTACAACTGATCTCCAAGTGACAGAGCCAGTGTGGTGTGGTGGTTAGGAGCAGTGGACTCTAGTCGGGAGGACTGGACTTGAGTCCCCACTCCTCCATATGAGCAGCGGACTGGTTTCCCCATGTTGGTTTCCCTCTTCTACACATGAAACCAACTGGTGACCTTGGGCTAGTCACAGTCCTCTCTGAACTCTCTCAGCCCACCTACCTCACAAGGTGTCTGTTGTGGGGAGAGGAAGGGAAGGAGATTGGTTCTCCTTAAAAGGCAGAGAAAGTTGGTATATAAAAACCAATTCTTCTCCTTCTCCTGGAGAAAATGGCCACTTTGGAAGGTGGACTCTCTGGCATTATACCCCATTGAAGTCCCGCCCCTCTTCATACCCCACCTTCCTTAGGTTCCACCCCCCAAATCTCCCGGTATTTCCCAACCCAAAGCTAGCAACCCTGGTGACAAACAATAGCTTTGCAAATAGAGCCAGGGGTATGTTGAATGGAAACACACCAGGTCATTTTGCTCAGCACAAAAGGCCAGGTCTCCACCTGAACAACCAAGGTGGTGGCATGGGAGAAGGCAGTGCGAATGACAGATGCCCATCATCACTGCCGTGACCCGCATGGCCATCAGGTGGGTCTGAGACAAGCCCCCGAGGCACTGTCGGCGCCCCTGTTTCATCTGACCAAAGGATAACCTTCATCACAATACCATTTTTGTTTGCCAACACAGTAGACATCTTCCCAGTAGACACTGTATTTTTCGCAATTGTGTCGAAAGATTTCCTACTCTGGCACAGAGTCGTTTCTCTGAGTTTAAAATATTTCCAAACTGCTGACTCAGAAATGCACTTCGTGTTTGTTTTTTTGCGACACACACACCGAAGAATAAATAATCAGGTCCCTACACCTTCTTGTTGCTATGTCACTACAGGAGAGTACTGGATCGATCCTAACCAAGGTTGTAAATTGGATGCCATTAAAGTGTTCTGCAATATGGAAACTGGTGAGACATGCATCAATGCCAATCCCAGAAGTATTCCACAGAAAAACTGGTGGACAAGCCCAGGACCGGAAAAGAAGCACATTTGGTTTGGAGAGTCCATGAATGGTGGCTTCCAGGTGAGAAGAACGATAACTGTTGTCCTTGTCACCTTGGCTAGAGAGTGTATTTCCATTGGCTTCTCAGTAGAGCTCATTCTTTTGTATTTCTAAGTGATTAAATTACTCAGTCTCAAGGCCGGTTCATACAATGCTGTTGTTAAATGGTGTGCCTCCATTTTGGGGCCCTGCTGTAGTGGAGCTACCAATGTGGTGTAGTGGTTAAGAGTGCTGGACTCTAATCTGGAGAACTGGGTTTGATTCCCTGCTCTACCACATGAGCGGTGGACTCTAATCTGGAGTACTGGGTTTGATTCCCTGCTCTTCCACATGAATCCTGCTAGGTGGTTTTGGGCTAGTCATGGCTCTCTCCAAACTCTCTCAGCCCCACCTGCTTCACAAGGTGTCTATTGTGGGGAGAGGAAGGGAAGGCGATTGTAAGCCAGTTTGAGACTCCTTAAAGGCAGAGAAAATTGGGGTATAAAAGCCAACTCTTCTTCTGTAGTTCAGCTATGGTGACCCCGATCTTCCAGAAGAAGTGGCAGATGTCCAGCTGGCCTTCCTTAGAATTCTCTCTAGCCGAGCATCACAGAACATCACCTATCACTGCAAGAACAGCATTGCTTACATGGACGAGGCCAGCATGAACGTGAAACGGGCACTGAAGTTCATGAGTTCCACTGACAGCGAAATCAAGGCAGAAGGAAACAACAAATTCACATACAGTGTTCTGGAAGATGGTTGCACTGTAAGTACACAAAACTCTAGCACTGCTCCATTTATTTATTTATTTTTAAGAGCGACTCCATACATTTTGCTGTTATGAAATCCCAACATCCAGTTTATGCCTCTGGACTATCTAAGATCATAAGAACATAAGAAAGGCCCTGCTGGATCAGACCAAGGCCCATCAGGTCCAGCAGTCTGTTCAAACAGGGGCTAACCAGGTGCCTCTAGGAAGCCTACAAACAATCTGGAGAGCAACGCTTGTCTTCAACAGTTGCAGTCAGAAGAGGGTGAATTTCCCCAAGGGATTGGGCTACTCCTTTCTTATCCCTATTACCCCGGCTTCCCACAGGAGAGTTCTTGTCAAGTGTGTAACAGAGCTCTTGCCTAGGGTTAGGGCTGCCATGCCCCCAGTGGGGATCTAGGAATTAACAGAAACTCTATGGTATGAACTTCTAGTTTTGGCACAGTTTCCAGAAATTCCTAGAGCTACCCATTGTCACTTTCAGGGAGTTGTAGGAATCGCCAGGAGGTCTATGCTTAGAACTTCCTGTAAGTAGACAAGACCTTTTTAAAAAAAAAACACACAATTTTTTTCACAAGGACACTGCCTTTCCCCCACAGCTCTCCTGTTTTTGGGTTAGGATTAAGAAATGGAGCCAAATGCAAACAACTTTGCTTCCTCTCTGGAGTTTATAGGGTGAAAGTATCTTCCTGCAGCTCATTGAAGGCAGTGGAGTTTCCACAGGGTAGGAAGGCGGTAGATGCTGGTAGATACTCTCTTATCCCCTTTAGCACAGCTTCCCTCCAGTTTTGCACATAGGGTTGCCAAGTCCCTCTTCACAACCGGTGGGAGGTTTTTGGGGTAGAGCCTGAGGAGGGCAGGGTTTAGGGAGGGGAGGGACTTCAATGCTATAGAGTCCAATTGCCAAAGCGGCCATTTTCTCCAGGTGAACTGATCTCTATCGGCTGGAGATCAGTTGTAATAGCACCTGACTAGTACTTGGAGGTTGGCAACCCTATCTGCACATCCCATTTATTTATTAATTTAAAACATTGTTATGCCTCCTTTCCACCTGATCAGGGTTGATAAGGCAGCAAACATTTACAAATTAAAACATTAAGCCAGGGGTGTCAAACATAAGGCCCGTGGGTCGGATCCGGCACCTTGAGAGCTCTTATCCAGCCCGCAAGCCAGCTGAGGAATCCACCCCCCCCCAGTCCCAATCTGGGCTGGCAAGGCATGGCCCAGCCCGACCAACAGACATTTAAGTCAAATACGACCCTCGTAACAAATGAGTTCGACACCCCTGATTTAGACCATTGAAAATGCAGTTAAAAATTATAAAATAACTCAATTAAATAAACATAAACAACACTAGTAACCAGTATTCGGGGTATGTCAGAGAGGAAAAAAAAAAAAAACTTTCCTGGTAACAGGCATTTCCAAAAGGCTTTTTTCCCCTTCTTAAGATGTAAGCAAAATAAGACTGTCTTCCCAGCAGTTCCATTGTTTTGAATGTCTGGTGTTCAGTATTTTATTTGATATTTTTTAAAAATTCTACTCTTCCACATGAGCCATGCAGTATGCACAGGATATCACCAAGTAACCTTCAGCTGAATACAGCAAAAGTATTTTCACATTGCCTCAAATAGATTTTAAAGGGCTTGATTGAATTCAATCACCAGAATTAAAAGATGACGAAGTCAAAGTTTAGTGCAGTTCTTGTTACAAGGGAGATGGGAATATGTTTCCCAAGGACTGGAGACCGCCAGCTGGCACACTGAGAAATATAGATGTAGAACAGTTACCAGAGAGCCAGCATGGCGTAGCGGTTAAGTGCAGCAGACTCTAATCTGGAGAACCAGGTTCGATTCCCCACCCTTCCACATGAGGTCTACTGGGTGACCTTAGGCCAGTCACAATTCCCTCAGAACTCTCTTAGCCCACATGGAGGCAATGGCAAACCACCTCTGGATGTTGCTTGCCTCAAAAACCCTACGGGGTCGCCATAAATCAGCTGTGATTTGGTGGCACTTTCCACCACCACCAAGTTTCCAGGTCCTGTGTGCACCTCTGTCCCCACACCTGAAGAGCCAACATTTCTCCATAGGAATTGCCTCGGCAGAACTGTGAGGGGAAGAGTTGCCTCATGCACTCTCTTGCACTGTTTTTGAAGTGAGTCTAATTTTAAAAAAATATCTCTAAGGGACTGTTTTTAAAGCGATTTCCTCTTTTTGCATTTCACAGAAACACACCGGCGAATGGGGCAGAACAGTCTTTGAGTACCGAACACGCAAGACGATGAGATTGCCTGTGGTAGATATTGCACCCTTCGATATCGGCGCCCCCAATCAGGAATTTGGCGTGGACATTGGCCCAGTCTGCTTCTTATAAACCAAGAATAATGCTCCTTGTGAACCCCAGCGAACCAATTCACACTCCATCTTTGCTCTTCTCGTTTTAACCCTGTCAACAAGTAGAATCAAATCAACTGTGTCCCAGTTATTTATTTACCAAAATTCTGGAGGGGGGGAGATGAAACAAGAAAAATTGTCGAAAAGGGTTACCATTTTCTTCCTTTGCTCTTACACAAAGTACAGCGAAAAATACCATTTGCTCTGTTTTCCTTTCACCCAAATATCACCCTCAAATAAAATAAAAATAACTCTATGGTGCTACTTTACAACTTCAACACTCAGTACAACATTCACTGTGTCAAACGATGGCTTACCCACCAATCAAGCACTGACGGATTCCAGCATCCACCTTTACCTGGCGTTATCAGGTGCAGTTCATAAAGCTAGAGAAGGATTCCCCGTTTCAACTACCTCAACATGGACAGAAACCGGGTTGAGTTGGAAGATTCACACCACGACAGCCCAAACCAAGCAAGTTGGAATCAACGAATACATCTGGCTGTTTCTGTACTGGTTAGGGGTTGAGAGTCGAGCGCATCAGAAGACGTGAACGCCCTAGTGTCAACAGACTAATATAATTTTTATTTCTGGACTGCATTGAATTTTTAAGGGTGCTCCTATGCTTTCCTGTAATTGCTGGCCAAGACCGCTAAAACTTAGGGAAGTGCAAAAGATTTAAATGTGATGGTGCTAGTCGTGTGATTTTTTTGTTTTCACTTCGACATCTGCAAGCCAGGTTTATTGGCTTGCGCTTGAAACACCGAGGATCGACAACAGTTGTACATGTCTCTCGTCAAGGGTCTGGTGATTGGTAGGCCGTTTCTGAGGACTTTTCTTCCTTCACTCTGTAAAAGTCAATAAAGATGCAGACTCATGCGCTTCCTTTTGTCACATTAACACATTTATAGTGTCGGAGGTTAACCATCTTTGTAAGCTTTTATATGGTTGTTGGTCTTTTCCTTACAGAGACAGACACATAATAAAATATGGTAATAAAAGTCCTAATAGTCATGAATATGCCTTACTAGTCACCTGGATAGCCCAATCTCATCAGACCTTGGAAACAAGCAGGATCCACCCTGGTTAGTACTTGCATGGGAGACCACCAAGGAAGTCTTATAAGTAGAGTTGCCAGCTCCAGGTTGGGAAATACTAGAAGATTTTTTTTTGGGGGGGGAGCCTGAGGAGGGTGGGGTTTGGGGAGGGGGGAGGACTTCAGTGCCATAAAGTCCAATTGCCAAAGCGGCCATTTTCTCCAGGGGAACTGATCTCTGTCACCTGGAGATCAGTTGTACTAGTGGGAGATCGCCAACCACCACCTGGAGATTGGCAACCCTACTTATAAGGCCTGTCTAGTAAGGTGAAGAAATGAAGTCTTGTCCATCAAAGTTTATGCTTGTGAGTCCCAAAATTTGGTGATCCCCCCACCCAAATACAAAACAGCCGCATGGGGGAGGGGAGGGACTTCAATGCCACAGAGTCCAATTGCCAAAGCAGCCATTTTCTCTAGGGGAACTGATCTATGTTGCCTGGAGATCAGCTGTAATAGCAGGAGATCTCCAGCCACTACCTAGAGGTTGGCCTAACTCCCTCAGAGTTGTTGAAAGGGTAAAATGGAGGTGGAGAGACCCCTGAGCTGGAAGGCCCGAATGAACCTGGCTAGGGTAATGTCGAGCCTGTATCCCTACCACCACCACTTTTTCAATCTCAGGCTGTGGGCTTGGAGTCAGGTTGCCAAGCTCTAGGCGGTGGCTGGAGATCTCCCGCCATTACAACTGATCTCCAGCCAATAGAGGTCAGTTCCCCTGGAGAAAATGGTCACTTTGGCAATTGGACTCTATGGCATTGAAGTCCCTCCCCTCTCCAAACCCCACCTTCCTCAGGCTCCACCACCCCCAAATCGCCTGGTATTTCACAACCTGGAGCTGGCAAGTCTAGCTTGGAGGCACAGGCATGAATAGTTTGACTGCTACATAAATTGCTCCTCCGATACCTAAATCACCTGCACACACTTAACCCTCAGCTATAATGGGGGCTGGGAAAGGTTCTCAGAACTGTGGTGTTACCTCTTTGGTCTGTTGAGGATGATCTTTGCCTTCCCCCAGTGGTTTCAATGGGACAACTAAGAGTGGGGCGGGCGAGGGTGGCTAAAGGGGATGCGTATGACAATTTAATAAAGCAGGGGTCCCCGACCTTTTTGAGCCTGTGGGCACCTTTGGAATTCTGATGCAGTGTGGTGGGCAAAACTACAAATTGGCTGCTGAAGTAGGTGGAAACAACTACAAAATGAACATAAGAAGAGCCCTGCTGGATCAGACCCAAGGCCATCAAGTCCAGCAGTCTGTTCACACAGCGGCCAACCAGGGGCCTCTAGGAAGCCCACAAGCCAGACGACTGCAGTATTATCCTGCCTGTGTTCCACAGCACCTAATATAACAGGCATGCTCCTCTGATCCTGAAGAGAATAGGTATGCATCATGACTAGCATCCATTTTGACTAGTAGCCATGAATAGCTCCTCCACGAACATGTCCTCTCCTTTCTTAAAGCCTTCCAAGTTGGCAGCCATCACCACATCCCAGGGCAGGGAGTTCCACAATTTAACTACGGGTCGTATGAAGAAATACTTCCTTTTATCTGTTTTGAATCTCTCATCCTCCAGCCGTCAGGGAGTGAAGTAACTCCTTAACATTTCAAGCCGAAGCTCTGCTTAACAGGATGCCATTTTTAAATGAACATATTGTTCATTCTCTTGCTTACACAAAGCTTCAGTCACACAGTGGACATCCTCGTGCTGTGGTGGTGGCAGCTGTTACCAAAGCAATGTTTTTTTCAATTTGCACTGACAGTCAGATTTGCAATGGCCAACCAGAAATCTTGCTCGGCAAACCCCCCACAATCTTTCTAAAAACACTAGGCAGGTACCTCATTAGGGACACCTGTAATAAAAGATGGGAAAATCTAGCTCTGGAAGTATAAGGAACAACTGCTCTGACTAGGTGAGGGAAGGAGATCTCCCAGATTTACAACTGATCTCCAGGTGACGGAGATCAGCTCTCCTGGAGGAAATAGCTGCTATAGAGGGTGAACTATATGGCATTATAGCCTGCTGAGGTCCCCCTCTATCCCCAAACACCACCCTATCCAGAATCCATCCCTTCTCCAAATCTCCAGGTATTTCCAAAGAGAGAGCTAGCAACCCTAGCTCTGATTCTTACATTGATTGGAGAAAGATTGGGCAGAAGCTGGAGGATTGGTGCGAAAAGCCTTCAGCAAAAAAAGGTCTTTTTCATTATAGTAGGGAGTTTCTTTACACTATATCAGAGCCCATTTCGTCCTTTACCATTTTCTTTTCTTTTTTGCCTGTAGTAAATCATGTTTCTAAACTAGGGTTGCCAAGCTCCAGGTGATCTCTAAATAAAGATCAGCACGTAGGCTCAGTGTACTATAACCAATGCAAAGTTCAACCAATATAAATTCTCAACAAATTATTAGTACCACATAACTTATTTACTCCTTATATCAATCAATATATTCAGGCATTAACCGCATGCCTAAACTTATCTAAATCCCACACAAAATACACAACTACACAATTATACATAAGCCTGACTTAGCTAAATCGTTACTAGACCAAATCAGTATTCAGCCGTCAATCTGGAATGTAAATGCAACTACGACTATTCCACAATTCCGTGATAATGCAGTCAGGCGCACAGTTCATCAAGTAGTCTGTGGTCTTCTGCTAAGCAGCAATGCCGTCTGTCCACAAGGCAAGGACGTATGATCGATCCCAAAACCATGTTTCGTATCCTTCATCAGCTTGCCAAAATGCAGGTATTCTTGAGGCCATTCATTCACAAATTGTTGATGATGCTCCTGGTCAGGCACCGTTCTCATTGTTGTAGAGATCATATTCATGAAAATCATATAAACAATATAAACAACTATATTACCTAAATATTTACACCCACTACAGAACCCTGCTATGCCGCACGCAGCCCTCTTACCACATTACCTCCTTAGTAGCATCTGAAATTGACCAACTTCAGGTATCTTTCCTTCTGCAGTGGTATGCTAACTCCCAAAGACCCTAGTTAAATATTGTCAGCTGTAAGAGTTACTGAAACATCTTAAAGGAACATTCCTAATAAGCAGAAATAACCACTAAATGAAGCAAGATAAATCAAATTCTGTGTTTAGCCCGCTAGGTGCTAGAGTTTTAAACAAAAATATGAAACACATTTCTTGTTGCAACAGGATCTTCCTCATGTCTTGTTCTTGGAAAGGACAGGGTCGAAACTGCCACAGAATGAAAAAGAATAAATATCTCTCTGAGTGCCCCTTTTCTATATAGTGATCTAGAGAGGAGCATCTTTGACGTGCTCGGATCCGAGCCTTGTGGTCCCCAATCCTCAGCCTGATGGCTCTGTTTGTGCTACCAATATACATCCGAGAGCATTGGCAAAATAAAGCGTAAATGACCGCACGTGAGCGGCAATTACTGAAATGTCTTATTGTATATTTAAAATTTGAAGAGGTGGACCCAACTTGTCTGATAGGTAAGCTGGAAGGACAAGCCACACAGGTTCCACATTTGAAATGGCCTTGTATATTAATTCCCTCTCTCCTTTGATATAGGTCAGTTTTAATGAGGAAATTCCTCAGTGATTTGGTTTTCCTAAAACCAAAGATAGAAGGCTTAAAACATCCTAAAATGTGTTCTATTAAATGCCAATGAATAATTTTCTTAATATCATAAGAAAGATGATTATACTGTAACAAGGCCACCACCCAGTCACGGGTGGAGGATCCCCATGAAGTGTTAGAATCATAGAATCGTAGAGTTGGAAGGGACCACCAAGGTCATCAAGTCCAACCCCCTGCACAATGCAGGAAATTCACAACTACCTCCCCCCCCCCCCCACATCTAGTGACCAGAAGATGGCCAAGATGCCCTCCCTCTCATCATCTGCCTAAGGTCACAGAATCAGCATTGCTGAAAGATGGCCATCTAACCTCTTCTTAAAAACCTCCAGGGAAGGAGAGCTTACCACCTCCCAAGGAAGCCTGTTCCACTGAGGAACCGCTCAGTGGAATTAGTAATGAGTTGATTAGTTGATTAGTAATGAGTTCTGGTCCCTCTCCTAGGCTCTGCCAGCTGCTTGAGAGAGGATGTGATCGAGATACCCCCTCTTCCTCAGGGTCCTAGAGATCCTGTGTTGCATTAAGAAAGTCCTGATTATGTGTGACATGACGTTTGAGCCTCAAAAAGTTGCTAAATGGCAGATTTTGTCAAAAATGAAGAGGGTAATGAGATAGAAAATGTAGTCCTGCCCCTCGGTCTGTTGGTTTTTTAAATGGTCTTACCACAATAGTATTATTGCTAGTTCTATAAACCATAACATCCAGGAAAGAAATAGCATCATTGCTAAATTATCCTTGAGCTAATCAGTTCTCTCTGCACTCTCTCAGCCCCACCTACCTCACAGGGTGTCTGTTGTGGGGAAGGGAATGTGATTGTAAGCCGGTTTGATTCTTGTTTAAGTGGTAGAGAAAGCCAGCATGTAAATACAAACTCTTCTTCTCCTCCTCCGGCTCCACCCCCAAAATCTCCAGGTATCTCTCAACCTGGACCTGGCAACCCTAATTTTTACTCCTAACAGCATTGAATGGAGAACTGAAATTGGGCTACAGGGTGAAAGTGGTAAATATATACCAAAGTCTTGAATCACTTCATGCTTCATATTTTATAGCTACAGTATTTATTAATTAAAATGTTTACATACTACCTTTCGTGAAAGCTCAAGGCAGCTTACAAATCACAAATTAAAACATATAATTCAAGACATGCAAAATAAAACCCTCCCCTAAAAGATGCCTACAGTCTGTAACTCATTAAAAGCCCTAGCAATTATGATGGACTTGCAATGCCTCCTATAAAAGAAGGCACACCCGTAACTTCTGTAGGGATCCCGTTCTACAAAGTGGGGGTGGGGGGCTAAAAGTGGAAAAGTGGGGTTGCCAACCTCCAGGTGGTGACTGGAGATTTCCCGCTATTACAACTGATCTCCAGGTGACAGGGATCAGTTCCCCTGGAGAAAATGGCCGCTTTGGCAATTGGACTCTATGGCATTGAAATCCCTCCCCTCTCCAAACCCCACCCTCCTCAGACTCCATCCCCAAAATCTCCAGCAATCTCCCAATCCAAAACTAGGGTTGCAAACCACCAGGTAGTAGTAGTAGATCTGCTAAAACAACTGATCTCCAGCCAATAGCGATCAGTTCATCTGGAGAAAAATGGCCGCCTTGGCAATTGGACTCTATGACATTGAAGTCCCTCCCGTCCCCAAACCCTGCCCTCATCAGGCTTCCCCCAAAAAATAACCCGCCGGTGGCGAAGAGGGACCTGGCAACCCTACCTAGAGCTGGCAACCCTATGGAAAAGGCATGTGCTATGGTTGATGACAGGTGACCTACTTGAAGAGGTACCTTAAGAATAGCTATCATGGAGATTCAAATATTCAACATAACTTGCACCCGTTCACATAATTTTAATTGTAACTGTTGCGCTGGTGTCAAAGTATCATTCTTTCCACTTTTCCCTGCGCCCCCTTCCCCACCTCCCAAAATAAGTAGCCACGGAGAAGGCCTTTAACCTTCTCACAGAAATGAATGAAACACTTTTGGTGGAAGGACAATTTGTTTTGAAACATTTGCTCATGGCTTTACTAGTTCAAGAGAGCGTTATTTGTATTATCTGAGGTACCCCGTGTAATTTAAACTGACACACCGATTTCATCAGAATATTTTATTCAGAACCATGAAAAATCTCCAATTCCAAAGCCAGAGTTGCCAAATCCTTTGCATTTGTTGGCAAATATTTGGTTCATGCACTTTTGAATTTTTGTTACGCAGTCATAAAAACAGATTGTTTGGGAAATTCCCTATATAATTTAATGCATCCAACTGCTTGCTACTTTGTGGTCACATTTCTCTACCTCTCACTCACATTCACACACACAACACAATCCTATTTTCTTTTCCCCCGAGAAATGGGCAGATATCATTTGAAGGACTCCACACAAAAGGAAGCCACTGCTCAAACAAGAAACTTATATTTAATTAAATGCTTTGCAAAGATACATGAATAAAGCTATGCGTATGGCTTTTCTTTCTTCTTTTTTTGTGTTTATTTTTAAAAGAAAAGAAAAAAAACAGGAGAGCACAGTTCTTCAACAAAGAAACAGACCCTAGAAGTAGGTTTGTATCCACATGCTCTACGGAAAAAAAGATATGCTGACGTACACAGCGTTCTGTATATGGCATAATTTTAATAAGAAAAAAAATGCAGTGTATAACATTTTTTTCCAAACACCAGTAATCTAATATCTAAACGCTATCACAAAGAAGTTGATGGCAATCGTCTTCATTTTCCCAGGATTTTACAGAAACCACTATAGCACCATTGCTTTTCTTAATTTTTTTTTACATTTTATTTCATTTTTTAAATATTATATTGCCCTGCCTATCTCCATTCTTGGAATTATAACAGAAGCATAGCACCTTTTTTTTGTATCTAGAACAAACACTAGATTCTTAAATGCATCCCAGCTTCTAGAGATGAGGTAGCTCATGCCTAAGGAATGATGAACCCTTTGTTCGCCCTGACAAACCGAGGCCAGTAAGTTAGAATTTCTGGCGATGCGTGACCGTTTCTTGAGTGAAGGTTGATCTCAGCAACAGGGGGGCTCTAATCTTTATACTAAATTTAGTTGGGAATAATATGTGGGAATAAATGACAAAAAAACAAAACTGGGACCATACCCTTGAGGCAGGAGGGAAATCCTGATGTTGCTGAAGTCAGTCAGGAGTTTTGCGTGACTGCAATCCAGTAAAATCTTCTCAGTTTCTATCACATTCGTGAGGAATTGCTCCGGAAAAATAAGATAGCCATGAGATGGGCAGCTCCCCGCAAGCAAAACCTTGTTGCTACTGAATTGGACTTCCATTGGAGTAACTCATGACCAAATCCAATTAAAATTGTGTCATTATGACCATAAAGCACTTGAACACCTTCTGCACCATGACTGGGCTTTCCCACATGTAAACACTTTGTTGGGGACGAGCTACACAAAGCAGACAACAGTCTGGCATAAACCGAGTGCGTGACAGGTTCATGTATTGTGGCTAGGTTTCAAAGATGTACATGCCCGGTTGGAAACCACGCACACAACAGGAGTTCGTTGCTTAGCTTTGCTCGAGCAAATCACTTGGAGACAATGAGTAAGTTTTAAGAGCATTTTGGTTTTCTGGTAGTGGGAACTGATAACGGTGAAATCAGAAAGCAAAGCTACCGCTTCATGTCTGTCTCGTGTGCATAGCTTCCTCCTCTGAACCCTAGCCTGGGTACCAAACATGCAGAAAAGGTAGGTAAGCAGAGTTACACCCTTCTAAACCCATTGGAGTCAGTGGGCTTAGAAGGGTGTAAATTCTGCTTAGGATGGCCCTGTCAGGGCTGAGGGCCAAGATATGATGAAGTTCCCAAGACTAGACCCTGAGAGGATTCCTGTACCTTTAAGAGAATACATTTGTGTAACATGCCTGGCTACTCCCTTCAGCAGAGCACAGCGACTTGGCAAACCTAAGGGTTGGCGAGGGCTAAATCAGAATTTCCCAACCAGCCCCTTGTCTGCAAGCTTCTTGTACCAATGGATGACGTCTTCGAGGATGCTTCCCCGGTGCAACTGTGAGCCAGACTTTGTAGCAAGTTTTAGGATTGGACAATTAAAACTCTTCCATATATCCATCTGTTTAGAATGCTTGGAATGAATTACACTCACGTAAATCGAGAAAAAATGAAAACCCAGAATAAGAAAAACCAATCATCATTATTACTGATAAGCATGAGTGTCATGTTAGTGGGTTTCATGTCAAAGGGGGGGTCATTTGTCCTTGTAAAATTATACTATCTCGTTAAAATGTTGGCTAGGGGACAATTAGACTGAAGGCTTGCAAAAGTAAAATAAATATTCTAAAGAAGGCCGGGGGATGAGAAAGACCTGTTATGTACAATGCTGATCCGTCGTCAGCCACTACTTCAAGAGTCTCAGGATTAACTTCACTCCGTCTAAGTTCTTGTGTTTTGTTGCTGTTGATTCCCGAAGCTTTTGAATTGGTACGGTGTTTCCCTCTTTTTTTATTTCCCTTTTCTTCTTCTTTTCTTTCCTTTTTACACAAAACAAACTGGCCCAATCTCTATTCCAAACTCTTGGTCTGCACTTCCAATGTCCACAGGGGCAATATCGATGATTGGTAAGCGTGCCACGTTCTGTGTTTTGTACTCAAAAACAGTTTGGCCCACGTTCCCATTGCGTTTCTGGGTGAAGGGGAGAGAAACAGGAGAGAGACAAGAGTTCAAGGTTACTCATCAAATTCTCTATGTACCACGTTGATCCATTTGTTTCCAACAGGGGTCAAGAAGAAGGCCTGTGGGCGGGATCCGGCCCCTTATCCAGACTTATCCAAGGCAAACCCACCCACCCCATACATGAACATACATGAAGCTGCCTTCTACTGAATCAGACCCTTGGTCCATCAAAGTCAGTATTGTCTACTCAGACTAGCAGTGGCTCTCCAGGGTCTCAGGTAGAGGTATTTCACATCACCTACTTGCCTGGTTCCTTTAACTGGAGATGCCAGAAATTGAACCTGGGATCTTCTGCATGCCAAGCAGATGCTCTACCACTGAGCCACAGCCCCTCCCCTGGCCAATCTGGGCTGCCCCCTAAACTGTCGTAAATCTGGAACATGTAAACCTCAATGCCATGCCTTCTTGTTTCCTTCTCTACACTCCATGATAAATTCAGCTCTGCCACGGCAACAATGAAAAAAATCCTTACATTGCAGCTGTCGTGAAGGACGGTGTATCTAAAGCGGCTGTTTCCTTCTGCTTTGATCTCAAGGTCATTTGACCCCTTCAAAACCACGGCTTTCTTCAGGTTCTTGGCTTGGTCATCCATGTAGCCCACACTGTTCTTGCAATGGTAGGTGATATTCTGAGAGGCTTCTTTGGACAAAAGACGCAGGAACGTCATTTGCGTGACGGCAGTGTTGGGTGACTGACTATCACCGTAGACAAACTGCAACAGTGCAAAGAAGTATGAATTTACACGCCCTCTGTAGTTCCTTGTAATCATTCCAAAATGGCTCTTTCCTCACACTTACCTCTATCTTTGGCCTTTTATGCATGGGTTGTTTCCATCGTGATCACCCTCCCGGCTACTTGGGGTCTTTGTTTTCATTATGCCCGTCTTTCCCGACCTTTAGAAGTGACGTCGCTCTCTCCCCACATTTTCCCCATGTTTTCTGGATGCCGCCAGAAACAGCATCCAGAAAACGCGAGGAGAGACCAAAGTGATTTCTAAAGGTCAGAAAAGATATGCATAATGAAAATGAAGTCCCCAAGAAGTCGGGGGGTGATCGCCACAGTACCAACCTGTGCACAAAAGGCCTCAAAATCTTCAATAACCCACATTCATGGCAACAGGTGACATGAGTTTATGATGAAGTCTTGGTAGCATGTCAACTGTGTGTCCCCCACAGGTCTTTTATATCAATATTGGATGTACTCATGAGGTAAATTTTAATCCCCTTATTACTAAATATTTGACTGGGCAGACAAGACACAGGTGAAGGCCAAATAACGTGTTTTATTTAACAGGAAAAAATAGGTATTTGACAGAGTAAGCATTATATGTGGAATATTTCATCTCAAATGGGTAAAATGACTCTCATCTGTGACCCAGCTGTTACAACCTCCCCCCTCCCCTTAAGGGATTGAATACCAACTAAAGGACAGTAAATAAACACTGAGGTGAGATTATGGCTTCCTTTCACCTCAGGTAGGGAGATTTACGGGACCTGGTTCCTAAAAACAGGTCCCCTCAAAGGGGTTGGTTTCCCTTTTCACCTCACAGTCCCTGGTTCTCGGAAAATGCCCAGGTATATTGGGTGCTTCTGGCTTTGACCACCTAAAAATCACCTAAAAATAATATTTCTTCCCTCAGCCTACCCAAATCCTACTAAAAGCCAAATAAAACATTGGCCAAACTGACACCGTTATCCAGAGAATCTGAGGGAAGAAGGTTTTTTCCGCCCCCTTTTAAAACGGAGGCTGGCTCAGCCCCTCCCATCCGTTGGGGTTCCATGGGCTCTGATTGGCTGACAATCACATGACAATCACAAGGATTGGCCCAGAGTCCTGGAGGAGAAGAATGATGATATATTTCTTTACTATGTCCTTGGTTTTAATCCTACAAAGGTATCAAAACCTGTCAAAGTTGCTTCTTTTTTAGCAGCATCGTTTATCTTCAGTATAAAATAAAGACACATTATTGTTATAGATTGAATTAAAATCCAACATGGTACAGAATAATAATCAGGAATAAAATATCTTACTTTCTGTCTCATTGTCATTTAAAATGTCTACAGAATGATTTAAAGATTGTATCAGATTCATTACTTCCCACAAGTAATATTATTCTTTTAAGTTCCTGTTGAATCTTTCCAAACAATTATTTGTTGAAACTATAGCTCTCAACTACCCCACCTCCTGCTTGAGATGCAATGACCACACAAGTCCCTTAGGCACTAGGCCAAAACATATCTTGTTACTCAGTCTTTTAATTAAGGGGTTTTTATATTTTTCACTATTTTATGATCTGTTTCTGGTCTGAGGCCCATTCTACAGATATTGTTAGCATTATCAGCGGCTGTTTTCACTGGCTTGGTTTTAACTGTGTGGTTTTAATGGCTTGTTTGATAAATTAGGGTGTTTTTATAGTGTTATTGTGTGTTTTGTTTTTTGTTTTTTGCTTTTACTTGAGCAGACCTTGGGAGAGGCTGAGTCGAAATCTTCTAAATAAATAAATAATTAAAAAAAAACACAAAGCATAACAGTGAAGATGTACAGTTCATGTATTAATTGACATCTGGAGAATTACTGCTTTATAAATCTATGATCCACACAGCACACTGCATTAAAATCACATACAACGAACAACTGAATGGGTACTCAGGTTTGAACTGGCCATATGTTCCTTTCACAAACAGAATTTATTATGAAATGAAGGAAATGTCTAAAGGAAATCTTGACACGAAATGTAGTTACCTGTGAACCCCTGTTCATGTCCAGCCCATACCATATAGGCTTTAGTTCAGCCGACCGACTCGTCCACCATGTTTTGCGGGGGATACTAGCCGGGTTTGCAGAAATACATGTCTCTCCAGTTTCCATGTTGCAGAATACTTTGATGGCATCTTCCACACAACCTTGGTTAGGGTCAACCCAATATTCTCCTGCAACGAAAAAGTAAGATATTTGAGAGAAAGGAGACAATCCAGTTTGAATCTAGATTCAGCAGGTAGGATGTAATTATTACATAAGCTTGTTATCATTCAAGTTAAAAAAAAGGAGTAAACAGAGCAAAACTACACTGTGTGTGGGAGAACCATGGCCAAATCCCCTTAAATATTCTTGTCTTACGGACTACACCTCTGGTTTCCCTTTTTTTTGTGGACCACCATTACATACAGGCCATTCATGTTATTTATTTAAAACATTTATTGGCTGCCTCTCTTCCTTATGGAGCTCCAGGCAGCTTACAACATAGATAATGTACATAAAATAAAATACATAATTTGCGCGCTGGCAAATTCCCCACCACCACCAAAGCTCCCGCCGATGGCAAGGGAGGACCTGGCAACCCTATCCCCTGGGAAAACTTCCATGGCAAAACATGGCTTTGCACCCCGCTGTCCCTAGCACCAGTCTTCTACTCTAGTGCCTGCTCATGGATGCATTTTCAGCTTGAGCAATGACTAATCCTTTTTTTAAATACCTACCACTCTTTTTGGATGGATGGCACAGCCTCAGGTCATCACAAGTCCGTGCTGGGTGTTTCTTGGTGCCATCTGGACTACGCATCGTTTCAATTTGGCTACTAAGTGACTTCAGTGTAGCATGGACTCCCGGATCAGTTTTGTTGTTATCATCGAGGGCAGCTTCGTCTTCTGAGAATTCTGGCAGCGGGTCAGCAAGACCGTCATCATAATGCCCCAAAATGTCCCCAATGGCAGCTGTGAGGTGACCAGGGGGCCCTGGGGGCCCTGGCGGCCCCGTTTCCCCTGGGGGTCCCTAAAAATCCAAGCAGTAAGAGAAAGACTTTACACATGGTTGCACAATTACATATCTGGAACAAAAGCGTACAAAGAATGATATGCTCGAAACAATTATTACTATTCAATTATTACGTCACTATGTTACTACTAGTGGAAGGCGGCAGAGGAAATTGTGTGTTTGACGCTCCGTAACACAATAAATGTGTTTGCTGGATGGAGGAAAATGGCATTTTCATTTTAAGTTATGAGAAGATATCTGCTGAGTAAGATACTTTTTGGGCATAATCGTATGCAAGCTTAAGCCTCAGAGAACTCAGTCAGACTTGAACTGTTACCGCACTAGGTATTCCCAGCGATGTATTAAGAGTTTGAAACTGTTATAAAAAATACTGTTCGCACTTTGTTTGGCCCCTTTAGCTGTGAAGACGTCTTCCAACCATTTTTTAGCCGTGGCATCCAAAAACCCTTTTAAAGCGATGTTTTTTATAACATTTCCAAACGCTTGATACATTGCTGGGAATACCTAGTGTGGTAACTGCCTGGGTCTCCTCAAATGAAAGATCTCTTTTTTTAACAAAGCACACCAGAAGGCACACAAGTGGGGGCGGGGGAGACAAAGTGCAACCAATGAGCTCCTAGAAGGAAAATCTCAGGAGCTCTCTAAATCTACTGCTCTCACAAGGGGACGCAGGAAAAAGACTGATGGGAGAACTCCTCTCCTTGAAGTACTATCAACTTCCTGCCTCCAGGGATTATTGGAAAAGGAACCCGAGAGTCTCAGAGAGTCCTCCGCCCCCTTGATACAGAACAGGACATCAGGTTTACTTATTTATATTAAACATATAAACACAAAGCTCATTTTTCTGCCCCAGGCACTCGAAATGATTCGTAACAAATCTAAATGGAAAATACAGTCGAAAGGTTTAAAGCTATATCAACGCAAGACTTTCATTTACTATCTTTTATTTCTTTCAACCTAAAGCAGAGGCCATTTACGCAGGGTCGATTTTGATGCTCGCTCAAAGCTCCTTTTTTAAATCCGACCTTTAAAATGACTATTCATGGTCCCGATGCAAGAGGAGAAAATAAAAAAAATTCCCCCCCACACACTTGCCTGCTCCTTCGTTCCTTCATTTGCAGAGCCATTAGCAATGGTTGTTTGCATAGCTAAGCCGCAGCTAGGATTCTGCATGCTTCCTTCAGTGAATGCTTCAATGCAGGAGTGGAGCAAATGCAAAAGGTTGCATTAAAGGGGCTCTTAAGAAATGCAAAGCAGGTATGTGCTGGCTTCGTAGTGATGGCTGGAATGACGGTTCAGCATGAAGAAATCAAAAAAATATGTGGGCCACTTCAGCCTGGAACACGCTGCTAATTACCAAGCATAAATGGCCAGAGAGTCTTTTTATTCTCTGAAAGTCTTCCAAAGAGAGTTTCTAGTCCCCTATAATTTTAATGCATGAGAACATGCACAGTGATGTCCAATACCTAACTTCCCTGTATCACCATTTTGATGCTGTACAGAACATTGAAATCCCTCCAGCCCCACAGAAAATCCCCATTGTTTACCTCAGGCCCTGCTTCTCCTACAGTTCCTCTTACACCCGGAGGTCCAACTGGTCCAAGTGGTCCAAAATTTCCTTCTTTACCTGAAGGTCCAACGGGACCGGGAGGGCCCTGTATTGTGAGAGAATGTCCACATCGATAACAACAGTTTTTCTATTCTCAACCTTCCACAGAATGACCCTGATTGAGCTCTAAGACTTGTCGTGCATGATAGCTATCAGCTCCTACTAGGGTTGCCAAGTCAGGATCAGAGAATTCCTGGAGATGCGAGGGTAGATGCAACCCTCCAAAGCAGCCATTTTCTTCAGGGGAACTGATCTCTGTAATCTGGAGATCAGTTGTCAATCCAGGAGTTCTCCAAACCCACTTGCAGGATGGCAACCCTAACTCCAACTGAGGAAGGACATCCACATCTTGAGAAATCTTCCATTATAATTCAGCGTAACCTTGCTTAATGACAGTGCATGGAAATCCCATGCATTCTTACTCTGAAATCAACAAACACCATCTGCACAACAGCAAACGAAATTGTTTCCATATTTGTTTTCCATAGCTGGGATACTCACCCTAGGGCCAAATGGACCTGGAATCCCAGAACTGCCTGGCTCGCCAATAGGACCCTACACATGAAATGACACAGGTTTATTGGGGTTCAGCATCCTATTAACTCCACAAAAGGAAATACATTCATTTATCTGTGGAACATTATCTGTGGTACATTATCTGTGGAAATATATGAAATGTTCCAACATGTGCCCCAGGTATACATTCATTTATAAGTCTCAGAAAGAAGTCAATTTCTTTCATCTAACACAGTAGCAATATCTATCATCATGTAGATAATTAACACACACTTTAAAAAAAAACTATACACAGTCCCGTGAGTAAGATCACAGGAATGGAACATCACTGCCCTATATAAAGGAATCACTTTCGCTTGGAATTAAACCAAAAAGGAAAACGACTTTTGGTACTTTCACACTGCATTTATATTTAAGTTTTTAGCAGGGATTTATATACCATGCAGTTCCTCATAAGGGATGCAAAGAGGAATTATCTGAAAAGTGTGGCTACCTTACTACATTGCACATCATAACCTTCCAGTTTGCAAAAAAATCACCCACCACCTATTTGCTTGTAGTTCAAAGCAACTAAGCAGAAAATATTTGGTAAATTAGTACAGAAATGGTATTTTGGTCCTTCAGGCTGTTGATGAGGTGAAAAGGACTTGCGTTGGTGTGTTTGGACCGACTGGCTAGGACAGGGGTTCCCAATGTGGTGCCCCCAGGTGCCATGGTACCTGCCAATACCTTTCCTGGTGCCCACCAAGTGTTTTGAGAAAGTGGGCATGGCCAGGTGGGGCTTTTAGCCAGCTAGACTTCTGATTGCCCATTGGAGATTTCTTTGGCTGTGCAGATTTTTTTTAAAAAAAACGTTGTTTTGGCAGCAGCGGCCACCACAGCACAAAGATCTTCACTGTGTAGCTGAAGGTGAGATGCGGCAGCTATTTTGGGGGCTGGCTCTGCCTCCTGTGGTGGCCATTTTGGGGAAGCCATTTTGTGCCCGCCATGCTGTGTCAGAATCCCAAAGGCACTTGCCAGTACAAAAAGATTGGGGACCCCTGGGTTAGGAAAGATTTTACAGGCCAGTAGCTTCTGTCAGTTTATTTCCAAGGCTGGCCTTGCCATAATCCGGGAATTTCTTTTGGGAAAGGGGATTCTGAAAGATAAGCGCAGATAACACCCACAAGGGCTTCTCTCTTAATTTCGGTGGAGGGACTCTTCCATTGGAATGAATGGAGGCCAACAATTAAAGTATATAGGATGATAAGATGTAATTTATTGAAACGATACAATGAATTATAATGAATTAGAAAACAAATACAGAGGGAATTATATAGATATTAATTTGATAGAGGGGAGAGGGGAAGTCAGAAAAAGTCAATACTGATTAGGCTGATTAGTTCGAAATTGTTTTATTTTATGTAACTCTGAAGATGACAATATTGAAATTGTATGTGACTTAAAAAGAAAATAAAAAAAAATTTTTTTTGAAGGAATGAATGGAGGCCGTGGATGAGCAGAAGCACCCCTTATACTTAATGGTGCACGCATTAAGGTCTCTAAATAGGGTTGCCAGCTCTGGGTTGGGAAATACCTGGAGAATTTAGGGGTGGAGTCTGAGGAGGGCAGATTTTTTTGGGGGGAGGGACTTCAATGGGGTATAATGCCACAGAGGTCCACCTTCCAAAGTGGCCATTTTCTCCAGAGGAATTGATCTCTGTCGCCTGGAGATCAGTCATAATAGCAGATCTCCAGCCACTAACTGGAGGTTGAAGGAAAATAACAAGCACTGATGGCTACTGGAAACATCAATAAGACTTTTTATAATTCAGTCATAAAAATCAAACCTTATACAGTGAAACAGAAGCAAACAAAGTCCCGTGGTGAAAATAATTTTCGCCAGGTGAGGTCTCCCGGTTGCCAAGTTCCAGGTGAAGGCTGGAGATCCGTTCACTAGGGCAGCACTAGCGGCATGCAAAGCCGCAGATGAAACAGGTACCGCAGGCAAAGGTAGTTACAGATCGATATTGGCTGTATGTAGCCGAAGAATTTTGAGCCAAAACTTGATTTTAAAGTAAATTGTAACAAAAATTGGGGCTAAATTGCCCTTTACTTTGAGGAGAATTTCCTTAGAATATTTTAAGCCCGAAATAGGATTCCGGTATTTTCCTATTTCGCTGATGCTTTGTCCATCGGGCTTAAGGTGGCTTGAGCTAGTATATTTGACTCAAATGCCAGTGAATAATATCACATCTGTCATGAGGAAGGCTTGTAGCATTACTCTGTTATTATAGCACGAGGGATGATTTTTGAATTGTATAACTAACTGGAGGTTGGCAACCCTCTCTCAAAATCATGGGAAATGAGATGTTAATGGAATACGCAAATATAGACGCAACAAATTTAGAAAGAACAACTTACAGGAGGTCCAGGGAGACCTTGAAGGCCGGTGAAACCTCTGTGACCTTTCTGGCCTCTGTCACCTCGATCTCCATTGTCCCCTTTGTCTCCCTGAGGTCCTTGAGGGCCCTGCCAACAGGAAAAATCAAAGCCAACAATACAACCAGTGTTAAGCACATTTCCGTCTTGTTGATTTCAGGGCATTTTTACACATGAGAAGAAGAGTTGGTTTTTATACTGAATTTCACTACCACTTAAGGAAGAATCAAACCAGCTTACAATCACCTTCCCTTCCCCTCCCACATCAGACACCCTGTGAGGTGGGTGGGGCTGAGAGAGTGTGACTAGCCCAAGGTCACCCAGCTGGCTTCACATGTAGGAGTGGGGAAACCAACCCGGTTCACCAGATTAGCATCCACCACTCATGTGGAGGAGTGGGGAATCAAACCCGGTTCACCAGATTAGCGTCTCGTTAAGCAGAGATTTGTACAAACATAGTTATAAAAGAAACCACGGTGGCGAATTAAAAGAATTCATGCAGAACGTACAGGCAAACCACGTTTTCCGGCACGACCAGAAGGCCCCATTGGACCCCGAGATCCCTGAAAAGGAATGAAAAGTGGTTCTGTGAAACTTTATTGTTTTATTTTATTATTTAGTTGTTCAATTTCTATCCCGCCCTCAATCCCCAGTCAAGGCCAGGCTCAGGACAGGTAACAACAGAATTCAATAACACACATATAATAAAACCATAAAATACATTACGTCTACATTAATATTATTAAAAGACCAAGAAGAAGAAGGAGGATGAGGAAGAGGACAAGGACGAGGAGGAGGAGGAGAAGAGTGGGTTTTTATATGAAGACTTTCTCTACCATTTAAGGGAGAATCAAACCGGCTTACAATCACCTTCCCTTCCCCTCCCCACAACAGACACCCTGTGAGGTAGGTGGGGCTAAGAGAGTGTAACTAGCCCAAGATCACCGAGATGGCTTCATAGGTAGGAGTGGGGAAACCAACCCAGTTCACCAGATTAGCCTCCGCCGCTCATGTGGAGGAGTGGGGAATCAAACCCGGTTCTCCAGATCAGAGCTCACCGCTCCAAACCACCACTCTTAACCACTACACCACGCTGGCTCTTAGTTAATAAATATATCCAATACAACAAAATGGCGCTCATTCAGAGCATATCAGATACTATGAAGACCAATGGAGCACACAGCGTCCCCCACATAACCCAAAGAAGTAGGGGGATAGGTAGTAAGGCTAGTACAGATGACAAACTGTGGCTGCCCTCAATTGCAGGCCAAGTGGAGCAACTCCCGCTTGCTAGCGGGTCCCACAGGGCCCTGACGTTACTAGGAAGGGGGTTCCACCAGGCCGGGGCCAGGGCTGAGAAAGCCCTGGCCCTTGTCGAGGACAGCCACACACTCCTTGGGCCAGGGACCACCAAAGGTTGCTATCCGTAGAGAGCAATGCTCTTTGGGGGGGCGTGTACCGTAGGGTTGCCAGCTCAGGGTTAGAAAATACCTGGAGATTTTTGGGACAGAGCCTGAGGAGGGCGGGGTTTGGGGAGAAGAGGGACTTCAATGCCATAGAGTTCAGTTGCCAAAGTGGGCATTTTCTCCAGGTGATCTGATCTCTATTGGCTGGAGATCAGTTGTAATAGCAGATCTCCAGCTTGTACCTGGAGGTTGGCAACCCTAATTCTAGTAGATAACTCCAGGTTCTCCAAACAATTGATCCCAGTCACTTGTGAAGGAACTCAGCAGGTTTACTGACATATTATACAACTTGGCCCTAAAAGCCCTAACTGCAGCTACTCTGGGGGTGGTGGAAAACGCCGTCAAGTCACAGCTCACTTGTGATGACTGTGTAGGGCAGGGGGTGTCGAGCTTGTTACAAGGGCCAGATATGACATAAACGTCACTTGATTGGGCCAGGCCAGGCCTCGCAAGCCCAGATCAGGACTGGGGGATGGGGTGGCTGCCTTGGTTGACTCGCAGGCCGGATAAAAGCTCTCAAGGGGCCGGATCCAGCCCGCAGGCCATATGTTTGACACCCCTGCCATAGGGTTTTCAAGGCAGGATACGTTCAGAGGAGGTTTGCCATTGCCTGTCTCTGTGTAGCAACCCTTGACTTCCTTGGTGGTCTCCCATCCAAGTACTGATCAGGGCCGACCCTGCTTAGCATCCAAGATCTGACCAGATCAGTAGGGTTGCCAGCTCTGGGTTGGGAAATACCTGGAGGTTTTGGGGGCAGAGCCTGAGGAGGGCGGGGTTGGGGAGGGGACGGACTTCAATGCCATAGAGTCCAACTGCGAAAGCGGCCATTTTCTTCAGGTGAACTGATCTCCATCGGCTGGAGATCAGTTGTAATAGCAGGAGATAGCTGCCACCTGGAGGTTGGCAACCCTAGACCCCACCATGAGGCAGTTGGCCTCTCTTCCAAACATTAACTGTATCATCCTTTGTATGGTCTTTATCACAATAATAGGCAGAAAATCAAGAAGAAAAGTTGGTTTTTATACCTCGCTTTTTCTCTACCATTAAGGAGTCTCAAAGTGGCTTACAATTGCCTTCTAGGGTTGCCAACCTCCAGATACTAGCTGGATATCTGCTATTACAACTGATCTCCAAGCGATAGAGATCCGATCACCTGGAGAAAATGGCCACTTTGGCAATTGGACTCTATGGCATTGAAGTCCCTCCCCATCCCCACCCTCCTCTCGCTCTGCCCAAAAATCTTCCCGCAGGTGGCGAAGAGGGATCTGGCAACTCTATCTCCTTCCCTTCCCCTCCCCACAACAGACACCCTGTGAGGTAGGTGAAGCTGAGAGAGTTCGGAGAGAACTGTGATTAGCCCAAGGTCACCCAGCAGGGTTTCTGTGGAGAAGTGGGGAATCAAACCCAGTTCTCCAGATTAGAGTCTGTCGCTCTTAATCACTCTGCCATACTGGCTGTCCATCAAAGCTGTTTAATGCTTTTAAAAAAACAAGGAAATGGCTATACTTACTGGTTCACCTCTTTGTCCTGCATCACCTGGAACTCCAACTGGTCCTGGAGTTCCTGGAGCGCCTAAGGAACCAGGAAGGCCTGCCGGCCCTGGTTCTCCACGTTGACCCTGCGGTAAGTTTGATTCCAAATCTTTAAAAACTCATTTCAAGTTTTAAGATTAATTAGTACAACATACATATGAATTTATTAAAAGATTGTTTTTAACCCACAAGTGCCAGGACACTGGGTTAACTACTATGAGGAAGGAAGAAGAAGAGAAGAAGAGTTGGTTTTTATACCCCAATTTTCTCTACCTTTTAAAAATAGACTCAAACCAGCTTACAATTGCCTCCCCCCCAACAACAGACACCCTGTGAGGTAGGTGGGGCTGAGAGAGTTTGGAGATAACTGTGACTAGCCCAAAGTCCCCCAGCAGGCTTCATGTGGAGGAGTGAGGAATCAAACCCGGTTTTCCAGATTAGTGTCCACCGTTCTTAACCACTGTTCTTAACCATCATCTTCCCACTCCCTGAACTGTAGGACTACATGAGAAACAGTTTTAGGCCCAAGGAGAAAGGTGTGCCATGCATAAAAGCAGGCACTGGAGTTATCTAAATGATGAACTGCACCAACAGATTTTTTTTTGACGCAAATTCATCAGATGCTTACATCAGACATAGAAGATCAGTATCACTAGTTCTCCATGATGGGCTGCCCTCACACAGCAAAGAAAAATGACTGGAACTATCTTCTCCAACTGAGACTGACAGCTACGGCCACATCTTCCACGACATCCCAGATTGGGCAGGATGGAGTGAATCACAACCCCCTCATTTCCCATTCCCTTAAACAAGTCTGTACCCATCTCCCCCCCCCTTCCAGTTTTTTTGTCCTGGACTTTCTTCTCTGTTGTTCTTCAGCTTTGAAACAGGCCATCGGTTCAGACTGGGAGGTTTTCAGTGTGACTTTTGCCCCAAGACCAAGATATAAAGACACCAAAGAAGTTTACTGTACAGCAAGAAAATAGTTTATTAAATTGTCGGTGGTAATGCTGCATATTCTTACCTGTTCTCCAACAGCTCCGTCTCGTCCTGGAGTACCATCATTACCAGCAGGTCCCTGTATTTTGAGTGAAAGCATATATTGACTGCAGAATTGGATTTGCAAAGGGGTGTGACAACAGGTATATTATGTAAACATATACAACACTGCTAAAAAATTTCTATATTGTAATAACAAAGGTTGCCAGCTGCAGGTCGGGAAATTCCTGGAGATCTGGGGGTGGAGCCTGGGGAGGATGGGTCTTGGGGAAGGGAAGGACCTCAGTGGATTATAAGCCCATTCAGTCCACCCTCCGAAGCAGCCATTTTCTCCCGGGGAACTGATCTCTGTCATCTTGAGAGGAGCTGTAAATTCCAGGAGATCTCCAGGGCCCACCTGGAGGCCGGCAACCCGTTGTGTGGTCTAGGGGGAAAAAAGACACTTACTTCTGGGCCTGCTTCACCTGCGGGACCGTGAGCACCTGGAGGACCTACAGGCCCAGAAGGACCTTTGTCTCCCGGTGGACCTGTTGGACCTTGTTTTCCTGGTGTACCCTGGAATGATGAGAAATATCTCATCAGTATTTGCCATTCTTCTAAGCATCGATCCTCATCAGTGTGGAATTTAAAATACTTATCAGAGATAGCATTTGAAATATAAATGCAGAAGTGAATGTTGCGGTAAATAAAGAGGCATTGCAGGTACACAGTTTTCAGGTTCAACCAAAGATGATAGAGAAGCAACTGTACTCCTATCTGAAATACCAACACCAAAAATACTCACAGCTGGACCGGGCAGTCCGGGCATGCCCCTCTCTCCACGTTGACCTGGCATACCCACAATGCCTCTCTGACCAGTAGTTCCAGCTGGACCTGGGGGGCCATCTGGACCCTGGAATAGACAAGAAACCAAATGGATTTACTGGCAGCCCTAATAGCCCAGCCTAGCCTGATCTCATCAGAGCTCAGAAGCTAAGCAGGGTAGATACTTGGATGGGGTACCACCAAAGAAATCCAGGGCTGCTATGCATAGGGAGGCAATAGCAAACCACCTCTACTCATCTCATGCTTTCAAAACCCCATGAGGTGGAATTTCATGGGGTCGCCATGTGTTAGTTGCGACTGGTTGGCACACTTTACCTTTAGAAGAAGAAGAAGAGTTGCTTTTTATATGTCGGCTTTCTCTATCACTTAAGGGAGACTCAAACTGGCTTACAATCGCCATCCCTTCCCCTCCCCACAACAGACACCCTGCGAGGTAGGTGGGGCTGAGAGAGTGTGACTGACCCAAGGTCACCCAGCTGGCTTCGTGTGTAGGAGTGGGGAAACAAATCCAGTTCACCAGATTAGCCTCCGCCTCTCATGTGGAGGAGTGGGGAATCGAACCCAGTTCTCCAGATCAGAGTCCACTGCTCCAAACCACCGCTCTTAACCACTACACCATGCTGGCTCTTTAGATACTAGTAACAGTAATTCAGGCATACCTCCCTTTACTGCACCTCACAGAAATCATGTTTTTGAGCAAGTCTATCAGCTCCATTCTTCTAACAGCATGTGCTCACTCCATGTCTCTGTGTCCCATTTTAGTAATTCTCACAATATTTTAATTTTTTTATATTATTACAGTACTTTTTTTAGACATAATGCTATTGCACGCTTAATAGCCCCACAGTATAGTGTGAACGTAACTTTTATATGCACTGCAAAAAAATAAATTGTGTGGCTCGCTTTATTGCGGTGGTCTGGAACCGAACCTGCAATATCTCCGAGGTATGTTTGTACATGATTGTAAGTTCTAACTTCACCTGGCATGTATGGGTCATATTTTCCCTAAAGTTACAAAGTGCCACAATTTGGTATTGGGCTTTAAACACTTTTGACCTGGAAATAGGGCAGAATTAGATGGACAAGCAAAGAATTGCGATTGCATCGAAATGTCCGGTTTGAATAAGAAAATAAAAGACCTAACGTTTTAAGTCTTTTATGCAAAAAAATAAATCAGTGACCACAAACACAAAAGAGTATTGTGATGTCTTAAAGACCAATTGATTCTGGAATGAGCTTTTGTGGACTGGCCCACTTCATTCGATGCATGAAGTATGACATCAGTTAGCAGAAGAAGAGAAGAGAAGAGAAGAGAAGAGAAGAGAAGAGAAGAGAAGAGAAGAGAAGAGAAGAGAAGAGAAGAGAAGAGAAGAGGAGAGGAGAGGAGAGGAGATGGGGGAAATGTAAATAATAGGCTCAAACATGATGAAACTGGAGAGGTACCGGCTGTGATATTTCTGTGACATTTGCTCCATAGATGAAATCAAGACTTGCTATGAACCATTCTAAAAAAGCATTCCAGGAACAAAGGAGCCATTAGAGTGACAAAGTATGACACCCTCCTTTGGGGCTCGATCCCTGACAATTGTAAGCAAGGCTGCGAAAGGGAAGTTGGTATCTTATGGAAGGTGGAGACAGGAAGTGGGAGAAGCTTCAGCAAGAAAAGAAAAGCGGTGAGAGATGAAGCCAAAGACACCAAGTAAGGTCAGGAAGGAAAAACAGCTGCCACATTGTAGAAGGGAGGAGCTGATCTGGTAGTAGAGTCATGCAAGACTCCCGCTTGGCCATTAGATAATTTACAGGTTCCTAGAGATCTTTTCAATACCTCCTGCATATTATGTGGGTTTGTGACCCACCATATTGGTTGTAGGTCCTTGTCATGTTTATGGAAGATTAACAGTTGACTCTTCCAGTCAAATAAATACATTAGGGAAGAGAAGGTTTCACCCCATGGAGAAACACATTGCAAAGGTAACCCTTCCTCCCGCCTCCACATTACCGTTTGTCCATCGTCTCCTGGGTCTCCTTTATCTCCAGGAGTACCAGATGGCCCAGCTGGACCTCGGTCTCCTACACGGCCATGAGCACCAGGATCTCCCCGAACACCTGGAGGACCTTCTTTGCCTGGCTCCCCAATAGGCCCAGCTGGACCAGGAGCTCCCTAAAATGGAAGTCCTGATTAGATCAACCCATGAGTCAGTTACTGCAGCACAGCACTGAGAGCCCTGCCCTTAAATAGAAGTAAGTGCAAAGGAGGAACCATAAACTATAACCACACTACAGATTGAGTATCCCTTATCTGGAAATCTGATATCCAAAATACTCCCAAATCCAAAACCTTTTGAGTGCCCACAAAGGGTAATAAAATGGCATGTGTGCAGGCCAGTTGCACCAACGGCAGGTTCCCCACAATGCCCCACATGCACACAATTATCAAAAATATTGTATAAAATTACCTTCAGGCTATGTATATAAGGTGTATATAAAACATACACAAATTTAGTGTTTAGACTTGGGTCCCATCCCCAAGATATCTTATTACATATACGCAAATATTCCAAAATACAGAAAGATCTGAAATACAGAACACTTCTGGTCCCAAGCATTTCGGATAAGGGGTATTCAACCAGTATTATTAAAGTATGATAAACCACCTGCTTACGAGCTGTTTCTTTATGAAATATATAGCCATTTCAAAACTTTTGTAAACAGACTCAATCATCCACTGTTATTTTTTTAAGCAGGTAAAGAAACGTAATTTCCATTGCACAAATGTTTATTCTATGCTTGTAAATCAGAATTTATTTATGCATGTGTGAGTTGGTTACCTTCAACTTCCTGCCCTCCGCTACGAAGCATAAACCCTGGGGCAGAGTTTTGCCTTAGCCCTAAAGTGTCTTGTTCACCTTCAAGGGAAGAGTCCTGCAGAGAGCTACGAGAAGCAGGCCGCATCGGCTTTTTGAATTCAAAGGCCTCGTTCTTTTTGTTCCCCTCAGAGTCACAGGACTGAGAGGAACTGTGGTCCAGCACATCTTTGGAGCAGGGCTACATCCCAGCAGGGATACCGCAGAGCTTTCCCCTTAGCCCGTTTTAATTGCCTGCCCTCAGCACTAGTGAAAGGGAGATATTTGCGTATCCACTACTCTAAATGTCTGTGTTCCTGCCAATTGAACGCAGTCAAAACAGTGGAACACGTGTTGTTATATTCTCCATTTTAGAAGGACATCTGTTCCAGATATCTCACCTCTATCCAAGTTCCCAGGAAGATCTGAAAAATCTACACATACCTCGCTCCAATGAGACCACTTCTAAAGGGGCAAAATTCTGTGCTGAGACTTTCCCCATAAGGAAGCAGATATTCCAAATGTTTTAATAACCTTTACGTATAATTAATTACAGCACAATAAGGCTGTGAATTTTAATTCTGTACATTACTTTTACATTTGTACGTGAACTGTGCTGTTAAATTGTTGTTGACGGATCTCTTGATTGTAATAAATGTCGAATGAACTTCCCGTCCTCGTCAATCAAGCAAGATCCCATCAATGGCAAACCAACCTCCGGAGTAAGTACAAGATGATTTCCTGCACTAGGCCAAATTTTAATGATTACACTACTCCTAATCAAGGAGGAGAAATGTAACTCATGACCTTGGTTGTAATTTATCTTCTTAAAAATCCACCCCAGTTCTGAGATACAGCCTTAGGAGATGTTTCTAGTAAGCAATATAGTATTTGTTATTCCTTTCTTCCAAGGAGCTTGAAGTGACACAATTTTCTTTTTCCCCACCCTACGTATACCATTTTATCCTTACCCTGTGAAGCTGGGCTTGCCATATGCCTGTCCATGGTGGATAAATTCTTACCCTTGACCCCCAACTAAAATCATTAGAAAAAATGGCAGGAAAGTGACAATCTAGCAATCTCCCAAGTCTCTATGGTATTTACCATAGAGATTGGGGGAAATTCCTAGAGCGTCGCCCAGAAGTGATGTCACATCTTTCCCCAAACTCCCCTCTCCCCAGGCACTGCGTCCAAAATCTGCTGGCAGTGCTGGCAACCCTATGAGAGTTAGGTGCGAAATAGTAACTAAACCAGAGTCACTCAGTCAGCATCAGCAGGGATTTGAACCTGATCTCCACAGTCTGGATACAACTCTGTTTACTACCCCATATTGATATTGAAGCTACATTGTTTTATACTACATTGCTAGGCACCTTGAACACTTTTTGGGGTGCAGGAGGAGGTGGAATATAAATGCTTTAAAGCTCAGACTACTGATAATAAAATAACTGAATCTACAAAACTTTAGCTTTAATTCAGAATGTATGTTCCTTAATAAGTTTTTTTCTCAAATAAGCTTTCAACTTACAGTCGGCCCTGGGGGTCCAACTCTTCCAGCAGATCCAGGGAATCCTGTAGCACCCTGAAAAAATATACATGCACATAGAGTTTGGCAATGCTTTCCCATTGTATCATCAATCATGTAACCTAACCCATTTAATGATCAGGTGTGAAATGCAGATTTATGATAATCAAGAAATAAACCATGCAATCAGAATAAAGCTCAGAAGACAGTTTCAAGCGGATAGCAGTTCCAGGTAATATTTAAATCCTAGACAGGTATTCTACTTACTGGGGGACCTTTTGTACCTCGGCCACCTTTTAGTCCAGGTACCCCGGAAGGACCCTAAGCAGAAACGAGAAAGACAATCAAATAAGGAGAAATATTCAGTTAATGAAATTGATACTACACTTGATCTTAGCCGAAAAGGCCGAGAAAATGAAAGAGGTTTATATTTTAGTGAAGCTAACCACTTATCAAAAAAATAGTGATGCTAATAGTGTAAACCTGTTATGGACAAGAACCATTCAAAGAATGGAAATGTCCATTTTATAATAAGACATAGTTTCGGTTAAGCGAGAAGGGGCTACGGATGCAGGGTTGAAAACTATTTTATGTGACATGTGATTATGTGACTATTTGTTTTTAGTTTACGTATATATTTACTGTTGACTGTCCATTTTTATTAATAAAACGTTAAACTAAAAAAAGAAAGGAAGCTGAAGCTGGAGGGTGAGAGATTCAAAACAGATAAAAGGAAGTATTTCTTCACACAACGCATAGTTAAACTGTGGAACTCCCTGCTCCAGGATGTGGTGATGGCTGCCAACTTGGAAGGCTTTAAGAGGGAAGTGAACATGTTCATGGAGGAGAGGGGTATTCATGGATACTAGTAAAAATGGATCCTAGTCATGATGCATCCCTATTCTTTCCAGGATCAGAGGAGCATGTCTATTATTTTAGGGGTTGTGGAACACAGGCAGGATAAATGCTGCTGCAGTCATGTTGTTTGTGGGCTTCCTAGAGACACCTGGTTGGCCACTGGGTGAACAGACTGCTGGACTTGGTGGGCCTTGGTTTAGTCCAGCAGGGCTTTTCTTATGTTCTTATGTTTAAATTGATACAAACCAGTGTTTGTGTTATTTGATTTGATTTATACTTACCGGGGGCCCAGGGGAACCTGCAAGCCCCTGAGGTCCTGGGGATCCAGCATCTCCTTTCTGCCCCGGCTCCCCAGGTTCACCTTTCACACCTGGCTGACCATCAGGGCCCTGTTAGTTGCAAGACGCATCAAATTATGGATCATTAAAGATTTCGATTCCACCATTCGAAGGACAACTAATAAGCTCTTCAACGCGCTGTGTAAGCGACATCTTTAAGAAGCACTTCAACACAAGGCACGGAGCCAAAATGTGGCCAAACTTAGCGATTTCTTTATTTTGTTTTCACTTTTGGGACATGGTTCTTTGTGAATTAATCATACGAATTTCGTGGCCAAGGGATGGCCCAGCATGCTGCCCTTCGAGGCAAAGTATTCACAGAATGAAAAATGATGCCACATAAATCATTTTGAAAACCCGCTTCTTAGCACAACGTTGCTTTTTTCTGTGACCTGCTCTTGCCAAAACTTATGCTTTAAAAATCTTACAAAGCAGTTTAGTATGTTGTTATGAGATGAAAAAATAGAGTTTCCAACCTCCAGGTAGAGCCTGGAGATCCCCCAGAATCACAACTGATTTTCAGCCTACAGAAAATGGCAGCTTTGTAGGTAGGGTTGCCAGGTCCCTCTTCACCAAAGGTGGGAGGTTTTTAGGGCGGAACCTAAAAAGGACAGGGTTTGGGGGGGAAGGACTTCAATGCCATAGAGTCCAATTGCCAAAGTGGCTATGTTCTCCAAATGAACTAATCTCTATCGGCTGGAATTCACTCGTAAGAACAAGAGATCTCCAGCTAGTACCTGGAGGTTGACAACCCTACATCTTTGGAGACACGGTTGCCAGCACCGGGTTGGGAAATACCCAGAAATTTTGGGGTTGGAGCCTGAGGAGGGCGGGGTTTGGAGGGGGAGGGATTTCAATGCCACAGAGTCCAATTGCCAAAGCAGCCATTTTCTCCAAGTGAACTGATCTCTGGAGATTAGTTGTAATAGCAGGAGATCTCCAGCCATAGCCTGGAAGTTGGAAACTCTATTTGGAGGGTGGACTGCATGGCATTATATCCCGCTGAGGTCCTGCCCCTTCCCAAGCCCTGCCCCTCCCAGGTTCCACCCCAAATTGCCAGGGATTTCCCAACCCCGGAGTGGGCAACCCTAAAAACATTATGTAACGAGAGGTATTGATTGAAAGAAATGCATGCGAAGGAACAAGATTCACCTACCGGAGGACCAGCAAAACCAACTGGGCCAGTCGGGCCATTTTCACCACGGGAACCCTGAAGAAGAAATTTAGGGAAAGAAAGGTGTCTGTTTTTCTATGAAACGATAATTAAAACTTGCTTCCAAGGATACATCTCCATTTTTTTTATTTTCCAAAAAAGAAGGATGAACATAAAATAAAGGATGAGCGGGATGGGGGTTACAGTGACATCTCTGTACTTTATTATCATGAGCAAAACAGAAATGAACCAAGGAACTTTCAGTTCGAAATAACGTTAAGAAATATGCCGACTTTCTCTACCACTTAAGGAAGAATCAATCCAGCTTACAATCGCCTTCCCTTCCCCTCCCTACAATAGACACCCTGTGAGGTAGGCTAGGCTGAGAGAGTTCTGAGAGAACTATGACTAGCCCAAGGTCATCCAGCTGGCTTCATGTGTAGGAGTGGGGAAACCAACTCAGTTCACCAGATTAGAGTGTGTCGCTCATGTGGAGGAGTGGGGAATCAAACCCAGTTCTCCAGGTTAGAGTCCACCGTTCATGTGGAAGAGTGGGGAATCAAACCCGGTTCACCAGATTAGAGTCCGCCGCTCTTAACCACTATGCAACGTGGACTCTCGTAATAATAGAAAGTGACTAATCAGACTGCTAATAATAAATAACTAGAATAGTCAAAAGCAGCCTGAACGGCCCTGACTAGATCGATCTTATCAGAGCTTGGAAGCTAAGCAGGGTCAGCCATGGTTAGTATTTGGATGGGAGACCAACACGGAAGACAGGGGTTGCTATGCAAAGGAGGACAATGACAAACCACCTCTGCTCAGCTCTTGCCTTGAAAACCCCATGAGGTGGAACTTCACGGGGTCACCATGGTTGCAACTTGAGTTGAGTTGGTTGCAACTTGAGCTGAGTTGGCTGCAACTTGACAGCGCATTTTATCTTTAGAAGCAAGGTAGATAAGGTAGGATAGATGATGGATGAAAGGAAAGTGGACACAGTGGAAAACAAACACCTCGTGTGTTAGAAAACAAATTACGTTGTAGTTAGAAAATTAATGGGATGATCTACTTACAGGAGTTCCACGAGAACCTGGAGGACCAACTAATCCCCGAGGACCTGGTTCACCCTTCCAAAAAAAAAGTTTACAAAAAGTTATTGTATCCAGTTCTGAAAGTATCAGAGGCAATTTAATGGCAATATTCAAAATCTTTTTACCTTTTCACCAGCAGGGCCTGCAGGGCCGACGGGACCTAATGGACCTGGGAGACCCTATTCAATAACAACAAGTATCAGTAAGAGAAGGGTACTTTGCACAAAGATTTATGTGTGAGGAGGGAGGTATTCCATTTGGCTCCACCTCCTCAGGCAGCCCTTTTGGGTATGGCTCTGCCTCCTGTGGCAGCCATTTGGGGGTAATGCTCCCCACCCTCTAAAAATTCCAAACATGCCCACATGCTCAAAAAGGCTGGGGACCCCTGCCCTACAGTAAAGAGCCAATTCTAACTTTCCTGCACTTTTGTGTCTTCAGGGAGGAACCATCTGGAAACAACTACCTGCACTGTAGGAGACCATGGGACTTGAGACCTCCCAGCGTACTGGGATTGGCCCTACTTGCCATTTTGTGACCAGATGCACTGCTCCCAATGCAACCATTTTGTGGTGGTGCCCACCACCTGTTCTCAAAATTCAAAACATCACCACAGGCTCAGCAAAAAAGGAGACCCCTGGTGTAGATAATTTAACCTTTAAAATAAACTCCCCCTACAGCATGAAGTGAAGAGCCCCCCCTACAGCATGAACTCCCCCTACAGCATGAAGTGCCGAGTGGTAAGCTGCACTACTGCAGTCCAAGCTCTGCTCACAACCTGAGTTCGATCCCAATGGAAAGTTGGTTTCAGGTAGCCGGCTCAAGGTCGACTCAACCTTCCATCCTTCCAAGGTCGGTAAAATGAGCACCCAGCTTGCTGGGGCTAAAGGGAAGATGACTGGGGAAGGCACTGGCAAACCACCCCATAAAACAAAGTCTGCCTAGAAAACGTCAGGATGTGACGTCACCCCATGGGTCAGGAATGACCCGGTGCTTGCACAGGGGACCTTTACTTTTTATAGTATGAAGAGGCCAGAAATGTTCATCTCAAATTGGTCCCACAAATCGACTCCAATTTCATAAGAGTTTTTCAGTGCCATGTCTCCATATGCAAATATGCAGGATTCATTTCTGGTAACTATAGTTTCTTGAGCATTTCAGTAACCAAAAAAAAAGGATTGTCAAGGGTATTGTGGGGAAACTTTTAATAAGGGAAACAATAAATTCACTCACTCTTGCACCATCGTTACCAGCCGTACCTTCAGATCCCTTTTCTCCTAGGCTGCCCTAGAGGAAGTATAAGAAAAACTGAAGCTGCTTGTAAACAGAGAGAGGGGTCACTGAGAGAAAGACAACTGTTCTTAAGACTTGAAGCAGAAATCATTGAAGAGACATACCCTGTCTCCTTTGGGTCCAGGCGTGCCAGCAATACCTCTTTCTCCAGGCATCCCTTGAAGACCTGGTGGTCCTTGATCTCCAGGAGTTCCAGAGGGACCTGGATTGCCCTGTCAGGAAAAAGAAAAAGAAATTGTGGCTTCTTCAGTTACAAAACAGAAATTAAGAGAGCTTCTGATCAAAACGCGTATTTTAATGGGACCACTTTTTGTTTTGTCATCTTCTTCTGCTGAAGATCTGGATGCTCATAATTTGTTTCAAGCATAGATCTCGTCACGGGCCTCGTTTGCATTCTGAGGTACACTCAACACATTTCGCCTACATCTGGTTCTATTATATTCCCGCACAATTTATGATCTGCTGTTGAATTGTTGTGGGGGAAACTTGCCTGACTGTAGGGTTGCCCAGTTGCTGGGACTGGCAGGCAATTGCCCGCCAATCCAACAGGCTGTTCGGAGTGGTGGCTGCATGCGCAGCTGTATGTGACGTGCTTACATCACTGTTGGGTTTACTCCCGGAAGTGCCGCATTGCGACGGGATGCTTTACCATGGGGGTTTGAGTGGTAAAGCATCCTGTTGCGATGTGTCGCTTCCAGGAGTAAACCCAGCAGTGACGTAAACATGCCGCGTGTGGCCACCCAATCCCGCCCCCCAAACCTCCCACCAGTGCAGTGGGAGGACCTGGCAACCCTACCTGTGTGCTCCATAAACAGGAATGAAGAAGGGTGACCAACCTCCAGGTGAGGCCTACAGTTCTCCCAGAATTGCAACTGATCTAACCCTGACTACAAAAATGAGTTCTCCTGGAAGAAATGGCAGTTTTAGAAGACTAACTCTAGAGCAGCACATTCCTGTTGAGCTCCTGTCCCCTCCCCAACTCTACCCTCAAATCTCCAGGAATTTCCAAAGCTGGAATTGGCAACCCTAGATTGAGGTGGGTTTCTTGCACTCCTCACAGGCTGCAATACACGGTCGGCAGATTGTATTTGGCTGTGTGGGATAATAATTGTTCAGACCTGATCTTGTCATAAAATCTATACAAATGTGTGACTAGAGCTTTGGTCTCGTATATAAGCTAGCAACCCTAGGCAACAGACTAATTCAGGGCAATGATATGAACAAAACGAACCCTTAATTAAATTAAGCAAGCCATTAATTATAAGTTTGTGTCCTGGACTGGCTCAGTTACTTACTGAAATTTGATAAGTTTACCATATATGACTGACCTTCATGATTTTTATAGAATATATGAAATGCATCTTGTCCTCTTCCTTGCTGGTTCAGCCTTCAGTCGTTTTGACTAGATGAACGCTCCCCCAAATTAATATTTCATACATAGTTTGTGAGACTGTGTGCATAAATCTTACCTTGGGACCATCCGGGCCCTGCCCACCAGCCATGCCCTTTTCCCCCAGAAGACCAGGCGCCCCTGGGTTGCCTCTTTCTCCCGGATGGCCACGTTCACCCTGCAAAGAAATGAACTGGAAGTCATCTAGAGAGTTCGGAGAAGGTGCTAACAGAAAAGTTCACACTTATTACAGTGGGATAAGCCAAACATGGATGTATGATGATGATGATGATGATGATGATGATGATGATGAAGAGGAAAAAGAAGAATCGGCTTACAATCCCCTTCCCTTCCCCTCCCATCAGACAGCTTATGAGGTAGGTGGGGCTGAGAGAGTTATGAGAGAACAGTGAATAACCCAAGGTACCCAGCTGGCTTCATGTGGAGGAGTGGGGAAACCATCCTCCAGATGCTGGGGATTGAACCTGGGACCTTCTGCATGATAAGCAGATGCTCTACCACTGAGCCACAGCCCCTTCCCTATACTTCCATTGCTAAAGCCATGCAGAAAATAGCTGACTGTGGAGCCACCTGGAGACTGTATATAGCTCACTCTGAGCTCCATGGGGAAGTATGGCTTGGCAATGTAAGATCATACAAACAAATAACTAGAGGACAAACTGAAACATGATGTGCTCCAAGATCACAGAATGAACACAATTGTAATTGAATGAGAGAGAAAAATCAAAGATTCAAAATATTCTGCATGAGTAGTTTGGCATTCTCCAAAACACAGTTTTCAAAGTGGCAAAAACGTGGGATGGGGGGGTTCCTTTCATGATACACTGGAAAAGGAAAACAGTATCTATGACTGAACAAAGCAGAGAAATTCAGATTGCAATGTTGGAAGCTTGTCGTTTTGGGTTGTTTTTTTTTAATGTTTCTGCACTGTAGCATTTAAATACAGGGTTGTGTGTGTTCCATCTTTAGATATAAAAAATAGCCTGGAAGATTGCTATGAAATGAGAGCAGGTAGTTGTAAATTCCCTACATTGTGCAGGGGGTTGGACTAGATGACCCTATGGTCCCTGTCAACTCTATGATTCCATGAAATGCTAGAAGTGAAAGACAAAACTTACCCTTGGTCCTAAGGGACCCTGGGATCCAGGATCTCCAGGAACACCCTGTGAGGGGGGAAATAGGAAATCGTTACCAACAACATGCACTGTCACCTAAAAATCCAGGCAAACTCTCCCCTACTTGTCATCTTTATTAGGCTGACTATTAGTCATTGCTTTGGTGAAGTTGCATGCACGTGCAAACAAACACTACAAGTACTTGAAGGGCTATCATATAGAGGAGGGTGTCGAGTTGTTTTCTGTTGCCCAAGAAAGTCGGACCAGAACCAACGAGTTGACATTAAGTCAAACGAGTTTCCATCTAGACATTAGGAAGAATTTTCTAACAGTTAGAGCGGTTCCTCAGTGATCCGGTGGCAAGGCCCAGTGTAACTGGTTCCACCCACATGACGGCAGTCCTTTAGTCATCTCAACGGAAGCTCTAGGACGGCATGTCAAACTCAATTGTTACAAGGGCCGGATATGACATAAATGTCACTTGGTCAGGCCAGGCCATGCTGGCAAAACTCTTTGGGGGAAAAGTAATGGTTGGTATGTGTCGCCATGTTCTTTGTAAACAAGGGAGATATTACAATAATACACATGGGAGATATTACAATAATACACAAGTAGAATGACAACAGAGGCAAACACAAACTGTGAAGCCCGAGTCAAGAAGTGTTTACCTGATCACCTGGCTTCCCTCCTTCCCCCGGAGGACCTGGAGGCCCAGGTAAGCCCTGGAAAACAGAATTCAAAATTAAAAACAATGTAGTACAATCCAAAACAGTAAACTCATCCGATAAGGACACTGTCCAACAAACAACCCAAAAACAATCCAACAGGATCAATCTGGAAAGGCCTTGTAGAACACTAATGAAAACGTTTTGCTGGGACTCTTAAAAAAAACAGCCAGGCAGGGAGACTTTTGCATGTCCCTCACCAGCTCTGGGTTGGTAAATACCTGGAGATTTTGGAGGTCGAGCCTGAACAGGGTTGGGTTTAGTGCGGGGAGGCACTTCAATGTGTTATATTGCCATAGAGTCCACCTTCCAAAGCTGCCATTTTCTCCAGGTGAACTGATCTCTGTTGCCTGGAGGTCAGTTGTAATAGCGGGAGATCTCCAGCCGCCACCTGGAGGTTGGCAACCCAACTTAGGAGACTAATCCAGAGGGATGAGCCTCCACAGAAAAGCCCCTCAGAAAATGTTTGTACCTGCCTTGGGAGAGTCCAACTAACACATACTGATGGACAACCTAAGCTGACGCAGAGTTCGTGGTGGGACAAGAGATACTTTAAGTTGCCAGTCCACTGGTGGGGGCAGCAGATCCCCAGCTCCCATTTTTCAAAAGGCAGAGGGAGATAAATAATATTAAAAATGGCTGTCAGGCTTATGGTATGACATCACGCCTCTCTAGGAATCGCTGGAAACTCTATGGTAAACTTTATGGTATCAATTCCTAGAAAGGCATGCCAGGACTTTTCTGACAGTAGCATCATGCTGTTGCCAATGACCACTCCCCATGCCCCCCCCCAATCTATGGAAGCCACAGGTCACAAAGGGGTGAATGATCACATCTCTGGTATTCCTTCATAGTACCAAACATCATGTGGTACTTCAACCTCAGCAGAAGTTACTTACATGCTTGCAACAAACAGGCAAATTGCATGGGGCCCTTAACTCAGAAGGATGCTGTAACTATGTTGTGGAAGGTAATAAACCCTATTTACTATTAGGTGACAGAACTTACCAGCCGCTTCCATTTTTGACCAAGTGTATTTTTATAATAAGGCTACAAATTTAAGTTTAATGGGTTTTTAATGTTTAAATGATTGATCACTGAGTACCAATCTTAATCTTTTTTGGGGGGGGGGAAGGGGATGAACCTCGGCTATTTAGTGGGTAATAAAAAAGAAACAAATTATTTTCCCCCTTATCTGAATGCAGCTTTTGTTCATTAAATTGTAAATTATTACACAGATCCTTCAATATCTCATTGAAGTTTGGGTTAATATGCAGACCTGTTTAAATAAGAGCCAATTAAATTGATTAACTAGTTAAACAGTACAATCTAGAAAACCTTTTACATGGTTGGCAGCTCTATTTTATTTAGCAGAAAAAATATGGATGTTGTTAAAGTTGCAATTGATCGTGTCTTACCTGAGCCATCTGAAATGCAAATTAAACTACTCACGAACGAAAGAGGTATATTTGTCTAAGAAATGTGGTTATCAGAGGGGGAAACTCATGGAAGATGGCTGATTAGGATCCATGAAAGATTTCTGGTCTCAGAGGTCCTTCCCCTCAAAAAAGCTGCTCTACAAGCTTCTTTAAGTGCCTTCTTCCAGTAAAGTCACTGGCATAGGGTTGCCAGCTCCAGGTTGGAAAATACCTGGAGATTTTTGGGGCAGAGCCTGAGGGGGGAAGGGTTTGGGAGGGACTTCAGTGCCATAGAGTCCAATGGCCAAAGTGGCCATGAAGAACATTAGGAAAATTCAGGAACAGAACAGCAATGAGAACTCAATGCGTCTATGTTCCATTTGTCTGGTCTGGCTCTCAACAGCTTTCTAGGGGCAATGCATGGTGCTGATGGTGAGATATATAATCCTAAAGGGTTTGAAGCCCTCTCCCTTCCTAGGTTGGTGGTGGAAAGTATCAGGAAAAGAAGGTCAATGGGAGCTCAATGCATCTGTGTCCCATTTGTCTGGTCTGGCTCTCAACAGCTTTTTAGGAACAATCCAGAAGCCCTTTCTCTTCCGATGGTGGCAGTGGAAAGTCGCAGCTGACTTGTGGTGATCCATCATAGAGTTCTCAATGCAACAGACAAACAGAGGTGATTTACCATTGCCTGTCTCGCCATAGTGACCCCGGTACTCCTTGGTGGTCTCCCATCCTAAACAGGGCCAATCCTGCTTAGCTTCCAAGATCTGATGAGGTTGGGCTATCCTGGGCTATTCAGGTCAGGGCTCTCCTTTCCTTTACCCTACTGCAATAACTATGATCAGTCAAGGGTTCTTCTGGCTAATTCCATCTGCCAACCAAGGGGTATGTCACAAGGGAACCCAGACTTGTATTCTTTCTAACTCCCTGCTCTTTTATAAAGGACTTCCCGAAGGTTGAGGCTTGGTATCTTCTAGAAATAGGACCAAGTCTTTCCAGTGCACTCCTACAAACTCAAGGTCAGCCAAGAAGTGGATCGTTTGACCACATTTAAAAAAAAAAAACTATTCCAGTGGGTACATCAATCTGTTGTTTGGTTTCAGTACAAAATGTACCCCAAAGCCCTTGGGATAAAACATCAAATTCAGAATACATTTGATAACAACTTGCCTGAAATCCTGTCGGACCAGGGGGTCCTTGCTCTCCTCTTTCTCCCGCCAGTCCCTAAAAAAAAAAAAATACATTTATGATATAATACCTTATGTTCATTTTTATATTTTGAATGTAGTAATATGAAAGAATTAGTGTATTTTGTTTGACAACTTACAGGGGGACCAACTGGACCAGCCGGGCCAACTTCACCATCTTTACCAGGAGCTCCCTAAAATGACAGAATGAAAGTAAATTGATTTAGCAAACCCACACACATACAAGAGGAACATTCTGTGTTGTTTATACAGGAAAACGTATTTTGAAAAAACTCACTCTCTGCCCCGGGACACCCGCGTTGCCGGCTTCTCCAGGTTTTCCGGGGTCCCCCTAGTTTGCAAAAAGTGTATACTAGTTACCTTGCACCACTGTCCTTATAAAGCAAAATATCGCTCATTTGATAAATAAATAACAATTTTTAGACATGTTACTTACACTACTGCCCTTCGGCCCAGGAAGACCCATACTCCCTGGCTGGCCTCTAATCCCTATGGAACCCGCTGGGCCTGGTCGGCCATCTTCTCCTGCCGCACCCTATAAAATATCCAATTTTAAACTCTGAACATTGTAAATATTTTGGTCTCAGTAGTCTTCCACACCCCCCTCAGAATAAACCATGTGTCATTTGTTTCAGAACAATACCTAACCTTTCCTTTCCTTTATCCCTTAGAAGCCCCATGACCCATGGATCTTGAGCAGCGTAGTTTTAAATCTAATGTTCGAGGGATGTAAGGACTGAGATAAATCTTGCCACTGCCAATGTGGCCTCGGGATCCCTGTCACTTAATTAAAAAAGGCATTATATCAGACACTGAGGCGTTGGATTTATGTATTGAGAGGAGAAATATATCATGATCTAAGAACCTCACAGAAACGACATTTCAAGAGCACCTGAGCTAATGAGTCGATGCAGCCAGAAGAGCAGGAACAAGTCCTTTCCGAATATGGTAAATTCGATTCTGCCTTGCATAACCATAGAAGGGTTAGCGTTTAATCTGGCTAGAAAGAAGGCTCTAGAGAGACGAGGGATTGTCTAGTAGGTATAAGCAGGCAAACCACGTAGTGGTGGTGTTACAATACCTAACCAGTATGTCTCCCTTATGGGGCCAATAAAGGCTTCCAGGGTGGGTGGGATTCAGATTGGGGAAATGATGTGGAAGAGAGTTAAAACACTTTTTCCCCAAGCACCTAATCAAATGAGCTATCCCTTGTGGCTGCTAGAGGGGCTGGGGATTGACCCTGGGACCTTCTGCATGCCAAGCAGATGCTCTATCACTGATCCGTGGCCCCTCCCCTGTAATCTGGTGATCGGTTGCAATTCTGGGAGAACTCCAGGCCCTACCTGGAGTCGGCAAAGCTAATGTGACCCCAGACCCCTAACATTAATAAGCAGGCTCAGCTTCATTAACAATGGTTCTTTTACTGCTAAAAATAAAATTGGACAGGACCCTAAATGTTAGGAGTAGGATTTAGGGGGGCACTTTAGCAATGTACAAAATAGTTATAACTTTTAATTACAAGTCTTGTATAGTGCTTCTTGTCAAAACATGTAGCAAAATTAATTAGTTAAGGTGTCCTTGAGCAGTGTGGAATGAAGATAAGAGTGAGAAAACAATTAGGACCCAAATTAATTTCCATCAATCCTGATGAGTCAGTGCCAGCCTCATAAGTGAAACACATTGGAGCACATTGGTGAGCTGAAACTGCAGAAAACATTTGTTTGTTTGTTTAAACCATTTTTATGCTGCCTTTCCACTTGATCAGGGTCCACAAGGCAGCGGACATAAAAATAATTAAAGCATATGAGCAATTAAAATACATTTTAAATTATAACATAATTCAATTCAAACACATAAACAAACAACACCAGACGGAAGGTCAATAACCATTATTGGGGTTATGTAAGATGAAAAAAAAAAGTCTTCACTTGCTGGCAAAAGACACCGGTAGAAGGAGACAGGCAAATCTCCCTGGGGTGAGAGTCGCAAAATTTCGGTGCCACAACCGAAAAGGCCTCGGAGTTTGGGTTGCCCCCTGTCTAGCTTCAGATAGAAGGGACAACCAAGGCAAGGCCTCCAAAGATGACCAGAGTGTAAAGGTAGGTTTATATGGGAGAAGGCGATCCTTAAGGTATGGAAACATGACTATTATGGAAAGTGTGATGCAACTCAGCCCAGAGGACAGTGAGCAACCCCCTAATCCCCCAAATAACATAACATAGGGAAACATTCCCATAGGATATTTTGGTGCTGTGACAAAACTCGACCTAAGCACTGCAAGACAACAGGTATAAGAAAATGCCGCAAGAGGAATTTAAGCTAAAACTCAAACAAATCTCTGAAAATTCTAAAAGCAAATTGAAAAAGTTAAGTGATCTCTGAAACGTATAACTTAAGTGTTGAGAAGTTGATGTTCCAAGATGAAAAGTGTCAACTGAAAAAATTCAGCAGGTAGCCATGTTGGTCTGCAGCATAATAGCCAGATTCAAGTTCAGTATCACTTTAAAGACTACCATTCTTTTTTTGTTGGTCTCTAAGGTGTACCGGACTCGAATCAAGCTCATCTAACAGCGCATTCCTGAGCCTCCAGAGCAAAAGCCCTTAGAAGGCCAGGAAGGCGCTGCACCAGCATCCAGGACCCCCACACCGGCATTTAGGCAGCTAATGCCAGCGTTAGCGGCCTGAACACCAGTGGAAAGGCCCAGATGCTGGTCGCAAAGCGCTGCCGCAGAGGTGCCGGCCCAGGATGCCGATGGGCCTTCCAGCGGCATCCGAACAATGTCACAGGCCAACTAGGGAGACTCTCTTCAAACCAACTGATGTCCTTCTTTCTTTATAAGGGTAACCAGTATGTCCCCACTGCAGTTAAGGTATTCAACTCCAAAATCTTACCCCAGATTCTGTACGGTGTACTTATCTGGGCCAATGCGTTCAATCGGGACTTAGAATCCATTCAAGCTAACTTTTTTAGAAAAATTCTTGGTCTCCCTCGCTGTGTCTCTTATTATGCTATTACCTCTGAACTTGGTCAAAGCTTGTGTGAAACCAAGGCATGGCTGCTAACCATTCGTTATTGGCTTAAACTGTTTTTTAGAACAGAGCGTGGTTCTCTGATGTCCCTGCTGCTAAAAGAACTTCATAATACCTCCTGGGATTGTCTAATTCTGTCTAAAATAAGATCATCTGGAATCTCTGTGGAAGACCTGGCTTTAACTACTGAGGCCCATATTTTTAAAATTGTTAAACAGCGTTTCTTGGATATGGAGCGTCAGACGTTACTCCCCACTCAACCCTTGGTCTGTTCCCCTGCAATGTTGGGTCTCAAGAATTTAACCAACAATATTCCCCATTATTTTCACACTCTGGACATCCCACCCCTTCGCAGAGCCTTCTCTCTCGCTAGGGTTAATGCCTTTCCTTCAAGGATGTTATATGGAAGGTATCAACAAATACCAATCCAGGAAAGGACTTGTCCCTGTGATACCCATTCCCTGGACTCAATTGATCATATTCTGTTGGTCTGCCCTCTATATGAAACACCCCGTGGGAAATGGTTAAAAAATTGGCTTCTTTCAAAATATCTCCTATCTACCCAAGCAAAACGTCAATTTTTATTAAATGATTCCAATCCGGAGGTTACTGTAGATGTTGCCAACTTTCTAGTGGATGTGATGAAAGTTCAAAAAGCCCAACATTTGTAATTTCTATTTTTGGAACTTTCTGGCCTATGTTTTTAACTTAATGACTGCATATTTTATGTACTTTCTGTAACAATTGTAATATTACTTATGCCATTAAAGGTTTCATTCATTCATTCATTCAATGTCACAGGCCGCGCCGGTGTCCCAGGAGGTATTCCCAGGGCATAACGGCGTCCCGGGAGGCATTCCCGGGATGTTATGGTACAGGCATGGGGGCGAGGCCACCTTTAGGCAGCCTCTGAAATCGTTTCAGCCCAGGAATGCCCTTTTTATTTTTGGTGAGATACACCACCTTTTAGGTAGCATATCTCCTGTGCAACCCTATGAGGTTTGCACTGATTTTTTGCGCCGGGAGGAGATTTCGGCAGGGCCAAATCCTCCTTTGGAGGCAGCACAGCCACGTTGCCTCCTATGCCCGGCGCAGGCATTCTGCTCAGGAATGCACTGTAAAAGTTGAACCCTTATTCTCCCACACGTTCTGTACTTACTTACCAAGGGACCGGATTTGCCTTCTGGACCTGAAACACCCGGATTTCCTGTGAGACCCTGTAAGACATTTAGATGTTACAAAATAAGAGTAGTTTTAGTGCTTAGCTGCTACATGCAGCAAAAATTCACATATATTCAAAAGATATTCAGAAGGTAGCCGTGTTGGTCTGCAGTAGAGTAGATGCTTCGTCAAGTATCAAGTATCTGGCAAAGGGAGCACTGACACTCGAAAACTCATACCTTGAAAATCTTGTTGGTTTCTAAGGGGATCCTGGACTCGAATCTATATACAGGTTGAGTATCCCTTATCCCTTATCCGGATATCCGATATCTGGACTGATCCAAAAAACCACACCTTTCGAGCCAGCATGCAGGTAGATCTATGCCACCCAGCTTCTCCTGACTTCGGAGTGGCCGGGCAGCATGGATCTCACTCACATCCACGCTGTCCGGCTTCTCCAAAGTCTGATGAGATAGTTACACTTTTGCTTTCTGAGGGTTCATTGTGCACAAAATTATTAAAAACATTGTTTAAAATTACATTCAGGCTATGTGTAGAAAGTGCATGTAAAACATATCTAACACAAAAATGAATTTCGGTCCCATCCCCAAGATATCTCATTATGTATATGCAAAAATTCCAAAATACAGAAATTCCGTATTGCAAAATATGGAAATATCTGAAATACGAACCACTTCTGGTCCCAAGCAGTCTGGATAAGGGATACTCAACCTGTATTCAAAAGGTGAATGCTGACATTTCTAAAGCATTGCCTTAGTATTTAGCCTACAGCTATTGCTTACTGCTCTCCAACGTTTACCAACTTAAAAAATGCAGTACAGACTCAGAAGAGACCTTTTTTCACCAGTGGTGGACGTGTACAAAAAGTAAAAAATATTGGCGAATGATTCATCAACCACTACAGAAAATGTTTCAGATTAACTTTGCATGAGAACCCAAATATATGCTGTTGGGAATTACTCCCCCTCAATTGAACTCTGTCCACAAAGAGCTGTATCAGTATGCAACCTAAGCTGCCAGAATTGTATACGCCAAATACTGGAAATCCAACATAATTCCCGATATCAAAGAGTGGAACAATAAACTTTCCGATTTTGCATTGATGGCTAAACTAACGCAACTGGTTAATATGAAATCAATAGATGAATTTGTGTTGAGATGGCAACCTTTCTATGACTATTATTTAGGTGGCAAATAGACTATTTTATACGGTAGAACATAATATAAAAGAAAAATTACAGAGGTACACAAGATACATTTATTTGTTTAAGATATGCAATAGAAGATATGGTATTAGATTTCTACAAGTTTAGTCGATGTAGAGGCTTAGTGGATGAAATACACCTTTTAAAGAATCTTGAGATTGTGTAGGTTTTGAGTAATACAATATTTGGAAAAGTCCTCTTTTTATTTCTTAAATTCAATTCTATGTGGAAGCTCGGAAGATCATGCATTTTTATTTTTTCCCTTCCCCTCTTTTCTGTATCCCCTTTAAGCAAAATATTTTTTTGGGGGGGAAATGCAGTATAACTACTGTGTTCTGAATATCTCCATGTGCAGAAAGCTTGATATCAATATCTGGGATTTCCCCCCTCTTTTGTTCTTCATCTCACAATACAAACCTAAACAGAGTTATACCCTTAGAATTCTGTTTAGTGTAATTCTGTTTAAGATTACACTGTGAGTGAAATCGGCAGTACTTTCACAACTTCACAACATGTGTTAAATCTGGACAATGTTCTCAAATGGCGTTGTAGCCTTACCCTGGCACCCGGAAGACCAGGTTCACCAGTGCGACCAGGATCCCCCTGGCTTCCTTTTGGGCCTGAAGCCCCTGCAGGACCACGCTCTCCTTGAGATCCCTACAAAGAAAGCAGTGAAATATTAGGAAGTGCTCTCTCAAACTAAGACGTTCACATTAACATAACTGGACTTTTATTCCCGGTACCCATGTTCAAAACAGATCTGGCAAAACAATCCATCACAACTTTCAAGTTGACCTGTTTTCCTAAAAATATATATAAAAGGCGACCAGCCAACAAATCAGAAAGTGTACTGATACAATGCTAAGGTAGCACACTCCATGTTGGAAAAATCCTAAAGATTTGGGGTTGGAGCCTGGAAAGGATGGGGTTAGGGGAGGGGAAAAGCCTTAGTGGAGTCCACCCTCCAAAGCAGCCATTTTCTCCAGGGAAACTGATTGCTAGAGTTTGGGAATCAGTTCTAATTCTGGGAGATATCCAGGTTCTACTTGGAGGCTGGCCGCCCTATGCAGCGCAGCAAATCTCTATACATTCTAACTAGGGTTGTGCATATCGATAAACCCAAACCAAAAGTAAACCTGGAATTAGCCGTTTCGGCAATGCCAAAACCTGGGAATCAGCCCAAAGTTGAATAAGCAATACCCGAATCAGCCAAATAAGTATTCGGCTTTTTTCGGCTTCAGCTTTCCCCAGGCTTTTCCCTATGGGAGTTTATTTAATGAGCTCTGGGGGAGGCATATTTGGAGGTAGAGTTCCCAAATAATCAAGGTAGCTTCAAGGGACCCTCCTTGCATGAACCCCAAAGTTAGATGATGATTAGGTCAGGGGGTCCCTTGAAGCTTCCCTGAGAATTTGGGATCTCTACCTCAAAAAATGACCCCACAGGAGGTTCAAAAAAATCCCCATAGACCCACCTGAATTTTTTGGTAAACCTGGAAATACCATATTTACCAGTATAGGTAGTTGGCTTATTCTGGGTTTACTGGAAAAAATCGGGCCCAATATATCCGAACCTGAAATTTATCGTTGTTGTTTTTTTGCACAACTTTAATACTAACACGTTCTACCAATTGCGCAAAAGAATTTCCAGGAGCTCATATAAAAAAAGGGCCTCTTATATCAGTTTCCCCTTTTTTATTTTTACAAACGTCTGTGCACATGTTTCCCTGCTTTGTGTTCACTTACCTTTGGTCCTGGCAAGCCATCAGAACCTGGAAAACCACGATTTCCGGGAGGACCCTGTAGAACCAAAGGATAGATGATCTATCTGCACAAAATTGCATGCCAATTCAAAACACAGGACATGTGCAACCGGATAATTGGACAGATACGTGATGATCGTGGCTAATTACAGTTCTGGTCACCACACCTAAAAAAGGATACTTCAGAGCTTGAGAAGGTGCAGAAAGGAGCAACCAAAATGATCAGGGGGCTAGAGCAACTGCCCTATGAGGACCGGTTAAAACACTTAGGGCTGTTTATTTTGACTTAAGCCATACAGCAAATATGATATATTTACAAAATAGCTATATTATTTCATATGTTGAACTAAGCAAGGGGGGGAAACACATTTCAAACTCCTTCCTTAATTAAAACAAAACAAATAAACAAAACAAATAAACGAAACAGGACAGGAACCCTGTGTCCATTTTGGTAAAATATGATGCAAACAAAATGGTGCTCCTCTTTGGCTTATTTTAGCCATATGGGGCCATCTGAGAAACCAGAGAACCCTAACCCCGAACTCCCCCATTTGATCACTTCAATAAAATGGTCTATACAATCAATTATTCATGTGTGCTTTCACAGGAGATAGTTTCCTATTTCAATCTTCACAGAAATTTTGTTTCAGTTGACGACAGTCCTCTGCTATACCATGGATAGCCCAGAACCATTCCTAACATCGGGGAACATGAGCTATCCCACCCAAAGCAGCATATTTGTGGACATCATTAAAGGGGGAACCCGGTTCTCCAGATTAGAGTCCACCGCTCTTCACCACGACACCACGCTGGCTCTCAGTAGCACCCATGCATGTGCGTGTGTAGAATGGCCCATTTGGATTTTCCGCTTCAGGCAACCAGGCATCTTGAAGCATCCCAGTGAAATCCCCCTTTGTAAGATTGTGGCTTTTCCTGTAACCCTTACCCTTTCTCCCACCGTTCCTTGAGGACCAACCGCTCCTGGATCTCCACGGTGACCTCTTTTTCCTTCTTCACCCACAGGTCCAATTGGACCCTGAGGGCCATGTGGACCCTAGAGTAAAACAATAATATGCATATCATATAAAAGCAAATGGCCATGATTCAGTCGCACCGGAGTTCACAAGACAAAGGTCAGAAATCACAACAATTTTTTAAAATGCAGTTTGCTTTCTTTTTTGTATTTTTCATTAGATAATATTTCACGAAGTAGCAATGGCTGAACGGTTAGCATTCTGCAACCATTCTTTATCCTTGTTTACTGGCATGGATTCAGTCCATCTGGAGCGCTGGCCAGAGAGTTATTTTGTAATAATTCACTGGTGTGATATGAGCATATATTTTCCTTCTGACAAATCAGATGTTCCTGTATACACAAACCCAACTAATAGTTCAACTGTGTTTTTGAAACTCAGGGCCTTGTATATCCATATTGAATTAACAGAAAACATCTGCAAAGAACGGGACTCGACTCTTCAGCTTTTCCATGCCATCAATTCCCTACAAAACAGCTCCAACTGGTTTATAGGTGGGTAGTAGAAAAAAGCAAGAGTCCAGTAGCACCTTAAAGACTAACAAAAATATTTTCTGGCAGGGTATGAGCTTTCGTGAGCCACAGCTCACTTCTTCAGATACATCTAGAATGTGAATCCATCTGTCTTTAAGTAGAGGAGAGTGAATTCAGACAAGTATTAGTATGTAAATGTTAACAGTATATAATGTGAATAGCAGGCGTGATGGGATTAGGTGTGGTATGCAGAAGAGTCTGTGATGTCCAGGGGAGAGATGGGTGTGGAGAAATCAGCATCGGTAATGAGCCATGAATGCAAGGTCTTTATTCAGTCCAGGTAAATGCATTGTCTTTAGTTTGAATATCAACTGTAATTCAGCAGTTTCTCTTTCCAATCTCCCTTTGAAATTCCTTTGTAAGAGAACTGCTACTCTTAAATCTGCAACAGAATGTCCTGGAATTATAGGTGGGTAGTTAGAACTGACCCAAAGCACCAAGATGCAAGTGATAGTCAGTGGATAGGATGTTAGATTTGGACCAGAAAGCTTTCAGTGTGGCCTTCTGCATACCTAGGGTTGCCAACAGCCCGGTTGTGGTGGTCAATTGCCAGTCAATCAACTGGGATGCCCACTGACCACCTGTTGGTCAGCAGGCGGAAGCAGAAAGGGGAGCGATCCCCCCCCCGGTGCACTCCAGGGAATGCTCCAGCCTCCCTTTCCAAACTGCATGCCAGATCGGTCCTGGTCTGGCTTGCAGCTTGGAGACGGCCACGAGAGCCTTCCTGCTAGCCCTGCTGTGTGTGTGCTCTGACTCCACAGAGCATGCACGCAGTGGGACTAGGAAACCAGAAGTAGCATCGGAAGGGTGCACCAAGCCCTCCACCCAGCCCTGCACATAAGAAGCCCCCACCCGAGGTAAGTGGGGAGCTGGCAACACTGGGCATGGCCCATTTGGGTACACAATATATTTAGCCAAAAGTCGGGTTGGAGGAACCCTTTCAGTCTCTATTGAAACTTACTTCTCTAGCAGGGACAAATTCGAATGGGGACCACCGCTCCAGGAGAGGAGGAGCTCCTGTCTTTTCTCTGTTGCAGGGGTGTCAAACATAAGGCCCGTGGGGCGGATCTGGCCCCTTGAGAGCTCTTATCCGGCCTGCGAGCCAGCCAAGGCAGCCACACCGCCACTCTTGATCTAGGCTGGCGAGGCATGGCCCAGCCTGACCAAGTGACATTTATGTCATATCTGGCCCTTGTAACAATTGAGTTCAACACCCCTGCTCTATGCTGTTCTCCTGAGCCCAAAAGGCCCCAGTAGGGTTGCCAGGTCCCTCTTCACCACCAGCGGGAGGTTTTGGGGAGGAGCTTGAGGACGGCGGGATTTGGGGATGGGCTTCAATGCCATAGAGTCAAATTGCCAAAGCAGCCATTTTCTCCAGGTGAACTGATCTCTATCGGCTGGAGATCAGTTGTAATAGCAGGAGATTGCCAACTAGGACCTGGAGGTTGGCAACCCTAGGTCCCGGGAATGCTATTTGCCCTTTTGTGGGGCTGCACATGCATCGAATGCTGGGGCAAAACGTGCCCCCCTCAAGGCCCTCCAGTGCTTGGGGGTGTAAGTTCCCCACAGCAGCTGTGCAGCAGCAGGGAAAGCAAGTTCTCCTGACCCCGTGGCAAGTGTATCATGCAGTTTGGCAATCAATCTATTTTACTCTCCTCTAATGGTGCATTCCAGTTTTATTGTGTTGTTTATTGTATGCACTATAGTGATCGTTACTGAATAGCTTTTTTGTAATTCACCTTGAGTCTCAATGAGAAAGGTGATAAACGAAGTAACTTAAGTATCATCACTAATGGGAGGACATGATTAGATTGTTGATGGCAAGCACTATCATGTATACAAGTGATACAGTGTTGTTGTACATTTATTAAATATATCCATATGTAAGATTAATGAAGGTTCAACCCAATTCTACAGAAGCTGATTTAAAAGGTGACCTCCACAAGACTTTCTTTTCTTTCCGGACGCTCAGGAATGTAGTCCTAGTCTTGTATTTATTTTTTTATTTGTCCCACAAGCATCCGTTCTTTTTTTATGTTCAAGGCCTTCCATAACACTTAAAGGAAAGTGAAATGCAAAAGGAACTATGCAATACAGCTACAAATTATAATAATGAATGCAATATTTTTACTGAGTTACTCTGAAAAGTATCCTTTTTTTAATGTTATGGGGGAAGTGTAAGTCAGCACTCCTCTGCCTTTCAATTTTGGTCGGACAATGCACTAGCAACTCTATTTCTGCAACAATCCTCGAGAGGTTGTATGTTTTGGTCTACCCATCCCTTCCAAGTAAGGCAGATTCCTTCAAGACATTAAAAACTACAACAGCAACCTCAACATTAATTGTTTAAAAATTGCTTTGCTTATATTTGCTTTACTAAGAAAATTATAAAGTCAAATGAATGACAGAAATTGAAATGAAAACATGTAAAAGGAAATACGCTTTTTTTAACAAAAGAAAAGAAGCGTTATTGGTCACGTATTTTTAACACTTACAGGTTCTCCTTTGGGTCCTGCTTCTCCTTTGAAACCAGGAACTCCTGGGTCTCCCTGAGAGTAAATATTATCCATTAAAACAGCAATGGTAAGCACACCTGATTTCTCTTAATTAAATGATTTCTATGACTGATGTCCAGTATCTGTGGGGCATAAACTAATCTTGCTGGTCAGTAGCCAAAAAAAAAAAATTATAGGCAAAGCCAAAGGCTATTGCCTTAGTATATTTATGGTGTATATAATATTTTTAGTTGTAAATTAATGCACTTGTGTATTTAGCAATTGTGTTTCTGTTGTTCTGTTAGGTCCCCTAAAGGGAGAATGCCTAAGAATGGCCTGAACTAATGTCATTTCATAATTCCTTCAATTTAATTGGTGTTTAAATTTTTGTTGCTAATCTCTGCCCTCTCCAGTATGATAGGCACCTTACCATTTGTCCTCGAATGCCGGGAGGGCCAGTACTGCCTTGTGGTCCTGGGGAGCCGAGCGGGCCTGGTGATCCAGGTGGCCCTGAAGTACCCGGAGATCCCTACAAAACAGATATATGGCTGATCAGATCCTCAGAGTGGAAGACAGAATAGTAAAAGAACTATTTGTATGTCTAATACAATTAGGCCCAGACCTGAATGGCCCAGGCTAGCTCGATCTTGTCAGATCTCGCTATGTCAGTTGGACTCTATGGCACTGAAGTCCTTCCCCTCCCCAAACCCCGCCCACCAACAAGGAAGTCTAGGGTGGATAAACAAAGGCAGGCAATGACAAACCACCTCTGCTCATCTCTTGCCTTGAAAACCCAACAAGGTCACCATGAATCAGTGGTGACTTGATGGCCCTTTCCAACACCAATTTGATTGGTGGTCCTAGGATATGATCTGAAAGCACCCAATGGAGAAACCGTGCTGTAGTGAAGTAAGTCTGGATCTGATGAGTTCCTAGGAAGAAGGGTGGGACATCAATGTAATAAACGAAGAAGATACTTACCGATGGTCCTTTTGTGCCCGGGGAACCATCTGTACCAAGAGCACCCTAGAAACAGCATAATGCAGATCATTATTAGCAAGTTTCAGTTCAGGTTTAAACACAACACCACAAATGTTTTCAGCCTTTCCTATGCCATTTCTTTCAATGAAACAAAAAGTGCAGAAAGTTCCGTTTCTGTGCATCCATTGCCAACATTTCCAAACTCGGGGGGTGTATGTGTTTAAATTTATGCTTATACTGAACAGACAACTCCATCCCTCTATCTGTAAATAAAATCCAAAGCCAGAGAGACATGGGCTATGAAGTTCTACACACACAATATCTGTGTACTGTAAATAATTAACAGTTTTTGTGTGTGTGTGCACGTGTGTATATATATCAGGGCTGGCCGGGGGCGGGGGGATGGCAGGAAACTGATGGAAATATCAGAGAGTTCAGAGAGAACTGTGACTAGCCCAAGGTCAACCAGTTGGCTTCATGTGGAGGAGTGGGGAAACCAACCCGATCCACCCGATTAGAGTCCACCGCTCATGTGGAGGAGTGGGGAATCAAACCTGGTTCTCCAGATCAGAGTCCACCACTCCTAACCACTACACCAAGCTGGAAGATGATAATGGCAGAGGATCTTTCATAGACAACGGCAGTGAAGCTTCAGCTAACCCTGGTTAGTACTGCGCAGAAGAAGCCAATGGTAAACCACTTCTGACCAACGCTTACCTCGAAAACCCTATGATGGGACAACATTCATAGGGTCATCATAGGTCCAAAGCGACTTGACAGCACTTAACACACACACACACACAATTCTAGTAGCAAAGTCAAAATGAACAAGGCATGTATCTGGGTGTGTACAGCTTAGCTGAAGTTCTCACTATATTGGTAATGCTGTGTCTGGGCTGTACCACTTCGAACTGCAGGGAGTGGCTGAATATTCCACGCACAAAGGAAGCCAGATGACGGGGAGGAGGGATCGAGCTGCCTCAAGGAGAACTTAGAAATAAAGGAATTCATGGCTCACATCTTTAATCAAGGAAGGACTGATGGACTTACAGGAAGGCCAGATGACCCTGCCGGACCCTGTAGACCCGTTTCTCCTCGTTGTCCCTGAGGGCCTTCTGGACCGCGTGCACCTGTTGGGCCTGCTTCACCCTGAATTTTCAGGTCAGAAAGAAAACCGATAGTTGGACATTTTGTACTACAGAGTCTGGAAGGGAGTGCAATCAACATTTACGGCAACTGAGGACTCCATTAAACACATCTTCCTGGATGAATTCTACTGTTGGTGACTTTTGAATTCAACTGCAAAGAATCCACTTTGGAAGGTGGGCTCTATGGAATTATGCTGCACTGAAGTCCCTACCTTCCCCAAACCCCACCCTCCTCAGGGTCCACCCCCAACCCACTGGGGATCCAAAGCAGCTTATATCATTCTCCTCTCGGATCTTCAAACTCAGATTTCCTAGATACTAGTCCGACACTCTTAACCAGCCCTCCACACCAGCCCTCATTATCTAAAAAAATAATCCTTCATTCATCATAAGTACGTGCAATTTATATGTTAATTAGAAGAAGAAGAAGAAGAAGAAGAAGAGTTGGTTTTTATATGCCGACTTTCTCTACCACTTAAGGAAGACTCAAACCAGCTTACAATCACCTTCCCTTCCCCTCCCCACAACAGACACCCTGTGAGGTAGATGGGGCTGAGAGAGCTCTGAGAGAGCTATGACTAGCCCAAGGTCACCCAGCTGACTTCATGTGGAAGAGTGCGGAATCAAACATGGTCCTCCGGATCAGAGTCCACTGGTCCAAACCACCCCTCTTAACCACTACACCACGCTGGAATATTATGGGCCCTGGATGTGCCCTTGGTGTAAACAAGGATCATTACTTGCCCTGTGTTTAAAGCAAAAATAAATAAATCCAGAAATGTCTTTCTTTCCCTCTATCTTCTGCACATCGTTCAAATGTTTGTTGAGCCCTAGGCCTGTTTCATTCCCATGCATTAGAGGGATTATTTTTAATCCTCTAAATTACTTCATTGTCTCATGTCTGTTTATTGTTTGACTGAGCATTGCCAACTGCAGATACAACACAAACATCTGCTGGACTGATCAGCCCTTCTGCTCTTTCTCTCCAAGGACGTGGTTACCAGATGTTTGCTCTGACGGGGCTCTTGAAGCATCACGGCAGAGAAAAGTTCACCAGTTCAACCTCTAGTGCAACACAGAGCCGCTTCAGCTGAACAGCCCTTCATTCCTCACTCAATGTGCTAGAAAGCTCTCAGTGCAGATGGGGAAGGAACAGACAATAGGTGCCAGTGTGGTGCAGTAGTTACAGCATCAGATTAGGATCAGGGGCTTCCTCAGGGGGGACAACCTCAGGGGGGTTGTTGCAGGGAGCAGAGGAAAAAAGAGGACAGTAGAGAACTTTACAATGCTTCTCTATGGAGAAGGGGTGACCCTTTCCAGACCCCATAAAATCAGACCCCCCTGATCCAATCTTCACCACACTTTGGGGTTCATGCAAGGATAGTCCCTTGAAGCTACCCTGAAAATTTGGGAACTCTTCCTCGAAAAATGCCTCCCCTAGAGCTCATAAAAAAATTCCCATAGGGAAAACCTGGGGAAAGCTAAAGCCGAAAAAAGCTGAATATCTATTTGGCTGATTCGGCGATCAGCTATCCGGTTTCGGCTTTATTCCCATGTTTTGGTATTCAGTAAAACCAAAACCCAAATATTGCCAAAACGGCTAATTTCGGGTTTCTTTTCAGTTCGGGTTTATCGATATGCACAACCCTACCAACAAGATTTGGGCGGGTATAATCTTACAGGAGGCTAAGCTCCCTTTGTCAGATCTTTGTTGTATCTGATGCAGGGAGCTTATACCTCGTAAGCTTATACCCCCAAAATCTTGTTGGTTTCTAAGGTGCTGCTTGACTCAAATCTTGCTCTTCTACTGCAGGCCAACTCAGCTACCCTCCTGAAAGTATCCAAATCCAGCAGATCTCCTGACCTGAAATGGAGGCACACAAGAACATAGCTGTGACTCTTCCCAATGGCCTTAGAAATCATCCCCTTTTTCCAAGAAGACTGGAAAAAAGCAATACTGGGGGGAAAACCACAAGGGAGGGTGGATGTAAGCACATGGGCAGCCCATTCCTGAGGCTTTTGGCAGCTGGGGATGGTGTGGCCAAGGCGCCACCACGGCACCTCTGAAGAGCCTTCTTAAATTTAAAATCTCAAAAATGGGGCATTTGTCCCCATTGAGAACACTGAGACTGCGCCAGGTTTTTCCTGGCTGCCTGGAGGGGCTTTGGAAGCTGACTTATGTCAGCTCCGCCCCTGGGAAGGCCCCCCCCCCATGCAGGCGCTGCATGTCTTTTCTGGGATTTAGGTCCTGGAGAGACTACACTGCTGGTGGAGTGACGTGCAGCTCCGCAGTGCCCAGGCGCCAACGGAACTGCCCCCCGCCAGCGTAAGTGCCTCTTATCACTCTGCCTCCTGAGCAGTTTCGGCCCTCCACCTCAGGAATGGGCTCTTCTTTGCAGCCAAACAAGAATGAAAGAAGAGGACTTTACTTTAGCTTTCTGACTAACTTTTGAAACCTTCCAAATCATTAAAATGAACCTCCTCCTCATTGTAAAGACGGGTGCGGTTTCTCTACTCTAATCCTTTAAGGCACATGATTGCTGTTGTTGTTGTTTTAATTTCTGAAAAGAAAGGAGGTAAAAGCAACTTGGCCTGAGACCAAGACCACCTTAGGACACCACAGAACTGAGCAGACATCCCAGACACTAAGATTTCTCCACTGTTCATTATTCTGTAGCAGAGTCACCCAGGTGTTTTGCCAGTCCATATTAAAAAGAACTGTGCTCCCAGCTGCTTCCGTTTCCTGAGGGATGCTGCCACCAGATTGATCCAGATGGCGAATGTCCCAAGCTTAGAGATTATCGCTGAAGTCTTGTAAAGGACGCTCTTGGGGAGTTAACTTTGTTCTGCTTGGTAATCCATTTTGAGTTTTTAGAAACATGCTGTCGTGGTTACTTCAAAACTAGCTGCTTCCATTGAAAATGGCGTGTGGTCGGTTGTCTCTCTGCTTGTATTTGCATGTTCCTTTTTCAAGAAGAAGATTTGGTTTTTTACCCTAATTTTCTCTACTTTTAAGGAGTCTCAGAGCGGTTTACAATCACCTGCCCTTCCTCTCCCCACAACAGGCACCTTGTGAGGTAGGTGGGGCTGAGAGAGCTCAGAGAGAACTGTGACTGGCCCAAGGTCATCCAGCTAGCTTCATGTGGAGGAGTGGGGAAACCAACCCGGTTCACCAGATTAGAATCCACTGCTCATGTGGAGGAGCAAGGAATCAAACCCGCTTCTCTTAACCACTACACCACTCTTAACCACTACACCATGCTGGCTCTCAAGCAATCTACCCGTGGATATTTTGGGAATGTACTGTGAATGTACTGTGATTAAAATAATGAAAATGTGGAACTAGTTGGCCACTGTGTGAGACAGGATGCTGGACTAGATGCACCATTGGTCTGATCAAACAGGGCTCTTCTTATGTTCTTTCTGTTCACCACAGTCATTTCAGTGGGAAGTTTGCTGTTGCTGTTCTTCTCTTTCCCTTATTTAAGATTAGGGTCAACCAAACAGAATAAAGTGGTAAAAATGAGCTACTCCTTTTCATAAAACATGGATATGAAAGAATATACCCTGACCTGGATGCCCCAGGCTAGCCCAATCTCATCAGATCTAGGCCCTGGTTAGTACTTGGATGGGAGACCACCACAGAACTCCAGGGTCACTATGCAGAGTTAAAGGTAAAGGTCCCCTGTGCCAGCACCGGGTCATTCCTGACCCATGGGGTGACGTCACATCCCAACGTTTACTATGCAGACTTTGTTTGCGGGGTGGTTTGCCCGTGCCTTCCCCAGTCATCCCATGAGCAAGCTGGGTGCTCATTTTACCGACCTTGGAAGGATGAAAGGCTGAGTCAACCTTGAGCCGGCTACCTGAAACCGACTTCCGTCGGGATCGAACTCAGGACATGAGCAGAGCTTTTGACTGCAGTACTGCAGCTTACCACTCTGCGCCACGGGGCTCCTTGCAGAGTTAGACAATGGCAAACCACCTCTGTCAGTCTCTTGCCTTGAAAATACTACAGGGCTGCCATAAGTTGGCTGCAACTTGACGGCAATTTCTGCTGCCACCACACAAAAGAACATAACATATAACCCTAAAAGAATCAAACAAATGTCACTTACCTTCATGCCCGGAATCCCTGGAAAACCTGGGGATCCAGATATACCAAGTGGACCCTACAAGAATGAGACAGGGAAAGTAGGTGAGCAACTATTCCTACCCTCCTTATAAAACAACATAAAGTTGATGGGATGCAGCTTCCTAGTTCAGGAGGCAGATGAATGACATAATGTACATAAAAGGGAATAGAATACAAATCCATGCCTACAAAGCCTCTGTTTGCACAAGGGAGTCGCTGTTCACATCCATATGAAGGAATGTTTGACACAAGGGTTGAGGAATCCCTATACAGAAATCTACAGCTAAACATTTGAAAGTACTGAATTAATGCTTTCTCGCTTGGGGGTCCATCAATAATGGCTACTTTTCTAAAAATGAAACCTCCACTTTTCTTAACAATGAGGACTGAGTTTACTGTCCAGCGTTTGTAAGACACATGGATAAGTGGGGCAGTTCACACACACCATGTGCACACCTGAAGAAATGATCATAGATCAGACACCACTGGTGAACCTTTCAAGTCATCTCATTTCCTCCCAAGTGCTGTACTTTCAAACAGGGTCTATTCTTGCATGTGTGAATGGACCTCAGGTGTGCTGTACTTGACAAGAAGTACGGTGACCCAATCCGATCAGCAAAAACGGTGGTCTGCCTTGCACTTAGGGTCGCCAGCCTCCAGTCTCCTGCTATTACAACTGATCTCCAGGCGACAGAGATCAGTTCCTCTGGAGAAAACGGCCACTTCGGCAATTGGACTCTATGGCATTGAAGTCCCTCCCCTCTGCAACCCCCGCCCTCCTCAGGCTCCACCCCCCCAAACCTCCAGGTATTTCCCAACCTGGAGCTGGGACCAGAGAAAATGAAACTATTGCCCTGCTAGGAAACTATGGATTCATTTGTCCTATATGATTAAAATACAGTACAGATACTTTTATAGGCCTACGTAATGCCTTTTATTTTCCGCAAGCTAAATAAATTTCCTAAACAATCCTGGGGGCGCAGAACACAGCAGTCATAAATATTCACTGCAACTGCAAGATATCCAGCCGTTCTGCAATGATTTCCTTCTCTTTGCCTTTTGCAAGCTTGGCACCCTCTTGTGGAACAAGATGCACATGGTGAAATAATGCCTTGTAGGCAAGGTAGTTTTTGAGAGCCAAGAAGCAAGAGAGCGGTCTGTTCCAGAAACTATGAATTACGGAGAACATAATTTGGCCTGTGACCTTGCACCGAAATTGACTGAAGCGTCAAGCGCAACAGCACTCGGAATATATTTATGAAGATCTGCACATCCAATTATGTAACAACATGAATATCATCCTGCCAGTTTTCTCTCTCTCTCTCTTGCTTGTTTCAAGGGTAAATCCAACAACCAGGGCAAACCTCCTCTTACTGGCTCCCTTGCTGAGATATCGTCCAAATCCAGCCAGTACATGTTTCGAATGGGATGTTCAAGCTCCCTCCTGACATGGTCAGGGAACAGACCAAATGTTTCAGCCAACTAGAAGTCATGCCGAATTCACTTTGACGAATGTTAGAAACAGATGGAAACTGTCAGACTTAATCTAGAATGATCTAGTCATTTGCTAATAATAGTGAGAATTCCCCTTTCACCCCGATTTGGTTCCAGTTTACTTGTTTGGAGGGTTTTTTTAGGATGTCAAATTTACTGTACTGCAAAAGTTATCGTTGTAGCAAACAAATAGCACACTGTTTATGCACTGAATGTTAATGGTGGGTGGACTTGCCTAAAGCCGTTCCTGGAAATAATCCAGAGTAATCATATTATTTTGTTGGACATCAGCTGGACATATGAAGATGCATTTGACATGTGAAGATGTATTTGCCCCTGGGTTTAGTGTTGCCAGCTCCAGGTTGGGAAATACCCAGAGATTTTTGGGGCAGAGCCACTGTATTATATGAGCAAATAGGTCCTTGTGTAAAGATTTTTTTTTAAATTTCAATAACACAGGCAGTTGCTGTCTTTGCCTAGAAAGATTTACAGCAGTGGCATGAATTTCATTCTAGGGCCCTCTAGCCTAGAGCCCTCCTGCCCATGTCTGGCTTTACCACAAATTCCTGCTGCCCCAGCCACATGTGGAAGCCAAGCGTCAACAGAGCTAGGCAGCTTATTTTCCAGAAAACATTGGTGAATAGTCATGATGGACACATCAGCAACAATACTATGAATTGTGTATAATTGAATTTGTCACTAGAGCTGCCAACCTCCAGGTGGTGGCTGGAGATCTCTCGCTATTACAATTGATCTTCAGGCGACAGTTCCCCTGGAGAAAATGGCCACTTTTTCAATTGGATGCTATGGCATTATACCCCATTGACGTTCCTCCTCTCACTAAACCCCACCCTTCTCAGGCTCCACCCCCAAAATCTCCAGGTATTTCTCAACCTGGAGCTGGCAACCCTATTTGTTTGAGGCTAACTCAGATGAAATTGAAGCTCACGGAAAGCAAATAAGTGGGCGCAAAAAGGGGGGGACAGGGAATGGAGAGGTACTTACGGATGCCCCTGGCTTTCCTGGCATACCATGTGGCCCACGAGCTCCCTGAAAAGAAAGAAAAACAAAAGACAAGGTACATTTCTGGGGAATCATGTGTTGATTAAAGAAGGGGTTCTGACAGATGTCCGGCCCTTTCTGAAGGGGGAGCTTGGCTTGACATACAAGGATGGAGCTTTGCTATACTTCACTAGGATGAGCCAGTTGTGTTCCCCTTGGACTTAGGAGGAGTAAATGGAATAAGACAGGGAAAAGGGCAGTTAAGGGGAGACATGATAGAGGTGTATAAAATTATGCATGGTTTGGAGAGAGTGGGGTCATCATACTAGAACATGGGGTCTCTGCTGAAGCTGGAGGGTTAGAGAGTCAAAACTGATAAAAGACAGTCTTTCTTCACACCATGCACAGTTAAATTGTGGAACTCCCTGCCCCAGGATGTGGTGATGGCTGCCACCTTGGAAGGCTCTAAGAGGGGAGTGGACATGTTCACGGAGGAGAGGGCTATCCCCAGATACTAGTAAAAATGGATATTTGTCTTGATACATATCTATTCTCTCCAGGATCAGATTAGCATGCCTATTATATTAGGTGGATTGGAACAGAGGCAGGATGCTGTTGCGGTCGTCTTGTTTGTGGGCTTCCTAGAGGCACCTGGTTGGCCACCGTGTGAACAGACTGCTGGACTTGTTGGACCTTGGTCTGATCCAGCAGGGCTTTTCTTATGTTCTTATGATCCCTAACTGGCTTATGCCCTGACCTGGATGTCCCAGGCTAGCCCGAACTCATCAGATGTCAGAAGCTAAGCAGGGTTGATCCTGCTTAATACTTGGATGGAGGACCACCAAGAAAATCCAGGGTTGCTACGCAAAAGCAGGAAATGGCAAAACACCTATGTAGCCACTGAGAAGTAACCACTGAGAGGCGTACCCATTTAAACTAAGAAACAAAACAAGGCATGGCTTAGCTAGCAATACAGATTAGATGTGCCGGATTTGTACAAGTTAGCCCAATATAAAAAACCACTTACTGGAGTCCCCTGCGGTCCAAGTCTTCCTCTTTCTCCTGGCATCCCACGGGGACCCTGCAGCCAACAAAGTTAAATGGAAAGCAGTGATGAATTTTGATTATAACTCAGGTAGTGTGAGAAAGTTGTTGTTTTTCCTTTCATGTGTACGTAATACAGGTTAAGTATCCCTTATCCGAAATGCTTGGGACCAGAAATGTTTCCGATAAGGGATTTTTTTTTCTGATTTCAGATGTACAGCATGTTCAACACGCCCACAATGGGGGAGATTGCCCTGCCGACGCCCTACTGGCAGTGCACCCTACCCCAGCCAACCCCCGAGCCCAATCATCTAGCGCCTGCTCAGGTTGCCTACCAGGAGGGTAGCAGTTATCTTCAGCAGGGCATGACAGTGGGTGGGCCCTGAGCACTGTGGGGAAAGGCGGCTCATCCAACTGACAATGACTTCCTCACTGGCTCTTGTGGAACCACAATTAGACATGGGTCGACTACACATGGCTGGTTTGTCTTGCAATTCTCCTACGAATGTCCCAATTCTCCGTGGGGATTATGCATGACATTCCCCTCCCTTGGCGCTCAGCTCACTTCTGTTCTGCGATTTCCCCAGGTTTTCCAATCCCTGTTTTATCCCTAAAATAAGTTTACTTCAGAGCTTATCTCCACACCCCTCCTCCAACTTTTTCAGCCATCCTTCAGCCATCCCCTCTGCAATGCCCCAGGAAGCCATATTGGAGACGGAGATGGAGGTGGCCATGGTCAGTTCATTCTCTGTGCCCTGCCCCCTCGCCACATTTTTTTTCTGATACTTCGATGGAATACCAATATATCATCATATCACGCAAAACATTATTAAAAATCACATAGAGTGCCAGCGGAGACTAGGATCATACGTTCGCTCTCCCATGCCCCCATTTGGCTGATGACTTACCCATGGAAGCCTCCGCTGGCTCTCTGTGATTTTTAATAGTATTTTGGATGATATGATGATATATCAGTATTCCATTGGAGTGGCAGGATTAAAAAAAAACACAGTGAGGGGGCACAGAGAAAGAGGCGTCTATTTTAGTGATTTTCAGCAGTGTGTGTCCAACCACGGAGATTCTTTCCTTCTTTTTGTGTGATTCACAGGGACAAATGGTGAATTTGCCTATCTATTCAAGTCACTGAATAGGTCTGTGGGAACCCTCCCCCCTGCCATGGGAGCTCTTTCACTGCTCAGGGGAACCAGCACCCGCCCGCCTGCCTTGCTGGGTTTTTTTTTTTGCAAAGGCAGAGAGTATGGGGGAGGTCTAAAACTGAGGGAGTTTAATGCTGATACAATGGTATACCAGCATGCTGGTATTTAAAAAAAAAATTGAAACCCTCAGCATTAAGTCAAGTGGAGGAGCTGTAGCTTAGTGGTAGAGCATCTGCTTGCCATGTAAAAGGTCCCAGGTTCAATCCTAGGCATCTCCAGTTAAAGGGACTAGGCAAGTAGGTGACGTGAAAGGCCTCTGCCTGAGACCCTACTATCCTGCAGAGCTGCACATGAGAACATTCCTCCCTGATCTTTTACGGGATTGATGGAGGGTGGAGTTCACCATGCATTAAATTTTTTGAACTCAGGATAGAAAAGTGTGAGACACGAGAGGGACAAACCAATGACATCCTAGCCATGTGTGAATGGCCCTTGTGAAGCAGGTGAGGCTGAGAGAGCTCTAAGAGAACTGTGACTGACCCAAGGTCACCCAGCTGGCTTCATGTGGAGGAGCGGGGAAACCAACCCTTTTGACCAGATTAGAGTCCGCCACTCGTGTGGCGGAACGGGGAATCAAACCCGGTTCTCCAGATGAGAGTCCACCGCTCTTAACCACTACACCATGCTGGCTCTCAGCTGGACTAAATCTAGGACTGCCACTTGGTGGGCTGTGGGGGGGGGGACATGGGGAGGAAACGGCAGCAACGCCACTTCCAGCACAAACCACGTTGTTGAGGCAACTCTCTATCATTCACTTCCAGTGATGCCAGAACTGATGTCAGCGCATTGTTGGTATTATAATGACATTGCTAGAGAGGGCCCTTCTCCAGCAAATGAGTGTCAGTCCTAACTAACATGCTGATTCCTAGCCAAGATAATAAAAATTATTTTGGTTCACTATAATGTTGATGCTTCCTATTTTCAACTTTTATATTTTCCTATTTTCTCAATGGGGGGGGGGAAGCTAACATATACTTGCAGTGCATTCCTGAGGTAGGGGGCCAAAAGTTCTCTGGAGGTGGCGTGACCCCGCCGCCAGCGTAAGTGGCCTCTTATCATGGAATAAGGCACTTACACTGGCCACAGAACTGCATGCCGCCCCTCCTACACCACAATCTCTCCGGGACATTTCTCGGAAGAGAAATGCGGCGCCAGCATGGGGGGAGGGCGTTCCTGGGGGCAGAGCTGAGAGTAGTCAGTTTCCAAAGCCCCTCCAAACCAGGAAGGCCCCCTCCAGCGACAGCGTTGCTGCATCAGGTTTTACCTCGCTCAGCATTGCTGTTTGCTATGTGGGGGGAAAGGCCCATTTTCTTTTAAAACCTTTTTAAAAGGTTTTTTGAAGCCTTGAGGCAGCCAGGGAACTTCCTTGGAGGCGCTGCATCAGTGCCTCGGCTGCGTCGTCCCTGGCCACCACGCAGCTCGGGAAAGAGCTGTTAGATATGAAATGACACTCACCAAAGGTCCCGTTGGTCCCATCTGACCTAATGCGCCAGGTTCACCCTAGGAAAGCAACGGAAATGCATACATATGTTAAGTGAAAGTATGCTCAACTAATGAATACCGTGGATACGTAAGCGAACATGTAGGAAAATTTTGATTTTAAAATAGTAATACGGGCTGGGTATCCCTTATCCGGATATCTGATATCCAGGCTGATCCAAAAACCAGACTCGCTGAAGGTCACCCAGCTGGCTTCATGTGTAGGAGTGGGGGGGAAATCCAGTTCACCAGATTAGGCTCCGCCACTCATGTGGAGGAGTGGGGAATTGAACCCGGTTCTCCAGATTAGAGTCCACCACTCCAAACCACCGCTCTTAACCACTACACCATTCTGGCTCTCCAAGTGTAAGAAGCCAACTGTAAGATGTAACTCAGCCTTGGAGGGCTGTTTTATTCCTCTTTCCCTTGCACAGTTCCTGCTACCCTTCCTGAAACTGGTTCTATGGTGTCTTATTAAAGAAAGAGGGGGAGGGGGAAGAGATGGATGAGAGGAAGAAATTGCCTGTCTGTTCCTTCGAGCATTTAGAGGACAAAAATAGATGAGTTCTTTGTATGCTCTTGGTTACTCTGTAAGACTAAAAAAAAGCGGAGAGGCTATCAAATGTATCATGGGCAGAACAAGGTGTCACAATTCATTGCAACTATATTCATGAAGTTTTGCAGTTCCAAATCCCTAACAGTTGAAAGAAAAATGCAGAGTGTATAATACCTTAGATCCAGTGGCTCCAATTTCACCTTTAGGGCCCTCAAGCCCTTTATGGCCCTTTGAAGAAAAAAAAGGATACATAGATTAAGTAGCTCCCAACACCCGAATGGTATAATGGAACCCACTGAGAAACAAATGCACCGTGTTTTCACTTACCCTGTGGCCCTTTAAACCTGGCTGACCTGGAGCCCCAGGGAAACCTCGAGCACCCTGAAACATGAGAACACACCGGTAACGTGATACAGCTCTTATAGAACACACTATTTGAATTCATAAAGTAACGTCTCACATCACATGAAGGATCAATGGCCCGGAATCCAGATCTGTATTGATTGATTGATTGATTGATTGAGCACATTTTTGCCACCTCTCCAGGGCACCTGTCTGAGGTGGCTAACAAAATAAAACAGAAGAAGAAGAAGAAGAAGAAGAAGAAGAAGAAGAAGAAGAAGAAGAAGAAGAAGAAGGAGGAGGAGGAGGAGGAGGAGGAGGAGGAGGAGGAGGAGGAGGAGGAGGAGGAGGAGGAGGAGGAGTCTCAAACTGGCTTATAGTCATCTTCTCCTCCCCACAACAGACACCATGTGAGGTAGGTGGGGCTGACAGAGTTCTGAGAGAACTGTGACTGGCCCAAGGTCACCCAGCAGGCTGCATGTGGAGGAGCAGGGAATCGAACCCGGTTCTCCAGTTTAGAGTCCGCTGCTCTAAACCACTACGTTGCACTGGCATAGTTAATTAAAACCCAGCGTTACAGACCCAGCCACGGCATAAAAACACAAACACCTTGAGTAGCTGAAAATAAAAGCTCTTTTCCATATTTCTTGCAAACTAGAGTACCAAGGGGGTGTACCCCATGTCTACTATCACAAGGTGTAATAATTCATTCCCGGCAGCATCGTGAAAATGGCAGATTTTGTGTTTTTGAAATGACGCGTATTTCTAAATTATTCGGCTGTGAACTTCTTGGGTGTGTGCTTGGGGGGGGGGAGAAAGTGCAGTTCAAGATTCAGTCCCCTAATGTTGCCTTCAATATCTGAATATGGTTCTATACATGCAAAAACTAACTCTAATTAAACCACTTTACATAAGCTGGGACAACAGACTTTTCATTGTCAACAAGACAGGCTACTGCTCTTTAGTTAAACGTGTCTTCTAAACACTCATTTCTAGAACTGAAGGTCACAAAGAGGATTTACACGGTAGAGCTACTAATCTTCCATCCTGAGCTGGCCATTTAGTACAAACAATGGCATTGCCAAAAGGAAAGGATGCCTTTGACATGACCAAAGGGAGTTATTTCTAGTTAATTCATTGAGCACCTAATCGTTAGGAAATAATACCAATTAGTATAATTTTCAGATTCCTAAAAAAAATGCTTTTTTTCGGGGGAGGGGGAATCCAACTGTCCTCCGAGAAGCCTTCCTCTATCCTAAGTATGGCTTCCGCCAACTTAAGTGGCCCTTCCACCAGTGGAAGAGCCACTTAAGTTGGAGGAAGTCCCCTTAGATTGGAGGAAGGCTTCTAACTACCACCACAAGGAACTGCCGAGTTTACATAAATGAATAAATAAATTAACAAACTTTGCTCAGTGGAGCGGTAGAACAGGCGGTGGCTCTAACTTACCATGGTGTAAATGGTTTAGTGCTACATCCTCCCTCTGGTCAGCCTTACATCAAACAAATAATTTTTGTTTAAAGGAAACAAAGCAAAAAAGCCTGACTTTGCCAGGGAGGGTGAGTCAGAAATCGAAAAAATTAAAATAGATAAAGAGGTTTTTTTCCTCTACCTCTATCGCCTCCCTTCAAAACAGTTTCAAGACCCTAACTCCTGGACACTCTCCCAGTGCCGGAAGAATTTGGGGCGTATAATTGATAGTGAACGTACTGGGGATCCTGGAAAACCAACTTCTCCTGGCTGCCCTGCTCGGCCAGATTCACCCTAAGAAGAAGAAGAAACACATTCAGTAAGTCTTGCAATGTTATGTTAATATTCATGTATTACACACACACACACAAGAAATCATTCATACATCAATAATTATATATCCTAACATGATGGCATGTGACATAATAAATCTGTGCCTGGATCTCTTTCCCCCCGCCCTCTGAAATGTTTAGCCGTTGCTACAATTCAATAAGAAGGTGCCTTACTCCTTGGAAAACTCTTCCTTTGCCCCTCGATACTTTTCCTTAGAATCATAGAGTTGGAAGGGACCACCAGGGTCATCTAGTCCAACCCCCTGCACAATGCAGGAAATTCACAACTACCTCCCCCCTCCACACCCCTAGTGACCAGAAGATGGCCAAGATGCCCTCCCTCTCATCATCTGCCTAGATTTTCTTTTGCCACTCCATTCTACAGGAACGCAGTATAATGTTTTGATGATAACTGTAAGAGCACGTAATTTTTAATGAATTAGCAACTCCATAGCCCAGGGGGGTCAAACATAAGGCCTGCTCTTATCCAGCCCGCAAGCCAGCCAAGGCAGCCACCCCTCCCACTCTTGATCTGGGCTGGCGGGGCATGGCCCAGCCCGACCAAGTGACATTTATGTTACATCCGGCCCTTGTAACAATTGAGTTGGACACCCCTGCCATAGCCTGTTTACCTAGTTCTGGTGTTGTCAGTTTGTGTTTTTATTGAATTAATTTTCATTGTCATTTTTAATTGTTCAAGTGTTTTAATCGTTTTATGTTCGCTGCCTTGGGGACCCTGACTGGGTGGAAAGGTGACATAAAAATGTTTTAAATAAAATAAATATTTCTGCAACACTTGAGGCCTGTAGAATGAAAGGACTTCTGCCATCTTTTGAACTGGCGATTCGGTTAACAGCAACATTTCAATGGGAAGTTTCTCAATTTGGTCCCACAGTCAGGGACCAATCAGTAGGGGTTCTTTTTATCCCTAGCAGTGGATGAAGACTGCTACCAGGGCCAGGGGGCCTGACTGATTAATTAAGACGATTCTGGTTCAAAATGCACCTGGAATCCAGGGCACAATATATTGTTGTAAAGCTTTCCACTGTGTAACAACCAGGGAGAGTTTGGTGCAATGGGAAATAGTGCATTCAATCCTCGCAGCGTTTCTCAACCAGAGTTCCCTGGAACCATAGGGTTCTGCGAGAAATCGTTTGGTGTTCTGCAAGAAATTGTTAGGGATTCTGTGAGAAATAGTAATGAATAGACTACTCATATGTAAATCATATGTAATCATATGTAGGGGTTCCCTGAGAGATGAATATTATTGCAAGGCTTCCACATGGGTAAAAAGGTTGAGAAACTCTGCTCTACACACTAAATATGGACATATTCTTTGTACAACTCAGCATTGTGCGTATTCTGTGAATCACAACACAAAAATGGCATTGCCTACCTAGCACAAAATTCAGCTTTCATTAAAAAAACGTACATTCTAGTCATTATGAATGCAGCAGCAATCTTAAAAATACACGGACAATGCCTGGTTACCAGGAAGCCAGAGAAGTGTTGATCTGGACTTCCTGGAGGGGGTTTAATGGTGGCATACTAAACAGTTAACCTTTTTAAAGCCTTCTATTTCATTGAGCTTTGAAGGATATAATCTCTGTTTAGAATTGCGCTATAAGTTTTCTGCACTACTAGCTTTCCTGGACAGCAAAAACAAAATACATATTAGTAGGGTTCCCAACTGCCCAGTTGTGGTGGGCAATTGACCACCAATCAACTGGGCTGCCTGCTGACCAGCTGATGATCAGTGGGCAGAAGCAGGAAGGGGAGAGCAACCCCACCCCCGTGCGGACACTCTCAGCACGATACAGTTGTGTCTTTATGGCTTGGTAGGGTTGCCAGGTCCTCTGTTGCCACCTGCAGGAGCTTCATTGTGGTGGGGCTGGTGGGGGGTGATTGGTGCAATAATGTCACTTCTGGGTTTACCCTGGAAGTGACCAGGGACGCTCTAGTACATTCCTCCAAAAACTCTATGGAAACCATATGGAAACTCTATGGTTTCCACAGTTTTTGGATGAATGTACTAGAGCATCCCTGTCACTTCTGGGGTAAACCCGGAAGTGACGTTATTGCACCAATCACCACCCCCCCACAGCCCCACCACAATGAAGCTCCTGCAGGTGCAACAGAGGACCTGGCAACCCTACCAAGCCATAAAGACACAACTGTATTTAAGCAAAACAAACCTTTTACAGTTAACATGAGGAGATGAACCAGCAGTTTTATCTGTGATGGTTCTCTCCATCTGGAATTCCCTGACCAGGAATCCCTGTCTTGCTGGTTCTTTAACCCTTTACAAACTCTGATAAAGACCTTTCTGAAGAAGACCTCAATTGGTCGGTGTCTATCATCAGGGACATGGCTGTTTGAACTGGGTCTGGTTTTGCATTGTTTTTAAGATGAGTGTCGTGTTGTGTGACCTCATATGGGACACTTGACCAGAGATCATATTATCGGCTAGTCTGAGAGGACAAAAATGGTAAAACTTACATCTTCACCGGGTTTTCCTGGAGGGCCTTCTGGGCCCCGGGCACCAGCAGGTCCCTAGAAAGAGAAATGATACAACCTGAAGTCAGCAAATTAACAAAAATGAGGGTCACTCCAGCAAAAAATAACAATAATTGACAACTGGATAAAATGCATAAGCAGCCAGGTCAGTTAACATCTTGTTAGGAAGACTGGCACACAGATTTAGCCTACATAAATAAGGCATAATCTAAATGAATACTACACATTTCTATTTGCACTCTTTTTATATACAGAAAAATTTAATATTAGGCTAAATGTGTATATGAGGGGTCTTACCATTGATCCCGGGTCCCCATGTTCACCTGGAGGGCCTGCTGGGCCGGTAGAACCCTAAAATGGGGTACATAATAGATTAGAAATTTGGGGAAATGTTAGGAAAAGAATAAGATACAGCAGTGAATCAATCAAATCTCTATTGCTGATTGACAGAGTCTTAAGCATTCATAGTATAAAGAACAGAGAAACAGAACATAAGCAGTTTTACAATTTTAAAATAAAACAATTAATAAAAGACTTTATCCATTTGTGGTACAGGGTAAACTTGCGTTATCAGAGCTATTTGATAGCATTAGGGTGTACAGCAATTAATAGTTTCAGAGGGCAGCCATGTTTGTCAGCCGTAGAAGAGCTAGATTTTAGTCCAGTAGCACCTTAGAGACCAACAAGATTTTGGGGGTATATGCTTTTGAAAATCCAAGCTCCCTTCATCAGATACGATGTCTGATGAAGGGAGCTTTGACTCTAAATTAGAAAAGTAGAATTGTGTTTTGATCATTTGTCCTGGTATCCCCGTCTGCAAGGTGAATGCTTTTGGCATTACTTCCTTGCAAATGGGTATGGGGAGGGGGGTCAAGCTGGAGTTCAGATCTGAAGTGCAGAGTTATGTCCTCAATGTGCACACTGACTTTAAGAACATAAGAAAGGCCATGCTGGATCAGACCAAGGCCCATTAAGTCCAGCAGTTTGTTTACACAGTGGCCAACCAGGTGCTTCTAGGAAGCCCACAAACAAGACTGAAGCAGCATTATCCTGTTTGTGTTCCAACACACCTACTATAATAGGCATGCCCATCTGAGACGGGAGAAAATAGGTATGCATCATGACTAGCATCCATTTTTACTAACAGCCATGAATAGTCCTACCCTCCACGAACATGTCCACTCCCCTCTTAAAGCCTTCCAATTTGGCAGCCATCACCACATCCTGGGGCAGGGAGTTCCACAATTTAACTATGTGCTGTGTGAAGAAATACTTCCTTTTACGTGTTTTGAATCTCTCACCCTCCAGCTTCAGCAGATGACCCCGCATTCTGGTATTATGAGAGAGGGAGAAAAGCTTCTCCCTGTCCACTCTCTCCATACTATGCATAATTTTATAGGCCTCTATCATGTCTCTCTAAATATCAATATCACATGACACTAGGTTGGATCCAGTGAGGCACTTCCATGGGCACAAAGACTTTCATCTGAGGGGGAGTGACTACAGCAACCCCAAATGTTTTTCCCCAAAATCCTGCTCCTGGGGGGAGAGGGGACCTCCAGGAACAAGATTTCAGGAGGCATTTTGGGCTGATGTAGGAGGGGGAACTACAAAAGTTGTACTCCATGGGCAGAAGTACTCAACACCTGCAGAAAGGCTGTACCGGATCTGGCCCAATGTACCATCCTCTCCATTTGAAAACTGATTTGACAGGATTTAAGAAGTTTTTTTTTAATTAGAAAAGTAATATTGTGTTCTGAATATGTGTGTCAGATTGCATGCTGATGATCTCAATGTCCCAAGGAAATAAGAACATAAGAAAGGCCCTGCTGGATCAGACAAAGGTCCATCAAGTCCAGCAGTCTGCTTACACAGTGGCCAACCAGGTGCCTCTAGGAAGCCACAAACAAGACGACTGCAGCAGCATTTTCCTGCCTGTGCTCCACAGCACCTCATAGAATAGGCATGCTCCTCTGATCCTGGAGAGAAATATTCACTTGTTTTGCATGGAAAGCCGAATCATGGTTTGGTGTTACATGATTGAGCCTCAAGATTCAAATCTAGCCATTAATAGATGCAAGCTAAGAAATCAAGTTCAAGCACAGCCTGCATCAAGATTATGTTGTTCTAAGGAAACGTTCCCATATTCTTTGGGGAAAGGCCCAAGTACAAACTGCAGTCTTGGCTTGCCTGTTCTCCATACAAGTTTGGAAGGTCTGAAACCAGGGCACCTATTTTGAGGTATCTGCATTGGTTGGGTGGTTTAGAGAAGCAGACCTGAGAGCATGTGATGCTTTTGAGCAATGCTTAGCTTTAGGCTGGATGTGAGCCTAGAAGCTGCTCTAAACCTCCTGAAGAAAAAGAATACATATAAGGGTCACAATCCCTAACCATAAAGCCTAATCCCATATGAATCCACCCAACCATTACAGTCACCTTTGGAGGCCCTGATTCAAGGGCTACCTCCCACCTTCTGAGATTAGGCAAATGGCAACCCAGGACAGGGCCTTCTTGGTTACAGCCCCAAAGCTCCAGAACTCTCTCCCCAGAGAGAGTCTTCTGACCCCTTTTATTGCCATCTTCTGCCACCAGATGAAGACTTTTATTTTTTGTTTGACATTCCCTCAGTGTTCCCACCTCCCAAACCAATGTTTTTATGTTTTGTACGTGTTTTAACTCTTTTGTATGTATTTTTAACTCCTTTCAAAACTGATGTATGTTTGGGAGGGGCTGTTGATTTTAATCTTTTTAAATAATGTAATTTTATCATGTCTGTTTTAAATTCTTTCCTGCCTTGGCAGCCCTTGTGAAAGCAGAAAAGGTGGGAAACAAATTTTGTAAACTAATAAATAATAATAAATAAAAGAACATGAAATCAATGACACACTCAGATGAGAAAATTAACTCATGTGTCACAATGAAATGGGTGTTAAAGTTAAATTGTGTGCTTTGTGGGGGAATAGGAGAACTGGGCAAAACAATCTTATTGAAACAAACTATTTCTGGGTGACATATCGGAGACTGAGACGTCCCAACGTTTCTTGATATAGATCTAACCTAGTATAGGCTTTAAATTTGGTGCACAAGTCTTAAATAACTACTTACTGGTTGTCCTTGCAAGCCTTGGGGACCCCTTGGACCGACAGGACCCTGGAGAGGAAACAAACCCTTATTACACAGGTTGGTTCAGAAAGTGAATCAAACAGGAATCTGTACAATGTCCCTGAGGACAAACATTCTATCCCAGGACAGACCGATTCTCTCATAGGTTGTTTATGCATGGGTACTTTCACTCACATTCACCCCCAGTCCGAATCGGTTGTTCCACGGAGTTATGCATGAGTTTTCCATCCATTAGAGATGACCTCGCTGCCAGCCCTCGCAAATCCTGGGGCTTCTCCCCTGAGCTCAGCCCAGGTGAAATCCACGTGCATAAGGCAAAGCACAGGACACAGGAGCTTGGTTTCTCTCACAGCCAATTACAAAGCAGTGTGTAAAGAGATGGGGATTCAAATGCTTCCTGTTTCCTCGGAGCTCTTTCTGAGCAGAAGAAAAGCTTTATAAAACCAAGGCTTGGATTTCTCTCTCCCCCCTCCTTTCAGATTGCTCTGGGGTTTTTTTGTTGTTATTGTTCTTAAAATGCTTTTTTATGTGGCAATTAGGTTTTGAGGGGGAATTTTCACTCACAGTAAGTTCTACAAGTAAGCCAATTACAAAGCAGCATTTAAGGGACTTGATTTGAGCTTGGAGACTGCTGGTGCAGAGATTCCCCACAGGAAAGTGTGGATCCAGTGAGCAACAAACCTTAGGTAAAACTTCCATGCATAAATGACCATACAGAAGGCCTGCCCACACAACAATTCGCATATACAGGCAGGGCACACAAAGGAGGGAGGTGATTGAACACCCAGCAGTTCGGTGCATCAGCTGTTCCCAAGCTGCAGTCAAATAGCTCAACTGTGCAAAAATATCAGTTGAGCGAGCCAGTTCTTAATACATTTTTCTTGCATTTTCCCCCATCCCATCAATCTTCATCTATTGTTTCGTCCATTTTTAAGCCCCTAAAACATTCATAGTCTAAAGTGAATAATCTATAGACGTAGGCTTGCCAACTGCCCGGTGAAGGCAAGCAAAAGCCCGCCAATCCACCAGGCTGCCCACTGTCCCTCCACTGGTTGGCGGGCAGAAGAGGGCCAGCAGAGGGGGAACACAATGTGGACACTCTAGCAATCGCCTCCGAAACACTGTGGAAACCATAGAGTTTCGGAAGTGACTGCTAGCATGTCGGTGTTGGAAGTGACGCTGGCATTTTCTGCGGGTTGTGCACACCCCGGTCACAGCTGCCAGCCACATACCCCGCAAAGCTCCCACTGGTGGCGAGGAGTGAACTGGCAACCCTATATAGACATGAGGCATCAATGTTCACTAATAGGAAAGACAGGCAGACAGATCAAGAGGAAATTGAGCATCCTCACTCTGTCCCAAAGTGTGTGGGGGTCCTTTACAAAACAGGTTGTCTCTCCACTTGCACAGCTAATACTTGCACAGCTGACATTACTAGCAGCAAACATAACAGGAACCCATGTCAGTGCTTGTATATAAGGTAATCATGAAGAAAACTCGGGTCAATCCCATTTCAGGTTCCTAGGTCCTCTACAAGCCCTAGGCTCACCAGGCCCACTACAAACTGCTCTCCTAAGTACACTTTCCTGGGAGTAAGCCCCATTGAAGAGACCTGAGTAGGATTCTGAGTAGACCTGCTTAGGGTTGTTCTCTAAAACGGTATTGCCCTGAGTAATGATCTGCGAATTCTTACCACAGCGCCAGGCATAAATCCCATTTGGCCGGCGAGTCCGGCTTTCTCGTCCAGTCCTGCCATCTGAGATGTGAAGGGCTGCAAACATTAGAATTTTATTAGCCTTTGAGAAAATGCTACGTGGGCACATTTTTGTTGTCATTTAGGGGGTGAAACTTTTTTGCGAGGCATATATGAAACAAGGCGATGAACTTCTATGTTATGCATTTCTTTAAATATTTTTAAATATGCATATAGTACCTCTCCGCTGAATAATGAGCAATAATACAACATGATTCTAATATCCACATCAATATAAGCAAGCCAGCAGTCGATAAAACTGTAGACCGAGTTATTGCTAAAAAATAACTTAGGGCAAATCCATCCATGTCCATAAAATAAGAAACAGCTAATACAAATAACCAACAGATAAACACAATCTACCCTTGGGTTGCCAGCTCTGGGTTGAGAAATACCTGGAGATTTTGGGGGTGGAGTCTGAGGAGGGTGGGCTTTGGCGAGGGGAGGGATTTCAATGCCATAGAGTCCAATTGCCAAAGTGGCCATTTTCTCCGGGGGAAGTTCCTGGAGATTTTGGGAGTGGAGTCTGAGGATGGAGGGGTTTGGAGGGGGAGGGGTTTCAATGTCATAGAGTCCAATTGCCCAAGCAGCCGTTTTCTCCAGGGGGACTGATTTTTATCGCCTGAGATCAGTTGTAATAGTGGGAGATCTCCAGCCACCACCTGGAGGTTGGAATTCAAAATATAGCACTTAAACAAAATTATCCAATTCAGGAAAATTTACAATGCAAAACTTGCAGTGAGAATAATGTATTAGAACATTAGAAACAGAACCACTTCTAACACAACAATTATAACATTAGAACAAAGTTCCAAGACAAATACAAATTGTAGCTTATGCTGGCAGAGCTCAGCTAAATTCAGTTCGTAGTCTGTGGTATATTTTACAGTCACATCATACAGCACCAGGAACCATGAGTTGAGTGGCAATGGAAGTCCGGTAAAATTCCATTTCGTATAGACTTTCTCAAGCCTTTAGATTGTTCCGTGCAACTTTCATTCAAAGTTTGAAGGAGTGTGCCTTTCCTTTTTCTTAGGACGACAAAAGTAAGACGCCTCCTTCAAACTTTGAATACCGGACTTCCATTGCCACTTTGTTCTAATGTTATAATTGTTCTAATGTTATAATTGTTGTGTTAGAAGTGGTTCTGTTTCTAATGTTCTAATACATTATTCTCACTGCAAGTTTTGCATTGTAAATTTTCCTGAATTGGATAATTTTGTTTAAGTGCTATATTTTGAATTCCACACTCCTGCAAGCACTTATTAGCTGTTAAATTTTGAATACTACCACCTGGAGGTTGGCCACCCTACCAATATCAGACCAGGCATAGGGTTGCCATTTGCCAGGTGGGGCCTGGAGATCTCCTCGAATCACTGCTCATCTCCAAGCGACAGAGATCAGTTCCCCTGGAGAAAATGGCTGCTTTGGAGGGTGGGCTCTATGGTATTGTACCCCACTGAGGTCCCTATCCTCCCCAAACCCTGCCCTTTCCAGGCTCCACCCAAATTCTCCAGGAATTTTCCAACCCGGGCTTGGCAACCCTGTGCACACAGTTCAATTCCCCCCCACCCATGAATTTTTGTTTTTCATTTCTATATATTCTATACTCAACATTTTAGATTTCTGTCAGTGCCAACCTAAAGACACTTTCCTAGGAGTAAGCCCCAAAGAACAAAATGGAGCAGGTCTCTGAGGAGGCCTGCTTAGCATTACTCTCTGTCTCACTTGTGCAGTCCGCCAATGTTACACTGAAATCAGCCAAAAGATTTCCATTGATTTGAACGGCTTTTGGACCGACACCTAAATTCGGTCACTGTTAAATACCACAAACTCAGTTATTTGAAGACTGTCTTTAAAGGGCATCGATTCCAAACTCCATTAATCATTTGCGCTCAAAATCCATTTTTCCACCAAAGGTACGCCAAGTTTAATTAAAAGGAAAATGTCTTATTCTCTCATTAAGCTCCAAGCGTTCAAGAGTTTGAAAGACGAGCGGGAATTAAATTATCTTGGGCCCTTTTAAAAAACAAAAACAAAACTCTTCGCCCCCGGGAATCACAGCCCTGTCCTCTTTCAAGGCAACGCCACGAATAATGAGCGAGAATAATTTCATCCTTAATTAAAAAGGGACAATTGATAATTAACCTACCGCTGATTAAATTTCATGCAAGTCACAAGTGTCCGAGGTAAATATCAATATATGTAAATAGTTCAATCTGCAAAACTGCTGTCAGCCTGGCTGTTCCAATCTCCTCTTGACTCAGAAAGTTTCCCCGATGAGTCGGCGGTCTTTAAACTTAATGGACGGCAGAAATATATTCTGCAATCGTAAGGGAGGTAGCACTTCAGCCTCAGTAATCATGAGTTTCTGAAGTTTGTGAGGACGCTCATATCGCTGGGATTGAGTGCTCCCATCTGCACTTGTGACACGAAGATACAAAAACATTCCCTCTAATCGTCGATTTTGTTCTTGCTCTGCGGACCTGACGGAAACTTTGGTTCACGTGTTTTAAGAATATAAGAACATACGAAAAGCCATGCTAGATCAGACCCAGGCCCATCAAGTCCAGCAGTCTGTTCACACGGTGGCCAACCTGGTGCCTCTAGGAAGCCCACAAACAAGACAACTGCAGCAGCAGCATCCTGTCTGTGTCCCAAAGCACCAAATATAATAGGCATGCTCCTCTGATCCTGGAGAGAATAGGTATGCATCATGACTAGTATCCATTTTAACTAGGAGCCATGGATAGCCCTCTCCTCCATGAACATGTCCACTCCCCTCTTCAAGCCTTCCAAGTTGGCAGCCATCACCACATCCTGGGGCAGGGAGTTCCACAATTTAACTATGCCTTGTGTGAAGAAATACTTCCTTTTATCAGTTCTGAATCTCTTACCATTCAGCTTCCACTGTAGGTTTCATCTACAGGCACATGTCCATTTATTGGAACCTATGTTGGCTGATAAAAAACGTTCTCTGAGCAGAAGACTCTGGCCTTTTATGCAGGGAAATTTCCCCGCAGTCACCCCTGCCGACTGCTTTGGAGCTGATTTTGATTATGCACACCAGTAAGATTTTGAGTGGCCTTTTATACAGGGACGTTTCCCCATGGTCACCCCGCTTCCTTTTGATTATGCACGCCTTTTCAACCCCCCATCAGAGGTCGCCTCGCTCTCCCCGTGCGTTTTGCCCGCGTTTAGCAGATTCTAGCTAAAACGGCATCCGGAAAACACGGGCAAAACGCGCGTGGAGAGCGAAGTGACCTCTAATGGGCAGAAAAGCCATGCATAATCAAAAGGAAGCGGGGTGACCATGGGGAAACGTCCCTGTATAAAAGGCCACTCAAAATCTTACTGGCAGGGACTGACCAAAGAACTGCTGTATCTGTGACTAAGTTTCTGTTCTCAGTCATGAAAACACAGGCTGAGTTAATGTCCTATGTATAATCTACTTGGATTCTAACCCTTAAACTGATAGCTATATTAGAATGACCAATGTATGCTGAGATTTTATGTTGGTTATTAATTTCATAATAGCGGGGGTTTTTCCTGCTTCTGAATGGCCTGTCTGACTTCCACACAGTTCCACATGGTATCTGTGTATCGTCACAATCATACGGCCTTGAAGAGATGGGCTATTTTGCCCGATTAAAAACATGGTCTCATTTATCACTGTGGAAATGAATGGGAGCAAAAAACAACAACAACAAAGAAAGAAGCAAAAGGCAGGAAAAACACATGGGACAGATCAAACAAGAATGCAGTTGGTCAGGAAAGAGTGAAGTGACAGCTGCAGAACACTTGTAGCTTTCCCTCCCTCCTTCTTAGGGAAATAGGAACAAAAATTGTTTGCACCTTTCCCCTTGTATCTCCACAATGAAAAGGCCGGAAGAAAGCATGTGAATTTGGGGGGGTAGGACATATTAGGGAGGGAGGATGTTGCCGTCAAATGCCTATGAGCCTGTATGTTATCCATATTAGCAAGAGGTAGAACACGACAAACCATTCAAGGCTAGATTATGAGGGTCGATCCACCGAGGGTCAATCTCTCTTATTCCTCTTCCCCAGTATTTTTTTAACTACCCCTCTTTGGCCCTGCACTTGGGCTTCCTCTGGGTGTGCGGTTGGCTCTGCCTCCCGTGGTAGCCATTTTGTGGCTGGCCACACCTCCTGTAGCAGCCATTTTGCAGCAGCCATTTTGGGGCTGTGCCCACCTTGCTGGGTCAGAATTCCAGAGGTGCCCACAGGATCAAAATCTACCATGTCTATCTCTTATGTCTGTCTGTGTGTTTGATCTTCCTTTCGTAAGGAATGTGGTGCTTTGCTGGAACTGTTCCCAATCTCGATTGTAAGCCCACCAGCCTTCTTCTCATACCCGTAAGGAAGGTCACTTACTCTGGTCATTCCGTCGGGACCCGTGGATGGCTGCCCGGGAGGGCCGGGATCACCAGGTTGTCCAGGTATACCAGGTTCCCCATCGATTCCGGGAGGTCCGCGGGCACCCTAAAGGAAGAGGTCACGTGAATCAACACAGGTGCTTACACAACCTCTACATAAAGAAGAGAGATTCTCAAATAATCGAAGCAATTCAAATATGGCAGTCAGCAGATGTACAACCGCTGCAAAAAAAACACTGTTTGGTTATATATGCATGGCTGTTTCCTCACGATCACCCCACCCATTACTCTGGGGCTTTGCTTCAATTATGCTTACATTTTCCGACCGTCAGAGGTTGCCTCACCCTCCCTGCGTGTTTCCGAGCGTTTTCCCCACTTTTCTGGATATGTGTTTAGCCAGCATCCAGAAAATGCAGGGGAAACCCACGGGGTGAGTGAGGTGACCTCTGACTCTCCCCGCGTGTTTCCGAGTGTTTTCCCCATTTTTCTGGATATGTGTTTAGCCAGCATCCAGAAAATGCAGGGGAAACCCATGGGGAGAGCAAGGTGACCTCTGACAGTCGGAAAATGCAAGCATAATCAAAGCAAAGCTGCATAGTAGTCGTCGGGGTGACCGCAAGGAAACAGCCTTACATGCAGCCTTACATGCATAAATGGACATATTATTCTTGAGGTTGCCCATGCAATAATGTCCTGTCCTACAATATTTTGCTCTCTGCCTTTAGAAGGGCAGAGAAAAATGCCTTTAGAAGGGCGAGAAAAAATGGTGGACCAGCATCTAAAGACAGTGTGCTCCTTACATCTGCCACACGGAAGCTGTGCTATAAGGCACCCGAAAGGCATATCGCAGTGCATCATACGAATGGGGGTTTGCCACACTGCTGCCAGCAACGTTTCGAGGTGACATGGAAATTGTCTCCCTTACATGGTAATTCATTTGGCTTACTGCTCTGGACCAGGGGTCCCCAACGTGATGCTCATGGGCGCCTTGGTGCCCATTGACATTTTCTTGGCACCCACCAAGTGTTTTTAGATAGTGAGTGGGGGCCACTGCTCCAAACCACCACTTTTAACCACTATACCACACAGGCTCTCAGTCCTTACATTTACAGTAAGAGTCTTCAGGACAACAACAGAATTACAACATGTTCTAGGAACTTTTTATTATGGAATGAGAAATGGTTAGCAATTCATGGAACGGATATGCAAAAAAGATGTCGCAGATGAAATTGCTGATTCATCACTTTGGGAAATGCATACAGTGGATTTCACATTTCTTTGATGATTGCCCGCAAACTAATTTGCCAGTTTTTCCTAAATCCTCAGGGGCAGGGATAGACACACACCAGTTTCTATTTTCAGTTATGCTGGCACAAATTCAGAGGGACTTCTCGAATTCCAGAGGACGCCATCCCAGATTTATACTGGCATCATTTTGCACAAGAGTTTCTCATGAGTCATATATATTAAAAAGCAAAAGAGGCTTTGGAAGACAACCAAAATGGGGATGGGGAGGAGGAAATACAGTAGGAATATTTCATGGATCTGTCTGCGAAATCCAACATGACTGGGTTTTATAGCCTCATGCATTTATGGCACTGATCAGCAACTCTGACTTTGAGTGCATGAGTCAGTGGATGAAGACATAAGAGCAGGAGAAGAATAAAGAATTCTTCAACAGGACCTGAAGGGGAGGAAGAAATTTAGGCAGGAGCTTGAAGGGAAGGGAGGGGTTATTGGGTTTATTGGGCCCGATTTGTTTTTGGTAAACCCGAAATAAGTCATATACCCATACCGGTAAATATGGGTATTCGGCTTATTTCCGGGTTTACAGGAAGAATTCCGGCCCATTTACAGTTTTTTTTTTAAAGCTCCGGGGGGGGGGCATTTTTGGAGGTAGAGCCCCCAAATTCACAGTGTAGCTTGAAGGGACTCTTGTTGCACGACCCCCAAAGTTTGGTGAAGAGTGGGTAAGGGGATACAATTTTATGGGGTCTGGAAGGGGTTGCCTCCCTCCATAGAGAAACAACTTGTGAACTGGGCTAGTATCGTGCTGCAAGAAAGAGCATTGTTGGATGTGAAATGAAAAATAACAGAACTTTATTGCAAAAGACACTGGCGGTCCTTGGTACAAATCTATCTATCTATCTATCTATCTATCTATCTATCTATCTATCTATCTATCTCTACATCTATATCTATCTGTCTATCTCTATCTATACATATATCTACATCTATGTCTGTCTGTCTGTCTGTCTGTCTATCTATCTATCTCTATCTCTATCTATACATATATCTATATCTACATATATCTATCTATCTATCTATCTATCTATCTATCTATCTATCTATGGATTCACATTCTAGCTGTATCTGAAGAAGTGAGCTGTGGCTCACGAAAGCTCATACCCTACCAGAAAATATTTTTGTTAGTCTTTAAGGTGCTACTGGACTCTTGCCCTTTTTGACTATATATCTATCTATCTATCTATCTATCTATCTATCTATCTATCTATCTATCTATATCTATATCTCTACATCCATCTATATATCTATATCTAAATCTATCTACCTATAGCTATATCTATATCACAACAGCATTGCTGGAAACCTTGTGGTTTCTTATGTCAGCTTCTCCAACAATGTAACACACATTTTAAATAAGTCAGTGCTAAATAGAGTCACAAGGTGGCAGCAGAGCGCACCGCTGTTCTTGCATTAGTTCCTTGTTCACTTTATGCCTAAAACAGATCCGGGAAATGTTACTGTTATTAGCAGCCCCAAAAAGGGTTGCCAACCTCCAGGTGGTGGCTGGAGGTCTCTTGGAATTACAACTGATCTCGAGACGATAAGCGATCAGTTACCCTGGAGAAAATGGCTGCTTTGGAAGATAGACTATTTTTAGCATTATACCCCATTGAAGTCCCTGCCCTCTCCAAACACGGCTCTTCTCAGGCTCCTCCCCAAAATCTCCAGGCATTTCTCAGCCTGAACTGGCAACCCTAGCACCAAACCAAGTCACTGGCTGATTTGCTCAGATCAATATATGAACTTCAACTAGGGTTGCCAATCTCCAGGTGGTGGCCAGAGATCTCCAACTATTGCAACTGATCACCAGGTGACAGAGATTAGCCTTAGAAGGGCAGGGTTTGGGGAGGGGAGGGGAGGGACTTCAGCAGGGTAGAATGCCATAGATCCCACCTTCCAAAGTGGCCATTTTCTCCAGGGGAACTGATCTCTATTGGCTGGATCTCTATTGGCTGGAGATCAGTAGTAATCCCAGGAGATCTCCAGCTACTACCTGGAGAGTGGCAACCTTAGTTGCCAGGTATGAGAAAACTATAAAGAACTTGACCAGCAATGACCCTTACTGCTTTTACTGCCTCACCAGGTTTACTTTGACACCAGGCCAATCAATTTCCATAGGATTTATTCAAAGGATATATGCTTAAGACTTTGAGTTAAATTGTTTTCATAATTAAAAATATGGCATAACTGCATTTTATAGAATCATAGAGTTGGATGGGACCACCCCCTGTACAATGCAGGAAATTCACAACTACCTCCCAACCACACACACCCAGTGACCCCTACTTCATGCCCAGAAAATGGCCAAGGTGCCCTCCCTCTCATGATCCACCTAAGGTCATAGAATCAGCATTGCTGACAGATGGCCATCCAGCCTCTGCCTAAAAACCTCCAGGGAAGGAGAGCTTACCACCTCCCAAGGAAGCCTGTTCCACTGAGGAACTGCTCTAACTGTTAGAAAGTTCTTCCTAATGTCTAGACGGAAACTCTTTTGATTTAATTTCAACCCGTTGGTTCTGGTCTGACCTTCTGGGGCAACAGAAAACAACTCGGCACCCTCCTCTATATGACAGCCCTTCAAGTACTTGAAGATGGTTATCATATCCCCTCTCAGTCTTCTCCTCTCCAGACTAAACATACCCAGCTCCTTCAACCTTTCCTCATAGGACTTGGTCTCCAGACCCCTCACCATCTTTGTTGCCCTCATAAGAACATAAGAAAGGCCCTGCTGGATCAGACCAAGGCCCATCAAGTCCAGCAGTCGGTTCACACAGTGGCCAACCAGGTGCCTCCTCTGGGCACATTCCAGCTTGTCTACATCCTCCTTCGATTGCAGTGCCCAAAACTGAACACAGTAATCTAGGTGATTTCTTCTCTCTTTTCACTGAATAGCCTTCTGGGATACTTAAGGGGCACCCTTACCACCAGAGTCTGCTTCCATAGGGCCACCTTTTAAGATGGTTCCATCTTTAGAAATAACAAATCACCAAGCACAAATCAACATGTGGATGCATGTTGTTGGAATGCACCTACAAGCTTACAAACTATGTTCCAGGATATAACTGCAGGGGAAATGGAGGAGGCCTAATGCAGAAAATATTATAGCCACTCTAAAAAAATTAAATTTTTTGGAAATGCCCAGTATCTATGTTTCAAGTCAGGTTTCCAACAGAATCTTTTAACAACTTACAGGTCTTCCTTTGGGTCCTCTCGATCCTCTCGGTCCCTGTGATCCTGGTGGGCCCTGGGTCAACAATTAGAACATACATTCACACACTGTTCTGAAATGCTGCAAAGTCACAGTTTGTATTTAAAAATTCAGGTGGAGGCATTCAAAGTTTTTATTTATTTATTACATTTATAGCCCACCCTCCTTCCCAGCAAGCTGGGGCTCAGAGAGGGTTTGGGGACAAGTGTGCTAATGTGTCAAAATCCATATATATTCAGTATTTACTTTGGGTGCCAGCATCTTTGGGGTTAATTTAGGTACCTCTGGAGCAGAGCTCATTTAATGAGAAGAACTGAGGATTTACTATTTTTTGCCATCTTTCATATTTCTTTTGCATGTGCTTAAAAGCCCACGTGGAAAGCTATTCTTCCCCTGTTACTGAACTTTAGATCATCTGTGATTAAATCAGCATTCGCCACTTTCAGGTGGGACAAAAAATTACATGCAGGCATGCGTAACAAAATCCAGACGGCTGCCTTTGTCCGAGAAAAGCCACCTCAAGAGGAGCAGGAGCATTGGAAGGGGGTACAGAAAGGACTTCCCATTTTCCCTTTTCTACTGTAGTTCTCCCATAAGCTGCTATCATAACCTCAAGCATCCAGTGGGGTTCCAGATGTGTGTTCCTCCTTCCAAACATACACTTGGAACCCTTCCAAGGGGGGAAGCCACAAGAAACAGAAACTCCCAGAAAACTACGTCTTCCCGGATAAAAGTTGAAGGACAAACAGTAAGAAACGAAGAAAGAACGGGCATGCTGTACGAAAGGTCCCCCGTGTAGAAACCAAAAATGATCATCCCGTTGACATTCGCTCTGCAGTAGCAGAAGAATGTAGCAATAACCAACTGCTGCAGACAGATCTGGAAAACGGAGGCTAAAGGAGCTGCAAAAATGTGGCTCAGGGCTAGAAGCATCTTCGGCATTTTTCAATGAGGTAGCGATTACTTACAGCTGGTCCCGCCCGTCCTCTTATACCCGTAACCTACAGAGAGAAGAAAGAATGCGTTAACAACACACCAGGGCTCAATAACGTGTAGGGTTCCCATTTGCCCAGTTATGGCGGGTAATTGCTCACCAATTAACTGGGCTGCTCGCCGCCCCTCAGCTGGTCAGCGGGCGGAAGCAGGCCCAGGGAAGACAGGGGGACCGATCGGCGTCATCTACGCATTGACGTCACTTCCGGTTTATGCGGAAGTGCCAGCATCCTGCTGGGGGGGGGGGATGCTCTAGCACTCGTGAAAAAAAAAACTATGGAAGCCATAGTGGAAACCATAAGAGTTTTTCGTGAGTGCTAGAGCATCCCTGCAGCGCAACGCTGGCACTTTCGCATAAACCAGAAGAGACATCATTGTGTAGATGATGCCAGTCGCAGCCCCCCAGCCCCGACTCCCTAAACCTCCCACCGGTTCTGAGGAGGGACCTGGCAACCCTAATAACTTGTCAAATGTGTTGGTCCTCAAGAATCTGTCTATCTGTGACAGCTTCCACACTGTCAAACTGCATCTCCGAGTCTGCCATGGGAGTTATAACTTTTGCAAATGCCATGGGGGGCAGATTCTGCAGGGGACTGTGGCTCCTCTTCCCCCATGCTGTTCTCAAGAGCTGGAAAATGATGTGGGGGAGAATATGAGCCCCCCTCCATCCCACACACCACAGCTGGATCTGTCCCCCCTGCAACATTTTCAAAAATTCAAAAATAAGCTCTAAAATGGCATTGTGTCCCTGTGGTGGACTCAGAGACGCGATGCTGTCTAGTTTGGCTCTGAGAAAGAAGCGCTGGAAGGGGCCATGGGAAAATGAAAACCTGTGCTAATGATTGGGGTTTTTAAAAGTCTATTTTTCTTCCCCAATGCCACATCAATCTCCTTCTCACACACACAACAAGGACCTCACACTGTGCGCCTAATTTGTTCCTCATCCTTGGACTTCCCCACCCAACCGTACGAGGGCATCAGAGTGTTTGTAAGAAGTCCCTTGAGAAGTCTGCAGATTTAGGGCCTCTTCACACGTTTATTTAGTAATTAATTTTATTAAAACGTTTATATCCCGCCTTTCCTCAGAGGTTCGAGGCTGCTTACAATTATAGTTAAAAACACGTTCAGTTAATACCAAAAACGGCATAGCAAACCCCAAATCTCTTCCCCCGCCTCCTCCCTTTACGCTCAGCCCTTTTGGGTTTTTCCAGTGTAAACCATGAATGTGACAAATAAGTGTTTCTTTGAACGTATATCTTGCAAACTCAGTTGTCAGAGAGCTTGCGGAGTGCATTCTTAGCGGCGCACCCAGACCTTCTGCAGCATAATGTAAGAAATGCTCCAGCAATGTGTTTCGCAGGAATGGAAAACAGAATAACACAGCTGGCTGTGGGCACCTAGAGAGGATCACTAAGTGAACAGTGCACCCTTCGCAATAAATATGGATTTTTACAAGCACTGACCGCTTTAAATCTTCACAAGATCGGTGTTCTTCTCTTATACACATAAACACATGAACACATGGAGCTGTCTTCTACTGAATCAGACCCTTGGTCCATCAAGATCAATATTGTCTACTCAGACCGGCAGCGGCTCTCCAGGGTCTCAGGCAGAGGTCTTTCACATCACCTACTTGCCTAGTCCCTTTAACTGGAGATGCTGGGGATTGAACCTGGGACTTTGTGCATGCCAAGCGGAGGCTCTGCCACTGAGCCATGGCCCCTCTTATTCATTTATTTTGTACTTTTTCACTACACCCTTCCTCTAAGGAACTCACTGTGTTATACATTGTACTCCCCTCCTTTATTTTACCCTCACAGCAACCTTCGTCTCCTCTTACCAGGTGTGGAACTACGGTTATGTGCAGCTGTTTGTGTTACCTCAGAGGAGAATCAGGGAGGGGAAATGTAGCTCCAGAAACAGTTCAAGAAGCAGAAGGGCTGCGTAGACACAATCCCTTATTCTGTCGAAAACGTCCATAAAAGGACGTCTTCCATTCTGCAGAATCCCTTCTCAGAAAATAGCTCAGCAATATCGTGACAATCCTGAATCCTCGCTGCTATTTGAAACTGGTAAAAATCTAATGCTGCTAAAATTCACACTATGTGACTAGCTGTCACGTTATATACTATATTAAATACATACACACATTCACACCCGTAAGCAAAGAACAAATCATACACAAAAACTTACCGCTGGCACAATTCCAGGTTCGCCTTTTTGACCCTGCAGGATAGAGAAGAAAGGTTATCTGGGATGGCAGAACAGAATATCGTATCGTATTAATGAACATTTGCTAAGAAAGTGCCCTTCAGGAATTTGCATTCCACATAAAGCAAATAACAAAACTGGGTTGGATCCTGCTGGCTTTTCCACTTGATCTCGTCCACTTCTCCTTCTCTCTTTTGACACTGTCCCTCGTGGCTCTGACCCACCCAATCCCCAGCAGATCCTTTTTGTGGCTTCCTCTCTCTTTTGTCCGTGGACAATCTAGTAGGACACAGTTGACTTTACAAGAGCTAAGAAGCAAAGGGACTTTCAAGGTGCTTAAAAAACCTTCCACGGCCTGAATAGCCCAGACTTGCCTAACTTGTCAGAGCTAAGGAGCTAAACAGGGTCAGCCCTGGCCAGTACTTGGATGGGATACTACCAAGGAAGTCCAGGGTTGCTATGCAGAGGCAGGCAATGGCGAACCACCTCTGAACATCTCTTGCCTGTGGTCACTACAAATTGGTTGCAACTTGACGGCACTTAATGATTAGTTAGAAAACCCTCAGATATAAGGTTGCCAGATGCCCAGTAATGGCAGGCAATTGCTCGCCAATTAAAGGTGGGTTGCCCACCGCCCCTCAGCTGGCCGTTGGGCACCCCTCATCAGGCCAGCTGAAGGTGGGGATTAACGTCACTCCTGGGTCTACCCCAGAAGTAATGAGGACGTTCTAGCACATTCCTCCAAAAACTCTATGGAAACCATAGAGTTTTTGGAGGAATGTGCTAGAGCATTCCCGTCACTTCCGGGGTAAACCCAGAAGTGACGTTATGCGTGGATCACCCATCCACCCCAGCTCCATCAAAACAAAGCTCCCTCTGGTAGCAAGGGGGGACCTGGCAACCCTACTCAAATATCAGAAAGCAACTACATAAAAAAGGGCCCATTTGGCCCAGGGGTACAACTTCCTGTGTCTCGGTGTCAGCACAAGTAGTTTTGCTGCCACTTTTTTTCACTTCTAAAAAGAATCTTGCAATGTAACTCTGTTCCACAGGGAACACACAGCCTACCAGAAGACCCCCTATCAGCATAAAGAAACAGGAGTCTTGTGTAGGGTTGCCAACCTGCAGGAGGTGGCTGGAGATCTCCTGCTATTACAACTGAACTCCAGGCGACAGAGATCAGTTCCTAGGGTTGCCAGGTCCCTCTTCGCCACCGGTGGCAACAATCGTGGTGGCAAAGTTATACATAAAGAGAGACTTGATTTCTCAGCCACGTCCACCTTAAAAACACAATGCTAAGAGGAGATCGGTGGCATCCGTGGTTAAAAACAGTCAATGAGCACTCTGGCAGGAACAAGCCCATTCATCCTCCACTTGACAAGAAAACGGAAAAGATCTTTAGTCTTCCAAATGGTGCAGGCACCAAGAGAACAGAATGGGAGCAAAACACAAGTCAGAATCATGAGAGAAGAGCTGGCGGCCTTAGCCCTCTTTTCTTTTCAAGCTCCCATGACCCAAAAGTCTTGAGCGGTAAATGGGGAGCCTTTACTGTTTTAAGGAAAATATGGTGGAGAGATACTTGGCCACCGCCAGTGTTGTTCCGGGATCCCTATCCACCAGCAAAAAGGGGACTGTTTTATTTTATTTTTGTTACGTTGGCAGATAATTTAATTAAAACAGGGGTAATCCATTGATCGCCATAAGAACGGTATTGGGGACATCCCAACATCATATGCAACAGTACATCAACTCTCTTCAGATCACATGGACAAAGTTTATCTCAGTAAGATAAGTTATTGTATCTTCCATTTCATGCCCCTGAAGGAGCGGCGTTCAAACGAGTGAGCATAGAAGCTCTGTGATAACAAGGGACTGTTCGATTGCTAAAATAAGCTGGGGTTTGCAGAAATGGAAAGATACCCGAAAATTGGGCAGTGCATACTCTCCGAGCAAGCATTAGAAAACTGGAATAATCTAATTTTTAATATAATTCTCTATGGTTAATATATTCTCTTTTCCCCATACTTAATAAGGTATCCTTAGATGGGCAGCCCTCTTTACTTTGAATGCTGGGAAATATGGATTCCTGATAACTGAACTGCTAGCTTGAGCAGGGAGGAGTCGATAGCCCTCTGCAACATGGAAGCTGATGTGGAGAAAGTTTTCAAACTCACAGAGATTGTTGGGCACAATCCTAGCATCACCACAGCACTGGGCCTTTCACTGGGGTTGTTGGCAGAATTTGGGATCTTCCAACATGCCCTAAAACAACTTTTCCTCCCTCCGTTCCTTTTCTCTACATAACCCCCTGTCTCGTGAGGTGTTGTGGGAAACTCAAAAACTCGCATTCACTATTTTATGATGTTTTGGTTGGTCCTCATAAATAGAGTTGCCAAAGTCCAGGTAATGCAATGCAAAAACAATCCACACAAGGCTCGGTTCTATACATATATTCAAAAGGAGATAGTCAATACAAAACGTGGTGCAAGCAATATCTATAGGTGAGCGACAGTCAAACAAGAGAACATTATACAAAATATACACATAGCCAGTGGATATAAAAGTCTGATTTCCCACTCGGACTCTTGGAAAATCTGTAGGAATTCTTTCCACTTTCGGGACCAGCTCTTACAAAGACTGAAATTATACTGGAAAGTCTTTAAGACTCAAAGAGAAACATTAGACATAGATTTGTTGTATATATTGTTCTTTGACTTGTCTTTTGATATTTTTGTATAATGTTCTCGTTTGACTGTCATTCACCTATAGATATTGCTTGCACCACGTTTTGTATTGACTATCTCCTTTTGAATATATGTATAGAACCGAGCCTTGTGTGGATTGTTTTCGCAAACTCCAGGTGGTGGCTGGAGATCTCCTGGGAGTACAACTGATGTCCAGGCAACAGAGATCAGTTCCCCTGGAGAAAATGGTGGCTTTGGAAGGTGGACTTTATGGCCTTGTACCCCATTGAAGTCTCTCCCCCCTCCAAAGCCCGCCCTTCACAGGCTCCACCCCCAAAATCTCCAGGTATTTCCCTACCTGGAGCTGGCAACCCTACTCATAAATAGGTATTACACTATTGGGAGGGGCGGTCACTTCCATGGACTAGGATTGCCAACTCCAGTTTGGTAAATTCCTGGAGATTTGGGGGGGAAGAGCTTGGGGCAGGTGAAATTTGGGGAGGGGGTGGAGCTCAGCTGAGATGCGACGGCAGAGTCCACCCTGCAAAGCTGCCATTTCGTCCAGGGGGATTGACCTTTGTAGTCTGGAGATCAGTTGTAATTTTGGGAGTTCTCCAGGCCCCACCTAGAGGTTGGTAACCCTACGCTGGAGGCTACTGACAATTTTTCTCTAAGAAGCCTCTGTTATTGTTTTGAAGCTACTGAAAAAGATTTAGGACATTTCTGGCCTTTGTTTGTCCAGTATGGTGAATCTGTCACATAAAGTCAGAGGAGGGATATTTATGTCACCTTTAACGGCCTCCTGGAGCATCTTTGCCATGCTTTGTAAAGGGCATCTAATAACGGATGGAAACTCATTTATGGGACTGACAGAGGACACTAAATAAAAAATTATCGAACTCACCTTCCTTCCTCTACCTGCAAAAAGAAGAACAAAGCAACAAGATCAATGAGCGCAGAAGTTTCCTACCGCTCGTACACACAGCATGCAAGAGGAATTGTCTCGTGACACAGAGCACAACATTAACGCATTATTTAGAATGGTATCACATACAAAGTGACCGTTAGCCATGCCAGCAGAGGGTGATTCTGTGCCTCTCCGTTCTTATTAAAATAGAGTTCCCAACTGCCCACTGACAATGGGCAATTGCCTGCCAACTCATTGGGCTAACCGCCGCCCTCTAGCTGGCTGGCGAGCAGAAGTAGACCAGCTGGGGAGGGGGGGTGGCAATCTACATGTGCCACGAATGTACGCCACGCCACCATCGCTTCTGGGTTACCCCAGATGTGCTGGCGGCACTCTAGAAATCCCCCCTAGAGTTTTCAGAGGGAACTGCTAGAGCATCCTAGACCCGCGCTCGCATGGCACTTATGGGGTAAACCCGGAAGTGGTGCTATCACGCCGCTCCTCGGCCCCGCAGAGATTAAGCTCCCAAGGCCAGGAAGGATCTGGCAACCCTGTATTAAGGTCAGGCAGAGGAGAGTATGCCACAGGGACCACACTGAGGAAAAGCACTATCAGTAGTGTGAAGATGGGCTTCACCAGTGGTGACATTCATATATCGATCATGTTTTTGCTTACTAGCTTTGATCCCTATCATTCCTCCAAGGGGTTCAGGGGCTGTTTACATAATGGTACTGTCCTTTATCATTACAACAATCATGTGATTTAGCTTAGCCTGAGAGGAAGCCGCTTGTCCACTACATGAGCTTCAAGATTAGGGGCCACCCCTAGTACACTACATCCTTCTGGCTCTGGAAGTGAATGAATTTGGTTCAAAGCATTATAGGTCTTTTGTGCCCCTCCAATGACTCTGGGTTTTTGTGTTGATTATGCATGCTGTTTTCGACCATCAGAGGTCACCTCGCTCTCCACCTGTTTTCCCATGTTTTGCTTATGTTTTCTGAGACCTGTTTTATTTCAAATTTGGAAACGAGGGCAAAAAGCAGGGAAACGCAGGGGAGGAGGCCCAGCATTGGTGTCATTCCGACAATTGTGTCAACCCAAAATAGGCTATTATGGATTTATTTTTACCCCTTGTTCTGTTAGCACTTCGACGCACTCTTACCAATGGCACCTTCGAAACCATTTCGGGCACTGTTCGGGCACACTGGGCAGCATTCTCCAGGGGGCACCTGGGGGCTTTCACATTCCAAAACGTCGGGACATTGGATCTCATCGCACAGAATGGCTCCGCTGTCGCAAACACAAATCTGGCATGGCGATGGTTTCCATATGTCCCGGTTCAGGTACACGTTTCCATTCTGAGTGCAGGCAACGTCTTCGACATCAAGTTCTGGAAGGGGGGGGGAACAGCAGAGAAGAATCATGTAAATGCCTTCATGTGGGAATTATTCAAGAAAGCTTTTTGCTCAGGTAAACAGGACTGCATGGTCATAAAATGATTAGAACGCTGCATTGGTCAAGGATAGAGACTGGCCTATACTCCTGTATTACTAGAATCATAGAGTTGGAAGGGCCCAACAGGGTCATCTAGTCCAGCCCCCTGCACAATGCAGGAAATTCACAATGGTCCCCACACACACCCAGTGACCCCCTACTCCATGCCCAGAAGATGGCAAAAACTAATCTTCCAGGATCTCTGGGCCAATCTAGCTTGGAAGAAAATTGCTTCCTGACCCCAAAGTGGCGATCGGCCACTTTGGGAATATAAGAAAGGGCCACGAGAGCCAAACACCGGCACAACCCTTCCTGCCCTTCCTCTCAAGATCTGCCTAAGTTCACAGAATCAGCATTGCTGTCAGATGGCCCTTTAGCCTCTGCTTCAAAACCTCCAAAGGAGAGTCGACCACCTCCTGAGGAAGCCAGTTCCACTGAAGAACCGCTCTGTCAGAAAGTTCTTCTTAATGTTTAGCCAGAAACTCTTTTAATTTCAACCCGTTGGTTCTGGTCCGATTACCTATCATTATAAGTATGCCGCAGAGTAGGTAGTTTCTACACCACTTATTTATTTATTTATTTATTTATTTGTGTTATTTATAGTCCGCCTTTCTCACTGGGACACGAGGTGGATTCATATTTGAAGGCTCATGCGTAGTTTCAGCTCTGTTTGAAATTCGTTTTCAGATTTCTGTAGCCCAAACCCTATTGTACTGTTCATCAGATGTCCCATCCTGTTGATTGCATTTGGTTTACACTACATAATTCCCCTTGAGTTTCAGAGAGAAAGGCAGATTATTCACAACCAAAATCAACAAATAAGTATGACATTTGATACAAAGAGCTTGTGAACCCCCTCCCCAAAAAAACCAATGCTTTAGAAGTCATTTGTTTATTTGCAATGCTGGGTATGCTCAATAAATTTAGAACATTTTCTGGGGGTGGGGGAACAATTTAAAAGTGAATGTTGCTATTCTTTGGGGTTGGTTTAAAGCAAGGGCAACCTAGTAGAGGAAGGTTATAATCAAAAAGAACAATTGAATAATGAGGGATGCTGCTTGAGAAAGAAGCAGCCCAGAACTCTAGAAGCATAACTCAAAAGGTCCTGATACTTGTGGAAACCAGTCTAGTGTCTGAAGCAGAGGAGGTTTATTGGGTGATCTTAGCATTCTGGAGAAGGGTTACCAGTTATCAATGGAGTGTTATTTTTGCTATTTTCTGCTGGAGCAATTCACAGCTAGGGCTATACATATAGGCTTTACCGAGCTGAAAATAAACCCAAAATAAGCCGCTTCAGCTTTTCCTGGGTTTAATTTCAGCTGAATGGGGAAAAGGGGAATCTCTGCAAAGCCAGGTAGCCACTTCCCGAATAACCCAAATACAGTCCACAATAGCCATGCAGATTAGCCTTGGATTACACACGTTAACAGATCACTTCAGGATACAATGGTTCCACATTAACATACCACACCCTCATTAGCACATTATCTTGATACTTACAGGACAATGATTTGCACATTACCTTTAATACTTTGCAGGACAATGACTCAGCTCAAACCCAACCCCCCCTTCTGACTATATATTACTCTTCCTACAGACTTGACACTGAGAGACACTGTCCTTCAGTGTTACTCCTCTGAAGATGCCTGCCACAGCTGCGGGTGAAACGTCAGGAAAGAAAATACCAAGACCACGGTCATACAGCCCAGATAACCTACAAGAACCAACCCGAATAGATGTTCGGTTTTTTTGGGTTTGGCTATTCCCCTTTAAATCTGAGCTCTGCAGGGTGGTCAGGAAGCTGCACAGGGAGGACTTCAATAAGATCCATGCGGGCAGCGAACAGAACACTTCGCTGCCTTCCTATCTGTGCTAAAAAAAAATTGGCATTTTTTGGGTTTGGGTTTATTAACCCAAAACCTTTTGAAAAATCCGGGTTTTCTGGATATTTTTTTTGAAAATTTTCAGGTTTAATAAACCTGAACTCGAAAAAATACTGGAAAAAATCAGTGCACAGCCTTATACACAACTGATAAGGTGCTATTTCAAAGACTTTGTTTAGCTAGGGTTGCCATCCTTCAGGTAGGGCCAAGGGTTCTCCTGGTATTTCAGCTGATCTCCAGAGTATAGAGATCAGTTCATCTGGAGAATGTGGTAGATTTGGAGGGTGGACTCTTTGCCATCACATCCCCTCTGAGGTCCCTCCCCTCCTTGAACTCTGCCCTCCCCAAGCTCCGCTCCCAAATCTCCAGGAATTTCCCAGGCCAGAGCTGGAAACCCTATAGTCAGTACTTCAAATTGGAATCAGGGCAGCATCTGGGGGGGGGGGCACACAGCACCCCGATGTACCTGTGATGCTCTCGTCTGCACAAGTGGCCCAGCACAGTTTTCTCCTGCACACCGATGAACCATTTTCCTTAGCGTACAAATACCAAACCCCTTGGGCAATGGAGCGGTAGAAATGAGGTGTGCAAATAAATCTTACAAAGTTTCCTGAGAGAGAATCCAGTCATATAAACAGCACACAATTCTGGTCAAACAGAGCATACAAACAGTTTCCTGATTAAGCTGGTGGAATCATTTAATGGGCAATGGATTCCACTACAACCTCCAGCATAGAGATCCCATCGGGCTTGATCTGAGTCCTAGAGACCTATGGCAGTTTTCCTTCAAGCTCTTACCCTTGGGGGTATAGTGAGGGAAAGCTCCCAAATCCACAATCAGCAACTTTAACAATAAAGTCAGTTTGGGTACCCACATCATTAAGTCTCTGTTCTTCAAAACACGTTGATAATCATGCAAATATAGTACAAATTGAGTCACTATCCGAACAGCCAATCAAAACCTATGCAGTGCTTTTATTTTAATTTCTTTTGTTGGAACTTGGAGTACCTCAAAGCCAGTAGCACGCAACCTATAGAAATGATTTTACGTGCATCGACTGTGTTGATATTATGGCAAACATCTAGCGGGGGCTTCTGCCCCAAAGTAAGGATTTTGTTTCTTTTTACACTCCATTGTATTTGGACTGCTGTTTCGGTTCTCTGCATTTCATGCTTGGTTTTGTAGCTTCGTTTGTAATAAACATATGTATGGTTTTATACGCAATGCCATGTTTCATTGGTTTGTGGTCCTTCGAGTCAGACATTAATATATTTCATTTTATGGCTTTTCATTCAACAACTCGCTGAAAGGAAAACTTATGTTTGAGACACAATGCCAATGTTGAGATGCATAGAATCATAGAGTTGGAAGGGGCCACAATGGTCACCTAGTCCAGCCCCCTGCACAGGTAATGCAGGTAATTCACAACTACCTCCCACCCACACACACAGTGACCCCTACTCCATGCCCAGAAGATGGCCAAGATGCCCTCCCTCTAATCATCTGCCTAGGGTCATAGAATTAGCATTGGTGACAGATGGCTATCTAGCCTCTGCTTAAAAACCTCCAGAGAAAAAGCACTTACCACCTCCCGAGGAAGCCTGTTCCACTGAGGAACCGCTCTACCTGTTAGAAAATTCTTCCTAATGTCTAGATGGAAACTCTTTTGATTTAATTTCAACCGGCTGGTTCTGGTCTGACCTTCTGGGGCAACAGAAAACAGCTCAGCACCCTCCTCTATATGACAGCCCTTCAAGTATTTGAAGATGGTTATCATATCCCCTCTCAATCTTCTCCTCTTCAGGCTAAACGTACCCAGCTCCTTCAACCTTGCCTCATAGGACTTGGTCTCCAGCCCCCTCACCATCTTTGTTGCCCTCCTCTGCACACGTTCCAGCGTGTCTACATCTTTCTTAAATATGCAAGGTGATATAAAGTGTGTGATTCCGGATGCCCCATCTCATGGGTGCACCTGACATGTTTGTAGGAAATTGCATATGAATTGCTGGTTGCATGCAGGGCTTCAAGGTTCCCAACAGTTCTGGCTCTGCCCTCCCCAACACACACACCTGCAACAATTATTATTACTAACAATAAGTGCATTTTTACAATCGGAAAATTGAAATGCAGTGATTTCACAAGATCAAACAGAATTGGAACCCTGACTGACTTCCATCTCCCATTCTACCTTCTAACCACTGGATTGCACCAATTCCAAAAATTGATTACTTGGACAAATTCATTTAAACAATTTACCAAACAAGGCATCCAAACAAAAGCATTCACATATACAGGGGAGAAAACAGATTCCTTTCAAATCCAGAACAAATAGAATATATGTTGTATGTGTTAAGTGCCGTCAAATAGCTTCTGACTCATGGCGACCCTATGAATCAATGTCCTCCAGTACGTTCTATCTTTAACAGCCTTGCTCAGATCTTGCAAACTGAAGGCTGTGGCTTCCTTTATAGTCAATCTATCTGTTGTTGGGTCTTCCTCTTTTCCTGCTGCCTTCAGCTTTTCCTAGCATAACATGAATATATGTTACCCTTCAGGAAACTAACTGAAAATGTAAAATATTCCCAGAAGCAAAACGGTTAGTGGTAAATGGCTACATTTGGAGGGACAATATTTACTAACACCAGGTGAAAATGAAAGGGTGAGAGCTACTTTTCTGCACATTATTCTAAAGAAAAGTGCAACCAGGGTGGACATTTCCCCAAAAAATATTTTAATGGACACTACCCAGAATGTTACATGCTTTGACCCCTCATCAATTTCCATGGGACCTGATGCTTGTTCACCATGTACTTTCTTCTCAGAGACAAAGCAGGAATTCGTTCCTCTTCTCCACTCATCCCGATCTCCTCGCCAGGAGGAATACATAAGGGATTTTCCAATGTTATTTCAACACGATCCTCTCCTCACTCTGGGAAGTTAAAGCAGAAAAGAGCCAGGATTGGAATGACTGCAGGATCTTCTGGCTTGTGCTTTCGCTCCTCCCATGCAGTGAGGAGATCGAGGAGGGGAACATGCAAGGCCTTGGGTCTATTCTCTTCTCACAGGGATAGTAAACGCCCGAGGAAGTCCTGAGGCTGCCCTACCATTCCCTGGACTGAGGCCCTATACTGCAAGACGAGGAAGTTTAAAGATCACGAAACATGACACGGTGTCAGCTGACTCGTAATGCAAACCAGATGTGGAGAGAGTCATGCAAGCATTGTGCATGAGCACGAGGGAAGATTTCAACTTTGCGTCTCAATTCAAGAAAAGTTATTCTGCCAATGTCAAAGCAAAGAGAAAGGAAACAGATGTGGCATTAACTGTTACCTACCGGCACTCTCCTCTCTGGTTCCTGAAACAACATTGATCTTCTAGCCTCATTGTTTAAGGTTTTGGGGCTTAAAATGAGTTGAAAAAAGTGTGGTTTGCCTCTACACCTTAGGGGGAAATGTTGCCAGCATGAAAGGAAGACAGGCCCACTGTGTGACACATACTTGGAATAGTGTGAAAGCTACTCACGGCTCCTTTATGCGCCTGACATAACACACTGTCTGAAAGGCATCAGCAGCCTCTTTCCCCAGACATGCAGCATATGGTTCTACCTGGCAGACCAGGGATTTGAACCTAGGACTCCCAGATCTTATTCCAACACTCTTAACCACTATGCAACGCTGACTCCAGAAGGGGTGTATAAAGTAACTATACCATTTGAGTACAGTCGAGTTAAGTGGTAATCTTCCTTTTTGCTTTAGAAACAGAGGCAAGATAAAAAATGTCTGATGGTGCAGAATAAAGCAAAAATAGATTTTATTACTCAGTTTAAATCCTTAAAATTCCCTATGTATTTCACCAAGAGGCTTGTTCAGAGGAATCCGTTAGTCTTGTTGTGATCTTCCAAAAAGAGTACAAGATCAGTAGCCACACATAGAGAATTTGGGGAATTTTAACGTAGTAATAAATTTTTACTTTATTCCGCACCATCGGCCTGGGTCTTATTTTTATCTCCTAGTGACTGGTGCGGCCGTTTTATTTCTCCTTGCAAGATAAAGGTATACAAAGTATGTGACGTTTTATAGTTCCAGCAACCAGTCACGTGTAAGAACAATTAAAACATTAAAAATATGTATGTAAAAAAAACGAGCGAGCTCATCATTTCCCCTCGTACGAGGCTGTTACAACTGGCAACATTAGCTCCTTTTGAAAGCAAAAGGTTAATATTCATGATTCAAATAAGTGAGCTCAGTCTCAGGGAATCACTTTGTGGATACTTTGACAGCGATGTAAAAAAATTCAATGCGTAACCAGTAGATGGCAGACAAAGTCACCTAATTCCCAGATATTATCCTCGCCCAGCTAACAAAGTAAGACCCCAGGATTTCATTCGCTTGGACTTATTTGGGATCAGGTTTGTCTTGGATTCTGACACCCCACCAAAGGAATTTCTCTGAGTAAATTTTCTTCTCATCTCTGCAGAAGGAAAATAAGTAGTGTGCCTGCGGTTTTAAAATAGACCCTGCAGCGGCACCTTTATACTTGCGCTGGTGAACGAATTTGACATTGGAAAATCCACATCCACTCCCTCGGAGTCCTACCCGCTGGCTTTTTACCAAGATGACTAAATCGCAGCTCGTGAAAATTGCTGTGCAGATGAGGAATGGAGGAGAGAGGAGAACAGAATTCCCAGGGCGGATTCTCTTCTTGAGAACATTCTCCAGCAGCAGGATATTGTAATAATAATGTCTTTTTAACACTTCTCTCTTTCTCTCTCTGTCCTTGTGAGTTTCTTGATAGCACTGTCATGTTGTTTCATCAGGACTGAGATCGCCAATGAAAATTCAGTCTTGTGCACGTATGAAATTTCGTACACACAACACAGTTTGGGGTGTGCTTCCTTTTTTTCTTCTCGCACTGGAAAAGCAGCCAATATTTTTACAGCACTGCGCAAAGTAGAGTTGCAGCCTTCATTCGACTTAGAAGTCAAAGGGTTTACAAGGGCGAAGCTCTCTTTAAGAAAGCACCTGGGAGTCCTTGAACTAGACCCAGAATGCCTTTCACGTGGCCTAAGTAAATCTAAACAGCCACCGCGCATGCAACATGAAATGACCCTTGAGTCACATCCCCGATCCCTCTGACTCATCCTGACATTTTGCAAGAAAATACTTCTTTGCGGTCAAGAGAACCTTTGAGTCCACTGGAAGGAAATACTCCCCCCCCCCCCGCCACATTCTTGTATTTTGCAGCCCCCTTGTTTGACCTAAAGCCCCTCGACAGCTTCTCACTGAAAACATTTGAGCCCTGAAGGCACAATGGAACATAAGAAAAACCACGCTGGATCAGACCGAGGCCCATCGAGTCCAGCAGTCTGTTCACACAGTGGCCAACCAGGTGCCTCTAGGAAGCCCACAAGCAAGACGACTGCAGCAGCACCATCCTGCCTGCACTCCACGGCACCTAATATCATAGGCATGCTCCCCTGATCCTGGAGAGAATACGTATCCATCATGACTAGTATTCATAAGAACATAAGAAAGGCCATGCTGGATTAGACCAAGGTCCATCAAGTCCAGCAGTCTGTTCACACCGTGGCCAACCAGGTGCCTCTAGGAAGCCCACAAACAAGACGGCTGCAGCAGCACTATCCTGCCTGTATTCCACAGCCCCTCATATAAAAGGCATGCTCCTTTGAGGATAGTATCCATTTTACCAGTAGCCATGGATAGTCCTATCCTCCATGAACATGTCCACTCTCCTGTTAAAGCCTTCCAAGTTGGCAGCCATCACTACCTCCTGGGGCAGGGAGTTCCACAATTTAACTAGGCATTGTGTGAAGAAATACTTCCTTTTCTCTGTTTTGAATCTCTCCCCCTCCAGCTTCAGCAGAAGCCCCCGTGTTCTAGGATTATGAGAGAAGGAATGTCTCCCTTTCATCTCAGTTGCTCAATCATTTTGCCATATATGGAAAAAGGGAACTCCCTTGATGCAGGCGGGATACCCAGAGGAATGGACATTTCATAATATCTCTTTCCTTCTGAAGACCATTGTTGGAAGTGTTTAAGGATTAACAAAAAATGAAGGAAGAAGAAGAGGAGGAGGAGGCGGAAAGGAGGGGTTCAGACTGATCAAAGAATGGAGCTGAAGTCAGATTACTGGCAAACGAAACTTATAAGGGAGATTTCTCTCCAAGGAACCTCCCTCTATGTTTCAAGAACCCCTGCTATCTTCCCAGGTTCACTTCTCAAATGATGTTCAAAGTAATGGGAAGAGAAAGAAAGAAAGAAAGAAAGAAAGAAAGAAAGAAAGAAAGAAAGAAAGAAAGAAAGAAAGAAAGAAAGAAAGAAAGAAAGAAAGAAAGAAAGAAAGAAAGAAAGAAAGAAGGATCAGACTATGTTAACCTCCCAAATTTGACAGATGAAAATAGGCTGCAACCCCCTTTATTTTCAGAGGGAGGACGGCCACGGAAACAGCAGCCCTTCAACCATTATTTCACGTCGCCAAAGGTTGGATTCTGCTTGCTGTCTGCTGTATTCCGTTACTCTTCAATTGCCTTTCCACTGCTGTTTGCAACCAAAAGCAGGCGGGGGGAGCTGCTTTAGCATCTTCACCCCTGCTGTTTTTGCATCTGCACAAACAGACAAAGCTGCCGGATACTGAATCAGACCCTTGGTCCATTAAGAGCAGTATTGACTTGGCAGGCCCTTTTTTCCATTTTGTGCAAAACAAACCCACAAGTCTCTGTTTTCCCACCATTTTCTGTTCCCTTGCATCCCATTTCCCTCAGGAAACGGACACCTTTGGAATGCCATTTCTGCGCAGTTCATTATGCACCACACAGAAGAAGAAGAAGAAGAAGAAGAAGAAGAAGAAGAAGAAGAAGAAGAAGAAGAAGAAGAAGAAGAAGAAGAAGAAGAAGAAGAGTTGGTTTTTATATGATGACTTTCTCTACCACTTAAGGGAGAATCAAACCGGCTTACAATCACCTCCCCCCACTCTCCACAGCAGACACCCTGTGAGGTAGGTGGGGCTGAGACAGCTCTAAGAGAGCTGTGACTAGCCCAAGGTCACCCAGCTGGCTTCGTGTGTAGGAGTGGGGAATCAAACACGGTTCTCCAAATGAGAGTCTGTCGCTCCAAACCACAGCTCTTAACCACTACACCACATATAGTTTTTGTATAAATCACGTACATTCTATTATAAACACCATATATGGTGCCTATGAAACTGCTTATGTACACAGTACAAACAACTCTACAAAAGAAACTGTAAAAAAGTAAAGGACCAGAACAATACACAGACAGAAATAAATCCTTTAAAAAATGGGGGCGGGGGGCGCCGGCTCATCCCGAACATGGACACAGATAAAGAAAAAAGTAGGAGGTGAGAGTAGGGTTGCCAACTCCAGGCTGGGAAATTTCTGGCGATTTGGAGGTGGAGCCTCAGGGTTTGTGCAGGGACATCAGCAGGGTCTCATTCCATAGACCCCCGCCCTCCAAAGCAGCCATTTTCTCCAGGGGGACTGATCTCTGTAGCCTAGAGACCAGTTGTAACCCTGGGAGATCTCCAGGCCCCACCTGGAGGTTAGCAACCCTAGGTGAGAGATGCAAAGAGGCTGCAATACAAACACATGAATTAGGGACAAATCCAAAGGGGGGTCCCATGTAGTGCGTTTGGGAGTAAACATGAATCCACCTCTGCACAGATGGGTCCAGCCTACTGAACAAAGTTATTGTTAGAAATAGAAGAGGGTAAGAAGATACGTGTGAAAGCTGGACAACGAGGAAAGCTGATGGAAAGAAAGTATATTCCTTTGAAATGTGGTGTTGGAGGAGAGCTTTATGGATACCGCGTACCGCCAAAACAACAAATCAGTGGGTTCTAGATCAAATCAAGCCTGAACTGACCCTAGAAGCTAAAATGACTCAACTGAGGCTGTCGTACTTTAGTCACGTTATGAGAAGACAAGAGTCACTGGAAAAGACAATCATTCTAGGAAAAGTTGAGGGCAGCAGGAAAAGAAGAAAACCCAACAAGAGATGGATTGACTCGATAAAGGAAGCCACGGCCCTCACTTTGCAAGATCTGAGCAAGGCTGTTAAGGATAGGACACTTTGGAGGACATTGAGTCGGAAGCGACTTGACGGTACTTAACACACACACACACACATGAGAAGACAGAAGAGGATAAGAAGAAAGTAAGAAGACCTGGATAGTCCCATCTCGTCAGATCTCGGAAGCTAAGCAGGGTTGGCCCTGGCTAGTATTTGGATGGGAGACCACCAAGGAAGACCAGGGTCACTACACAGAGGCAGGCAATGGCAAACCACCTCTGACCATCTCTTGCCTTGAAAACCCCATAAGTCGGATGTGACTTGATGGCACTTTCCACCACCAAAGATGCTACATTGCTTAAGATGGGGCAGGAAAAGAAGCTTGAAATAATTTCTTCTTAAAGAGTCCATTACTAATCAAACATATTTTAAGGAATGAATGTGCAGGGAGGGGCTGTGGCTCAGTGGCAGAGCATCTGCTTGGCATGCAGAAGGTCCCAGGTTCAATCCCTGGCATCTCCAGTTAAAGGGACTAGGCAGGTAGGTGATGTGAAAGATCTCTACGTGAGACCCTGGTGAGTTGCTGCAGGTCTGAGTAGACAATACTGACTTTGATGGACCAAGGGTCTGATTCAGTAAAAGAAGAATTCGCTTTTATATATTGACTTTTTCTACCAGTTAAGGAAGCATCAAACTGGCTTACAATCACCTTCCCCTCCCCACAACAGACACCCTGTTAGGTAGGTGGGACTGAGAGAATGTGACTAGCACAAGGTCACCTAGCTGGCTTCATGTGAAGGAGTGGAGAAACATATCCACTTCACCAGATTAGCCTCCGCCACTCATGTAGAGTGGTGAATCAAAGCCAGTTCTCCAAATCAGAGTTCGCCGCTCTAAACCAGCGTGGTGTAGTGGTTAAGAGCGGTGGTTTGGAGCGGTGGACTCTGATCTGGAGAACTGGGTTGGATTCCCCACTCCTCCACATGAGCGGCGGAGGCTAATCTGGTGACGTGGATGTTTCCCCGCTCCTACACACAAAGCCAGCTGAGTGACCTTGGGCAATTCACAGCTCTGTTAGAGCTCTGTCAGCCCCACCTACCTCACAGGGTGTCTGTTGTGGGGAGGGGAAGGGAAGATTATTGTAAGCCGGTTTGATTCTTCCTTAAGTGGTAGAGAAAGTCGGCATATAAAAACCAACTCTTCTTCTAAACCACGGCTCTTAACCACTACACCATGCTGGCAACTTCATGTGTTCATGTGTTCCATTTCTAGAAGTGCTTCTCTGCCTGGAAGATACTTCAAATAGAAATTTTATTACAGTCAATGACCAGCACAAGTAAAACAGGTAAATGGAAGATATTTCACTTTCCCCCCCTCTCTGAGGTTCAAGTGAATAGTGCCAATGAACTAATCTTTGTGATGATCAAACCAGAAAGGCAGAAATAAATCAACAAGAAAGGTTTGATCTGAGACCCAACAGCGAGCAGCTGTACAAAAGAGACACTCCCACTCTTGGCAGTACTGTCAGACCCCCAAGGCACACCCAAGGTAAGAGGTAAGGGCAAAGAAGAAGAAGAAGAAGAGTTGGTTTTTATATGCTGACTTTCTCTACCACTTAAGGGAGTATCACACCGGCTTACAATCACCTGCCCTTCCCCTCCCCACAACAGGCACCCTGTGAGGTAGGTGGGGCTGAGAGAGCTGTGACTAGCCCAAGGTCACCCAGCTGGCTTCATGTGGAGGAGTGGGGAAACAAATCCAGTTCACCAGATTAGCCTCCGGCGCTCATGTGGAGGAGCGGGGAATCAACCCCGGTTCTCCAGATCAGAGTCCACTGCTCCAAACCACCGCTTTTAATCACTACACCATGCTGTGTGTAAAGTGCTGTCTAGTCGCTGCTGACTCATGGTAATCCCATATGTTTTTCAAGAGGCGCTTTGCCATTGCCTTCCGCAGCGTCGTAACCCTGGACTTCCTTGGTGGTCTCCCCTCTAAATACTGACCAGGGCCAAGCCTTATTAGCTCCCAAAATCAATGAGATCAGGGGAGCCTGGGCAATTCAGATCAGGACTCACCCAAAATGATGTAACCATCTAGAATCCCAGAAAAGCCCTTTTAAGATCTTTTTCGTTCAAGGTAGCATAGAGAGCCAGAGTGGTGTAGTGGTTAAGAGCGGTGGACTTTAATCTGGTGAACCGGGTTTGATTCCCAACTCCTCCACCTGAGCGGTGGACTCTAATCTGGAGAACTGCGTCTGCCAGGTTGATTCCCCCACTCCTCCACATGAAGCCTGCTGGGTGACCTTGGGGCAGTCCCAGTTCTCTCCAAACTCACTCAGCCCCACCTTCCTCACAAGGTATCTGTTGTGGAGAGAAGAAGGGAAGGAGATTGTAAGCTGGTTTGAGACTCCTTACGGGAGAGAAAATGGGGTATAAAAACCAACTCTTCTTCTTCTTAAACAAACAATATGGAAATAATATTGCTGCTTCTATATCTCCATGGATTCCTTTACTTGAACACTTGTTTTCTTTGACAAAGATATGTTTACCCTGAAGAGGAGAAGACTGAGAGGTGATACGATAACCATCTTCAAGTACTTGAAGGGCTGTCATATAGAGGATGGTGCCGAGTTGTTTTCTGTTGCCCCAGAAGGTCGGACCAGAACCAACAGTTGAAATTAAAAGAGTTTCCATCTAGATATTACGAAGAATTTTTCTAACAGTTTGAGTGGTTTCCCAGTGGAACAAGCTTCCCCGGGAGGTGGTAAACTCTCCTTCCCTGGAGGTTTTTAGGCAGAGGCTGGATGGCCATCTGTCAGCAATGCTCATTCTATGACCTTAGGCTCATCATGAGAGGGAGGGCACCTTGGCCATCTTCTGGGCATGGAGTAGGGGTCGCTGGGGGTGTATGGGGAGAGGTAGTTGTGATTTTCCTGAATTGTGCAGCAGGTTGGACTTGATGACCCTGGTGGTCCCTTCCAACTCTATGAGTCTATGAAAGATACATTGATATAATTTGGTCCATGAGCACTGTGCGGGTTGCGTGAATTAAGAGATTTCTTCCCTTCAAATCATCCTATAAATGTGTGTGTAGAGTGCTTCAAGTCACAGACGACTTATGGAGACCTCTTAAGGGGCTTTCAAGGCAAGAGACTAACAGAGGTGGTTTGCCATTCCCTATCTTTGCATAGCAACCCTGAACCTCCTTAGCTGTCTCCCTTCCAAGTACTAACCAGGGCCAACCCTGCTTAGCTTGCAAGATCTGTTGAGATCAAGCCAGCCTGGACCATCCAGGTCAAGGCAAAGACAACTGGTAACTGATGAATAAGGATATAGTGAAACCAAGTACAATTCCCTCACAATTAAGCACTTGCAAACCCCATTGATTTCAGTAGGGGAGAATGAAACGTATTCCCAAATGGCTAGCAGTTGAATCTCTTTCTGTCTCCTTAGAATCATTTTCTCAGAGAACTTCTACAAAGTATCAGAAGCAACCAGAACTCAAGAGGTTCAAAAATATAAACATTGGCCACATTTTCAACTTTGTGTTTATATTGTTTCTAAACGTGGGGTGCAAAACCCTCACCGTCGTCCACATCGCCATGTCACTTTGGAGAACAGTTTCTGGCAATTCCTAGAGCTACCCGGGGTTTCCAGCGATGTAGTGGTACAGATGACGTCGCAGCCCCCTCCCCCTCCCAACTCTTTCCACTGGTTGCCACACATAGCTTGGCAACCCTATTCCGAACTCAAAATTCATATTTGCATTTTGCCGATCAACCATCAAGAGAGGTTTGGGGCCAGCTGGGAATGATCTTACTAAATATTTGCTCCTCCAGCTTTACAAAAGCCCAAAGCCTGCTAGACGCATGAGCCAGTGGTTCTGGCCTGATTTTGAACTGTGTCAGCAGGAAACAGGGCACTGTGCCTACAGGAATCATAGCATCTTCCTCAATGAGGCATGGCCATCAAGAGTCATGGCTGCCCAGACTGCTAGACCACCAGTGATGGAGGACAACAAAGGTTGCTCGTGGGCACCTGGACACCCAAACCATCAATCCTCGTGATCAGGGGGCTACAGCAACTGCCCTATGAGGAGATGTTGAAACGCTTAGGGCTGTTTAGCTTAGAAAGAAGGCAAGTAAGGGCAGATATGATAGAGGTCTATAAAATTATGCATGGTATGGCGAGAGTGGACAGAGAGAAGTTTTTCTCCCTCTCTCATAATACCAGAACACAAGGTCATCTGCTGAAGCTGGAGGGTGAGAGATTCAAAACAGAGAAAAGGAAGTATTTCTTCACATGACACAGAGTTAAATGGTGGAACTCCCTGCCCCAGGATGTGGTGATGGATACCAACTTTGAAGGCTTTAAGAGGGGAGTGGACATGTTCATGGAGGAGAGGGGTATTAATGGCTACTAGTTAAAATGGATACTAGATGTATACCTATTCTCTCCAGGATCAGAGGAGCATACCTATCATCTTAGGTGCCGTGGAACACAGTCAGGATGGTGCTGCTGCAGTCGTCTTGTTTGTGGGCTTCCTAGAGCCACCTGGTTGGCCACTGTGTGAACAGTCTGCTGGACTTGATGGCCCTGGTCTGATCCAGCATGGCTTTTATTATGTTCTTATGAATATTAGTCCCTTGTAATTCCAGGAGATAGTATTGCCAACTCTGGCATGGGAGTTTCCTAGAGATTTGGGGTGGTGCCTGTGTAGATCAGCTTGAATCCCAGGAGAATTCTAGCCTCACCTGGAAAGTGGCAACTCTAGATAGAAGGTTTAAAATCAGACTACGACTGGACCCTGGATCATTTGATCCTGCCCCCCCCCACCCCAATTGCATTTTCTAAAATATGGCCTCTTAATTGGAAAGTTCTGTCTCCTTTCAAGAGAAGATGGTTTTGATTCACACCCAAGCATGCTCAGCTGAAGAGCAAATTGCAGGGCCGCTTTAGCTCTGGCTCGAAAGCCACATGAAGAATGTTCTGACTGCACAACAAAAGTATTCCTCTAACGCAAGGCTGGGCCTGTGGGAAATTAAGAAAGGCCTGCGGGAAAACTAGCATCAGTGCCAACAGGACTGACTCGGGCTCTCCATTTCCTGTTCGCCCAACTCACAGTCAGCATGTTTAGATTTCAATCTGGCCAGCAGCTGGACTCCGACTGCTAAAATGGTATCAAGGAGAACAACTCCACAGGGCTGAATGCAGGGATGCCAGCCTCCAGGTGGGACCTGGGGATCCCCTGGAATTACAGCTCATCTCCAGACTGCAGAGATCAGTTCCCCTGGAGAAAATGGATGCTCGGGAGGTAGGGTTGCCAACCTCCAGGTACTAGCTAGAGATCTCCTGCTAACTTCCCACTGGTGGTGAAGAGGGACCTGGCAACCCTATTTGGAGGGTGGAGTCTATCGCACTGTACCCCACTGAGGTCCCTGTCCTCCCCAGGCTCCATCCCCAAATCTCCAGGAGTTTCTCAATCTGGAAGCCCTACCCCCTCCTCCCCTCTGTTGGCCAGAGGGGACTTGGCACAGAAGGAGGAGGAGGAGGAGGAGGAGGAGGAGAGTTGGTTTTTATATGCCGACTTTCTCTACCACTTACGGGAGAATCAAACTAGCTTACAATCACCTTCCCCTCCCCACAACACACACCCTGTGAGGTAGGTGAGGCTGAGAGTGTGTGACTAGCGCAAGGTCACCCAGCTGGCTTTATGTGAAGGAGTGGGGAAACAAATCCAGTTCATCAGATTAGCCTCGCCGCTCATGTGGAGGATGGGGAATCAAACCTAGTTCTCCAGAACAGACTCTACCGCTCCAAACCACCGCTCTTAACCCCTACACCATGCTGGCTCTGTTCAAGAATATGTAAAATGCTACTGGGCACCAACCGTTCATGCGTGCAGGGTAGGAAGGGTTGCCAACCTCCAGGAACTAGCTGGAGATCTCCTGCTATTACATCTGATCTCCAGCCGATAGACATCAGTTAACCTGGAGGAAATGGCCGCTTTGGCCATTGGACTCTATGACATTGAAGTCCCTCCTCAGACTTTGCCCCAAAAACCTCCTGCGAGTGGAGAAGAGGGACATGTCAACCCTAAGGGTAGGGTTGCCAGGTCCCTCTGCTTTGCGGGACGTGGCCAACGTAATTTCCAGGTTACTCAGTGGAGGGTTGCAATCAGTTTTTCCATTCAAAGGCTGTTCACTATTGTTTCCTAGTAGGGTTGCCACTAGGTTTGCCAGCCTCCAGGTGGTGGCTGGAGATCTCCTGATATTACAACTGATCTCCAGTCGATAGAGATCAGTTCACTTGGAGAAAGTGGCTGCTTTGGCAATTGGACTCTATGGCATTGAAGCCCCTCCCCTCCCTAAACCTTGCCCTTCTCAGGCTCCACCCCAAAACTCTCCTGCAAAGAGGGACCTGGCTAAGAGGCAAAGAGGGACCTGGCTACTCTAGTTGCCACTTCCCCCCCTCTCCACTGGCAGGAGGTTTTTGGGGGGTTTCTGGCCAAATCAGGATCTGAAAAAACACAGGCAAATCGCGTAGGGAAAGCAAGGCGACCTCTGAAGGGCGGGAAGGCATGCATAATCAAAAGGAAGCCCTGAAGCAGTCGGAGGGGGTGACCACAGGGGGAACATCCCTGCATAAAAGGCTCCGGTTCTTCCAACTGGAAAGCAAATTCAGAGATCTCCAAGGCCTTTGATAGCTTTGAAAAACTGCACAAAAAGCTTGACAATAGAAAAATTCTTATTAAGCTCCTGGTGTCTCTGAAGACCTCAAAATGGAACCGTCCGCTGCAGAACTATTCAAAAAGAAGTTTCTTTCGCTGGAACGATCTTAATTGCTTAAACAGATGACATAACAGAAAATGTGCAGCCAGAATACAGGGAACGTTTCTTGCAGCTATTTTAAAAAACCCACAAACAACAGTAGAAAGAACTCCATTACTTAACATATGGCGAAGAGTCACAACGGCTCACACGTCCTGCAAGAAATCTGTCCCACGGCTTTCAAAAGGATTAAACTCTGTATCACGTGCTCGCGGCAGACAAAACACCGCCTTTCGTGAAGAGGATGCAGGTGGTGGACGAACTGCCAAACACATTGTAGCTGGAGATGGCGACTGCTGATTTGTTTCGAGGCCTGCGTCCTCCCCCGAATTGTGATTCAGATAAAGCTGCTTCATGTCAACTCTCTGCTCGAAGCAGTGCAGAAGTTAATAATATCCGATCCCAAAGCAAGGAGCCACATGTAAATAATCTGTGCCCTGTGGCCTCCAGTAAAAACCTTTCTTTCATTTCCTGTGTCCTAGAAACGGTAATCCTAAAAGAAGAGGAATGCTAACTGGTATTCAGGTGTTGAAAGCCAGTTGTCAACTCTGAAATTATAAAACGATTTGGGGGCAAAGTCGATAGATAGATAGATAGATAGATAGATAGATAGATAGATAGATAGATAGATAGATAGATAGATAGATAGATAGATAGATAGATAGATAGATAGATAGATAGATAGATAATAAAAAGAAAAAATCATTCATGTTCTTGGTTTTATTGCTGCAGCTGAATCTCAAACTGGTTTTATTACTTCCTGATTTTTTTTTATTACAGCAAAGTTTCTGTTGCGTTTACAAGTCAATGAAGACTTTGCATCTCCTCAAATTACCCCCCAATTTTTGGGGGGGAACCTGGAACCCAGAACCCACTGAAAGTCAAGAGGTTAGAGGCAGACTGAGCCTTTAACTGATTTTAAAATATTTATATCCCACTTTTCCATAATGCCCAAGGGGACTTATGTAATATAATGGTCCAGGGGTCCCCAACCTTTTTGAGCCTGTGGTCACCTTTGGAATTCTGACACAGGGTGGTGGCAGCAACCACAAAATGGCTGCAGCAGGAGGTGGAGCCAGACACAATGTGTCAGGGAGGGAAATTGTGTGTGTGTCGCTTCCGACTCATGGCGACCCTATGAATGAAAGTCCTCCAAAATGTCCTATCTTTGACAGCCTTGCTCAGATCTTGCAAATTGAAGGCTGTGGCTTCCTTTATTGAGTCAATCCATCTCTTGTTGGGTCTTCCTCTTTTCCTGCTGCCTGGGCAATTACACAGAACTAATAGCAAATCTTCAAAATCTTCAGGCAGTAGCTCTGTTTAATTGGACATCTTTTAAAATGAGCATATTGTTTAGAAGTATTTTCTAATTTACGCACAGCTTGTCGTCTATCACATTTTTAAAAAATCTGCACAGTCAATCAAATCTCTAGTGGCCAATCAGAAGCCCTGCTGGGCAAACCCGCCCCCCCCCCCCCCCGTTCTCACCCACTTTCTAAAAACACTTGGCAGGCACCAAGAAAGAGGTCAGCGGGGCATGGTGCCCATAGACAGTAAAACTTTAAAAACCTAGTTGAAAAACATAAAACAACACACATCACGTTAGAACTCCCTGCCATATATATCACCACTAGCTGCCAATCAGCGACATTCGTTAGTTGCTTCCATCAAAGGTGAATCAAAACCATTCCACGTTGTACCTTTGAAGGAGCGTGTGGTATAAGGTTATGAACTCTGAGTTGGGAAATTCCTGGAGATTTGGGGGTGGAGCCTGGGGTGGGTTTGGAAAAGAGAGGGACCACTGTGGGGTGTGTGTGGAAAGTGCAGTCAAGAGGGTTGCCAACCGCCAAGTGGTCAACACTAAAAATAAAGATTAGCCTGCTGTAATGGGAGGTATGGCAAACAAACAGCAGAATCGGCTAATAAACACACAGAATAGTAACAATGCAAAAAACGGTGTAATGCAAATCCAGTGGTCCAAATATACAAAACATACAAGCCTGTAGCAGTCACTGCTACGGGCTTGTATGTTTTGTATATTTGGACCACTAGATTTGCATTACACCGTTTTTTGCATTGTTACTATTTTGTGTGTTTATTATCCGACTCTGCTGTTTGTTTGCCAAACCTCCAGGTGGTGGCTGGAGATCTCCCGCTACTACAACTGATCTCCAGCCGATAAGAGATCAGTTCCCCTGGAGAAAATGGCCACTTTGGCAATTGGACTCTATGGCATTGAAGTCCTTCCCCTCTCCAAATCCTGTCCTCCTCAGGCTCCGCCTCCAAAATCTCCAGGTATTTCCCAACACTGATGCAACCCTTCCTGCCCTCCTTCTCATGTTCTGCCTAAATTCACATAATCAGCATGGCTGTCTGATAGCCATCTAGCCTCTGCTTAAAACCTCCAAAGGAGAGCCCACCACCTCCCAAGGAAGCCTGTTCCACTGAGGAAATAGGATCAGAAATAGAAAATCATACATTTCTAATGATTCCTGATGCTGAACACATCTGCACGTTCAATGCTACCTTGTTAGAGTAGGCTAGAAACCAAGGTTGTTTATGCATGGGAACTTTCACTCATTTTTGCCCCTGGTCTGTCATGGTTGTTCCTTGGAGTTATGCATGAGTATTCCACGCATTAGAGATGACCTTGCGGCCAGCCCTCGCAATGTCCAGGTCTTCCCATTCCTCTGTTAACCTGACTCTTCCATCTTCCCTGAGCAAAGCCTGGGTGAAATCCCCATGCTTAAGGCAAAGTGCTGGGCACGCAAGTTTGGTTTCCCTCACAGCAATTACAAAGCAGCATGTCCAGAGGCGGGGACTGAAATACTTCCTGCTTCCTCGGAGCTCTTTCTGAGCAGAAGAAAATCTTTTTAAAACCCAGGCTTGGATTTCTCCTCCCCCCTTTCAAATAGCTCCGTTTTTTATGTTGTTGTTCTTAAAATGCTTTTTTATGTGGCAATTGGATCGAGGGGGGATTTTTCTCGCACAGTAAGCACTACAAAGTAAGCCAGTTACAAAGCATTTCAAGGGGCGGGGACTTGGTTTGACCTTGGAGACTGCTGGTGCATAGATTCCCAACAGGAAAGTGCGGGTCCGGCGAGCAATGAACCTCAGGTAAAACTCCCATGCATAAATTGCCAAGTTTTCTTCATGCAGGGAGTTTGTGACGTGAGTGAGGTTCTTAACAAGTGATCTCCCCTCTTCATTTTGAAATAGTAGAAGTCTCAAGTAACCAATGGCATGTCCCCTTATTCCCCCTCCCCAACATTTGAATTGTCTCTAAATGTTATACGTGAAAGGGCAGAGAAAAATAACATCACGATCTAAGCCGCAAAGTAAGGATAACAAAAATCTTATTGAAAACAGATGTCTTGGGTTGCTCTATTATAGGTAAAGCTATGTCAGCTCTTCTGGAATAAGAATCCTCCTTTCAGTGCTCTCAAAAATTGGCAGCAACAATTCCTACATCTTACCAACAAGTTCTCACTCCAGGAATGATATACTCGGAAAACACTGAATAAACAGGATTCTGGGGGATGGAATTTGAACTTGTGTGTGTTTGTTCGTGCGCATGTGTGTGCACACGCACAAACCAAAGAACCTGAAAACAGACGGTGTGCAAAGAAAGGTTTGTATGCTGCAAAAATATGGTCAATATTCTCCTCTTTTGAACAGGTTCCATTTTCAGAGATGGCAAAAGAAATTTGTCTCAGAATTGTGTATTCAAATTAGTCAAGAAAATAAATTTAATCGCTGGAGGCACTCTACCAAACATGCAGGGCTTTCTCTGTGATGGGCCCTTGTTCAAGTTTCCCTTGTGGGCACAGGGTCTCCCTTCCCATTAGGGTTGCCAGCTCCAGGTTGGAAAATGCCTGGAGATATTGGGGGTGGAGCCTGAGGGGGGCAGGGGGGCTTCAATGGGGAAGGGGGACTTCAGTGCCATAGAATCCAGCTTCTAAAATCGTCCTTTTCTCCAGGTGAACTGCTTCTGTCGCTTGGAGATCAGTTGTAACAGTGGGAGATCTCCAGCCACCACCTGGAGGTTGGCAACCTTACCTCCCATGAAGAATGAATGTTCCAATGACATTCTCTATCTCTTTAAGAAATCAATTTCTTTTTTTTTAATGTTAACCAACTTGGTAATAACCTCTGTGGGCAGCCTCTTGTACTTTCTCATTGGCTACATCTGGCATTAATTTTATTTTTTCGGGCAGGCACCGAAGGTTTAACCTGAACATTTGTTTTCTGCAGCAGTTAACTGAAGGGTCTGTTTTTTGTGTGAGTACATGACATCTGCATTGAACAGTGACAGCTTAACAAGTAAAGCAGGGTATTTTCTGTTTCTATAGTATATGTACGGTAAACAAATACCACCCGTCATTGCCACTAAACTAAACTAGCATAGGTAGTGGCTGAAATCCAGCAGAGAACATGGTTGTTTACGAGTGGGTACTTTCACTCATGTTCATCCTCAGTCTGTCTCAGTTGTTCCTTGGAGTTATGCATGAGTTTTCCGTCCATTAGAGATGACCTCACTGCCAGCCCTCACAAATCCCGGGACTTCCCGTCTCCCTATTAACCCAACTCTTCCATCTCCCCTGAGCTCAGCCTGGGCGAAATCCCGATGCATAAGGCAAAGTGTGGGACATGGAAGCTTGGGGGAGGGACGTTTCTCTTACAGAAAGAACTACAGCCAATTACAAAGCAGCATGTCAAGAGGCGGGGATTCAAATGCTTCCTGGGATTTCTTTCTATGCAGAAGAAAGGCATTTAGAAACGAGGCTTGGTTTCTCCCCCTCCCGCTCCCATTCCTTTCAGGGAGCTCCGTTTTGTTTTTGAAAATGCTTTTTGACCGGGCACTTGGGTTTCTGGGGGAGGGGGACTTGTGAGCACTACAGCCAATTACAAAGCGGCATTTCAAGGGGTGAGGAATCACCAGCTTCTTGTTTTGAGCTTGGAGACTGCTGGTGCATAGCTTCGCGAGAAAGTGTGGGTCCAGCGAGCAACGAACCTCAGGTAAAACTCCCATGCATAAGCGACCTATGAGTTGGATCCTGGTAGCCCTTTTACACAGCCTCAACCAATTCTTCTCCATATTACAATCGTAGTCCCACATGGATTTTAGCCATGCCGGTCCCTTGATCCCGGCATAAACAAGTCGGCAAAGGAGACGCCCGTCTCCTTTTTTCACCAGCACCAAAGCAGGTTGGATCCAACCCTGCATAATCTCATTTCTTAAATGATGTAACTCTTTGCTTAGTGAAACCCTTTTCTACACTGTGAACAATCCATGTAATGTAGTATACTGGATTTACTTTAAAATGTTATTACGGATCACAAGGGTATCCACCCCAAGGGGTGGCAGACAAAACCACACAACGTAAGTTGATTGGTCATTAGCAGCCCCATTATCATCATGACAAAAATTTAAAAGCTGAGCTGGCACAGCTTTAAAAATAAACCAAATCGCCAATCAATAAAAGAAAAAGAAATACCAGAAAGTAATAAAACAGACATCACAAAGTGGTGTTCTTTAACCTTATAGAGACTTGGGTCCCACTTTTAACCGAGATCCAGGTTGTCAAACTCATTTGTTATGAGGGACAGTGAGGGGCTGTGGCTCAGTAGTAGAGCATTTGCCTGGCATTCAGAAGGTCCCAGGTTCAATCCCTGGTATCTCCAGTTAAAGGGACTAGGCAGGTAGTTGATGTGAAAGACCTCAGCCTGAGACCCTGGAGAGCCGCTGTTGGTCTGAATAGACAATACTGACTTTGATGGATCAAGGATGTGATTCAGTATAAGGCAGCTTCATGTGTATGTGTTCATGTGATGGATATGTAGTTCCCAACTGCCTGGTGATGGTGGCCAATTGCTTACCAACTCACAGGATTTCCTGCTGCCCCTCGGCTGGCTGGCAGGCGAAAGTAGGCCAGTTAAAGAGGGGGGCCCTCCGCATGTACAGTGCGCGTGTGGCGCAATTATAGTACTTCTGGGTTCACCCCATAAGTGCCAGCCATGCTCTAGCACCCCCCCCCAAAAAAAAACTCTGTGATTTGCATAGAGGTTTTGGAAGGAACCCTGTGCAATTCGTGCACTTTCGGGGTAAACCCAGAAGTGCCGGAATTGTGCCGTGCATGTTTGCTTACATGCATGTGCAGAACACACGGAGCTGGCAACCCTACACTGAAAGCTGCATAGGCACTCCATGAAGTAGGAAGACAAACAAGACAAACAAGTAAGGTGGCCAGCTCTGGGTTGGGAAATACCTGGGGATTTTTTTTTTGGGGGGGGGGGCTGAGCCTGAGAAGGGCAGGATTTGGAGGAGAGGGACTTCAATGCCGTAGAGTCCAATTGCCAAAGCAGTAGGTTTGCCAACCTCCAGGAAATAGCTGGAGATCTCCTGGTATTACAACTGATCTCCAGCTGATAGAGATCAGTTCACCTGGAGAAAATGGCCACTTTGGCAATTGGACTCTTATGACATTGAAGGCCCTCCCCTCCCCAAACTGTGCCCTCCTTAGGCTCAGCCCCCAAAACCTCCCACCAGTGGCAAATAGGGACCTGGCAACCCTACGAAGCAGCCATTTTCTCCAGGGGAACTGACCTCTGTCACCTGGAGATCAGTTGTAGTAGCGGGAGATCTCCAGCCACCACCTGGAGGTTGGCAACCCTACAAACAAGTTAAAATGTCCATTGCAATTTTTGCACAGTTTGCAGAGGATCTGGTTTAGACTGTTTTTGCTGACTTGTCTTCCAAAGGCGACATCACGCCCATTAAGAAGTTGACAGAATCAAAGCAAAATAGGAGTCCTTGTATTATAATGAGTTGTAACTGATGCATTGCAGTTCAGAAATTAATGCTCACTGTGGCTTGCTTTTTTAAAAAAAATCCTCCCTAGTTCTTCCACTGAGACATTCCAGAGCATTTCTGCCATGTCGCCCCGCGCATGAACTCATTTATTTTGATATTTTGCAGAACAGGGGCAATTAAAGCGCACAAGCCAGATTTTTATTCTAATAGGATCGCTATATATAAAAGCCAGCATGGAGGCCATGTGACAACCGAGTTTATAAATGAAGTGGCCGTGGAGAGTGACAAAAGTATGAAGTCACTTAGCCATGCACATCTGGCTTACCAGGGAAACATCTGTGGGTCCTTAATTACACAAAACTGTTTTGGAAAAAAGAAAGTAAAAAAGGTAAGACTCCCTCCCCCCCGGCACCCTATTTCCAGTCTCCTTTTCTATTGTAGAACTGTGCTGGGTTTGTCACCTAGGGTAGTAATAAGGTTGCCAACCTCCAGGTGGTGGCTGGAGATCTGCTGCTATTACAGCTAGGGTTGCCAGGTCCCTCTTCACCACCGGTGGGAGGTTTTTGGGGTGGAGCCTGAGGAGGGCGAGGTTTGGGGAGGGAGTTCAATGCCAGAGTCCAATGGCCAAAGTGGCCAGGTGAACTGATCTCTATCAGCTGGAGATCAGTTGTAATAGCAGGAGATCGCCAGCCACCACCTGGCGGTTGGCAACCCTATGTATTGTCAACTGCTTGGAGAAAAAATATCCTGTCGTTTTCACTTTTTACATGAAGAATGGTTTTAAGTGTGGGTAGGGGGGTATCATTCACATGCCATACTGAATTATTTTTTGCAGCTTCAAAACCACTATGCATTTTAGTGCTCGGGTTCCTGTTTAAAGAATGTTTGCCCCTTCCTCAGATAAGCCCATTGTGTCAATTGTCCCCTCCTCCAGCAAATATGCCGGCCGTGCGATACAAACAGGTCTTTGTGCCACGTTGCGCTTCTATTTCTGAAGAATAAAAGTGCTGTTCTTTGGGATATAAGTGGCAGTTTCCTGCCGCATCCACCCACAGTTGCTAGTCCTCCTTCTTGTAAAGCATTTGACAGGCAAAGGAGGAATTGTGGTTTTCTTGCAGTGTTTCATTTTTTTTTCACACACAAAAAAGATCATAGAAGCCCTGACCATATGAAAAGCTGCTACGCTTGTTTTTCTCAGAATTTTCCAACCTAAAATTATAGGATTCAGAATGCTCTTCGGTTTAAGAACTGCAACCACGCACATAACCCAGCAGTGTTTCTAGTGGATTTATTATACATTTAGGGATTCAAAACTTATCATTTTTATTTCTAGGGTTTCCAACCTCCAGGTATTAGCTGGAGATCTCCTGCTATTACAACTGAGCTCCAGCTGATAGAGATCAGACCATCTGGAGAAAATGGCCACTAGGGCAATGAAGTCCCTCCCCAAACCCCGCCGTCCTCAGGCTCCGCCCCAAAAACCTCCCACCGGTGGCGAAGAGGGACCTGGCAACCCTACTTATTTCTCTGGAGTTGTAAGTCTGCCACTTTCAGGCCACGTTCCTACAATACATCACAGGAAGAAAGTTTAGGGTTGCCAACCTCTAGGAAGTAGCTGGAGATCTCCCGCTACTACAACTGACTTCCAGCCTATAGAGATCAGTTCCCCTGGAGACAATGGCCGCTTTGGCAACTGGACTCTATGCCACTGAAATCCCACCCCAAACCCCGCCCTCCTCAGGCTCTGCCCCCAAAATCTCCAGGTATCCAACCCAGAGCTGTCGACCCTAAGTATGGGGCTGGCCCAAGGTCAACCAGCAAGTTTCCATGGCAGAGTGGAGATTCGAACCTGGGTCTCCCAGATCCTAGTCTGACACCTTAACCACTACACCACACTAGATTTAAAATATGTCTTCACGGAATCCGAAGTATATTTCCAAGGAGGAAGAAACTATCTTTGCTCTTTTGAGAAGTATGCTCCATAAAACTGGACCCCAGTCCTACCAATTAGGTTTGAAGTTGTCATTGTCATGGCTGCTTAGAGAACAAGAGAAAAAGAGTTGGTTTTTATATGCGGAGTTTCTCTACTCCATAAGGAAGAATCAAACCGGCTTACAATCGCCTTCCCCTCCCCACAACAGACTCGGAGTCATTCTTATGAACAGCAAATCTGCAGTCAGAATAAATTGCACAATCTGAGGAAGCAAGCTGAACTTCAACGCGAAACAAGAAACAACTGGGATCTTGTAATTTCTATGTGCAAATATTACAACTTATAACGCATAGCATTAGCAGCCAGCAAAAACAACGCTAGCTGATCCAGCAGCCGCGAGATTCAAGCTTGCCAGTCAATTCAGCAGTCGCGAGATTCAAGCAGCGCAACTGGCCAGCGCCGACCAGCTGACCGCAACATCGAGTGCATCTTTTCATTACAGCATGAAGGATTTTGCTGCCGGACGTATGGACATTTTTCCCTGGGGGGTTTATTAGTTACCAGAGGTGTTTTCTGTATTACAGGGTCACCTTGTATTATGCGTTCTAAACCCAAGAGTCAAGTTTAAAAAACTTATTTTTTACAATTGGTAACGTATGTAAAGACTTGTACACGTTGATGTTTATGTGGTAGAATCTGACATATTGAATACACTCAGGTTCATAGTGGCTGTGTACTGAGAATTATTTTCCTTAGGGATTTTGCACGGCCTGGAGGTTGGCAACCCTATTAATTGTGGGATTGGAACAAACTCAATTTGTTCTGAACAATTTTGTCCTTTGAGCCATGAAGCCAATGCTGGGTAGCTTCCATTTCGGACAGCTGAAGCACAGGCAGACATTTGGTTCCAATCTCCTAATATGGCCACAGATGTAGAAATCCACGGCAGAGGATTCGTGTGGTCTCCTGTTACCTTTTGCAAGGCCCGACCATTTCAGAATATATGCCATACACCGCTGTAATATTAACACACTTTCCTGTTGTGTACAAAAAGGCATCAAAAGTATTAGCAAACTGAAGTGTTTAAAACTAAGCCGGAGCCCAGAGGACATACTCAGATTCATGCTTGAAGTCAACTGGACTTCCTCTCCCGCTTCAAAATATCCTCTGTTGCTTTTCTCCTGGAGGAACCCTGCAGTCCAGTAATGAGACACCATGACTTTTCTTGACCTAAATTACTTGTTTTGCAATGAGTTTTCAGGCTTGAAAGTCTTGAAAAACACATGGCGATTTAACATGCATGGCATGAAAATCATCGTAACACTAACAATATTTTTACAAGTGCCTCAGCAACCTAGGTGCTGTACAGAGCCTCACTTGCAGATAGGGTGGCCAGGTCCCTCTTCGCCACTGGCGGGAGGTTTTTGGGGGGGAGCCTGAGGAGGGTGGGGTTTGGGAGGGGAGTAGGGTTGCCAACTGCCAGGTAGTAGCAGGAGATCTCCTGCTAATACAACTGATCTCCAGCCGATAGAGATCAGATCACCTGGAGAGAAATGGCCGCTTTGGCAATTGAACTCTATGGCATTGAAGCCCCTCCCCTCCCAAAACCCCGCTCTCCTCAGACTCTGCCCCCAAAATCTCCCGCCGGTGGCAAAGAGGGACCTGGCAACCTTAGAGGGGAGGGACTTCAATGCCATAGAGTCCAATTGCCAAAGTGGCCATTTTCTCCAGGTGAACGGATCTCTGTCGGCTGGAGATCAGTTGTAATAGCAGATCTCCAGCTACGACCTGGAGGTTGGCAACCCTACTTGCAGAGCTTAATACGGCAAGAAAATAAAAGAAGGAAAAATTAAGATAAAAAGGATGAAGCCATTAACAAGAGTTCCTCAAATTATTCTCTTAGGAAAGGTTTTCCCCCCTTGTATTTGAAGAAGCACATGCTACATTCATTGGGTATTTTCCCCAAAAAGCAAAGAAAGAGCAAAGGGCCACAGGGATGAATTTAACCTGAAAATTAAACCATTTCTTTCAACGCTCTTCTTTAAATAAAAAGAACTCCAGGCCGCATTTTCAGACCTCCGTAAGCGGGCCCTTTGAGGCTTCTGGATGGACGGCAACCTGAAATGCAACACCTGATGTGATGCCAAGATAGTTGGAGATGCAAATATTAGTTAAAATGTTGTGAGACTGCAGGCGGCTTGGTGTACAATTTGTGCTGCAACTGCTCAGGTCAAAGTGGTTTCTGGAGATGCGCAGAGGCCCCAAGGAGCGATTCCACCCCAAAATCCATTTCCCAAAGCCTAGGGCGATATGTGAAGTTTCCAATAGTTTCACCTCCTTCTACATTTATGCAGTTATGCATACAGGAGTCACTGGAGAAGGCAATCATGATAGGAAAAGTTGAGGGCAGCAGGAAAAGAGGAAGACCCAACAAGAGAAGGATTGACTCAATAAAGGAAGCCACGGCCCTCAATTTGCAAGACGTGAGCGAGGCTGTTAAGGATAGGACCTTTTAGAGGACTTTGATTCATAGGGTAGCCATGAGTCGGAGGCGACTTGACGGCACTTAACGCACACACACGTACAGGATAAGTGTTTAATTAATATTTTATATCTTTTTATTTTTATTTTTTCAGAACACAACATACCTACAGTCATAAAGACTTTTTAGAAAGTCATGGATATTTTTAGTCTGGAAATGTGATTGTTTTGACCACTGAAGAAGGCCATTTGGCCCAAACGTGTTTGGTCAAAGTATATTTCTGTGATTTTATTTTTGTCTATTTGTGTTGTATGTTTACATGAACATGTTGGTTCGGCAGGCTATTGCAGGGCCTTATATATGTTATTGATTTTAGCTTCTAATAAATATATACATATTTTGTATTGGTATAGCCTTTACCTTGGCTGCTGGTTTTTCTCTTAACCTTTGGGTATTTAATTATGCCAGCGTGGTGTAGTGGTTAAGAGATTTGGAGCGGTGGACTCTGATCTGGAGAATTGGGTTTGATTCCCCGCTCCTCCACATGAGCGGCGGGCGCTAATCTGGTGAACCGGGTTGGTTTCCCCACTCCTACACACAAAGCCAGCTGGGTGACCTTGGGCTAGTCACAGTTCTCTTAGAGCTCTCTCAGCTCCACCTACTTCACAGGGTATCCGATGTGGGGAGGGGAAGAGAAGGTGATTGTAAGCTGTTTTGAGTCTCCCTTAAGCGATAGAGAAAGTCGGCATATAAAAACCAACTCTTCCTCCTCCTCCTCCTCCTCTTCTATTATAGGACCTGTGATACCTCTTGCTACCCTTCCAGGAATGCTAGGTTCCTTGAGGGAATAGATTCCCCCCTCACTCTGGGCAGCCTCTTCCACCCACAGAAAGGAAACCAGTTTATAACAGAGCTGGAGGCATTGAAAAGGCCTGGGAGTTATCCGGACCACTGTGGGCAAAGAAGTTGGGCAGACTCTGGCAGAAGATGTCACAGAAGGAATTGGAAAGCGATCAGAGACAAGAAGAAATACTTCCTCGCTACCCTCTAATCAGCTGAATCACATCCAGCTCAATGACGATTGTGGGACCTGCCCTGAGTCCTGAGATGCTCAGGAGAAAGGCGGGTGTATAAATATTCTAAACAAATAATTGTAAAGATAATGCCAGGGGTGGAGTTTCAGAGAGATAGGGAATTGGCTATTAGCAGTGTGCCAAGTGCCATCCATTCACAGCTGACTTATGGCGACCCCGTAGGGTTTGCAAGGCACAAAACGTTCAGAAGTGGTTTGCCATTGCCTGCCTCCGCATGAGCTGAGAGAGTTCAGAGAGAACTGTGACTGGCCCAAGGTCACCCAGCAAGCTTTATGTGGAGGAACAGGGAATTGAACCCAGTTCTCCAGATTAGATTCCGCCACTCTTTTATATATATATATATATATATATATATATATATATATATATATATATATATATATATATATATATATACACACACACACACACACACACACACACACACACACACACATAGTAACATAAACACATAGAACAAAACAAACAAATACAGTAATAAAAAATACAAAAGAATATCAATTATATGATCTACTTAATACAATCAAAATTGCAAAATTACAAAATTCAAAATATCCTTTTGACCCACCACCCACCAAAAAAGTGACCCATCACCAGGCTTCCGGAGAAGTGTCTAAACAGTTTAAAGATAGATTCCGCCACTCTTAACCACTATACCACATTGGCTCTTAGATCAGGTATAGAGGCGTTTTAAGCAGCATTTAGTTCTTTTTTTCTTTTAAATGGGCAGTTTCATTTGCGTTTCCCAGAATTTTGTTGACAGGGTTCTGGTGTTCATGAAGGCCTACATATACAGCTTAGATCCTTATCCCTCCTGGGTTAAAAAATCTTGTGGACTCAGGTGAGGAAGCCCCTAATGAAAATTATCAGTGTTTCCCTTACTGAGGGGAATCTTCTGAAGGTATTCAGAGGCAGGAGGAGGAAGAGGAGGAGGAAGAAGAAGAGTTGGTTTGTGTATCACAATTTTCTCTACCTTTTAAGGAGTCCAAAACCGGTTTACAATTGCCTTCCCTTCCTCTCCCCACTATAGACACATTGTGAGGTAGGTGGGGCTGAGAGAGTTTGGAAAGAACTGTGCCTGGCCCAAGGTCACCCAGCAGGCTTCATGGGGAGGAGTGGGGAAACCAGTGCAGTTCACCAGATTAAAGCCCACCACTTATGTAGAGGAGTGGGGAATCAAACCCGATTCTCCAGATTAGAGTCCACCCCCCTAACCACACCAAAATCCTCCCTGAATAGAAATAAATTAAGTGGCTAGTTATACATACTATCAGATCTTTTTTAAAGGGAAGCTAATGAGGAGGGGTTCCTGACCTGGATGGCCCAGGCTAGCCAGTTCTTGAAAGCTAAGCAGGGCCAGCCCTGGTTAGTACTTGGATGGGAGACCACCAAGGAAGTCCAGGGTCGCTATGCAGAGGCAGGCAATAGCAAACCATCTCCGTTGGTCTCTTGCCCTGAAAACTCTCCAGGGTCACCATAAATAAGCTTGTACGACAGCTACACAACTACAACCACAGCAGTGCCAGATTGTAGAAAGGCCTGCTTGAATATACCAGGATGGTTCTGACTCTTTAAATATACAGGGAAGTAGGTAACTGAGTTACAGCAGTCGCTTCATGGTGTTATTCAAAGCGGTTGCTTTCACTATTATCGATAGCTACCCCAGAAAAAAAAGTAGGCAAACAAGTTTTAAATAAATGCATCAATTAAAAGGTTAACAGAGGGTGAAAATGCATGGCTGTTTTGTCTTCTGAGTCTCCTGCGAAAGTAGCCAATCTCTGTTGGCCAAACTCACGGTCGTCTCCCTCCTGCGGCACCAACCCACATGCCTTGCGAAACTTTATAAACTTTACCTGGATTATAAACTTTACCTGGTTTATAATCCACTGGGATTGTCCTGACTTAAAATACTCACTTTAATAGCAAGTGCTTGGCGGGGTGGAGGAGTGCACGAAGCCCCACCATCAGAGGCAGAGAGGCGGCAGCTCCTTCGGGCGCCCCTTCTTCATTGACCCATGTGCTCAGTTTTTTGACCGTGGGATCAAAAAGCATGCAACAGAACAGGGACAAACAAATGACGACCTAGCCATGCATTAACAGCCAGAGAATCCGAAAAGTCTACAACAAGTAAGACTTCTTTTACGCTGCTTTGGTGACACTGTAAGCCACCTTCAGTTCCGTAAGGTTGAAAGGCAGCTGACAAATGTTTTAAATAAATGGGTGAATAAAGACGGGAGTTTAAAATCAGATTCTGCATCCGCTCCTTGGGAAACAACACTGACATATATTCATCCCAAAAACCCATTTAGGTTTTTGGAGGGGGGAGTGATCCCACCAGTTCTTCCCTCCCACTCATACTGCCATTTCTCCCTTTGTTGTTCCAGAGGGTCCAGTGACCCACAGGAAAAAAATTAGGGGTTCAATAGCCTGCAGCATGAAGGAGAAGCCAGAAAGTCCAGCTCCCTGGTGGGGCCTGGAGAACTCCTGGACAACAGAGATCATTTCCCCAGGAGAAAATGACTCACTTGGAGGGTGGGGGCTCTGCGGTAATCTACTCAGCTGAGGTCCCTCCTCTCCTCAACGCCCCCCCCCCAGCCCAAGTTCCACCCTCCAAACCTCTAGGAATTTCCCAACCAAGAGCAGACAATCCTAATTTCCCGATACGCCCTCAGAAAGCACTATGCTCAGCAGATACCAACTTACTAGTGGTCCCTGGCAGGAGAAGTGTTTGGCGGTCCTCAACCAAGGCCAAGGCTTTTTTTGCCCTGGCTAGGGTTGCCAACCTCCAGGGTACTAGCTGGAGATCCCCTGCTATTACAACTAATCCCCAGCTGATAGAGATAAGTTCCCCTGGAGAAAATGGCCACTTTGGCCATTGGACTCTATGGCATCGAAGTCCCTCCCCTCCCCAAACCCTGTCCTCCTCAGGCTCCGCCCCAAAAACCTCCCACCGGTGGAGAAGAGGGACCTGGCAACCCTACCCTGTGGGCCAAATTTGAGTGCCATCTGCCCTATTTTAAACTGTGTCTTAAATTGAACATTGTTTGATTTTAATTAATATCATATGAATTTGAATGTTTTATTGTATTTTATTGTACTTTTATGATATGTTGTTGTTGCTACCCGCCCCAAGCCCGGCCTTGGCCAGGACAGAGGGTGGGATATAAATCCAGCAAATAAATAAAAATAAATAAATTACAGCCTATGCGCCGCTGTTCTAATTGTACAACTTGTTTTCCCTTAACAGAACGATGCTAAGTCATGTACTCATAAAAAAAGGATTTAAGAGGGTTTCCCTCCAAATTTGCATTAGAACTGTGAAAACTGTTCCCATTAATGAGAGGGGATCTGTCGCCATTGCTTCATTATTGTATGCATGATGTGTGCCTCGAGAAGGAACATGTTTCTCCACATTGGCTGGATTCAATGTACTGTTCCCTGGAAGTTTCATAAATGTACGAAAACACTAAAATATGGTCTTAATAACAGCTATTCTTTGGCACTAGCTGCCTCCTCCAGTCATGCTTCTAATTTCCTAATGGGCGGCTGGTAGCCGAGGCTCCGCATGCACCAGATCGACGGGACTCTCTTCCAATAGCGAGCCACCGGGCATCGACAGTAATTCAATTCAGTTACATCATCTAAATGTACTTGCGATCATCAACACTGAACGTTGCCTTTGGTGTCTATTTTGCTCGAGCTTTCCATTTTGGAATGTTCTTTTTCTCTTGCTGGCGACGAATCTTTAATTGATTGCACATGTATTTCCATAGCGATCAGCAAAGGGCTATGACATCACACAAGATGCTCTAGCAATCTGCCTTTTCCCAGTGGCGAACCCTTTTCCTTAAGCTTCCCCAAAAATCCGTCAACTGCATTTAGACGACCGGACTTCTGGAAAATTGGCTGTATACGGCATATCTCATCAATAGTTAGGGGTTCCCCTCCTCCACATCTGTGAGAATGTGGGACACCACAGCTCTTAGGAGACAGTGTGACACATCCTAAAAACATGGAGTAGTGTTGCATGTAGTTAGAAGCAGAAGAAGAGGAGGAGGAGGAGGAGGAGTTGGTTTTCATATGCCTATTTTCTCTACCTTTTTAAAGGATAATCAGACCGGCTTACAATCTCCTTCCCTTCCTCAGATGCCTTGTGAGGAAGGTGAGGCGGAGAGAGCTCTAAGAGAACTGTGATTAGCCCAAGGTCACCCAGCTGGCTTCATGCGGAGGTGTGGGGAATCAAACCCATTTCTCCAGATTAGAGTCCACCATCCTTAACCACTACACCATGCTGGCTCTCCCAGGTACACGTAATGGAGTGGAGTAACCCCCCAATTGGTTGTGTTTCTTTGCAGTATGTCCTCCCGTTGGAAGACTTGGGACTCCCTGCAGTCCACACAATTTTGGCTGGAACAAGGGATACTGTTTATTAAATTTTAGATGAATGCAGACATTAGAAGATAGTCTTGTTGTTGTTATGATTATTAGGTGATTCCTAATTTTGTTGGCCTTGGTTGTAAACATCTAATGGTCAGTTTCTGCTTTACGTGTTTTATCTGGCATACTAGCCGCAAATAAAAATTATTATTAATAATAATAATAATTATTATTATTATTATTAACAGAAGCCACTGGCAGCTGTGTCAGATATTACAATCTCTGTGTATTTTCTCCACATAAACAGAGCCTACTAGAAACCCCAGTGTTCTTTATTCGAACCAGATGGCACAACGCTGAGTTGTCTTTCTTAGCAGCCTTTTGTTACATATGTCTAGGAACTTGGCCGCAAGGGGAGAATTCGACGTGCCTCGAATTACTCCAAACAGAAAACAATCACGCAAAACAGTATAAACACGTTGCTCCGTAATCTTTCAAAGTGGACCTCACGCTTTTTTTTTATTTGAAAGTTAATCCTTTCCAAAAGGCATGTTTTTTTCCCCAATACTTCTGTTCCACGCAAGTCTCCATTCTGCGTTCTGTTCTGCTCTTTTCTTTTCTTTTTTGTATATGTTGCACACTTTGCATAGGGTTGCCAGGTCCCTCTTCACCACCGGCGAGAGGTTTTTGGGGCAGTCGATAAGTCGGCTGCGATTTGACGGCACTTTACACGCGCACACAGATACTGATGATGGTTTTGGGTTCTTGCAGCATTCGCTGCTTTGTTAGCTGCCTTGAATCTGAAGGGATAAGGAGGAATACAAATATTCTAATAAATACCCCGCTTTTTTGGGGCGGGGTGTGTGTGGACATTGGCCAAAGCACTGAAAAACACAATAGGGAGGCATCTTGGTGTATTTCTCTGTGCAAAATATTTCACTGTTCTAGTGCGTTTGCTGTATTGTACTGTCTGGCTGGTACTGGCTTGAACTGTTTTGTGAACAGCCAAACTGACTGTTGAAAAAACCTTCCTGTTTGTGACCGCTGAACAGAATGTGAGCCAAATCGGCAGATGTTCAAACATCCCTAGTTACGAAGGAATTTTGTCTCCTGGGTGCAGCAACACATTAATTGTATTTATTTACATTTATATCCCACCTTTCTGCCTGATCAGGGCCACCAAGGCAAGTAAAAAATTAGAAAAAGCATAATAAAAATATGTCATTAAACAGCTAAAAACATACTAAATATAAAACCCCAAACAGCAAATGTAAACATAAATTCAATTCAATGAAAACATAAAACTTCAGCTACTGCGTCAGCTGTGCCTGTTCCTGGTTCAGTCAGATCTAGCCACAGTGATCTACGCTTTAGTTATATCTAGACTGGACTACTGCAATGCGCTCTGCTTGGGGCTACCCTTGAAGAGTGTGCAGAAGCTGCAGTTCTTAGATAACGTTGCAGCTAGACTACTGCTCAGGGTCAGCTACCAGGAGCATGTGACCCCAACATTACAGCAATTACACAGGCTACCAATCCGCTCCTGAGCCCCATTCAAGGTCTTGGTGTTTCTCCTTTAAAGCCCCACATGGCTTTGGACTAGGCTAGGTTTCCCAGCCTCCAAGGGGTTACAACTGCTCTCCACCAGATAGCGATCAGTTAACCTGGAGGAAATGGCCACTTTGGCAATTGGACTCTATGGCATTGAAGTCCCTCCCCTCTCCAAACCCTGCCTTCCTCGGGCTCCACCCCCCAAATCTCCAGGTATTTCCCAAACCGGAGCTGGCAACCATAGACTAGGCTGTTTGAAGAAGTGTTTATTCCATACATTCCTACCTGGGAATTATGATCACGGGGAGAGGCCGCCTTGACTGTTCCATTAACCAAAGAAGCTTGTCTGGGGAAATGCAAGAGACGGTCTTTTCAGTGGCAGCCCCACAGTTATGGAACAACCTTCCCAGGAAGGTGCACCTCCCCGCACCACACACTGACTTTTGATCTTTAGGAGACAGCTTAAGATGGTTTTATTCAGGGCAGCATTTGATTAATTTAGTTTGTTCAACCTATTGGCAGTTTGCAAATTGTGATTTTAATTCAAGGCTTTTAATGCATTTTTGTTTGTGGGAGGGGGTTCCTCTGTTTATATTACAAGCTGCCTTGAGTTCTGTAAGGCAGAGAGATAGAAAGCATTTATTCAATGTTTTGAATAAATAATAAATAAAGTAAGTAACGCAGGAAGGAGGGATCAATGAGCAAGCAGCAGGTAGAACAAGAAATGTCTTGACCTGCTGGCAGAAAACAGGGATAGAAAAGGGCAGACAAACATCCGTAGGGAAGGAGTTTTTAAGTGATATAACCAAGAAGGCTCTCTCTTAGGTCATCTGTCTAGCATATTGAACTGATGGTAGTGGTACATTTTCCGGGTGGAAGACAGGGACTGCAGTCTATGCCACTGTGTATAGTGAAGTGCCTGGTTGTCTTATAGAGTCCAATAAAGACAACTAGGAGGAGGCTAAAGGCAACAGTTCCTTGTTTAGCTAAACACAGACCTGGGGTGAAATAACCCACAAATAAGATGCAGAGTTGCTCACCAGAGAAACAAAGGAAGCTTAGTATCATTTATGCATTCGCATGGGGCAGGCCCATGGCTGCTGACAAGCAGATTGATACACAAAAGCACCAATGCACATTAGGTGTCTACACTCTAATTAGAATAGCCTATAGATATTGCCTGGAGGCGTCTCTAAGCAAGTGCTAGGTCTTGTGATCTTAGTAACTAGAAACCACATTCCTAAAGATGAAGGTAATTCAAAGACACTGTTTTCTCTACTGGTGAAAGGCCGTACCAGGCAAGCAATGTAATCTGTTGGCCTCTTATAGTTGTGGATGCCAACGTTCCCAAAGCTTCCATGTGTGTGCGTATGAATACATAGTGTTCTAAACCAGCCCTTATATCTGGGCATTACAATAGCAGGGGTCGAACTCGTTTGTTACTAGGGCTCCCAACCTCCAGGTGGTAGCAGGAGATGTCCTGCTATTACAACTGATCTCCAGCCAGCATTTCAAGGTAAACTGGAAGTGATGGGATTGCCATTCCAAGCCACCTGGCAACCCTTCTGCTTGGACTCTCTAGAGCAGCAGTTCCCAAACATTTTGAGTCATGGGGAAATTCATCATGGAGAGAGGAGAGAAATTCATAACGGAGCACTAATTTTCACCTAGCACCTATATACTAAACCGAATGACAGTAGTATTTTTCTTTCCAATCTCTTCACGTAGCACCAGGAGATGTTTTGCGAAGAATCAAATGCTCCGTGGACCACAGTTCATAGAATCATAGAGTTGGAAAGGACCACCAGGGTCATCTAGTCCAACCCCCTGCACAATGCAGGAAATTCACAACTACCTCCCCCCGCCACACCCCCAGTGACCCATACTCCATGCCCAGAAGATGGTCAAGATGCCCTCCATCTCATGATCTGCCCAAGGTCATAGAATCAGCATTGCTGACAGATGGCCATCTAGCCTCTTAAAACAGTCCAGGGAAGGAGAGCTCACCACCTTCCGAGGGAGCCTGTTCCGCTGAGGAACTGCTCTAACTGTTAGAAAATTCTTCTTAATGTCTAGATGGAAACTCTTTTGATTTAATTTCAACCTGTTGGTTCTGGTCCGACCTGCTGGAGAAACAGAAAACAACTCGGCACCCTCCTCTCTATGACAGCCCCTCAAGTCCTTGAAGATGGTTATCATATCCCCTCTCAGTCTTCTCCTCTTCAGGCTAAACATACCCAGCTCCTTCAACCTTTCTTCATAGGACTTAGTCTCCAGACCCCTCACCATCTTTGTTGCCCTGCTCTGGACACGTTCCAGCTTGTCTACATCCTTCTTGAATTGCAGTGCCCAAAAATGAACACAATACTCTAGGTGTGAACACAATACTGTAGGTGGGAACCACTGCTCTGGAGTACTGCATTTCCCCCACTATGTGGGAAGACCGTGCCTATGAAACATCACCAGTCTCATCTCAACCCTGTACAGCGTATTAAGCAAAGGGTGAAAGTTCATCCAGGTGAGAAACTTAATGGGCCTGGAAGTGAACGGTGAAGAATAAATGTGGACAGGCATACAGATGAGAACAAACAGCACTGATATTAGATCTTCTTGAGGAACATAATAGTACAGGACTTTGAGACACATTTTCCAAGGCTTGGGGCAATCTTTAACTGAGACATCCGTCTCCCTTTTCATGTGGTTACAAGAGAGATTTCAAATCTAGATTAAACCATACTCGAAACAGATTGTAACTGCTTTGTAGTTCTCTAAACTGTATGTAGATTAGAATTTCATATTTTTTATCTGGTGGTGGTGAAGGAAAGTGCTGTCAAGTCGCAGCCAACTTTATGGTGACCCCATAGGGTTTTCAAGGAAAGAGATAACACAGATGGTTTGCCATGGCTTGCCTCCACGTAGTGCTCTGGACTTCCTTAGTGGTCTCCCATCCAGGTACATGATGAACTACAGTCCTCAGGTGGACGTGTAAGTATACAAAGCTTAAAAGGTTGAGCTACAAACTAAGCAATATAGCAAAATAATTACATTTATTTCAAGGTGCACACAGTAAAGTTGTTAAAAACACAGGGGCTGGATACAGGCTACATATATATCAGTTATAAAATAAGAACATAAGAAACGCTATGCTGGATCAGACCCATCAAGTCCAGCAGTCTGTTCACACAGTGGCCAACCAGGTGCCTCTAGGAAGCACACAAGCAACATGACTGCAGCATTACCCGGCCTGTGCTCCACAGCACCCAATATAATAGGCATGCTCCTAGACTGTGTGTGTGTGCGCGCATGTGAAATGCCTTCAAGTTGCATGTGACTTATGGCAACCCCTTATGGGGTTTTCAAGGCAAGAGACAAACAGAGGTGGTTTGCCATTGCCTGCCTCTGCGTAGCACTCCTGGACTTCCTTGGTGGTCTCCCATCCAAGTGCTAACCCGGGTCAACCCTGCTTAGTTTCCAGTATCTAATGAGATTGGGCTAGCCTGGGCCATGCAGGTGAGGGCACTGGTTATCTAGTGTAGAGAAACCCGACACAGGTAGCTTGCGGACAGCCTGTATTTTGCATTATCTGCAGCGGAGCTCCTGCATCCATTGCCTCTGAGTTGCACACCAGTGGTTCCCCGCGCGGACCTTGCACCTCTCACAGCATCAGCAGGTGCGTGAGTCCCTCATGAGGTAACATCTGAGGCTGAACTCCGTTTCAGGAGCGTGGAGTTCTGAAGCGTTCTTTTCCACCCAGCCCCACTGGTATGTTTAAACAAAAAGCCTGCGAGCAGCATACCGCTGACATTGACTAGTTGAAGCTGGAAGCCTGCCCTGCTGACGTGGAGGAAGGATACCGCAGTTGGAGCTGAGTAGGACCAGATGCCTCTCCACTCAGAAAGGAAACTGAAGTCTATATAAGAGAAGTCTGGCAGAGGCCAACATTTAGAACAGGCAATTTAATGATCTCCTGGAACAAATCGCCGTGGCCAAATTCCCCCCCCCTTACCTAAAAAACAAAACAGGCTGTTGTGGGACCAGCTGAGCTGTCGAGATTTTGTGAGTCAACACTCAAGGCTGACATTTTGTGTTCCTCCTTTCCTTTCACTGGCTATGTGCAGCATTTATTTTGATGGTCGTCCACAGTGTGGTAAGATTTCACTAATAGAGGACCATCGTTTTGCCCTGACCTGGATGGTCCAGGCTAGCCTGATCTCATCTGATCTCAGAAGCTAAGCAGGGTCAGGATGATCAGCAATGAAATCCAGGATTGCTATGAAGTGGCAGGTGATGGCAAAACACCTCTGTTCATCGCCTTGAAAACCCTATGAGGTCGCCATAAGTCAGCTGTGACTTAATGGCAATTTACACACTTGATGGCACATTACACGCTTGATGGCACTTTACAACCACACACTGGACCATCATCTTAACATCGTTAATGGGAAGGAGACAAAGCACAATAAGGGAGCATTACTTTCTTGCCAAAATTCCCAGGTTCAGTCTTGGGATCTCCATTTAACTAATCATATCCATGCAGAAATCTGCTCTGCCTGAGACAAACCCAGTCAGTAGACAGAGTGGGTCCACCTGGACCTTTTCCAAACCCCACCCTCCTCAGGCTCCGCCCCCAAAACCTCCTGCCAGTGTTGAAGAGGGACCTGGCAACCCTACCATCCACCCATCTGAAAACAATCATTATGGCCCATGTTTGTGTACCCCTGAGATGAAAATTAATTAAGGCAGCATATACAACTGAATCATTCCAAGCTTCATGGACCAAGGAAACATTAGTGTGGTGCAAAAATATCAACAATGTCAGGGTTTCACAAATAGACCCAATACTTTCCCACTATATCCGAAAATAGGGGCATTTGGCCTATATGTTGGTCAGCAAATTCATCGGAGCAGTGATGAAAATATTCCCATCCAATCCACAGCATAAATCTAATGATGGTTCCCCTTTATCTTAATATTTGAATCTCTTGTCCTTTCCAGACTCTAAAAGCTGTGAGAAGCTTCAACACAGGGTGCACTTTTGAAAATGAGATAGAAATTCCAGAACTTTGTAATTTCGGCATAGCTTTCACAAAATGTAATAGGAAATTCCACAGAACACGCTCACAATTAAGGCCAAAAATGTATTATCGTATGGCTGCTATATATGATGGGAATCATATTTCAGTCAATTCACTTTGCCAAAGAGTTATATATTGTAGTAAGGTTATAATATACAATAAATATTAGCACATATATTTCCAAGTCAGTCATGTCGATCAGGTGATCATGACTGATTTTGAGTGTGTCCTGCCCTGTCCTGGTTGGCCCAGGCTAACCTGATCTCGTCAGAACTTGGAAGTTAAGCAGTGTTGGCCCTGGTTAGTATTTGGATGGGAGACCACGAGGGAAGTCCAGGGTTGCTATGCAGAGGAAGGCAATGGCAAACCATCTCCGTTTGTCTCTTGCCTTGAAAACCTTACAGGGTCACCATAAATCACCTTCGACTTGACAGCACTTAATTATGCCCTGACCTTGATGGCCCAAGCTAGCCTGATCTCGTCAGATCTTGGAAGCTAACCAGGGTTGGCCCTGGTTAGAGAGACCACCAAGGAAGTCCAGGGTCACTACCCAGGGACAGGAGATGGCAAACAACCTCTAAATCCTTTGCATAATCACTGCCAAGGTACCACGTTACATGGCAAAAAGCCAAGGTGAGAACCTACCAACCCAGAGACAACATGACCAATGAAGCTATGGCTACCACTGAGCATATTCTGCGGCCATATGTGTCAGGCTGCTATCTCGGTTTCAGTATTGTTTCTGTGTCGGTACTGTACTGTCTAGCCTCAAGGCCGACCATACATACCAAGGCCTGGGAATACTGCTCCTGGGAAAGTTGCCTCTGTCTGTGTATGCTGATGTTGTATAATCTCCCGCCATTTACTGCCTTATATTATCGTTCGGCTAGTAAGACTCTCATAGCTGCCATAGTTCCCTGTATGCACTGTATTGCCTTTTTGACCAGTAAAAGCCATCTGCTTGGATTCTATACGACTCTGTGGTGATTTCTGGTTCGAAGGGTCAGGAGCTTACATTATGGCAGCTATCTTTCATCTTCTTTATTATACTACTAGTCAGGCTGGAGCCCAGGGGGGTTCGCCTGCCGCTTGGATGGGAGCTGAGAAGCTCTCCGAGTGACCTACTATCCTGGATTCCTCTCGGAAGGATCCCACCCTGTTACAGGACATAGTCGCTGAACTCTTCAGAACTACCCTAGAGGTTTGCCGCTTGAGGGAACTGGTACAGGAGCAGTGGCAATCTCTTAAAGGGACTCTCTGGATGTTGACGTCGGAGGATACTGATACTCGTTTAGATCTTCAGGTCTTGGATCAATTACTGGACGATGCCCGGTTGGAAACTGAAGATTTACAAGTACTAACTGGACTTTTGGATAATCTTATTTCTCGAGAGACTCTTTCCTCTAGTTCTATCATGGCAGGAGCCCCGCCGGAGGGTTTTTCCCTGATCCCGGATGCGGCCAGCTGTCAGGCTGAAGCCAAGCGAATCGCTATTCACACTGCTCTTCTCCTTGTGGAATGTACAAAGGACACCCCGGTCGCCACCTTGGCGCAGGCTTTGACCTCGACTTTTGGAGCCGATGCACCTGCACTGGCGGTTCGAATACAACCCTTGCTGGGCGGGGAGTCCGACCCCATACTCTCACTCCTGGAAACAGAACTTTTACCGCGCATTACGGCGGAGGCTGCCCTAAGACTCGAGAACGCCAAAGTTCTTGCGGATAAGGATGCCGCCGAAGCGGCTAAGGTCGCCAGAGAGAGAGAGGCTGCTGACGCAGCCAAGGCGGCAGCAGCAAGGGTGAGGGATCGGGCGAGAACGGATACGCGCCCCAAGGGCACTGTACAAGGGCTATCAGGTCTGTCTTTTTACCCGGCGTTTGTCCCGTCGCGCGCGACCCAACGCGCACGCCGTTTGGCTGACCGACGTCTAGACTCAGGAGAGTCTGAAGACGAGGATCTTTATGGAGATAGCTCTCAATGGGCCACGAGCTTCCGGACCAGTAAGCCTCATCTCACTGGTGGCCCAAGTGAGGAGGTTCACCTCTTACGAGCCCAGAATCGGGAGCTCTCCGACCGTGTTGATCAACTCCAAGAACTAATGGAACGTATGCTTCAGGATAACAGGCAATTACAACAAACCCTGATAGCCCAAGCACAGCCTGTTCCGATACCGGGTCAGGGGGTGCCCATCCAGCCACCCCAACCACCCGCTAATGTGCCTGCTCCACCCTTGCCTCCCGGAGCTCCCGTTGTTCCTCCGCCCGGACCACCCGTGCAACCGGCCCAACCTGCGCCCGGCCCTTGGAAGCAACTTAAATTGAGGACTACGTACGACGGATCTCTCGAGACTTTGCCTTGTTTCTTGCATCAAGTGGACAGTTATATGCGAGAACAAGGACAACTTTTCCCCACGGAAGATAGCCGGGTGCGTTATGTAGCTTCCCTTCTGACAGATAAAGCAGCTGACTGGATGGTCCTCCAGTTTGACACCCGCTCTCGAGCTATTCGTTCCCTCAACAACTTCATGACTGCTCTAAGAAAGAGGTTTGAAGACCCCTTCCTGGGGGAAAGAGCCAAAACGGAACTCTTACAACTCAAACAAGGCTCTGCTACAGTTCGAGAATTTGCCGATGAATTTCAACGACTGGCAAGCAAAATTGTAGGCTGGCCCGAAACCACTCTAATTCATCATTTCAGGGAAGCCTTGCACCCTGACGTTCTGAACTGGTCATACATGCGGGGCGATCCCGATACCCTTGAAGACTGGATTCTATTGGCCGAGGAAGTGGAAAGCCGCCGACGCTTTATTTCCCTAGTCCGTCAAAAGCACAAGGAAAAAGGCACCCAAAAGCCGCAATCCAAGGCACCACCGCCCGTCCCACGAAATCCTCCACGTCCGCCCCAGGAACGTGAAGTCCGATTTCAGAGGGGTGCCTGTCTTACTTGCGGAGAAATGGGCCACTTTGCAGCTGTTTGCCCGCACCGCCATGAATTATTTCGTCCCAGCACGACGACCCGCGCCAGAGGTCGTCCACCACGCAGAGGCACCGCGGCCACCCGCAGCGCAGCTCCGGGAAGACCCACACCCTCTGCACTCCATGCCGGAGACCCAGCCTCCCTGCCTACTACCAACGACCCCTCCGGGTCTCGGATTACAAGTGCCCCATTGGGGGACAACTTTCCCTCTTCGGATGAGGAAAATCCTTGGAATTCTCTAGCCTTAAACCTGGAATCTCCCCTCGACTTATCAAAAAACGGCTCCGGTCTGTGGTGAATGGAGCGTCTCCACAGACCTCTCAGGATCCTCCTGTTAAACCGAATGCTCCTACCAAAATCAAAGAAGTGGACTCCACCGTCTACGTAGATGCAGTTTTACAACACACTAACGGTGGCCCACAACTACCCGTCAAAGCACTAATCGACTCCGGTTGCTGTCGCACTCTCATAAGCGAAGCCACTTTTGCTGCACTCAGAGCCGAATCTGAGGCTCTACCCACCCCCGTCCAATTTGCCCAAATGGACGGGAGCCATTTCCAGGGGGGTCCAGTTGATCACCGCACCGTAGGGGTAGCAATGGGAATTGGCTCCCACTGGGAGCAAATAGACTTCACTATAGCCCCTATCCGTTTTGAAGTGGTCTTGGGTATTAACTGGATTAAAGGACATAGTCCCAGTATTAACTGGGAAACAAACACTATCTCCTTCGCCAGCCCCATGTGCAATCAGCACCGGCAGAACTTTGCATTATTATATCCGCCCGTACCAGCACTGGCCTCCGATGTCCCAGCACTTCCAGTCCTACCTAATGTGTATCGAGACTTTGCGGATGTCTTCGACCTTAAAGAATGTGATACCTTACCCCCCCACCGGGCCTCCGACTGTACAATTGAGGTGGTCAAGGACTGCACCTTAACCAAAAGTAAGATTTACCCTATGAGCGCTTCCGAGCGCACTGTTCTCCGGGACTTCCTTGACAAAAACCTCGCCAGAGGGTTCATTCGCCCATCGAATGCCCCAAACTCGGCCCCCGCGTTTTTTGTCCGGAAAAAAGAGGGCGACCTTCGTTTATGCATTGACTTCAGAAAACTCAATGCGGTTACCCAAACCAACGCCTATCCTATCCCATTAATATCTGATATTTTGGGACAATTACAGGAGGGCCGGGTGTTCTCCAAGTTGGACTTGGTGGAAGCCTACTACCGAGTCCGCATCCGCGAAGGAGATGAGCACCTCACTGCCTTCTCTAGCTGTTTCGGTATGTATGAATTCCTCGTGATGCCGTTCGGATTGAAAGGGGCCCCGGGGGTCTTTATGCAACTCATCAACGAAATCCTTCATGACTTGCTGTATCGCGGGGTGGTGGTTTACTTAGACGACATTCTTATTTATTCAAAAACCATGGAAGAGCATGTAACTCTAGTTCGAGAAGTTCTGCAGCGCCTGCGCGACCACCAACTCTTTGCAAAACTGGCTAAATGCGAGTTTCATCAAAGCCAGCTCACATTTTTAGGATACATAATCTCCCACCAAGGTCTTCGCATGGACCCTGTCAAAGTCCAAGCCGTTCTCGATTGGAATCCTCCCACCAACCGCAAGCAAGTGCAACAGTTTTTGGGATTTGCAAACTTTTATTGAGGATTCATTCCTAACTTCGCACAAGTGGCCCTACCCATTACTGATCTACTAAAAACCAAAGGGAAAGCAAACACAGCTACCTTACCCTCCGCAAAAATCCTGTGGACTGATCAATGCCAAGCCGCGTTTGTGGCTCTCAAACGCCTCTTCACATCCGAACCCGTACTACAGCACCCGGACCCAAACCAAATGTTTATTGTGCAAGTCGATGCCTCCGATGTAGCTATGGGAGGGGCCCTCCTCCAAAAAGGTCCGGATGGCCTCCTTCACCCGTGCGCTTACTTTTCGAGAAAATTTGCGCACGCACAATTGAACTGGCCCATTTGGGAAAAAGAGGCAGCGGCCGTTCACCATGCCCTGACTCTATGGAGACAATTCTTAGAGGGGTCCAATATCCCCTTCGAGGTTTGGACCGATCACAAGAATCTAGCTGCCCTCACGGGGTCCCACAAACTATCAGCAAAACAACAACGTTGGGCTGAATTCTTCGCTCAGTTTCGTTTCGTCCTAAAACATGTTCCTGGGAAACAAAACGTTCTCGCAGATGCCCTCTCCCGGTTGCCACAATACCCGGTAAAACTCGAGAGACCAACTGACTCTCTGTTCACCCCTACGCAAAGGGGAACCCTTCCTGTACTGGCCGTGCAAACCCGATCTCAGCAACAGCACCCCAGATCCAGTTCTCCAGCACCTCCAACCCGAGCGGCTACCCAACCGCCCTCGCAACAACAACGAACCGACGGTTCCACTCCTCCAACCCCACCGGCTGCCCTACCGCCTACAATCTGCGCACCACCGCACGTAAGCACTACCCCCATAGCGGGTCCTCAGACTACTATAGCCGGGGGGGGGGGGTTCCCACCAAGGTTCCCATCTCCGAATCCTTTTTAAATACCCTTCGGAACCACTGCCTCTCTGAACGCTCCACTCACACCCTACCCCCTGGGGTAATAGAACAAGGAGGCTCATGGTACAAAGACTCTAAATTGTATGTACCCAAGGCACTTCGAAAAGAAGTCTTACACTTAGCTCATGGAGTAAAAACAGCTGGACACTTTGGATTCCTAAAAACTCTCCACTTATTGCGCAGACAATTTTGGTGGGGGGGAATGCGTTCCGACGTTGACTCTTTTATTCGCAGCTGCCCTGTTTGCGCCACAGTGAAGCGATCACAAGGCAAACCCCCGGGGCTACTGCAACCTCTAGAAACACCCACCAGACCATGGGAAGTGATTGCTATGGACTTTATGACTGATCTCCCTCTCAGCGGGGGAAAAACTGTGTTATGGGTTGTTACTGATTTGTTTTCCAAGCAAATCCATTTAGTTCCATGCGCAGGGATCCCCTCTGCTCAAAAAATGGCCCGCCTCTTCGTTACACATATCTTCAAATTACATTCGTTTCCGCGCAAAATAATCTGTGACCGCGGCAGTGGCTTTGTTTCCAAGTTTTGGAAAGCATTCCTCAAGTTGGTGGGGGTTGAACAAGGATTGTCTACTGCATACCATCCTCAAACCGATGGTCAAACTGAACGTGTAAATGCTGTCCTTGAATGTTATTTACGCTGTTATGTAAACTACCACCAAGATAACTGGGTAGAACTGTTACCTTTTGCAGAATATGCCTACAATAATGCTGTACATCAATCTACAGGTTTTAGCCCATTCTATGCAGTGTATGGACAGGATTTCGGTCCTGTTACGCCCAAAAATAATGTGGAGGGGGAGGGAGATCCTGACGTTGCTTCCTGGGCACACACCCTCCGTACCACTTGGCCTTGGCTCGTTAGCAATCTCGACCGAGCCAAGCGCAAATACAAAGCACAAGCTGATAAGCATCGTTCCCCCGGGGGCGAACTGCGAGTGGGTAAATTGGTCTATCTTTCCACCAAAAACCTACGTTCCACCCGTCCGTGCCTTAAACTCAATGCTAAATTCATTGGCCCTTTCCCAATCACACGGGTCATAAATCCTGTCACGGTGGAATTAGCTCTCCCGAAGACTCTGAGGCGTGTGCATCCCGTTTTCCACATTAGCCTCCTGAAGCCCCATACGGCCTCTCCACAATGGCATCCCGATCCGCCCCCCGAACAGCCCATTATGGTGGGGGGGGAAGAGCACTTCAAAGTCTCCAAAATCCTTGACTCCCGTGTTCACCATGGCAACCTACAGTACTTGGTCCGTTGGAAGCACTTCCCCCCTGCCCTCGACGAGTGGGTTCGTGCACGAGATGTCTCCGCCCCCAAACTAATTGATGCCTTTCACGGACAGACCATCCCCCTTGCCGACTGGGAGGGGGCCTTAAGGGGAGCAGGATGTCAGGCTGCTATCTCGGTTTCAGTATTGTTTCTGTGTCGGTACTGTACTGTCTAGCCTCAAGGCTGACCACACATACCAAGGCCTGGGAATACTGCTCCTGGGAAAGTTGCCTCTGTCTGTGTATGCTGATGTTGTATAATCTCCCGCCATTTACTGCCTTATATTATCGTTTGGCTAGTAAGACTCTCATAGCTGCCATAGTTCCCTGTATGCACTGTATTGCCTTTTTGACCAGTAAAAGCCATCTGCTTGGATTCTATACGACTCTGTGGTGATTTCTGGTTCGAAGGGTCAGGAGCTTACAATATGGGCCACTGAGAACTCCAAGCATTAACTTCTTATTAATTTAATTTTGATGTGTGTGTGTTTTTTTAAATATTTTTTTTAAGATAAGGCATGTAAGAAGTTATCCGAATGAAAGGCTTTCAAGAAAACTCTTAAAAAGGGGGGAAGTGTCATAGTTGACACCAGGAAAGCACTACGCTTGAATTAAGTTACTGTTTCTGACCGCTTTGGTAAAAGTGACACAACCATATCAAATGTCCAAGGAAGCTACAAGAGGAGGAGGGGTGTGTGTGTCTTTGATCTGGTCCTATTAAGTGGCTGCTGTGTCGTTCACACAGAATCCAACATGGCAGAGCAGATCTCCTGTCTTCCCCCCCCCCCCACAAAAGTTGGTGCTGCAAATGCTAATTGCACAGGCATGACCCACACTATATGGTAACACCCCCCATATTACATCATTCAAATACAATCCAAGTCATGCAGGATCACATCATAAAAAGGAACGTTTGAATGGCACCGGGTGTATTTATAAAGCGGATGTTTATGAAATTATTTTGCAAAAGATTTACACTTCTGCTCCTGGTTAGAATATCTGCCTATCTTTCTTTAGTGAGTGTGTGTAAATCCCAAGCCTTTTTAAACACTTCTGAGTAGCTTGAAGAATCATCAGGAATTCTATGGTCAGAACAGCCGGGAAGTAGCCAAGGCCTTATTTTTATTTTTTATTTTCCTCCCCAAGACAATCATCCTTTTGGCCCCAGTTTCCGCCTGTCGATCAGCAGAGCATTGGCAGGCAAAGGACACAATTGCCTGGAGATCTCTTGCCATTAGTGGGAAACCCTATTCAATGGCCACCAGGCTTCCTTGTTTCACAGATGTCTCTCCCTTGCCTCCCCACTCCTCTACGTAAAGCCAGCTGGGTGACCTCAGGCTAGTCACACTCTCTCAGCCCATCCTACCTCACAGGGTGTCTGCTGTGGGAAAGGGAAGGGAAGGTGACTGTAAGCTGGTTTGATTCTTCCTTAAGTGGTAGAGAAAGTTGGCATATAAAAACCAAGTCTTCTTCTTCTACTTCTGCAGAGCCATTCAATCTGGTCATTTGCAAATAGAGTTGCCAGCTCCGGGTTGGGAAATACCTGGAGATTTTGGGGGTGGAGCCTGAGGAGGGTGGGGTCTGGATAGGGGAATCCACCTTCCAAAGCAGCCATTTTCTACAGAAGAACTGATCTCTGTCACCTGGAGATCAGTTGTAACAGCAGGAGATCTCCAGCCACCACCTGGAGATGGTAACCCTATTTGGGAATTATTATTATCAGAGAGCGAGCACTTAAATCTGCTTTGTTTCCCTCTTCCATCCCCTTTTCATTTTGTGTTGTGTGTATATCATATTGGAGCCTTTGTATCACATGCTACCTTTTGCTCTTAATCAAAGGATATGACAGTTCACAAAGGAAAGGAAAACATATTTTACAAGAACTGTCATCTCCCATGGTATATCCAAAACAGAGTTGTCATCAGTTTCATATGAATATGAGGCCACGTTGGAATGTTTGGAACCAAAATGCAAGCCACTGGCAATAGTTAGAAGAAATCTTGAGATTGCAAGATGAAAAAGTCAGAGAACATACACATGAAGCTGGGAAATCTACCTGGGAAACTAAAAGATTGCCGTCTGGGTAACTTTAGCCACCTGCTCTGTGAAGAAGCAGAAGAAAGAGAAGAGTTGGTTTTTATACCCCCCGCTTTTCTCTACCTTTAAGGAGCCTCAAAGCGGCTTACTATCGCCTTCTGTTCCCCTCCCCACAACAGACACCTTGTGAGGTAGGTGGGGCTGAGAGAGTTCGGAGAGAACTGTGACTGGCCCAAGGTCACCCAGCAGGCTTCGTGTGGAGGAGTGGGGACTCGAACCAGGTTCACCTGATTAGAGTCTGCTGCTCATGTGGAGGAGCGAGGAATCAAACTCGGTTCTCCAGGTTAGAGTCCACTGCTCTTAACCGCTACACCATGCTGACGCCCCAAACAAGTATCATAAAAATGCTACCAATCTCCTCCAAAGGGAACCCAGGCAAATTAAGTGCTGGCCCTGGAACTACTCGCCACTCAGAAAAGTGGAAGGCGCAAACAAAAATATTAATGAAATCTGCTTTTATTAGGTAGCAGCCTGGAGATCTCCTGGAATTACTACTGAACTCCAGACAACAGAGATCGGTTCCCCTGGAGAAAATGGTTACTTTGGAGAGTGGAGTCTATGGCAATATACCTTTCCTCAAACCCTACCCTCTCTCCAGGCTCTACCCCTCCCCCCCAATCTCCAGGAATTACCCAGCCTGGAGTTGGGAAGCCTAGAAGGGAAAGGTGCAGAACTGGCCTTTCTCTGGTGCAACTGCATCCTTGGTGCTTAGGATCCAAGCTTCACTCTTCAGGATCTTCCACAACCAAACACAAGAGTAAGAAGGAGAAAGAAAACACATGCAAACAACCTAAACTACATTTTAGTGGTAAAGAGCGGTGGTTTGGAGCAGTGGACTCTGATCTGGAGAACCGGGTTTGATTCCCCACTCCTCCACATGAGCAGGAGTCGCTAATCTGGTGAACTGGATTTGTTTCCTCACTCCTCCACACGAAGCCAGCTGGGTGACCTTGGGCTAGTCACACTCTCAGCCCCACCTCCCTCACAGGGTGTCTGTTGTGGGGAGGGGAAGGGAAGGAGATTGAAAGCTGGTTTGATTCTTCCTTAAGTGGTAGGGAACGTCGGCATATAAAAACCAGCTCTTCTTCTTAATCAACTATATTTTTTGTGACAAGGCGATCTTCTGGCTAGAACCCCTGGTTGGGCAAAAGTCCAACCAGAAGAACAGCTGAAATGACCCACAGTTCCCACATGGGAAGTTCTAACATTGAAAGCAGCCCATGGGGTAAGCCTTTTTCAAATGCGTCTGTTTGTTAAGGTAAACATAGTCCCGAAAATGAGGAAATTTAACCGAAGCATTAACCTTCACTGAGAAATTCCTCTAGTATTGGACTGCAAGGTCATAGCAAATTCATGCCTCTTGTTTCTCTTTTCAGAGAAACTAAACAAAACTAAACATTCTGCAGCACAGAGGTTTCTACATATAAACTCACGAAACAGCCTTACAACCATTTGTCTATCTAGCCCAGTACTGCCTACAGAGAGCCAGTGACTCCAATCCTCCTGTTAGATCACTGGTTCCCAACCAGGGGTCCGTGGACCCCCAGGGGTCCGCGAGAACTAAATTAAGGTCCACGAAACAAAGTTATAAACCCATAATACATTAATATTTTCAATTAAAAGTTCTCTATTATAAAAATATATATTCAAATATTATTCTAAGTTTAATGTTTAACTAACAGTTATGATTAAAGTTTATTTTCAAATTCCCAGAATTTTTATTTTGAACCTTGGGGTCCCTGCACCGAACAAAAAAGTCCTAGTGGTCCCTGGTCAAAAAAAGGTTGGGAACCACTGTGTTAGATGGACAGGCCCAGCTTGAGAACCAGCGTGGTATAGTGGTTAAGAGCGGTGGACTCTAATCTGGAGAACCGGGTTGGATTCCCCGCTCCTCCTCATGAGCGGCGGGCTCTAATCTGATGAACCGGGTTGGCTTCCCCACTCCTCCACACGAAGCCTGCTGGGTGACCTTGGGCCAGTCACAGTTCTCTTGGAACTCTCTCAGCCCCACCTACCTCACAAGGTGCCTATTGTGGGAAGGGGAAAACATCAGACAAAGAAGCTCAATGACTGGTTTTAGAAGTTTGCTTTGGAAAATCACCGAGCAAGATAACTTGCTTTCTTAAAATAACAGTTCACATTAAAGACATGACACGCTGTACTTGAGGAACATTAATTATCCATCACAGCCTGGAGCACATAGCAAAATGCTTGCGCTTCAGTAACACTTAATGTGCATGCCTCAAGATATTGTTAACCGAACATATGTAGCGCTTTGATTGCGAAGTCTCATGACCAGTGTGCCACTACAGGAAATGGCATCTCTAAGATACCATTCAAGAGATGTGGAAACATAGCAGGATAAAGCAACCCCTCTGTTCCCCCCCCCCACACACACACACACGTCCAAAGCTGGAAAAGAGAAAATGCTTTTGAAAGATGAATTGGAGACAGGTACGTCTGTTTTTTTAAAATCTGTCACCTGGCATGTTTAAGAGCATGAGAAGCATTTAAACTCCCAGATGAAAGAATACTGACGATTAAAAAAAAAGAATATCTTGGAAGTGCTATTTAGAAGAAGAAGAAGAAGAAGAAGAAGAAGAAGAAGAAGAAGAGGAGGAGGAGGAGGAGGAGGAGGAGGAGGAGGAGGAGGAGGAGGAGGAGGAGGAGGAAGAAGAAGAAGAAGAAGAAGAAGAAGAAGAAGAAGAAGAAGAAGAAGAAGAAGAAGAAGAAGAAGAAGAGGTTTTTATATGCCGACTTTCTCTACCACTTAAGGAAAAATCAAACCAGCTTTCAATCACCTTCCCCTCCCCTTCCCACAACAGACACCTAGTAGGGCTGAGAGAGTTCGGAGAGAGCTGAGACTAGCCCAAGGTCACCCATTCCTTGGGAGGACTGCCATCCAAATACTTGCCAGGGTCGAGGCTGAAGGTATATGACTGGCCCAAGGTCACCCAGCAAGTTTCCATGGCAGAGTGGGTTTCCAAGATCCTAGTCCAACACTTTAACCACTGCACCATGCTGGCTCTCTCCGGTGATTCTAGAACCAGGGAAAATAATGGAAGACGTAACGGAGGCCCCCACAAAGATTCCTCTCCAATGCCACCAGGTAAAGGAAGAGAAAGGCTCAGTGTTGGGGGCTTGGCCAATCTGTATTATTCCCGCCTTCAGACAATCCACCGCATACAATGTCTCACAAAGCAACAATTCCTGTGTGGTCCAATCATTCAGGCATCCAAGAGAGAGAAAACAAGCAGCTCTAAAGCTCCTAATCCCTATCATGGCTAAGCCGTTTAACCTCGTGTAGCTCAGTTAGCTCAGCTGGAAATTTGGGCGGGTCCCGCTTAAAACCAGATGCTACCTCTGAGCTGAGTTTTCCTAGGTAAATGCACAGCCGCATAGCTGCCTTTTGGCAGCCTTTTGGTTTTTCCAGTTTTTGTACAGGAAAGAATGCAAAAACGAAACAGTGCGTTTTGAAATACTGTCGCAAGGCCCAGCACAATTTCATGCTAATAAAACGGTATGTTCATCGAGAGCATGAAATCGGAAAGGAATATAAAGGAATTCCATTCCCATTAACTAAGCTGTGGCATGGATCTGAAGAAGGGTAAGGGTATCAATTATTCTCCCATCCGCTATTGTGTATCGTGCAAGGAAAATATGGATGGAGATTATATACTAAGGTTGTTTATGCATGGGAGTTTTACCTAAGGTTTGTTGCTCGCTGGACCCACACTTTCCTGTTAGGAGTCTATGCACCAGCAGTCTCCAAGCTCAAATCAAGTCCCCGCCCCTTGAAATGCTGCTTTGTAATAGGCTTACTTTGTAGATCTTGCGTGTGTGTGTTACGTGCCGTCAAGTCACTTCAGACTCATGGCGACCCTATGAATCAGTGTCCTCCAAACTGTCCTATCTTTGACAGCCTTGCTCAGATCTTGCAAACTGAGGGCTGTGGCTTCCTTTACTGAGCCAATCTGTCTCTTGTTGGGTCTTCCTCTTTTCCTGCTGCCCTCAACTTTTCCTAGCATGATTGTCTTTTCCTGTGTAGAGCTTACTGTGAGAGAAAATTCCCCCCAAACCCACTTGCCACATAATAAAAAAATTAGGAAGAAAAACAACAAAAACAGAGCAATCTGAAAGGGGGGAGGAGAAATCCAAGCCTCAGTTTTAAAAAGCTTTTCTTTTGCTCAGAAAGAGCTCAGAGGAAGAAGGAAGCAGGAAGCATTTCAATCCTCCCCTCTGGACATGCTGCTTTGTAACTGGCCATGAGCAAAACCAAGCTTGTGTGTCCTGCGCTTTGCCTTATGCATGGGGATTTCACCTGGACTTTGCTCAGGGAAGATGGAAGAGTCAGGTTAACAGAAGAATGAGAAGACCCGGACATTGTGAGGGCTGGCAGCGAGGTCATCTCTAACGGAGGGAAAACTCATGCATAACTCCAAGGGCAAATGTGAGTGAAAGTACCCATGCATAAAAGACCTCAGAAGACTAACAACTGGATCCAGTGACAGAAAATTTGTACATTACTAAATCCCCATGATCCCCATGTGGACTTTTGACAGACAGGTTCTGTGCTTGGAACGTAAATCCCAAGCATGTGGAAGATCAATTAGAATTGGACGAAGGTATTATGGGATTTGCCCACCTGAGATAACCCCAGGAAGCCAGCATTCAGTCACTGGAGAAACTTGCATGCATGCATACCTTTCCTCAACGGGGCAAATAGTAACCCCCCCAGGGTTAGGCAAATGGTACAGGCAAGAAGACCTGTCCCTTTGTACTACGGTCCCAATCCGAATGGGGCCTGCACATGTCAGGGACATAAACTCCAAGCATGGATCTCCCAGTGCATGTCTAATTCAAAGTTCTTTTGGTGGCCATGTGGTGGTCACCGAGGACTTTGTTACATGTGAAAGGGCACTAGAAAAGCACTTCACTGCAACTAGCAGAATAGATCCTTTCTTCATAGTTTGGGGGGGTTGCCGTCAAGTCACAGCTGATTTGTGGCGATCTGGTAGGGCAAGGGTGGGGAACGTCAGGCGCGGGGCTGTTTAAAGCCCGCAAAATCATTTGGTCTGGCCCTTCATGGGTCCTGGCAGATCTCTAGCTCAGAAGGATCTAAGACTGGTGATCCGCCCCCTCCTGTGGACAGGAATAGCCTCATTCAAGGCAGATGTGAGTTTGTTTTGCCAAGAAATTGAACCCTTTTCCCCCCTTGCAGAAGAGTCGTTAGCTATGGAGTTGCTAGGACCACCCAAGAAACTGTGTTAACCCTTTCCCACCCAGGCCGTGGAGAAACGTATTCCCTCTGTACTATAAGAGGGCTGGGGGTGGAAGTGGCGACAATGGAGGGGCTAAAGGGGGCAGGGCCAGAATGCATGGGGGGTGGGGTGAGTTCTTAGCCAGTGTGTCCTGATTTCATCCCTGCCGGCGGAGGAAGCGGGAGCCGGCTGTAGAATCTGGCCCCGACCATGCGGAGCAGGAGCAACTCTGGCGTGCAGCTGGACAGCTATGCCCAGCCGGTGCAACAGATCATCCTGTGCCACAAGGTGGGCGAGTGCACCACCGGTTGCTTGGATGCCTGCCTGCTTGCCCGCGAGCGGGGGGGGGGGGTCATCTCGGGCAGCTGCCTGCTTGGGGCTTGGTCAGCTAATTTTTAAGTTGATAATTTTGTATGGCCCGCAAATGACGTTATAAATATCCAAATGGCCCTTGGCAGAAAAAAGGTTCCCCACCCCTGCGGTAGGGGTTTCAAGGCAAGAGATGTTCAGAGGTGGTTTGTTATTACCTGCCTCCACATCACACCCCTGGTATTCCTTGGAAGTCTTCCATCTAAATACTTGCCACAGTGAGGGCTGAGAGTGTGAGACTTGTCCAAGGTCACCCAACAAGTTTTCCAAAGCCAGCATGGTGTAGTGGCTAAGAACGGTGGTTTGGAGCAGTGGACTCTGATCTGGGGAACCAGGGTTACTTCCTCACTCCTCCACATGAGCAGTGGAGACTAATCTGGTGAACTGGGTTGGTTTCCCCACTCCTACACATGAAGCCAGCTGGGTGACCTTGGACTAGTCACAGCTCTCTTAGAGCTCTGTCAGCCCCACCTACCTCACAGAGTGTCTGTTGTAGGAGGGGGAGGAAAGGTGATTGTAAGCCGGTTTGATTCTGCCTTAAGTGGTAGAGAAAGTCGGCATATAAAAAACAACTCTATTTCATGGCATAGTGGCAATTCAAACCCGGGTTTCCCAGGTCCTAGTCCGACACCTTTACTACTACACTATGTTGTCTCTACTCTCTACAATACTGAGACCCAAGTCCCATTTAGATGCCACAGTTGCCCCTGGCACAGCTTTACCTGCCCATTTTCCCCTTCCCTTTTACACAGAACTCAATGGGACACAGCTGAACTTGTCAAGGGAATCAAATGGCGCTGCAAATAACATGAGGGAATCTGCCAGGAGAGCCTTAAAGTGCACCACAGTGGCAATAAGGTGGGCCGTAAAGCTCCTCTGCTTCCATTATCCAAGTACACAACATGATCTTCAGTGCAATACTATTTGTGCCACAAAGCATCACATATACGCAAAAAGTTCATTCAGAGGGTCACACTATAAGAGATCCTTCACACTTTTTTTGTGTTCCCTTGCCAGACAAGGGAACACCCGACAATTTATAAAAATGGAAATCCCTATCAAACCATATTGCTAAACTGATAGTAAGAAAATGCGTTACAATCTGATGGTACTGTCGGATTGCACATACTCCAACATATTTAACAGCGTTCACTGCTGCATCATGGGCATTTATGGGCAGTCCCCCCTGTTCTGTTGCCTGATTGGTCAGAAAAAGTGAGAAAGCTGGCTCCTCTCCAGCTGTTGAGAAAGTTGGCAGAGGCAGAATTGTTTGTGCCAGCTTCGGAGATTCGAGTGATATCAGGAAGAGATCCCAGAATTTCGCCTGCCTCAATATGTGGGACACCATCTGCTTATTTTAACCATCTGGGTTTCTTTTACAGGGCGAATTCTTTATAGTATGTCCTATAGCCACATCTGGCACGCCCCTCCTTCATCCTTCCTGGCATCTGATTAGAGCTTACAGTCTTTTGAACACAGCAAGGCTGCATTTTTCCATAATGCCCCCTTATCTTTTCAGGATACTGAGTGAGGTTTCACTTGACCTAGACGTGACCTTTAATCTTTTCCCAGTCCTATTAAAGGACACAGCAAGATATTTAATGCATGGCTTATGCTTCTCTTAACCAGATTTCATACCCATTTCGGCGCGAAAACAGCACGAAGAAGCTTTCAAAGAATCATAGAGTTGGAAGGGACCACCAGGGTCATCTAATCCAACCCCCTGCACAATTCAGGAAATTCACAACTACCTCCCTACACACACACACAGTGACCCCTACTCCATGCCCAGAAGACAGCCAAGATGCCCTCCCTCTCATCATCTGCTTAAGGTCCTAGAGTCAGCATTGCTGACAGATGGCCATCTAACCTCTTCTTTAAAACCTCCAGGGAAGGAGAGCTCACCACCTCCTGAGGAAGCCTGTTCCACTGAGGAACCGCTCCAACTGTTAGAAAATTCTTCTTAATGTCTAGACAGAAACTCTTTTAATTTAATTTCAACCTGTTGGTTCTGCTCTGACCTTCTGGAGCAACAGAAAACAACTTGGCACTATCCTCTATATGACCACCCTTCAAGTACTTGAAGATGGCTATCATATCACCCCTCAGTCTTCTCCTCTTCAGGCTAAACATACCCAGCTCCTTCAACCTTTCCTCATTGGACTTGGTCTCCAGATCCCTCACCATCTTTGTTGCCCTCCTCTGGACACGTTCCAGCTTATCTACATCTTTCTTAAACTGCGGTGTCCAAAACTGAACACAATACTCTAGGTGAGGTCTAACCAGAGCAAAGCGATACCATCACTTTGCGTGATCTGGACACTATACTTCTGTTGATACAGCCCAAGATCGCATTTGCCTTTCGTGCAGCCTTTTCACAATCTCCCCTTTTATCTATTTCGATCCGCGTAATGTTGCAGTCATCGTTTTTGTGTTGGGATGAGATTTCACCAACTATTGTTAACGTACACATCATTATGCCAATATTAATAAGCGGGGGGGGAGCGTTTAAGGAGATGCTTCGCAAAGGTTAGCGCTTAAATAGTCCTTCCAAAACACCAAGTGGCGCAGATATATGGATGACTGGAAACAGCTTCTCTGTCCACTGGAGTTCCTGGAAAACGACTCCTATCAGGTACTGCAGTGAAGAGGAGGAGGAGGAGTTGGTTTTTACACCCTGCTTTTCTCGGCCGAATGGAGTCTCAAAGCGGCTTATAAATTCCATCCCCCCCACACACACACACACAACAGGTACCTTGTGAGGTAGGTGGGGCTGAGAGAATTCTGAGAGAACTGTGACTAGCCCAAGGTCACCGAGCAGGCTGCATGTGGAGGAGAGGGGAATCAAACCCAGTTCTCCAGATTAGAGTCCGCTGCTCTTAATCACCACACCACGCTGGCTCACGTGATGCTTTGCAAGAACGTTTTCTAGCAGCAGTTCCCTAATTCTTTTAGTTCTCCTGGACTTTAAAGAGGAATTCACACTGCTTGGAATGATAGCTTGGATGTTGCAGTCAAATATCCACGAGTGGGACTGGACTGTGGAGCAATCGTTCTATACCTCGTTCCTTCAACTGCATCCCAAAATGAGGCTCCAGGGAACTGGAATCCCCCAGGAACAGTATGCGGGGCAAATTCAGGGTCTGCAGTGGGAAAGGGTAGCCCATGAAAACCCACCCCATGTTCCTTTAGAGCAGTGGTTCCCAACCTTTTTTTGACCAGGGACCACTAGGACTTTTTTGTTCGGTGCAGGGACCCCAAGGTTCAAAATAAAAATTCCGAGAATTTGAAAATAAACTTTAATCATAACTGTTAGTTAAACATTAAACTTAGAATAATATTTGAATATATATTTTTTATAATAGAGAACTTTTAATTGAAAATATTAAATTATGGGTTTATAACTTTGTTTCGCGGACCTTAATTTAGTTCTCGCAGACCCCTGGGGGTCCATGGACACCCAGTTGGGAACCAGTGCTTTAGAGGAAAGCCACCATATTCCAAGCCAATATACTCTCGTTCAGTTACTGCGTTACAATTTCTTCTTTTCCAATGGTTCATGGTCTTCCAGAAATGTTCACTTGCGGTGAAATCTCTCACTGTCTTGTGCCCTCCTTTCTCTGCACAGGTCATAACTGTAGGGAAAGTTCTTCCTAGACCCGCGTTGGCTAACCTATGGCACGCGTGCTGGACTTGGCACACCGAGCCCTCTCTGTGGGCACGCGCAGGTAAGTTGAGCAGCCGTCGCGTCTGCCTTCCCTGGACTCCCCGCTGCCCAGCTTAGGGGCTTTGAACAAACATTAATTGTTCAAAAGCATGCCAAATGCAAACTTTTACCTTTCAATAAAACGTTGTTTGTATCATTGAAAGCTCTGTTATTGTGTTTTTCTTTTAAGGCAAAAGATGTTAATAATGTATGTGTTGTTTTTTCTAAACTAAAACCTCAGTATTCAGATTAAATTGCCGTGTTGGCACTTTGCGATAAATAAGTGGGTTTGGGGTTGCAGTTTGGGCACTCGCTCTCTAAAAGGTTCGCCATCACTGTCCTAGACTATTGGTGCATGACGGATACAGTGAAAAGAGAAAACTTTTACACCTGGTTCTGAGGAAGAGCTGATGAAGCAGTAAGCCAGTGTGTGGACTGTACCACTTCAGATTTGCAAGTGGACCCTCGCACGACTGAATATCCTCCAGATATATAAAAAAAATTCCCTGCCCCCACCTGCAGTTCACACAAGAATGTACTATATCTTATTACTAACAGTTATTCCTCAGGGTTATATCCTCGGAGAAGAAGTAGAAGAGTTGGTTTTTATATGCCGACTTTCTCTACCACTTAAGGAAGCATCAAACCAGCTTACAATCACCTTCCCCTCCCCACAACAGACACTCTGTGAGGTAGGTGGGGCTGAGAGAGCTCTAAGAGAACTGTAACTTGCCCAAGGTCACCCAGCTGGCTTCATGTGTAGGAGTGGGGAAACAAATCCAGTCCACCAGATTAGCGTCCGCCGCTCATGTGGAGGAGTGGGGAATCAGAGGCCACTGCTCCAAACCACCGCTCTTAACCACTGAACCCACTACTTCTCTTTTTTTTTAAAGGTGGTTGTCGAAGGAAAACAAATTATCAACCCGTCGGACTGCTCTAACATTTTATCTCATACAGATTTTGATTGGGTTGCCAACTCCAGGTTGGGAAATGCCTGGAGATTTGAGGGTAGGGCCGGGGGGGGGACTCAGCAGGGTATAGCACAGTAGAGTCCACCCTCCAAAGCAGCCATAGTCTCAAGGGGAACTGAGCTTTGTAGCCCAGAGATCTGGGAGATCTTTAGGCCCCATTTGGACTTTGGCAAACCTAGACTTTGGCCTGGTGTGCATCAGCGGCCTCAAAAAGTGGTGAGAACCCTCCTAGTGAGTCAACGAGAGGATCAGCTAATTCCATCCATCCAAGTACCTTACCCACCCACTAGCAGCAGCATCCTGCCTGTGTTCCACAGCACCTAATATAACAGGCATGCTCCTGTGATTCTGGAGATAATAGGTATGCATCATGGCTAGTGAGGAGCCCCGTGGCGCAGAGTGGTAAGCTGCAGTACTGCAGTCCAAGCTCTGCTCACAACCTGAGTTCAATCCCAATGGAAGTTGGTTTCAGGTAGCCGCCTCGAGGTTGACTCAGCCTTCCATCCTTTCAAGGTCAGTAAAAGGAGTACCCGGCTCTCTGGAGGTAAAGGGAAGATGACCTGGGAAGACACTGGCAAACCACCCCGTAAACAAAGTCTACCTAGGAAATGTTGGGATGTGATGTCGCCCCATGGGTCAGGAATGACCCGGTGCTTGCACAGGGGACCTTTACCTTTACCATGACTAGTATCAATTTTTACTAGTAGCCATGAATATCCCTCTCCTCCATGAACATGTCTACTGAGTGCATGTGAAGAAGTGCTACATAGAGCAACTAGCAGGAAGCAGGTTAATTTCTCCCTCTCTGGCTACATGGACCAAAGCCATCAGAGGTTCTGCCACAGCAACAATTAACAGAAATGTCTAGAGATGGAAGGCCTCTACCTTGGCAGGATGTGGAAGGAAGGGAAGACTGAACCCTGTGTATACCTGTACAAGTTGTAAGCCTTCTTCTTCTGGGCAGGGAATAGGACACAGATATGGGACCTATGATATAGTTCATTGCGGGGTTAGTTAATCGAACCAACCATTTACCCAACATGTCGGTTCAACCCTTGTTTCTTGCACATTTACAAATGCATTCCTAGTTGCAGCATGATTTTCCATGGGGGAAAAGATCAGACAGAAGAGTTATTGTCTGAGAAAGCAGGAACTGCATCTTTTTCCAACTCCCTCTTCTCTTTGTCAAGTCTGGAAATCATCAGTAGAAGCCATCATCTGGTGCAACGGTTGGCCAAATTTCTCAGTGGTATTTCTGTATTCTCTCTATAGTGGGGAGTCCGTAACCTGGCTGCGACATAGGAAAAGTTCCAGTTTATCTGGGTTCCAAGCTGTAGCTTTTAAAAAATTGACTGTATTTTTATCCAGCCTTTCCTCCAAGGTGGTGTACAAGGATCTCCCTTGTTAGGGTTGCAAGTCCCCCCTAGCCATCAGCGGGGGATGGGGGGAGGTAGATTTGCCAGATCCAGGTTGGGAAACTCCTGCAGATTTGGGGATGGAGACTAGGGAGGACAAGGAACTCAGTGAGGTGTAATGCTATCGACTCAACCCTCCAAAGCATCCATTTTCTCCAGGGGAACTGATCTCTCTAGTCTGGAGATCAGCTGTAATTCCAGAGGATCCCCAGGTCCCACCTGGAGGCTAGCACCCCTATCCCTTGTCCATAGGGCTGCCAACCTCCAGGTAATAGCTAGAGATCTCCTGCTATTACAACTAATCTCTAACCGATAGAGATCAGTTCCCTTGGAGAAAATGGCCACTTTGGCCATTGGACTCTATAGCATTGAAGTCCCTCCCCTCCCTAAACCCCACCCTCAAGCTCCGCCCCAAAAACCGCCCGCCGGTGGTGAAGAGGGACCTGGCAACAACACTTGTCCATTTTATCCTGTGAGGTAGCTTAGACTGAGAGAGAATGACTGGTTCAAGGCAACCAAGTTAAATTTTGTGGCAAGCAGGGTTTTGAACCTGGGTCTTCCTGGTCATACCCTAGGGTTCCCATTTGCCCGCTTGCGGTCCAGTTGGGGGATGGACACGATCATTCTTGGCAAAAAGAAAATTAAAAATAAGACCTTGTCTACTTACAGTAAGTTCTGACTATAGTGTCTGGCAATTCCCAGAGCTACCCTTGTCACTTCCAAGTAGCTCTAGGGAACTTCCTGCAAGTAGGCAAGGCTTTATTTTTCTTTTTAATTCTTTCCCCCAGGATGCTGACCCCCTCCCACAACCCTTCTGCCAGTTAATGAGCATTGCCTGGCAACTAGGGTTGCCAACCTCCAGGTACTAGCTGGAGCTGCCAATCTGTGAGTCAGGAACGAAGCTTGGTGGTGATGGAAAGCACTGACAAGTCACAGCCAACTTATAGAGACCCCCTGTAGGGCAAGGGTGTCAAACATACGGCCCATGGGCTGGATCCGGCACTTTGAGAGCTCTTCTCTCGCCCGTGAACCAGCCATGCCCCCAGTCTCAATTTGGGCTGGCGAGGCATGGCCCGGCCCTACCAAGTGACATTTATGTCATATCCAACCCTTGTAACAAATGAGTTCGTCGCCCCTGCCCTAGGATTTTCAAGACAAGAGACATTCAGAGGTGGTTTGCCATTGCCTGCCTCTGCCTCATGACCCTGGACTTCCTTGCCGGTCTCCCATCTAAATACTAACCCACCGCTGACCCTGCTTAGCTTCCGAGATCTGATGAGATCGGCTAGCCTGGGCTATCCAGGCCAGGTCAGGAAAAAGGCTTAAGGAATTCGAATTTCCAGTGAGATCCTGGCTCAAATATACTCTCAGATTATCACACTAACTGTCTCCGTGGCTGCCCCCCACACACAACAGAGGTTCCTGTTAGGAGTGGCCAGGGAAGAAATAGTCAGCTCCCAGCAGTTGGCTGTTCAATGCCCCCATGCTTTGGCAGGTGGGCACAATCCCACATTACATAAAGGCATTATGACCAACCATGAAACTGATGCTGTGTGAACAGTGAATCACATCCTTGGATAATCATCCCCTCCCCTAAAAAACAGCTGGCATCCCTATGGAAAGCGAGGAGACAGCTGTACAGGGCCAGCGTCAGCATACTCTGAGGCGGGGGCAGCTGCCAGGGCCCAGGACTTCTGCTGCGGACCTTCACTCACACCCCTCCCCGGCTACCTGTCTGTACCTGTGCTCCCCAACTGCCTAGAGTCACTGAGGAATGGCATGTGCACAGGGGGGCACTCTGGGTGGCAACGGGAAAGCCAGCGTGGTAGAGTGGTTAAGACTAATGGTTTGCAGCGGTGGGCTTTAATCTGGAGAACCGGGTTTGATTCCCCACTCCTCCACATGAGCGGCACACTCTAATCTGGAGAACCGGGTTTGATTCCCCACTCCTACACACGAAGCCAGCTGGGTGACCTTGGGCTAGTCACAGCTCTCTTGGAGCTCTCTCAGCCCCACCTACTCACAGGGTGTCTGTTGTGGGGAGGGGAAGGGAAGGTGATTGCGAGCCGGTTTGAGTCTCCCTTAAGTGGTAGAGAAAGTCAGCATATAAAAACCAACTCTTCTACTTCTTCTCCGAGGATATAACCCTGAGGAATAACTGTTAGTAATAAGATATAGTACATTCTTGAAAGTCAGCATATAAAAAACAACTCTTCTTCTTCCTCCTCTTGGCGCAGGCAACAGAGACAAGGACAGTGAGCGGATTTGCAGGACTTACATGCAAAGGCATGCAAATGTGGGGTGGGGTGAGGCATGCAGGTGTGGGGTTAAAAGGAGGGCATCAATGGGTCCCTGGTGTTGGGCAGATGGGGGTACCAGGGCACAGCTTGTCCAGGGCCCCCACAACCTGCATCTGGCCCTGCAGCTGTGCCTACTGGGAGTCACAGAATTAGCCTGAGCCGCTTCAAACACAACAAGACGGCCGCCTGCCAGCAGTGCTGATTCTGTGGACGTAGGCAGATCATGAGAGGGAGGGCAGGAAGGGCTGAGCTGGTGCTTGGCTCTCGTGGTCCTTTCTTACAGGCCCAGGGTAATGCCACTTTAGGGTCAGGAAGCAATTTTCCTTCAGGCCAGTTTGGACAGGGATCCTGGAGGTTTCTTTTTTGCTATCTTCTGGGCATGGAATAGAGGTCACTGGGGGTGTGGGGGGGGAGGCAGTTGTGAATTTCCTGCATTGTGCAGGGGGGTGGACTAGATGACCCATGTGCTCCCTTCCAGCTCTATGATTCTATAGCATAACCCCCCATTTAACAGTGAGTTATGTTCTAAGAGATTAGAATAGGGTATGAAAGATCGTGAACTAATATTATCCCTCCGTGAGAGGGAGGGCAGGAGGAATTACATGCCCAGGGAAATGCCAGTCACCACTTTGGGGTCAGCAAGCAATTTTCCCCCAGGCCTGAGATCTTGGAGGGTCCCCCTTCCCATCTTCTGGGCATGGAGTAGGGGTCACTGAGGGTTTGGGGGGAGGTAGTTGTGAATGTCCTGCATTGTGCAGGGGGCTTGGGCCTAGATGGCCCTGGTGGTCCCTTCCAACTCTGTGATTCTAAGAACTTAAGGAAACTGCTCAGGAGAGGAGAGAACAACCGAGCGCACAACCTACAACCATGCCACAAAATAACACAAATTCTGCCCTGTCAAATAACCCATGTTATTTGCTCAGTTAGAAATCTCTCTGCACATAAGTTCCACTGGAATCCATGTCACAAGGTTACTGGCTCGCCCCGGGGTTTCCATTAACAGAAACAACCCGACAACTGACATGTACTAACCTAACCCTTCAAGACACCCCACTGGCCGCATGCTTTCTTTTATTTACTTTGCACGGCATTCTTGCGCTCCAGATCCCATTTCCTTCTTTCCATAAACTGACATTGTGTTTCCACGGTCGGGTCCCGTCTTCCCATTTCCAAACCGAGCTATCTGAAGCAAGCCTGGTGCGAAACACACATTCCAGATTACATAAAAGCACACCCTCTACGGGTCTTCTTGCACAAAGATGAGAACAGTGTGTGTGTGGGGGGGGGGGGGATGGACACATTCTCGTTTTCCTTTACAGTCACTTTGACCTGGCGTGCGTTGAGCAGGCTGCATTTCTCAGCATTTCTTTGCAGCTTGCAGAGAGACAAAAATGCGCCAAAAAACATTTTTTAGAAAGCCCAACCCAGCCCAGTTCTCTTCGGGGAGGATCCCGCCATTACTTGCGATTAACCTGTACTATATTTTAAATCAAACGTCAGAAATTGTGTTAGCCTTTAAGGTGCTACTGGACTCTTTCTCTTTTCTACGGCTACAGACAGACTAACACGGCTACCCATCATGCTTAAATCATAGATTTAACTAGGGTTGCCAACCACCTGGTAGTAGCATGAGATCTCCTGCTATTTCAACTGATCTCCAGCCGACAGAGATCAGTTCACCTGGAGAAAATGGCGCTTTGGCAATTGGACTCTATGGCATTGAAGTCCCTCCCCAAACTCTGCCCTCCTCAGGCTCCGCCCCAAAAACCTCCCACCGGTAGTGAAGAGGGACCTGGCAACCCTAGATTTAACCCATCATGATTAAATCTCTGGTGAGACCACACTTGGACTACTGTGTCCAGTTCTGGTCACCACACCTAAAAAAGGATACTGCAGAGCTTGAGAAGGTGCAGAAAAGAGCAACCGAAACGACCAGGGGACTAGAGCAACTGCCCTATAAGGAGCAGTTAAAACGCTTAGGACTGTTTAGCTTGGAAAGAAGGCAGCTGAGGGGAGACATGATAGAGATCTATAAAATTATGCATGCTATGGAGAGTGGGGACAGGGAGAAGGTTTTCACCCTCTCTCATGATACCAGAACGTGGGGTCATCTGCTGAAGCTGGAGGGTGAGAGATTCAAAACAGATGAAAGGAAATCTTTCTTCACACAACTCATAAATAGTGGAACTCCCTGCCCCAGGATGTGGTGATGGCTGCCAACTTGGAAGGCTTTAAGAGGGGAGTGGACCTGTTCATGGAGGAGAGGGCTGTTCATGGCTACTAGTCAAAATGGATATTAGTCATGATGCATACCTATTCTCTCCAAGATCAGAGGAGCATGCCTATTATAGTAAATGCTTTGGAACACAGGCAGGACGATGCTGCTGCAGTCGTCTTGTTTGCAGGCTTCCTAGAGGCATCTGGTTGGCCACTGTGTGAACAGACTGCTGGACTCAGTGGGTGTTGGTCTGATCCAGCAGGGCCTTTCTTACGTTCTTATGCTAACACCAGTCCACGGAAGGAAGACTCTTGCTGTTCCATATGACTTTCAGCCTGGCCAGAGCAAATGAAGACATCTGGAACGGGCTGGGTGTTACCCTCAAGCCCCCTCCCCTCTCCCGCCCTCCCTCCCCCCTTTCCTGGATCCGAATGGATATTAATGGACAGTCCACATGCTGGCTAACGGGAATCGACCGACATGCCACGAAGACAGCCGCAAGGCTTGACTTCCTGTCCTCAGACATCAAGGAACACAATACCACTGCGCCCAGATAACAGGCAGAAGGGTGGAGGAAAGGGAATGCCAGAGGGAGAAGTCTGGATTCCATCAAGCCTGGGTACGGGGTGGGGGGAGAGAAGAGAGAGGAGGACAGAGAAAGCAGCGCTCCAAAAAAGCGAAGGAAGTTGGGACGCAATCCCCCAAAGAACAGAACCCAATTAATGTCTTTGGGGCAGTGCAAAAAGGACTCCACCCTTCCAAAGCGCTTGTGTTTACTTCTCCCTTTCTCTCTCAGCTCAGACCGTCCAGGCTAGACTCCAGCTCCAAGAGCTTGCCTTTCAGCTTTTCGTCTCCGGCACTTTCTTTTGTTGCAAACTTTCCACTCTCTCACACCAGCAAACCATGCCAAACAACGGGATTTATTGCTACAGAGGGTGGTTTTTTTTCTTCTTCTCTTCTTCCCCTACAGTTCATTGTTCTTCTCTGGTCTTCTGAATTTGCAGAACAATACGCAGAAGGCAAAATAATAATAATAATAAAAAATCTCCAGTTTGTTACTACATCTCCCCCTCCCCTTTTCTTTCTTCTGCTCCGTTTCCAAAGCCCCTTCTCTGCCTCACCCTCCCACACACAGCCCCAACTCTATTTCTTAGCATTGAAGCATACAAATCACTAGGCATCCCCTGGGGCTCCCCGATCCACTTTCACGAGCGATGCTCCGGCACTACAAAGAAAACAACTCACCCCCTTCAAAGTCTTCCTCTTGTTGGGCTCCTATCCTTCCCAAATGTCCCAGGAAAGCCAGAAGAAAGACAAACGTTCTCCTCCGGGACCAGGTTGCCATCATGTCTAAATGTCAGACAAGCATCCCCTCCTCTTAGGCCAGGAAAAAGTGAAGACACACCCAAAAAAAAGCCACGGAAAAGTTATCTGAACACCATGAAGACGCCTCTTCTTTGCCTCTCTCCACTTGGGACAAAAACTCAGCAAGTTCTCCCAGCTGTGTCTGTCTCTCTTTCTTTTCCCAGCCCTAGACCGCTGCACAGTCTGCGATGCCTCTTTTTTTCCCTCTTTCCTCCAAGCGAGGCAGCTTTAAATAGGAAGAATGCTGCCTCCACTTCTTTTTCCTGCCCCTTTTCAGCTCCTTCAGGCTCACAATCATCCAGTCCCTGGGAAGGAATAGCGTGATTGATGGTAAACAATCGAATCAGGGCGAGCTTCACTTTGACATGCACAGATCTTTCTTTTCTGTTTTTGTAGGGAAGAGGGGAAGGTCCCCTCCTTTTTCTGGCAGCTCTTGTTCAGGAAAAGGTCTTAGAATCATAGAATCGTAGAGTTGGAAGGGACCACCAGGGTCATCTAGTCCAACCCCCTGCACAATGCAAGACATGCACAACTACCTCACCCCACCGACACCCACAGTGGCCCCAAATCCATGCCCAGAAGATGGCAAAAAAACCTCTAGGATCCCTGGCCAATCTGGCCTGGAGGAAAGTTGCTCCTGATCCCAAAGTGGCGATCAGCATTACCCTGATAGGGTTGCCAACCTCCAGGTACTAGCTGGTAATCTCTTTTTATTACAACTGATCTCCAGCCGATAGAGATCAGTTCACCTGGAGCTGACAACCCTACTTTGAAGGAGGACTCAATGGCATTATACACCATTGAAGTCCCTCCCCTCCCCAAACCCCACCCTCCTCAGGCTACACCCCCCAAATCTCCAGGTAATTCCCAACCCTAACATTCAGTGATATCCTATTGTTTTTCTAAGAGCAGCATGGAAGGGGAAAAGAGATACAATGGAAAGCACGGTTTCAACCAGGACTGCACCATTAAAACACCTTTCAAATGAAACTGAAGAGATATTTCAAATGGAATATCATGTGTGACTGCACGAGGACCTAGATGAACACCAGTTACAGGTAAGTGCAACTATGTTTTCTTTATTTTTGATGTGGGTTGCAATATCCCTGTAGCTAATCATGGCTATAGGCACTTTCACACCACCCAAATAATGCACTTTCAGTCCACTTTCACTGCACCCCCTTCCCAAGCGGAAGAGATTTTGCCAGTTCACACAGTAAAATCCACTTTCAAAGTGCATTGAAAGAGGATTGAAAGTGCATTATTTGGGCTGAGGGAAAGTGCCCTGAAGTTAATGATGCTTTGTCCAATGACCAATGTGGAATGAATGTTATTGAATATTTATAGACTCTTCTGAGATCAAATGACTGATGAAACCTTTGGCAGAAACGAACTTCTAATGTGTGTATCCTGAACAACCATTTCCTTCTTTGATCTTTTTTGGACCTTTTTGATCCATTTTGGATCATTGTTCAGCATCCACACTTACCTGACTACCAGTATTCTTCACGTCTTGTTGGATTTCTCTGTCTTACTCACCCCTGTGTGAGGTTGGACTGTAATGTTTGTCTGTATGTTTGTTTAGACACTATATAGATTGCTATACATTGCAGTATTTTGTGTATTTTGTTATATACTGTTCCATTCTTTAGCCTGGTGTTATTGTTTTCGTTCATACCTTGCTTTTTACAACACTATTTTTCATTTCTGACTTGTTTGTTCAAAAGGAAAGTGCAAAAAATTGTGAAAGGGCTGGGAGTAAAATTTACCAGCGGCCAGTGCATGGACTGGCCCATATCCATGTATCATGCCCCTATGCCATGCCAATACTTTGTTGCTGTAACCAATAAAGTTGTTGCGGCCATTTTCATCCAGCTACAGTTTCTGTGACTTCAGTTGCATGCTCGGGGTTTACTGATGAGGGGGAGAAGGTAGTACATGTGGAAACAAAGCCCAACAGGGTTTGGGTTTAGGTGGCCGGCTATCGGCACTCCCCAAGTTGGTGCTAGGTCGGCAATCCAGTTTACAAACTGGCTTCAGCACACAGACTTAGTGACTGGACAATATACCTGGACTCCCAGAAGGATTTCTCTACAATACGAGGGGAAAGGGTGCCTTAAATGATGCAGACAGCGTACAGCGCAAAGAAGCAGAGAAAGAACACAGAAGGACGCCACAGGTCACACCGTTTTTCGACAAAGCTGATTCTTCTGCTGTGAATCTGGTAACGGCAGCTGAAGTGGCAGAGGTGTAGAAGAAGAAGAGTTGGTTTTTATATGCCAACTTTCTCTACCACTTAAGGAAGAATCAAACCAGCTTACAATAGCCTTCCACTCCCCACAATACACACACTACGAGGTAGGTGGGACTGAGAGAGTGTGACTAGCCCAAGGTCATCCAGCTGGCTCCATGGAGGAGTGGGGAAACCAACCCGGTTCACCAGATTAGCGTCCGCCGCTCATGTGGAAGAGTGGGGAACCAAACCCGGTTCTCCAGATCGGAGTCCACCGCTCCAAACCACTGCTCTTAACCACTACACCACGCTGACTACACCACAGCATCATGCACCATCAGAGCTCATCCAAAAATACAGGCTCCCCAGGTTCCTTCTTTGAGTTTATAGAAATGAAGTACAGAGATACTGTTACACATGTATTAACGCTGTGGCTGTCAATAAGGGTGTCCGGTCCCCGCTAGGGGCTGGGGTAAACCCCACCTGCCACCCCCTGCCACTGATCAGCTGGCTGGTGGGGGGGATTTACTGGCGGTACAGGATGTTTTTGTATTTGAGGAAAAACTCTATGGTAAAAAGGGTGTCAACCGAGCTGTTGCCCAAACACCATAGCATCCCGCGTCACGGCTATGCAATGATGTCACTTCTGGTGCATGCTGAAAGTGACTTCACCAGCCTAGATCTCCCCCACACCACTGGTAAGTGGCTCCCCCACCAGTTACCAGGCGGGACCAGACAAAGCTACAACCCATCACTTAGATCTGCCATAGAATTAATTCTGCAATGCTGGCCGTCATTGAGGGCCTCCCCCAGCAACCTCAGAGCAAGGAGGGGAAGGTTGGGAATGCTTCTGTCTCGGAAGGGCAGTCTCAGGGTGATCACAGGGTGAAGGGAGCCGCCCAGCAGACGGCAGACTCAACGGGTGCAGTTGGAGAACTGGGCTTGATTCCCCACTCTTCCACATGAGCGTCAGACTCTAATCTGTTGAGCCGGGGTTTGATTCTCCACTTCTCCACATGAGTGGCGGACTCTGATCTGGTGAACTGGGTTGGTTTCCCCACTCCTCTGCATGAAGCCCGCTGGGTGACCTTGGTCTAGTCACAGCTCTCTCTGAACTCTCTCAGCCCCACCTACCTCACAAGGTATCTGCTGAGGAGATAGTAAGGGAAGGTGATTGTAAACTGGTTTGAGATTCCTTAAAAGGTAGAGAAAATCATGGTATAAAACCCAACTCTTCTTCTTCTTCTGGGCTATCCTTCTTCTCTCTCCCTTCCCTTCCCGATTTGAGGCTTTGAAGTGCTCTCTCCAATCACTGGTGACAAATCTAGCTCTCGTATTAGCATATAAAATTCTGCATTGCATGGGTATTCAATCCCAAACAACGTAAAACACTTTAAAACGGGGTGGGGGGGGGAGAGAATGCGGAAAGAAAATGGAGGATTAGAAAGGAAACGAAATAATTCTTTTTTTAATAAATCTGCTTTTTATTTTATAACACTTTGCAATTCTATGTAATGTTGTTAGGCTGAGCTATCCTTCCATTGGCGAATTCACCAAAACTAATGCAGGACGCTGATATATAACTAGTCAAAAGTTAGCTCTTAGATTCAAACCTTATTCTGGCTTTCTGCCCAATTCCTGTTTTCCCAAAATGAGCAATGTTGGTTACATCCCTTTCCCTTTGCAAATTACTTCCTGCCTTCCACTTTCATCACTATAAACTCGGTCTGTGTTCGGTACCCATTCTTCCCTTCGTTGTCTGATTGAAGAAAAATACATAAAATTACTCCAATTACAGTGTTCACTGACCACTCTCAAATATGCCTCCCCCACTGACACAACCATAAAGTATGGAGCTAAATGTAGGCCCTCAGTAAATCATTATTGATGTCACATCCTATAGCAAAGTAACAGTTAGTCTAAATAAACGCTGCTTCACTTTGTGCACCCGTGTAAGTCTACACTCCCAGTAGGTAATGACCTGCCCATGACAAGAGAATACGATGGCATGAATTAACTTGATCTTGGTTGCCAGTGACACATCCTTACACTTAAGAATCTTTTCTAGCTCCTTCATGGCTGCCCTTCGCACCCTATGCAATATTAAACCCTTGATTAAAGTCCAGCTGTATACACAGTCACTCTATGTATGTGGGTGACTGTGCAAAGTACAATGCCCACTGGTATTAGAAGTAGGGGCTACATGCTGGCTGGTTCCCCTCCGTGAACTCCCCAGTAGGGGAAGCGGATTCCCTATTACTATGTAGGGGTGAGAAAGGTGGGCAATGAAGAAAGCTGATGGGAAGAAAACAGATTCCTTTGAAATATGGTGTGAGAGGAGAGTGTTACAGATACCGTGAACTGCCAAAAACACAAATCAGTGGGTTCTACATCAAATCAAGCCTGAATTGGCCCTAGAACCTAAAATGACTTAACTGAGGCTGTCGTACTTTGGTCACATTATGAGAAGACAAGGTCACTGGTGAAGACAATCATGCTAGGAAAAGTTGAAGGCAGCAGGAAAAGAGGAAGACCCAGACAAGGGATGGATTGACGCTATAAAGGAAGCCACAGTACTCAATTTGCAAGACCTGAACAAGGCTGTTAAAAATAGGACATTTTGGAGGACATGGATTCATAAGGTCGCCATGAGTCGGAAACGACTTGATGGCACTTAACACACACACAGGGTGTTCTTAAATGCCAAAGATGCCCATGTGTGGATCCTTACTGGTGCTGAAGGCAGTGGCGGGATGTGGAATGTAAGGTGTGTCATCTGCTTCTCACCATGTAGAAGGATTCTCTATTGTCCGGATTTGGCCCTTAGTGCCTCCAATGGTAATAAGTGTCTTTATTCCATGAGGGTCCTCTTGGTTGCTTAGAGAAGTGAATGCATTCTGAGAACAGCTCTGAATTTGTGTCCTATGCTTAATCCATCCGTGCTGAGTAATTTGGACTAAGCTTCACCATGTACCCCTCATTCTTGTTTTGGTGGAAGCTCACCTCTACAGAGGATGTGCCGCTTATGCTGTCCAGGTTGGCATGGATGCCAGCGAGGGACCCAGACACCAGTCTCCCGGCACTGCTGTGGCAGCGCCTTCCAGGGACTCCAGCAGGGCCTTCTGCCGGCATCCCACCAGCGCAAAGCCCCACGGCAGCATCCCGGGGGGTGTTCCTGGGGCGTGCTGGGGGCAGAGCTGCCAGTAGGCAGTTTCCTGTCCCCTTTGGGCCCGGGTATGCCAATGGGGAGAATAGCGCTGGTGCGCCAGCTTGTTGCTGGTGCAGCCTCGCTGTTCTCAGTGGGGCAAAATGCCCCATTTAAAAAATTAAAAGCCTCCAAAAGGCTTTTTAAAGCCTTTTGTGCGGCCGGGGAACGGCTTCGGAGGTGCCGCAGCGGGCACCGAAGGCTCAGAAATCAGCGGGCACCGAAGGCATCCCCGGCCGCCGAAGGCTCAGAAATAGGCTGAATGTAGAGGCCATCTCTCAGCGACCTGCAGAGTATTTATTATCTTAATTATTTCTTTGCACTCAGTTATCGTCGTTGGCTGGCTGATTCTGTTCAGTTGCCTTCTCTGCTGAGGTTTTCAGAGATGTCAGTAAAGTAAGTTGTTTTCTTTATGGGACGCCTGATTATTTTGTGAATATCTTTGAGGCCTTTATTTGGTAGGTCAGGACACATTACAGCACTGGTCCCAGTACAAATCTTACTGGTAACTGAGATTACACTCCTCCATTATGAGAACATTTAGTCTTCCTTTCGGTTTCCTTTCGTTAAGCCAGTTTCTGAACCATAAGAGGTCTTTACCACGTGTCTACTAAGGAATCTTTTGTGAGGGGCTTCGACAAAGTCTTTCCCTTGAAGGCCAAGGAAGACTAAAGATCTGCCTGGAACTTTGAGACCTCACAATAAAAGTTGGTGTGTGTGTGACTGGCTATATTTTGTAGGGGCATGCACCAGTTATTTCAGTATTTTTCAGGTTTATAAAACCCAGAAGTTTATTTTCTTTGAAAAATTCAGAAAAATTCAGCATTGTTCGGTATCCGCCATTTCAGCTCCCTTTATTACCGCCTTTTCTCCATACTGGTAAAAAGAAGAAAACCCAAATTACCAAAAAGGTTTGTTTTTTTTTTGTTTGTTTTTTTGGTATATCAATATGCATACCCCTAGTATTTTGATGCCTGTTCTCATTTTCAAGTGAGATGTAAAACAGAATGTAGTATGACGCCTCCCCTGAAGACTGCAGGAAAGGGAGGTAGGAGTATGTTCAGGACACCTACTGCATTTCAGGCATAAACCCCAATTTTATCTTGTGACCCGGCGCCTCGAGGTTCTGCCGGTTCAGCCCCTCAGGCCCTTCTGAGAAGCTGAGCCAGAGGAGTTTCTTCAGCCTCAGGCCACTCTAAGGAAGAGTCTGAGCTGTCCTCTCCCTTAGACGCTGCCAGGGTTCTAGGCTTTCCGGTAGGCAGCCTGAACTGTGGCTCTCCTCCCCGGCCTCCACTCATGTCTGACTTTTTAGTTTCCACCCAGTCCTCTCCCTTGGTCCCGTCCCCAGCTCCTCCCCTCCCCAAGCCATAAAAGGGCTGCCGTGGGGCTTGCTCCAGCCCTCACACCCACGTGGGCTGCTTCCCCAGGTCAGCGTTCACTGCGGCCCTGCCCTCCCCTAGTCCACCCGACAGTCAGCTGATCGGCAGGCTTGCTGGTTGGCGTGGTGGCGTTTCAGGCTGGCTACGGGCTGGCTGCTGGAGGAGGGACCCATTGCCTGAGGAGGGACCCATCGCGGACATACCCCATGTATGAAGCTGCTTGGGAGGGAAGGTGACATGGTATAGCTCAGTATCATCAGATCTCAGAAAGTAAGCAGGGTTGGTATTTGGTTGGAGACCACCAAGGAAGGTTCTGCAGAGGAAGGCAATGGCAAACCACCTCTGCTTCTCAGATCTCAGAAACTAAGCAGGGTCGGTACTTGCATGGGAGACCACCAAAGAAGGCTCTGCAGAGGAAGGCAATGACAGACCACCTCTGCTTCTCACTGGCCTCGAAAGCCCCTCGCTGGCATCGCCCCAAGCCGGTTGAGACTAGATAGCACTTAGGTATGTATGAGGCTGCTTAAACACACAAGCTTCACTAGCAGAATGCAGAGAAATTTCACAAATTTCATGAAGTCTTCTAATTGCCACAGGGCAATTGCTACAATTTGCTTCAGATTTTCCTTTATACCAAGTGTGTTGGCTCATTGAGGACTAAGGCTTGGAAGCAAGATTCGTTCAGAACAGAATCTGGTAAGGGAAGAACAGAGGCTTTGTAGAAGCCAGAGACAGAAGACCTGCAGGTCCAGTTCTGCCACATTTGCCACCACTCTGACACAAGAAAACACCTGGAACTCTGCAAGATACCAGAGTAGGTAAAACCAGGCTCCCGGGGATTGTGAATCAACTTCATGGGGAAAGTCAGCAGTTTCCTCAGAATTATTACTCTCCTTGACCTCATGGTCCTTGCCCCAGAAAGGAATGTTTGCGATACCTTCAAAAGGAACGCTTGAGAATTACAATTCAGAACTTTGCTGCGAGACAACGGCAAGGATATTGGATTCACAGAATGGAGTGTCTGAAAAATATGTTCTTCATTTGCGTCCCTCCATTTGAGCACAAGAGCTCCGACTGCCCTCTCTGGAGGACATGATTAAATGAAATATTGCTTGGGATATTGTTTGTTGTCTTGGATTTCGATCTCCTTTTTATTTTATCATTAAGGTAGATATTTCTTCTTAAGTCACGTTGCTTTGAACCAGTGATCTCTTAATTCAAGTCCAGAGTTGCCAGACTGTTTCAACAAATACTGGACGCACTTGATAAAAATTTATCAACCACCTCCCACGTGCGCTTACTTCTGAGTAGACACCCCATAGGAGTGCTCCACGACAGCCAGCATGGTGTAGTGGTTAAGAGCAGTGGTTTGGAGCAGTGGACTCTGATCTGGAGAACCGGGTTTGATTCCCCACTCCTCCACATGAGCGGTGGACGCTAATCTGGTGAACTGGATTTGTTTCCCCACTCCTCCACAGGAGTGGTGGACTCTAATCTGGTGAACTGGGTTGGTTTCCCCACTCCTACACAGGAAGCCAGCTGGGTGACCTTGGGCTAGTCACACTCTCTCCGCCCCACCTACCTCACAGGGTGTCTATTATGGGGAGGGGGAGGTGATTGTAAGCCGGTTTGATTCTTCCTTAAGTGGTAGAGAAAGTCGACATCTAAAAAGCAACTCTTCTTCTTCCTTGGTTGAGGTATGTTAGGCTGATAGTATATGTCTGGCCCAAGGACATCCAGTGAGCTTCCATGGCAGAGAGGAGATTCAAACCTGAGTCTCCCAGGCCCTAGTCTGCCACTTCACCACACAAGTGCTCAGTTTAACTGCTCTTGGCAATTATTCTCTGCAGAATATGCTGATTCTTAGGCAGTTCATGAGAGGGAGGGCATCTTGGCCATCTTCTGGGCATGGAGTAGGGGTCACTGTGTGTGGGGGGGGAGGTAGTTGTGAATTTCCTGCATTGTGCAGAGAGCTGGACTAGATGACCCTGGTGGTCCCTTCTATGATTAAAGGTGCAGAAAAGTGGGGTATAAAAACCAACTTTTCTTCTTCTCTTCCTGCCTTCTGGAGAAATATTTTATAGGCATCTGGGACTGATCGAGAAGTTTTGCTAGAACGCTTTATTGAAATGCTGTGATAGCAGAAAGTGAGCTACAATATATCCCATATTTCAGTCCTCTGTTCAAAGATTCCCACTGTCTACAGAATTCCCTCTGCAAGTACAGTGAGCGCCATGCAGTTCCCACAATAAACAACCTTTATTTTTCATATGAAACATTGCATTGAGAGCCAGCATGGTGTAGTGGTTAAGAGCAATTCTTTGAAGCGGCAAACGCTAATCTGGTGAACTGGGTTGGTTTCCCCACTCCTCTACATGAAGCCAGCTGGGTGACCTTGAGCTGGTCACAGCTCTCTTAGAGCTCTCTCAGCCCCACCTACCTCACAGGGTGTGTGCTGTGGGGAGGAGAAGGGAAGGTGATTGTAAGCCGGTTTGATTCTTCCTTAAGTAGTAGAGAAAGTCAGCATTAAAAAAAGCAACTCTTCTTCTTTACTTTTCTCTTGGGTTCATACAACTAAAAATAAATCCAGTAGCAGCTGACCCATCTGTTTTGTCAGTAGAGTATAAACATATATGTCGGTACTGATTTCAGAGTTTTTTTTTCCTAACATGCTACAACCACTGAAGAAAAGTTCAGACAATGATCAAGGGGAGAGAACTCCAGCCGTTGAAGAGACTTGTTTCCATCTCTCGTATAACTGGAACGTTGGCAGCTGCCCAGAGCCCACCAAGAGACAACACTGGATTTTTAACTGTTTTGATAATCAGGCACACCGGTTGCTAAGAATTTGCACTGCAGATACTGGAAGAGAAGCATGGAAGAAACACGTTTCCTGGTCTCCTCTGCACGTTTTGCTGGTGGAAGGGGGGAAGGGAGAGCGTTGGAATTCTGTAAATTTGTCTGCATCATGGGTCTTTAAACCCAAGTAATGTTTCTCAGATGCAGCTGTTATTTCCCCCCCTAGGAAAACTTTGGCATCTTCAAAAGCTGCATAACTTTGACTGCTGAAACTCTTGCCTGCTGCCGCATCTCCGGGCCGCTGTACAGGTTGAATTTCCCATCTGCCAGACAACTCTGAACGAGAACTCTTCGGGGGAGGGGCCAGAGGTGCTATTAACGGTACTATTTCATGGCTCTCTTATCTCAGGGTAGTTTTGATTCTGCAGAAAAAGAAGAAGAGTTGGTTTTGATATGCCGACTTTCTCTACCACTTACAGGAGAATCAAACCGGCTTACAAGCACCTTCCCTTCCCCTTCTCACAACAGAAACCCTGTGAGGTAGGTGGGGCTGAGAGAGCTGTGACTAGCCCAAGGTCACCCAGCTGGCTTTGTGTGGAGGAGTGGGGAAACCAATCCAGTTCACCAGATTAGCCTCCGCCGCTCATGTGGAGGAGAAGAGAATCAAAACTCCAGATTAGAGTCCACCGCTCCAAACCACCGGTCTTAACCACTGCACCATGCTGGTGTTAGGGGAAAGTCTAGCTGTGTGGACCCCACAATACACTGGGAGAGGAAATGAACATCTTACTTTTTGAGGATGATATGATTCACATTTCTCTGCTGTGGTGTGAATAAACCGAGAAGTGTCACAAAAGCAAAGAGAAATTCAGTGCAAGGGTACGTTGTAAGAGGAGGACCAAAGAATGAGCAGCACTTCACTCACCCGCTGTATAACTGCAGGAAGCCTTTCGGTGGGATGGTAAATTATAGAGAAGCCGATGAATGTTGTCTTTGGCAGAGGGTTCAGACTCTACGAACAGGAACGCGGTTGCCCTTCGAGCTGTCTACAATATGTGAAATTGCTGAGTTGGAGTCAAAAGAAGGTTGCTCAAAATTACAAAGGAGAATGGAAGAAAACCTAGAACGCAAAATTCAGGTAGACAGATGATACTTTATTTCAGGAGTTGTGTGCTTTTAATTTAACTTTAAATATATCATTCCTCAAAGGTCCTGTCTTGAAAGATCTCTTGGAGTTTTTTGTTTTGTTTTTAAGATTCATCATTTTTCAAAACGTTCCCCATTTCATCTGGCGCTGACTGATGTCTTTGTGATTACTCCTGGTCAGCCAAGAAGCCATATTGTTCAGCATACAAATCAGGGCATAATTCACAGGTGCTTCATTCTCCTTTCAACACTTTCCCAGCGCTGGGATAACTTCTTGAGAAATCAGCAAGTAGAGCTGCCTGCTCTCGTCCCAATTACGGTTGCCAGCCTCCAGGTACTAGCTGGAGATCTCCTGCTATTACAACTGATCTCCAGCTGATGGAGATCACTTCACCCGGAGAAAATCGCTGTTTTGGCCATTGGACTTTATGGCCTTGAAGTCCCTCCCCATCCCAAACCCATCCTTCCTTAGGCTCCACACACAAAAATCTCCCGCCGCTGGCGAAGAGGGACCTGTCAGCCCTAATGGTTCACCATATGGTGCTGGTATTTTAATAACAACAATAACAATAATACTAATCGAGAAATCGGGAGACAGGAAAAAATGGGGGAGGCAGTGACAGGTGCACTGGTGTCACCACAACTTAATGGATTCACTTTGAGTTCAAACCATAGAGTTTTGGCTGAGTCCTAGAGCGCCAGCCCTGGCGTGATGATGTGACTTCCGGTTTTGTGCCGGAAGTGACATCACTTGTCAGCACAACACCAGTGAGCACACCCATCCCCCCCCCTTGGTGGCCTATGAAGCGGCGGTGGGAACCAGGGGGCCAATACTGGGGGACCTGCCCCCCCCATTTTGCAGCATCTCCTCCCTTTCATATCAACCATGCCACTTTGGTCCAGTTACCCAATGTTACCTAAAACAAAAGATAAGATAAAATTTACATCCGTATCTGATAGAAAGCTCAAAGGATATTGGCGATTTAGATGACTTTTCTTGGAGCCGGTTGGAAAACCCACAATTTATAACTAGCTAAAAGCAGTGCTTCGTTTCTAAAATGAGAAGCACTGGAGCCCAGCCTGCCAGGAAATTACATTCTATGCCCTGGAAGCTCTTCTTCCTTTGTCCCAGATGTGTGGGCAGTTCTGGCAATTTAACCGTGGGGGAAAGTCTCCGGCATTTGTTAGAGGCTACTCTGCGCTGCCATTCAGACCAATGAACTCTGCCTCGTATGAAATTAAATCAGAAGCAAAGCAGAATCCACCCTAAATCCTGCCAGGAGCCTCCCTCGTGTCAAATCTATTCCGAACCGCAGCATTTTCTCCTCGGCATTTGCTTCAGAAGCAGGAGCACAATCTGCAGCGAGCTCTCCTCTGTAGGGAAAGAAGGAAAGCTATTCAAAGAGAGGCATTTATCGTTGAAAGGGTGAAAGGATTGTGAGGCAAAGTGCAGTAGCTCACTCGCAAAAATGCTCCCCGCCTATTCCATTATAAAATATTATTTTAGCTTAACAAAGCCAAAGTTATCATCTTTGATTTATCACAACCGTTTGGGATGCTGGGTCTAAAGTGACATCAGCAAAACCGAATCCCAGACTACTGGGGGATGAGTCACTTTTCAGACTGTGCTCCCTTGATTAAAATTTTTAACATTTTGCGCAGTCTGAATAAAATACAGTCAGCCCCTGATGGCTGAAAGGAACCGAAAAGGCCAAATGTGGTGAGGTACTGACTCACTGGCTAGGTATCCCTCATCTGAAGAAACGTCTGAGAAAACGATCATAATGAGCTGAAATATCTCTGACGGAAACCATATGAACAAGCTTTGGGCTACCTTTTGAACGTTAGCACATCTCATTAACTGCGGCTCGCTGAAATCGACTTGCTTAGTTCGAGAAAAAGACTAAAAAAAGAAAGGGTTTTCACAGCTAACAAAATGAGAGAAGGTTCCAAAAATTATAACAGGCTGACTTACAGTCAGAAAGCATGGAGAAAGAAGGATAGGGTTGCGGGCTTGGCCTCAGATCAGACTGGCTCAGTCTACATGTCAAAAGCAAGAGGCAATGGCCATTTTATGAACACATGAACACATGAAGCTGCCTTATACTGAATCAGACCCTTGGTCCATCAAAGTCAGTATTGTCTACTCAGACCGGCAGCGGCTCTCCAGGGTCTCAGGCAGAGGTCTTTCACATCACCTACCTGCCTAGTCCCTTTAACTGGAGATGCTGGGGATTGAACCTGGGACCTTCTGCATGCCAAGTAGATGCTCTATCACTGAGCCACGGCCCATCCCCTTTTGCTTATGCTTGCACTTTCTGACCCTCAGAGGTCTCTTCGCTCTCCCTGCGTTTTCTGGATTCATGTTTAGCCAGCATCCAGAAAACACGGGGAAAATACACGGCTGCTTTCTAAATGGCAAACAAGAAAAAGAAAAATGCCAGGGGAGTCAATCATGTCCACCATCCACATGTGTCATTTGACTCCATATTTTGATTCACCATGAAAGGCCCACACAAATGGGCCACGGAGGGCCCACCATTTGTCTTGGTCTCATCTGTGGCAACCCTTGAGTGGCATGTAGGGTTGCCAACCTCCAGGTGATACCTGGAGATCTCAGAATCATAGAGTTGGAGGCCATCTAGTCCAACCCCCTGCTTAATGCAGGATCAGCCTAGAGCATCCCTGACAAGTGATTGTCCAGTCTCTGCTTAAATACTGCCAGTGAGGGGGAGCTCGCCATCTCCCTAGGAGCTGATTCCACTGTCGAACAACTTTTACTGGAAAAAAAAAATTCTAATAGCCAGCCAGTACCTTTCTTCCTGCAATTTAAACCCATTATTGTGAGTCCTCCCCTCTGCTGCCAAGTAGAACAGCTCCCTGCTCTCCTCTAAGTGACAGTCCTTCAAATACTTAAAGAGAGCAATCATGTCCCCCATCAACCTCCTCTTCTCCAGACTAAACATTCCCAACTCCCTCAGCCTTTCCTCACAGGGCTTGGTCTTAGGGTTGCCATCCTCCAGGTACTAGCTGGAGATCTCCTGCTATGACAACTGATCTCCAGCCGATAGAGATCAGCCACCTGGAGAAAATGGCCACTTTGGTAATTGGACTCTTTGGCATTTAAGTCCCTCCCCTCCTTAAACCCCACCCTCCTCAGGCTCCATCCAAAAAAAAACTCCCACCGGTGGCCTACTTGGTCTCCAGACCCCTGATCATCAAGCAGAATTACTACTGCTCCCCAGGCAATAGAGATCAGGTCCCCTGGAGAAAATGGCTGCTTTGGAAGGCGGGCTCTATGGCATTGTACCCTGCTGAAGTCCCTCCCTTCCCCAAACCCCATCCACCCCAGGCTCCACCCCCAAAATCTCCAGGTATTTCCGCAGCTGGAAACCCAAGTCTCATGCTATGCAGAGGACGCCGTAGGCCAGCCAGACTGAAAAACGTATCTGGCGCTGATGCTGTGCGCCCACAGTCCAAGTACAGGCAGAGAAGATTATCCAGGAACTGCACAGAACTGATCAAAGACATTTATATGACAATTGCTTTTCAATAGCAGCATCTCCGCTCTGCAACACAGCTGATTTTTCAATAAAACAACGGTCGCTTCCAAAAGTATATCCCAATTGCCTGTGACAGCGTAGGATATGCACTGCGAGAAATGGCAAACAGAGCTGAAAAGAAGCCAAGGAAAGAAGCTCTATTAACTCCCACATGATGGATGGTTTCTGCTGAGAAACCAGAGTCCTGTGAAAAGACACAGTTCCAAGCTTGTATGAGCTCATCGGCATACTACGGACCAGAACAACACGGGGGAAACATAACTGGCAGTTGAGTGAAGGAGGGCTGCCAGTTTTGACAGATGGCAGAAGGATTTCTTGGAGCACCTGTATGCCGGGACGCCCAGCTTCTAAATCCCTCGGTGAATGCAGTTGATGGCTCAGAAGTAAATTAATTGTATACGGCAATGTGAAAATGCTTCAAAAGGGATGAAAAACAGTTCCAATCCCATGCACTGCAAGTGTGAAAGTTAGAGCAGTTTAGTGCTGAGCATGTGAATTCTGTTTCAAGTGTCTAAAACGAAATCTTCCCCTTAAAAATGGCCAGTAGCTGACTTTAAGTGTATTAACAAATAAGCCAAATTACATTCTTGATGAATAGTAACTTTGTGAAGCTAAGGTATTCAGTAAAGAATTTTTTAGAAATCAATTGTAGATGTCGGGCAGAGCAATCCCGAAGTGGGAGGTGAAAGCTCTTAAGAAGTTGGTGTGACTCTTCAGCAGTGTACATGCCGCTTGCATGTACTGGCACTTACGTTGCTGCAAGCACACTTACGCTGTCTCGGGGGGGCAGCATGGCATCACAAGTCACGGGCACAGTGCAGCCTTGCCAGCAGCGTTTTGCCGGCGCAAGAGCTCACACTGGTGCCAAAGGGGGTGTTCCTGGGGCAGGGCTGACTTTAGTCAGGTCCCAAGGCCCTTTCGTACCAGGAACGCCCCCTTTAGCAGGTGAAAACTTGCACCAGCAAAAAGGCAGGTGCAGCTCTGTGAAACTCTAGGGAGGAGTTTCACAGGGTTTTTCAAAAATTATTTTTTTAACCGGTAATTAGGCTTGTGCATATCGGTAAACCCGAGTCAAAAATAAACCCGAAAATCAGTTACGGCTAATTTCGGTGTTTGGCTTTACCAGGGAAAAAACCCCAAGGGAATTAGCTGAGCTGAATAGGCAATTCTCAAATAAGCCAAATAATTATTCGGCTTTTCAGGTTTGGCTGGGGGAGGAGTTTTGGGAGGTAGAGTCCCCAAGTTTGCAGCATAGAAACACTGCAAAGTTCACAATGTTCCTCTATGGAGGGAGCGACCCCTTCTGGACCCCATAAAATCAGACCCCCTGACCCAATCTTTACCAAACTTCAGGGGTCATGCAAGGAGTGTCCTTTCAAACTACGCTGTGAATTTAGGGGCTCTGCCTTGAAAAATGCACCCACAGGAGCTTTAAAAAATCCCCGTAAATGGGCCCGAATTTTTTCATTAAACCCGGAAATAAGCCAAATACCCATATTTACCAGTATGGGTATTTGGCTTTTTTTCGGGTTTACTGGGCAAAAACGGGCCCAATAAACCTGAACCCAGAATTTTGCACAACCCTATCTGTAATTTATCTGTAATTTTGGGCCAGCAAGCTGCTCAGGAGACGGCGCAGTTACACCATCCCCGGGACCGACCCAACTATTCCCCCACTCACAATTGCACTGAAAGTCATTTTAATGCATCAATAAGAAACATTAGTGTAATCCTGGACTGACAACTGTCTAAATTTGGTTCAGACAGTAGCTCCTTTAACATTCTTTTTTCTGTTTTCCAGGGGGGAAAGTTGCATTTATAGGCATGAGTGTTTCCTCATCTGAACCCAGTGATACATTAACTCACCCTTACTTGGACTCAAAGGCAAAACTGTTCATCAAGCAGTGCTAGGGGAGTGTCCGCTGCCTCTCTGCATCACACAAATACCCCATTTTCTCAGAACATGTCATGCATGGGCTTAATCTATGACAGACTTAAGTCTGGGAGCAGTTTAATTTCAATACAAAATTAGGGTTATCCAAACATGGGGCCTGGAGTTCTCCCAAAACTGTTCTCTAGACCATAGAGATCAGATCTCTAGGCCATATAAATCAGTTCCTCTGGAGGAAATGACAGCTTTGCGGAGCAGGCTCTGTGCCATCACGTCTAGGGCTCCCATTTTCCTGGAAGTGGCGGGCAATCTCCGGCCATTAGCCCATCCCTTGTCCAGTTGGAGAAAAGATTATGGTGACACTCTATGACTTGACCATAGTCTCTATGATAAGACCAAAGAAACTGTGGATATAGAGCATCACCTGCCTCCATTCAAAGTTGGTATTCTAGAGGATAAGAGGTAGGTTCCTTCTTACCATCCACCAGGCCCATTTCAATCCTGCCCCCCAGAGTCTGGACACTGCCTGCTCTGGGGATGGGTGCATGTGTGAATGCTTGCCTCCTCCCCATCCCATTTCAGTTCAAATAAAGGAAGACACAGCACCTTGAAAGCTGGACAGTGAAGAAAGCTGATAGGAAGAAAATAAGATTCCTTTGAAATGTGGTGTTGGAGGAGAGTGTTACGGATACCCTGGACCTCCAAAAAGACAAATCAGTGGGTTATAGATCAAATCAAGCCTGAACTGACCCTAGAAGCTAAAATGACTAAACTGGTATTTTGGTCACGTCATGAGATGACAAGAGTCACTGGAAAAGACCGTCATGATAGGAAACGTTGAGGGCAGCAGGAAAAGAGGAAGACCCAACAAGAGATGGATTGACTCAATAAAGGAAGCCACAGCCTTCAGTTTGCAAGATCTGAGCAAGGCTGTCAAAGATAGGACATTTTGGAGGACTTTCATTCATAGGGTCGCCATGAGTCGGAAGCGACTTGACGGCACTTAACACACACACACACACACACACAACACCTTTTAACCGCCTTATCAATACATGGACACCGTAAGTTGTGTTAATGGGCCTGCGGGCAGACATAACACATGTATTCCAAGAACAGCAAAAGGCAGATGGCCAACTTGATTCTTCCCAGTTTACTAACTGCAAGAGATAAAAATCCTTCAAAAAGTTGACATCATTGATAGTTGTGAGGGAGATAATTTCTCTGAAAAGCAGTAATGAGATGGAGATATCTGTGAATGAAGAGAATGGAAAGCAATGATGTAGAGAGCAAGTGTGGTGTCATGGTTAAAAGTAGCGGACTCTAATCTAGAGAACTGGGTTTGATTCCCTGCTCCTCCACATGAGCGGCAGATTCTAATTTGGTGGACTGGGTTGGTTTCCCCACTTCTACACATGAAGTCTGCTGGTTGACCTTGTGCTAGTCAGTTTTCTCCGAACTGTCTCAGCCCCACTTACCTCACAAGGTGCCTGTTGCGAGGAGGAGAAAGAAAGGTGATTGTAAACCACTTTGAGACTCCTTAAAGGTAGAGAAAAGCAGGGTATAAAAACCAATTCTTCTTGTTGTTGTTGTAAGGGCAGTGTAATGCAACTAGAAGACATTTGTGGTGTGCTCTTAGTTGGATCACAAACTTTCTCAACCTTAAGACTACCGGTAGAAGAGCCAATGTTGACTGTTCATGGCCCCAATCACTGGATTTACATGTAATAGGTCTTGGAATGCAGTACAATCCCCAACCAGTACAGCCCCTCCCCACTATTAGATATAATATTTATAGTTAGAGTACATGTGATTATGGCTGCTTAAAACAGGCTGGAGTCTTATTCCTACTACTTATTCCTACTGCTGAGACAGACTGGAAAACTACGTCTTCCTTATGAAAGCATCTGGCTTCTAGAATATAATTTTCATACCGGTTGGGGATTGTACTGCATTCCAAGACCTATTACATGTAAATCCAAGAATAGTCTTTTTATGGCAAAGTAAAAACACAGACTGCATTCTCTTTACTCCTCTCTCTGCTTTACGGCTTCACGTGTAATCCACAGCTGCCATTTGACAGCTTATACCACCCTTGTATGATCACCATTTGCTTTTTCTTCCAGCAGCGGATTTTCTGACCCCACAGTAATGATCTACCCTATTCATCTTTTCCTGCATTTCTAAGCTTCTGCTGATGTACTCTGCAAGCTCAGAAAGGCAGAGCAGCTGCAGTTTTGCTAGGCGGAAAATAAAACAGGCAATTTCCACTCTGCTTAGACTGCTCTCACTTTCGACTTCCTGACATGGCAATTGTTTTCATTCATTGTGGACCAAAATTTATTTTGAACAAATCCTTGTTCGCTGACAATCCCATCCTGAGATTTGTTGTGTGAGCAAACAAGAGCTTAGGACTCCGTAGTGATGGAAATGTTCAAATAACTATATCACCATTCTAACTTCATAAAACCTGCATAACACCCTCCTCAGATCCTGCATTTCTCAGGCTCCACTACCAAATCTCCTGGAATTTCCCAACCCAGAGTTGGCAACCCTACACTATGCCAAAAAAAGGGATGTTCCTACTCTACGTGAGTCTTCTGCTACTGCTTCATGATAGGTTGAGTGTCAGAACAAGGGCAGATCTTTCTGGTCTGCCTTTCCTTTCGCTAACATCAAAACACCGACTTTGTGCCATGCACCACATGGTGAGACCGCACTTGGAATACCATGTACAGTTCTGGTCACCACACCTAAAAAAGGATATTACAGAGCTTGAGAAGGTGCAGAAAAGAGCAACCAAAATGATTAGGGGACTAGAGCAACTGTCCTATGGGGAGCGGTTAAGACGCTTAGGGCTGTTTAGCTTGGAAAGAAGGCGGAGGAGGGGAGACATGATAGAGGTCTATAAAATTATGCATGGTTTGGAGAGAGTGGACATGGAGAGGTTTTTCTCCCTCTTCCATAATATTAGAACACGGGGTCATCTGCTACAGCTGGAGGGCGAGAGATTCAAAACAGATAAAAGGAAATATTTTTTAACACAACGCATAGTTAAATTGTGGAACTCCCTGCCCCAGGATGTGGTGATGGCTGCCGGCTTGGAGGGCTTTAAGAGGGGAGTGGACATATTCATGGAGGAGAGGGGTATTTATGGCTATTAGTTAGAATGGATACTGGTCATACTGCATACCTATTCTCTCTAGTATCAGAGGAGCATGCCTATTATTTTGGGTGCTGTGGAACACAGGCAGGATGGTGCTGCTGCAGTCTTCTTGTTTGTGGGCTTCCTAGAGGCCCCTAGTTGGCCACTGTGTGAACAGACTGCTGGACTTGATGGGCCTTGGTCTGATCCAGCAGGGCCTTTCTTATGTTCTTATGTGAGTCTCTCTATACCCCTGCGGCGCAGAGTGGTAAGCTACAGTACTGCAATCAAAAGCTCTGCTCACAATGTGAGTTCGATCCCAACAGAAGTGGGTTTCAGGTAGCCGGCTCAAGGTCGACTCAGCCTTCCATCCTTCCGAAGTCGGTCAAATGAGTACCTGGCTTGCTGGGGGTCAAGTGTAGAAGACTGGGGAAGGCAATGGCAAGCCACTCCATAAACAAAGTCTGCCTAGTAAAAGTCGTGATGTGACATCACCCCATGGGTCAGTAATGATCTGGTGCTTGCACAGGGGACTTTATCTGTTTTATCTTTTTTTTTTCCTTTACCCTATTCCCAAAGACAACAAAACAGCATAATCATAAGGAGAGAAAACACCACCAAATCAGTTCTAGAAAGGTAAACAAAGGCATTTAAACACCCCAAAGGTGAATGTCCCCCCCATTAAGACATTTTGGAGAGGAAAATCTCCCCACCGCCACCAAACACTATCAGCCAGGGAAATGAAACGGGAAATACTCCAAGCCGCCTACGAGGTGTTCCAGACACTTTAGTAGAGTTGCCAACAGACAGCTTTTTTAAAACCAGCTTGACTATTTTTTCCTTCTTTGGAGGGGGGTGCCAGATGAGGATTTTTTTAATAAAAGCAAGATGCAGTTTCCATTTCTCTGGCCAGTTTCCTTCCATGCATTCACTATGGGGGGGTGAAGTGGGAGGGGGGAACAGATTAATTGCTCTGCACACATGGGTGTTGAGGAGAAATCCAGGAATGGCCCTGGAAGCTTTTTAATTCTGCACACACATCATGCAAAATTTGATGTAGCACAGGGGGTAGGAGGAGGTTAGGGTTGCCAGTTCCAGGATGGGTAATACCTGCAGATTTGGGGGTGGAGCATGAGGAAGGCGGGGTTTTGGGAGGGGAGAGACTTCAATGGGATATAATGCCATACAGCCCCCCTTCTAAAACGGCCAATGAATTGAAAGCGTTCAGTGATGACGTTAAGATGTATAAAGCTAATAAATACAAAAGAGATGTTGATGATTACGCTAATAAGAAAGCGTATACTTGGTATTATTCTAATGAACAAAGAGAAAAATTAGAAAACCTAGAGAGTGGTTCAAAAAGAAATCTTATAACAGAAACAAAGATTATTCTACCGAGGGAGAATCTTATAGGGATTCAGCAGCCAGCTCTATTTCCAGTAGGGGTTATGGTCTACGTCCTAAAAACTACAGACCAAGTTTTTCCGAGAAACGCCCCTACAACAAGAAAAAGAATACCTAGTGGTCAACCTCTCGTCTCGAGTACTTACACCTGTAGAATTGTCAGTGTTAAATTTAGGATTGGGATATGTGTTAACACCATCATATTCCTCCTTCCAAACAGAGGTTGATGTATACAAAATGATGCGTATCATTAAATTGAAAGACTACTTCAAAACCCCATTTTCTAGTGACAATCCTTTTCGTTCCAAATCTAAATTTAATCCATCAACCAATAATCCCATGATCACGGCGTTTCACACAGCTATCATGAGGGACATAAAAAAGTAGAACAGAGTAGAATACCAAGTACACAATCTTACCAGGGAACAAAAAGTAGCCTTAGATAGTTTAGCTAACGATCCCTCTTTAATTATCAAACCAGCTGACAAGGGCGGAGCTACGGTGCTTCAGGACCGTGAACATTATATCGTTGAGGCCATGCGACAACTTAATCAAACTACTTATTACCAATTACTTATTCATGACCCCACTAATCAAGTCATGAAATCTACAGCTGAATTCCTTATTAATAGATATACACTTATGCCCATTCTATATATACTTCCAAAAATCCATAAACCAGGGCTCATTCCACCTGGCCGCCCCATTGTATCGGCGTCAGGTAGCCTGTTGGAGCCGGTAGCTAAATATCTTGATCACTTTCTCCGGCAGTTTTCAGTAGACACTCCATCATTTCTACAAGACACCAGGGACTTTATTAGGTATGTTGAAAACTTGGATATTCGCCAGGACTGTATGTTAGCAACTATAGATGTCACCTCGCTATATACAAATGTGCCACTAGAGGAATCTTTAAATATTATTTATTCATTATTAAGGTCTAGAATAGATCCTAATCCCCCCACAGAATTTCTCATGCAATTGCTTAAATTAGTTTTTTACAATAATTTTTTCCGGTTTGAAGACAACATCTACTTACAGAAATATGGTATTGCGATGGGCTCTGCTATAGCGCCTACCATTGCTAATATTTTTATGGCTGAATTCGAAAGATCACATATATACAATAACAATCCTTACTCTGGTCAGATACTCAGGTACAGACGTTATATAGATGACATGATTTATTTTGTAACTAAAGATTTTGATTTTGATTCGTTCCTAAACTGGTTAAATTCACGAGCCTCCATACGCTTCACAGGAGTCAACGATCCTTCCCAGTTGCCGCTTCTTGACACCATAGTATACCGTGATACTTTTAGTAAGTTGAGAGTCTAATCGTATAAAAAACCTTCTGACCGTAATGCTTTATTGCAATACAATTCCCATCATCCTAAACATCTTCGGGACAATCTACCATATAGCCAATTTATTAGGCTAAAAAGAAATAACACTACAGAAAAAGACTACTCTTCAGCAGCACAGGCATTGACGTCATCTTTAAGGGACCGAGGCTATCCCACCCGTATCGTTGAACAAGCTAGATGCAGAACTGATATAAGAAATAGGGAAGAATTTCTTTACAATAGCAAACAAAAAGGAGATGTTACAAACCGTCCACTTTTGCTTTTAGTTTCAATCACCTTTCCAGTCATATTACCGCCATCATCCGCGATCATTGGCACCTTCTTTCCAATGTTCCAGGTTGCCAACAAATCCCCAAAATAGGTTACAGCAGAACCTTGTCCATTCGTAACAAGTTGGTTCATACTGACATAATTTATAACAATGAAAATGATACAAACATCAAAGGCCACTACCGATGTAATAAATGCCTCGCGTGTAATTTAGTATTGGAAGTAAAAGAGTTTAAACTAACAGATAGCAACTTTACATTTAAGTTAAATAGTTTTTCCAATTGCAATACCAAATTTTGCGTTTATTGTTTAATTTGCTCCTGCCAATTGATTTATGTTGGTTCCAGTATTCGTCCTATAAAAACCAGAATTTTAGAGCACAAATCCAGAATTAGAGCGGGGATTTATTCTGCTCCCGTAGTTGATCACTTTCTCAAAGCTCGCCATAATGAGAATGAACTTCGTTTCTTTGTGGTTTGGCGTCTCAAGGGTAAATTGTTTTGATAAAAGTAACAACGAACGTCTTTTGAGACAGAAAGAGGCTTACTTTATTAATTTATTTCATTCTCTAGAACCCCATGGATTAAATGTTGAAAATGATCTATCGTGCTTTGACACTGTTGCTTTAAGAAACTGAAACATGCGTCACCTGCAACTCATTTAAGTGTATGTAACTAGCAGCCGACTGTATAGTCGTTGTATCCCATTGGGAACGGTCAACTTTGCAAAGATGTCTGTACAACTATATCTTTGAGATATGAAATTCATTATGGAATACAGTTATTGCAAGTGATATAGTTGGAGAATCTATTCCGAATGGGAAGGAGTAAAATTATTTGGATATATTGATGTGCATGTTGAATGAAGCTAATTGTAAGTACATTGACTCTTAATATTGTGATCTTTTACATACATCATAGAAATTATATCTAGATATATTTTTAATTAATAATATTTGATACAGGAACAGAACTGATGAAGAAAGAAACAATCGTCTTCCTAGCTACTACTATCTTTCTACATGTTTGCTGAGTTCATGCAACCAGCACAAGAGTTTTCCTTGGATCAGTGTACCTTTGTGGATTATCAGAAAATATTTTTGTAAATATTTGTTAGTCCTTTTCACTTTTATATGCACTGAATACACTTTGATGTTTCAGTAGTTGGATTTGTATTTATCATTGCCTAAGAATTCCTGCACTATCTTCCTTACCATTGGTATCAGTGCAGAGGTGTTTGTTTTGGCTTGCTCTACCACCTGGAGGTTGGCAACCCTGGAGGAAGTGGAGCAGGACCGCCTCAGGAGTGGCCCCTGAGCTCCATTCTTCTTGGGCTCACTGCCCCAGCCATAGAACTGGGGACAGCTGCCATGAGAACCACAGCAGTCGTCTAACAGTGCAGGTAGAAAGTGTCTCCATCCCACCTGTGACCAGAAGGTAGCCAACATGGTCCAGTGATTAGAGCATCAGGCAAAGTTATGAGAGACCCGGGTTCAAATCTCCACACTGCTAAGAAATTCACTAGGTGAATTCACTTGGGCCAGTCAGTTTCCCTCAGCCTAACCTATCTCATAGGGTTGTTGCTGTGAGGATACAATGGAAGAGGAGAAAATATAGTTGTAAACTGCTTTTAGAAGCTAAAATGTCTAAACTGAGGCTGTTGTACTTTATCATATTATGAGAAGACGAGAGTCACTGGAAAAGACAGCCATGCTAGGAAAAGTTGAGGGCAGCAAGAAAAGAGGAAGACCCAACAAGAGATGGATTGACTCAATAAAGGAAGCCACAGCCCTCAATTTGCAAGATCTGAGCAAGGCTGTCAAAGATAGGACATTTTGGAGGACATTGATTCATAGAGTCGCCCTGAGTCGGAAGCTACTTGATGGCACTTAACACACACAAACTGCTTTGGGTGTCGATTGTAAGGAGGGAAGCAGGGGATAAATATTCAAATAATTAAGTGAAAAGAGTAGTGCGGGCAACTTCCAAGCCAATATTGGCAGGCTGCGTTCGATCTCCTTGAGAATCGTTTGATAGAATTGCTGGCTACTGTGGCTTGCATCTGAGAAAAGCCAGGCTTAAATACATCCTTATTTAAGAACATAAGAAGAGCCCTGCTGGATCAGACCAGCGGTCCATCCAGTCCAGCATCCTTTCTCACAGTGGCCAGCCAATTCCTCTGGAGGGCCAAAAACAGGTCCCCCACTCCTCCACATGAGCGGCGGAGGCTAATCTGGTGAGCTGGGTTTGATTCCCAACTCATCCACATGAAGCCAGCTGGGTGACCTTGGTCTAGTCACAGTTCTCTCTGAACTCTCAGCCCCACCTACCTCACAGGGTGTTTGTTGTGGGAGGGGAAGGGAAGGCGATTGTAAGCTGGTTTGACTCTTCCTTAAGTGGTAGAGAAAGTTGGCATATAAAAAAACAACTCTTCTTCTTCTCCTGTGTATAACGTGAGGAAGCAGCTGTGTGATATGTTAACGCGGCCGAGGAAGCTGTCCGGTGATTTTTGTTTCCATTCCAGACTGAAGGAGTTCCTTTGGGAGCCGGTGACAGAGCGCTTGAAAAAGCATTTTGCGGGTTTGAAAGTGTGCCACAGAAGACATGGCTGAGGCCCAAGGCAAACCCGCCTGCTTTCATGCTTTAGTGGGGCACTTGAGGTTTTCAGCTCAGGGAAGGAAATAACTGACTACTTTGCCCGTGGAGGTAGAGTTCGCCAAAAATCTGGACAGGCAGCTGTTGGAAATGCAGTAGGCCGTGCAGCAAACGGAATACAGACAGCATTGCTGGAGGTTTTTTTTTTTAAACACCAGTGCAAATTATCTACATGGTGATCTAGTTTAGAGCAAACAATGCAGGACAGGCATCCTGCAGAATGCATTAGGACACTGCGTTACACCCCCCCCCTCCTGAAGAAAGCATGCAGAATAAACTGTTCTAGCAGAGGAATACATGCTTTAACATGATACATTCCTGCCTCTTCCGTGCTCCTCTGTGAAAGCCTTCTGAAGGTGCCACCCTGCAAACAGGTAAGATCAGCTGGGTTGCCAGCTCCGGGTTGAGAAATACTTGGGGAGATTTTTGGGGGGGGGAGACGGAGAAGAAGAAGAGGAGGACTTGGTTTTTATATGCCGACTTTCTCTACCACTTAAGGAAGAATCAAACCAGCTTACAATCACCTTCCCTTCCCTTCCCCTCCCCACAACAGACACCCTGTGAGGGAGGTGGGGCTGGGAGAGCTTTAAGAGAGCTGTGATTAGACCAAGGTCACTCAGCTGGCTTCAAGTGGAGGCTTTAGAGAGAAAGACCGGCAGAATGAGTTTGCCGTTTCCATCCGAAAGATGCCCTCGCGCATTCAGTTTCCTATTAGTCTTTAATCTGAACGCTGCAACTCAATGCAAAGCTCAGTTGAAAAACAGAGATTGAGAAAGAAATTTTGTTCAGGTTGAGTTCCTTTCACTCAATGACAAAGTTACTTGGGGCGAAAACGCATGGTCGCTTCATCCTCCTTTAATCCCTGTTTTAGTCAGGATCAAACCCACATTAGGTGAAACGCATGCATTCGATCCTGGCTGAATCCTGGATGAAACTGGGATTAAAGGAGGATAAAGTGACCATGCGTTTTCGCCCTTGGATTCTTTAATAACAGCTATGCCACGTGTGCTCAAGATTAGTCAACCGAGTAGTAGTTTCCATTTATTTCTATAGAAAACACATTCCCGCGTACAACTTTTTTCCCGGTCTACCAAACATTTTGGGGGAAATGTCATGCACAGGCATTCCCCAACCGAGGACTATGAGAGGCCCTCCTAACTGCCCCACCAAGCAAAGAAGCTAGTCTGGTGGGTACATACGACAGGGCATTTTCAGCGGCAGCCCCACAATTATGAAACAACCTTCCCCAGGGAGATGTAGCTGGTCCCCTCACTTCCAAACTTCGGGAGGCAGTTAAAGACCGTTTTATTTAGGACTGCAGTTGACTAATTTAGTTTTAATTTATTGGCCATCCTAACTGAGATTTTCAATTGTAGTATTTTATGTGCGTTTTTAAATAATTGTTGTTTTATTTACATTGTAAGTCAGATTCAGATTTATTGATACAGCATAAGCCAGTAAAAGACATGTATCTTTAATTAAGTTAATTCATGCCATCATATTCTCTATTACTATGTATGGGTGTGAAAGCGAGACAGTGAAGAAAGCTGATAGGAAGAAAGTAAATTCCTTTGAAATGTGGTGTTGGAGGAGAGTGTTACAGATACCCTGGACTGCCCAAAAAAACCAATCAGTGGGCTATAGATCAAATCAAGCCTGAACTGACCCTCGAAGCTAAAATGACTAAACTGAGGTTGTCGTATTTTGGTCATGTCATGAGACGACAAGAGTCACTGGAAAAGACCATCATGCTAGGAAAAGTTGAGGGCAGCAGGAAAAGAGAAAGACCCAGCAAGAGATGGATCGACTCAATAAAGGAAGCCACAGCCCTAAATTTGCAAGACCTGAGCAAGGCTGTCAAAGATAGGACATTTTGGAGAACATTGATTCATAGGGTCGCTATGAGTCGGAAGCGACTTGACAACACACACACACATGCTTTTTACAAAAGGTGAAAAATTATAGCAGTTCAAACCAAAAATGGAAACTGAAAATCGAGTGCAGTTACAGATATTGTGGCATTGCACCACACACACACAAACCAATTAGGTATGGTGGGCTGATCTGTCAGATCCAAAAGCTGATGGAAATTTCTACTCTTTAAAGGTTAATGAACTGGATGTTCTGGGATCCGAATTTGATCCCTTAGTTTCCGAAAGATTATCTGTTGATAAAATGGTATGTGTACTTGTTCCAATTGTTACACTAATGACTCATTATTAACCAGATCTAATCTTTGCTAAATTCCACAGAAATGCTTCTGGTTGGAACAGGCAGTGAAGACATTAAAATAAAAATTCTAACGCAAAACATGGGGAAACATCTTGTGGCACTCATACACAATCCTAAATGCTGAATCATAATAACCCATTAAACCATTTTAGGGGTGGGGGGGATCAGCTTTCACAGGTTAAAATAGTTTATCCTGTAACATAACCATATTGACAGCCAGCGTGGTGTAGCGGTTAAGAGAGGCAGACTCTAACCTGGAGAACTGGGTTTGATTCCCCACTCCTCTACATGAGCGACTCTAATCTGGAGAACTGGGTTCAATTCCCCACTCCCCCACATGAATCCTGCTGGGTGACCTTGGGCTAGGCACAGTTTTTTCAGAACTCTCTCAGCCCCACCTACCTCACAAGGTGTCTGCTGCACCTGGAAAGGTACAGGGGGAGATGGGTGGGTGAGTGGGCGCACGAGGGCCAAGGGGCCTCAATGCACCCGGAAAGGTATGGAGATGGGTGGGCGCAAGAGGGCTGAGGGGCCTCGCTGAGCCCAGAAATGACGGGGGGAGGTTGCTGGCTGCATGAGCGAGGCTGGAGCAGCTTTGCTGAGCCCGGAATGGGGTGGGGGAGGGTCGCTGGCTAGCAGAGCGGGGACCCTGTAAACCCAATAAAGAGAGGGGGAGTGGGGGCTGGGCAGCCTCGGCTCGCGGGCCGGACAAAAGCCCTCCGGGGGCCGGATCCGGCCCGGGGGCCGCATGTTTGACATCCCTGGTCTAGCATATCTATTTGTCTTTCTTTTTGTAATCTTTTTGTATTTTCTGAATTAGATTTATTTTCTGTAAGTTTTCATGTCTATTACTATGTATTAAAATAAAAAATTTAAAAGAAAATGTTTCAGTCCAGGCAAACACTTAAACATGACGAATTTAAAATGTATGTTAGCATTTATGGTTTCTTTGCTGTAGAGCTCAGCTGTCAGCCTCCTTCTCTTGATGGTAACTTGCTCTGCTGAATTTTCTCTATTTTATACATCTGTATATTTGTGTCTTGCAACAGAAAAACGGCATGGAATAGCAGTCTAGAAATATCTGAGTGATATAAATAATTTTGCTTTCTCCTGATCATATAGGGGGGGATTGGAAAATCTCTCAGCTGTCAGTAGAAAAGAATACCCTTTGCTGAAATAACACAACGGGTGTTTAAGAGGGCAGTTATACCCTTCTAATCCTATTGATTTCAATACAGTTATTAAAGGTATAACTGTTTAGGACTGCATTCCTATACCAGATAATTCTCATTGCTTCAGGGGGGGAAAGGGCGTGTCCTGAAAATGAATCATATTTTTTCGCCGCTGTTCCAATTCAGCCAGCACTAATAACCATGCTCGATTTTCACAATTACACAGTAACATGGACATGTGTCCAGTAAATGCTAGTTGGGTAATTATAGCTATTGCAGGCCAGGCATTTTGTGTTGGGAGTTTTCCTTAAGTATTATGATTATAGCCAGAGCTGAATACTATAGAAAACAACGGCCATAAGAGTCCTTCATTTAGGTACGCAGATGGGCCAGTGGACATCCAATGCGATTTTCATTCCTTAAAATAAAATTTAAAAAAAAACGCACAACATATTGCTTTAAAGTTCTCGTGAGTGTGAAAAGCCGTTTGTGATATGCACTGTGAGCCCCACAATGTATGTGGAACTAGGACCGGTTCAGACTGTCCTTTAAGCATACAAATATTTTTTTTTGAAATTTTTTATTATTTTCTCAATATCTTAATCCAATTTTTCAACAATTTAAGAAAATTCTATCAACATTTTTTTTTAAAAGTAAATAACATTGTTGATGATACATTGTAAATTTAAATTAAGCAACAGTTGACCTCCCCTCACCCCTTCCCATCTGATAATAAATGTAATACTCTTTTGCATGTCAATACAAATCCCCATATCATATTGTATGGTAAAATACTATCACTTCATAAACCCATTACATAATAGAATACTATCAATACATAACTCACTTAGATTATACTTATATTCCTTTGAAGCATATAATTGATTGTTATAAACTTACCTATTACCTGATAATAAAAAGTTTATAAAAAAAAACACAAGGATTAGATCAACGAATAACCTTTAAACATCCCCATTTGATTCTTGTAGGTTATCCAGGCTGTGTGACCGTGGTCTTGGTATTTTCTTTCCTGACGTTTCGCCAGCAGCTGTGGCAGGCATCTTCAGAGGAGTAACACTGAAGGACAGGGTCTCTCAGTGTCAAGTGTGTAGGAAGAGTAATATATAGTCAGAAAGGGGTTGGGTTTGAGCTGAATCATTGTCCTGCAAAAAGTATCAAAGGTAATGTGCTAATCATTGTCCTGTAAGTATCAAGATAATGTGCTAATGTATCCTGAAGTGATCTGTTAATGTGTGAAATCCAAAGCTAATCTGCATGGCTATTGTGGACTGTAGTCTTTGTTAGTCTGGAGGTTTTCAGGACAGGAAGCCAATTCATTTTCACAGTAAGTTTTCCATGCCTCCCATTCCTCCAAAAATTGTGCATTGTCTTTATTTATTAATGCTGTAAGTTTCGCCATTTCCATCAGTTCCCGCATCTTTTGTATCCAATCTTTTTTATCTGGTATTTCCGCCATTTTCCATTTAGTTGCATGTACCGATCTTGCTGCAGTGGTGGCGTATATCAAAAATGTTCATCTTCTGTCTTCGGTGCAGCCCCACATGTGGGACTGCGCCTGCGCGCAGGCCTGCCGCCAGAAAAAACTTATTAGCCTTAAGCCTCAGACTCCCATGTCTTCAAAGAAGATTGAAAATCTCTACAGGATAGATGCCGGAAGCAGCTGAGTTTCTCCTGGTTCACCCCCCTCCTTCCTCCATAGTAGCAAGCGAAATGCAATCCAAGCAAAGACAAGGCCTGCATTCCACACCAGCAGACAAAGAGAGCATGCGCTTAGATCAACTAGGGAGAAGAACCTACACCTCTTCAGCCCTAAGCTTCCGTATTGCTAATTACCAAACCATTATGGGGGGGTAACAACTCTTCCTATGGGAAAAGTCAGCCCCTCACATCGAACGTCTTCTGGAAGAGTCCAGAAATGCCCTACGCCTCATCCAGTCTGAGGCTACTCGTTTATCAAGGCAAGAGATAAATGCAGGCAAGCACGCTGCGGATGTAGCAGCCAGAACCATGGCTTCGGCCATTACTCTGAGGCGACATGCATGGCTCCGCTTCACAGCTCTCCCATTGGACACAAGATCCATCATTGAGGACCTCCCCTTTGAAGGTACCACCCTCTTCGCGTCCTCCACCAATGAGTTCCTCACCAACCTGAAGAAAGATCGCCAGACGGCTAGATCCCTGGGAGTAGCCCAACCCTTCCAGTTCCAGCAACGGGAGAGGACCCAGTTCAGACAGCAGACCTTCAGCTCGTCCTCCTTCCCCAGATACCAACGTTTCCAGCCGTATCCTACTCGGAAAGTTTCATCAGTCCGGACAACAGAGCCAGCGCAAACAGCCCTTCAAACCACGGCCCAACCCCAATGTGCAGCACAAGGACCAGAGGCAATCTGGTCAAAAATTCTGACTATCTCCCCAGACCTGCCCAGAGGAACTGCCTTTCCTGGACAGGCTGGCTAAGTTCCAGGAGGCCTGGAGTACTATATGCTCAGACTCCTGGGTTCTAAAAGTTATTTCTGAAGGCTATCTCCTTGAATTCAAGTTTACCCCAGTTTGTTCCCCTGCCTTGTTGGCAGGCGATAACCCGTTTCCTGAGTTCGCGCCCCAACTTGAGGAACTCCTCCAAAAGGGTGCAGTCCAAAGAGTTATCCCACCATGTTCTGGCTTCTTCTCACGTATTTTCATGGTAGAGAAGAAAGATGGAGGGTCCAGACCCATTAGTGACCTCAGGTTGTTAAATAAATGTTTAAGGATTTCAAAATTCAGGATGGTCTCCTTACCCTCTGTTATGGAGCTTATCACACCTGACACCTGGTTTGCATTCCTAGACCTCAAGGACGCATATTTTCACATATCCATCCACCCTGACCATAGAAAATTCCTCATGTTCTGCTATGGTTCCGAATTTTTCCAATACTCTGTCCTCCCATTTGGTCTTGCTACAGCCCCCAGGGCCTTCACGAAATGTATTGCAGTGGTTATGTCTCATTTTAGGAACCAGGGTTGTACTATCTACCCTTACCTCGACGACTGGCTCCTCACGGCCACAGACCCAGATGCCCTTTCCATCAATTTACAGTTGGTTCTGAACACTTGTGTCAAGCTGGGCCTTAAGGTCAACCTGAAAAAGTCTAGGTTGGATCCCTCCCCAAAAGCCCAGTTCATTGGAGCAGTATTAGACTCCTCCGCAGGTAGAGCTTTCCTCCCCCACGAGAGGGTACTGGCCATCAAGAGTCTGACTCACCACTTCATGAGGTGCAGACATCAACCCGTGGTCTCTATCCAGAGACTGTTGGGACTCTTGGCGTCGACCACCCCCTTCGCTTGTCTACACGAGAGATTTACAAAATTGATTCATAAGGGCATATGATTTCTCCCGTCACTCCAAGTGGCATAGACTCTCGGTCCCGAGAACAATTCTTAGGTCGCTACAATGGTGGCTCTCTGAACCTAACCTGTTGAAGGGTGTACCCCTGGGCTATTGGACTCCTGAGTTTACCCTCACGACTGATGCCTCCTTGGAGGGCTGGGGGGGACACTGTGGTGACCACTCCATCCAGGGAAGATGGAGCGTTAGGGAATCCTCTCTGCATATTAACATGCTGGAATTAAGAGCTGTACGTTACGTACTTACCTTCTTTACAGATATCCTTCGTGGCTCCAGAACACTCCTGCAGTCAGACAATTCCTGTACGGTGTTCTACGTCAACAAGCAAGTGGGGACAGGCTCCATCCCAGAGGGTCTGGGGGCTAGCCCTAGCAAACGACATACACCTACGAGCCATTCACATAGCTGGCATACACAACACGTGAGCAGACTCCCTCAGCAGGGAATTTCTTACCAATCACGAGTGGGAAATACAGGACGTTTTCCTACAGCCCATTTTCCAATCCTGGGGTTTCCCTCAGGTCGACCTTTTTGCCACCAGAGACAACAAGAAGGCAGAGAGATTTTGCTCTCTGGCAGGGAGAGATCCGGATTCATTGGGAGATGCCTTCCAAATCACCTGGACCAACTCCCTGTTCTATGCCTTCCCTCCTTTTCCTCTTCTAGCGAGAGTCTTGGGAAAATTGATAGCGGACAACACCGACTGCATCTTAATAGCCCCTCGGTGGCCGCGTCAAATCTGGTTTACCCAGCTAACACACCTAGCCAAGGGAAATTTCAGGACCCTGCCTTACTATCCAGATCTCCTTCGATGGGGGGACCTGTCCCACCACGACGTGGAGCAACTCCATCTTACAGCATGGAGGGTACGTCCCACTCTCATATAGGCCTTTCCCAATCGGTTCAAGAAGTCATCCTGCAGGCTCGGAGACCCTCGACACGTTACTCTTACGATATAAAATGGGAAAGATTTCGGACATGGTCAGAATCTAAGGGTTATTCACCTTTTCTGTGCCCACTCCCTAAGGTTCTCGACTATCTTTTAGAGTTGACCACGAGAGGCCTCTCAGTCTCCTTGGTGCGGGTCCATCTCGCAGCCATTTCAGCCTTCCATGACAGGGTAGAGGGCTATACTACCTTTTCTCACCCCTTGTCCAAGCAGTTCTTAAAGGGCCTTACTAACTTGTTTCCTCCAACTCCCAAGTTGACCCCACAATGGTCGTTGTCATTGGTTTTAGCAAAGCTTTTGTTGAACCCCTTTGAACCCTTAGGCCAGGTTCATCTCTCCTTCCTATCCGCAAAGGTAGCTTTCCTGATTGCGGTCACCTCTACTAGAAGAGTGGGAGAGTTGGCGGCTTTGCGTATGGATGACCCTTTCCTCAGAATCTACTCAGACAAGGTCGTCCTTCACCCCAGTATCAGGTTCAGACCTAAAGTCATCTCTGCTTTCCACTTGGCTCAGGATTTGATCCTGCCAGTCTTTTTTCCCTTCCCAACTTCCCGGGCTGAAAAGACACTCCACACACTGGATTTGAAAAGAGCCGTTCTTTATTACATTGACAGAACTAAACATTTTAGGAAGTCCAAGACACTGTTTGTCTGTTATCAAGGCCCCAAGAAGGGCTCCCCAGCATCTGCCCAATCCATAGCATGATGGGTGGTCTCTGCCATCAAGATTGCCTACTCTCAAGCACAACTCCCATGTCCCCTAGAGATCAGGGCTCATTCCACTAGGGCACAAGGTTCGTCTGCCGCTCTCCACAGAAGGATCCCAATTGGTGAGATCTGTAAAGCAGCTACGTGGGCGAGTGAGGACACATTTGTGAAGCACTACGCACTCGATCTGCAAGCCAAAAAGGATGCAGCAGTGGGCAGAGCAGTTCTTCAGTCGTTATTCTCATAGTCGACCCCACCTCCTCACATGTGGGGCTGCACCGAAGACAGAAGATGAAAACAGAGTTGCACTTACCTGTAACTGCTGTTCATTGATGTCTTCGGTGCAGACACACATCCCTCCCATCCAACCCCGCTGTCGACCTAAAAAAAAAGAAGAAAAGAAAAGAAAAGAAAATAGATAAGGAGATAAGAGATATTAGTACATGTTCATCTTTCTTACCTGCTTTGGCTTTGGTCGGCGGCGGGCAAGGAACTGAGGAGGGAGGGGGATGCCCCGCCCAGCAGCATGCGGGCGATTCTGGCGCGAAGGCCGGCCCCGCCTGCGGTGGGAGGGGCACCCCCAGTCTGAGGCTTAAGGCTAATAAGTTTTTTCCGGCGGCAGGCCTGCGCACAGGCACAGTCCCACATGTGTGTCTGCACCGAAGACATCAATGAACAGCAGTTACAGGTAAGTGCAACTCTGTTTTCTTTGGGTAAGTATAACATCTGGTACCATACTCAATAACATCATTTCACGTGTTTTAGGGACGTTGTTCTGTAGAATCATCCTGATTTCATTATATATCATATCCCAATTTTTTTCTAGCTTTTTCACAGGTCCACCACATATGATGAAATGAACCTGTTTCCTTATTACATTTCCAACATTTCGGTGACAGTGATTTGTAGGTCATTGCAAGTTTTTTCGGTGTTAAATACCAACGTTACATCATTTTATAAATATTCTCTCTTAATGATTGAGAAAATATGGATTTCATATCTCGGGACCAAACTCTTTCCAATTTATGTAACATTATATCATGACCTAACATCTGTGCCCAACTGACCATTGTAGGTTTTATTCGCTCTTGCTCACAGTAACGTTCCAGCAATAACTTGTACATCTTAGATATTAAGTGATCATTTGTATCCAATATAAGTTTTTGAAAAAGGGATTTACTTTTAGAAAATCCTGTTTTCTGGTCTTGAAAGAAAACCAATTTTATTTTATAATATTGAAACCAGGTTAAGAGATCCTTAACTTCGTCATTCCTAACCCACTACCAATTTGTGCAGGTGTTCCGCAGGGGCCTGGAGTGTATGGGTCTGCCCGCCTTGGAATTTGGAGCCCATTTGTCCACGGAGGCAGCAGAGTGGGGGCTGCCAGCTGAGTGGAACCAGGACATCGGCAGGTGGCGCTCCGGTGCATACAGGGGTTATATCCGACCCCACCTTGGGGTATATTAACTGTTTGTCCTTTAAGTTACAGCCGGGCGCAGAAAACGGATATGGATGATGGGCCACAGCATTGTACGTTGGGCCAGGAGGTACGCATTGGCATCTCGCTAGGGCCACAATTTGGGCCTTGACGAAGAATTGTGTATTTTCTGGATGGGGCAGGGGGGCATGCTCTGGATGGCATTGCTCCCAAAACTGCTAGCAGCGGCCCAGAGGCATGGCATTCCCGATGCACTGGTTGTCCACCTGGGGGAAAACGACTTGACCCAGCGGAAGGGAAAAAATTTATCTGAAGCGGCCATAGCAGGTTTCCAGACATTGGCAGAACTATTTTCTACGACATTGCTCTTCTGGTCCGACATGTTGGAACGACGTTGTTGGAGGGGGGCGTTTAACCCAAGTAAGGTTGACTTGGCAAGACGAAAGGCTATCACAGCAATCAGGCGGACAGTCCTTAACTTGGGGGGAGCGATTTTTCCCCACTAGGTTATTTCATTTAAGCAGCTGGCATTGTTCCAACGGGATGGGGTACACCTGTAGGAATGGGGTAACGATCTCTGGTTATTTAGCATTCAGCAGGGCCTATCGGCATGGCTGCAGCTATGAGGTATTGGCGAGAGCAGGTGGGGGGGCATGGCCCCAACCACCCTGCTTTTTGGCGGGAGGAAGCATTTGGGCTGGATCATTTTGGATAAGGTGGTCTGCAAACCTTCCTTTACCATGGTTGGGGTCCCAATAAGGGATTAAGAAGTGGCAGGCCACAAGGCCCAGCGTGAGGGTGGATCACAGTATGCTACTTCCTAGGCGGCAGGGGATCACCAAGAGGCACATGCCCTGGTGATCCCTGGTAATATCGTCCCTTTGGGTGGGGCAGCACATCAGGCCGCATCAGGCCGGCTGATGTACAGGATTCCAGCCCATATGCTAAAGCCAATGTTTCATAACTTTTGTTGTAAAGTTAAAAGTTGTGGCTGATTACATTCCACTTAAAAAATATTCTCTTTAAACCATATATAAAGTTTTGTTACTACTTACATTGTTATGTGGTTATTAAGACCGAAGCTTCCTGCGTCGTAGCCGTAGGGATGCAACAAATTATTTCAACACACCTGCTTTAAGCATTAATTGGGCCAAGACTAAGGTGATGGGTTTGGGGAAGAAGCTCCATAAATCCCGGTGGTTCATACACTGCGTTCCAATCAGTGTACCTGTTTTAAGTATCTTGGGGCAACATTCAGTGAAACCCTTTTTTGGAATGCCCAGCTGATAATGAAATCTTTAGTCTGGAAAACAATTAGGGTTACTGTCATTTTTTACTGGTGGCTCCCCTGAAATTGTTTTGGAGGAAGACTATAGCCCAACTACTATTTGGAACAGAAACCTGAAGCTGGGATGATGGATTAGTTACAACCCTGGAGGCTGTCCAAAATTCCAAAATAAAAAAGATCCTAGTTGTGCCTAGGGGTACTCCAGATGCCTTGATGCGGGCCAAACTCAGCCTTCCTTCAATTAGGGCCGGAGTACATGTGGCCTTAATCAAGTATTGGAGAAAAACTGAAGTATTTTCCAACAAGCTGACTTTTAAGGCACGGTTTGATGCACAATGGCACTTCCTGAGGTGCAGGTTATAATACAATCCTTTATCATTATTTGTTATTGGCTGAATCCCAGGCTAGCCCTCTGGACAGTTCTAAATCTCAAGTGAATGTTCAGTTTTGAAACTGTGTCAGACAGACATAGCGCATCCAGCTCCTTATTTTACCCATGGTTTAAGATTGATTAAGGTTGTTTATGCATGGGTACTTTCACTCATGTTCGCTCCTGGTCTGTCTCAGTTGCTCCCTGGAGTTCTGCATGAATTTTCCGTTTATTAGAGATCACCTAGCTGCCAGCCCTCACAAATCCCAGGACTTCCCATCCCTCTGTTAACCCAATTCTTCTCCCCTGAGCTCAGCCTAGGGAGCATAAGCATAAGGCAAAGCACAGGACATGTAAGCTTAGTTTCTCTCACAGACAGAACTACATCCAATCACAAAGCAGTGTGTCAACGGGTGGGCATTAAAATGCTTCCTGCTTCCTCGGAGTTCTTTCTGAGCAAACGAAAGTCTTTTTAAAATGAGGGTTGGGTTTCTCCCCGCTTTTTTTGCTTTTGTTCTTAAAATGCTTTTTAATGCAGCCATTTGGTTTCAGGGGGCGGACTTTTCTGTCACTACAGCCAATTACAAAGCACCATTTCAAGGGGCAGGGACTGAAATGCTTCTTGATTCGAGCTTGGAGACTGCTGGTGCATAGACTCCCAACAGGAAAGTGTGGGTCCAGCGAGCAACAAACCTCAGGTACAACTCCCATGCATGAACGACCTAAGAGGGATCATATCAGAGTTTTTTTAATCTATCTAGCATTACCTTTCACAAACTCAGAGTTGCTTTTACAGCCATCCATTTTCAAACACCACCAATGGCCTTGTTATCGAGCTGATACAGGAAAACACCTGGTGCCCGGCACCTATGTACTTTGGTGCCCCAGAACTGGAGGACTTTCCCCATTACGTCTCATTCTATTCCATTTATCAGGAACCTAGAGCCAGATTCCTGTTATCTTGGCTCGCCTAAATCCACGTCTAGTGGCAGAGAAAATAATTTATTGTTTATCTAATTGATCATTATGTCACTCACATGGGCTATGTCCACACTTAGCAAGTTTTACAGTGGTTATCATATTGACGGTGCATACGTTTCTTGGCTCTCACTGACAATGGAGATTCCCCTCGTTTTTATTGTACAGACGGATGCCTCTCGTATTGGTTTGGAGGCTGTGCTAATGCAGATGTGGGAGGATGGGAAACGGCGTGTCCTCTACTTCAGCTGCAAACTCTCAGTTGGGCAGGCACAGAAGTCCTCCCATGAACATGCAAGCAGTGGAGAGGCATTGGGCAGGACTGGATCGCCGAGCTGCAGAGTTCTAACTCTGATTCATCTCAGCTGGAGGTGAGGATCAGGGATGAGGAAATAGCAAAAACGAGGGGAACAGAAAAGACGGAGGGCTGTTCATATTGTAAAATTTAAACCTTCAGTGAATAAGTTTATCATTTCTAGAAAATCTATGTAAAATGGTCTATATGTGGCATTTATCTCCTGTAGACTACAGGAAATGAAGAATTTAAATGAGGATGCAAGTAAATGTTGGTTCTGTAAACTGGACAAGGCAGATTTTTTAATCATTTGTGGTGGGAATGTATCAGAGCTACAGTTTATTGGGGGGGAAAGTGATTAATATTATATCCAAAGGTCTGGAAATAAAATAAAAAACCAGAAACAATTTTATTAAACTGTTTACCGACCATGCACAAGAAACATCTCGATATATTCCTCCACACGTTAACAATAGCAAGAGTAAATTTTGCTAGATGTTGGAAAGGGAAAAACTCACTGGATTTAGTTGGTTCAATAAAGTAAAAGAGCCCTATGTTTTGATTAAATTGACTTATTATCAAAATGATAAAAGCATAGAGGATTTAGAAGAAGTATGGAATCCTACAATTTCCAGAATGGAAAATATGCTTAAAAGCTTGCATTCAGATGGCAGAGGTTCATAAAACAACGGCTCGCTTGGAAATATTGACAGTGAAAGTAAAGATGCCTAGAAACATTTATTACAACAGGAAGCAAGGCTTATCTTTAAATGGCAGATCCCAGGGGTCTGAATACAAACTAGGATTTATCCAGCTACTTCTAAGTAAAGGTAAACTGAATGATCACACCTGAATGTCTTTGAAGTAGAACAGAACACTCCTTCCAAAGTAAGTAATTTATTTGCAAATGAGTCCCATCTGCGCGTTTTGTAGGTCTATTAAAATACTCCTGTTTGGAGATGCAAACAAAGGTCTATGGAAGGTGATTATGTTCTGGTAACATAAAGAGAACAATACAGCACAGCCTAAGCTAAAAAGAATTTAAAACTTTGTTTTTGTGGGCCCTTTCAAGTGGCCCCCTTTCCCAAATTTAAGAGTATCCCCTTTAGGTGTAGTGCCTAAGAAAACGTTGGGTGAGTTCAGAATGATTCACCATTTATCGTACCATAAAAGGTCATTGGTGAGTGAGGCCGTACCAACAGAGCTTTGCTCTGTCAAGTATGCATCTTTTGACTATGCGGTGGGCATAGTACGTTCCTGTGGACACGGGGCATTGATGTCAAAATGCGACATACAGTCAGCAATCCGGCTGTTTCCAGTTCATCCTTCAGATTTCTGTTTATTGGGTTTCAGTTTTCAAGGATCCTTTCATTTTGACAAAGCCATGCCCATGGGTTGTTGTGTCCTGTGCGGCTTTTGAAACATTTAGTTTGTTTTTGGAATGGGCAGTAAAAGAGAGGACAGGTTTCACCCAGACTACCCATTACTTGCACGGTGTCCTTTTCGTTGGCCCGGCAAGCAGTTCCGCTTGGGCTGAATGTCGGCTTTTGTGGACTCGTTCAGGGAATTGGGAGTCCCCTTGGTGCACAAAAAAACAGAGTCTGACCACTCGGTTGGTTTTCCCAGGGATCGAAATTGACTCTGTGGCAGGCACGTCATGACTGCCGGAAGAAAAGTTATTGGCCCTTATTGCTTTGATTTCTCTTTTACTCAATAAGAGCAAATGCACACTGCGGGAAATGCAATTTGCCACAGAGCAGACCTAATACACTGCTTGATGTATACATATCCTCAAGATCCCAGCATGTAACAGAAGGTCAGACATGGAAGCCATGTTCTAGTATATAAAGAATAAATAAACCTACAGGGAGCTTCATTATACTAGAAGGGCTTTTGTACATTTTTTACTGTTTATTATGACACAATTATATTATTAGGATGTGTGCTAGATGATAACTCTATGACTAACCACTGAGGAAGGCCTTTTCAGGCCAAAACACATTTGGCCCTCTTTGGATCCTACTTCAGTCAATGTAAGATTGTACATCGCAGGTGTTTATGTTTGTATATATTGAATGTGAAAATCTTGCCTGTGCTAGAGGCCTTATGTTTTTAACTTGATTGTGCACCTTATTAAAATTCATATATTTGTAATTTTAGCATTTTTCAGCCCAATCTCTTCAGTTTGGAATCTGACATAGAGCACCTTAACTTCGCTTGCAGAGTGGTTTCCCCAGGCAGGGCCTTCTGCAAGCACCTGGCTAGGGCCACGTCGGAGGTCAAGGCACCTCATCATCGGATCCATTTGACCAGAGGTTTAAAAGAGGATCTGAGGACCTGGTTAACCTTTTTAGAAAATTTCAATGGTTTCACGATCTGGCAGGAGCCATTGGACCTCAGAAAGGACTTGCAGATGAAATTGGATGCATCAGGGTGTGTAGGGTTTGGAATATACTTTGACGGTTGGTGGTGTTCAAAGTAATGGCTGGGACACTGGAAAGGAACAAGTGTTACAAAGGATCTCATGTTTTTGGAATTGTTTCCAATATTGGTGTTGGGTGACAATTTGAGCAGATAACTTCAGGAATAGACAAGTGCATTTCTGGTGTGATAACCAGGCTGTTGTCCAGATTATCAATAATAGGCAGGCATCAAAATCAGAGAGGGCCATGCGCTTAGTCAGGCACTTTGTTCTAGTCTGCTTGTCAGACTAGACAGCACACCATGTTCCTGGAGTGGAAAATGACATAGCGAATCCTTTGTCTTGCCTCCAGGACGAGATTTCGCGCCTTGGCCCCTGGAGTGAATGCCCTCTCAGAGCAGTTTCTGAAAGACTTATGGGCCCTTGGCGAAACAACCCAAGGGATGACTCTTTGGCACCAGTGACTTTACGTTCCTATTCAGCAGCGGCTTCAAGTTTTTTGGCATTTGCAGCGGAGAATGGTGGAAACGAGGACTGGCCAACAACAGAATGCATGGACTTACAATATCTGGCCCATCTAAAAGAAAAAGATTGTGCAACCAAAACCATGAGGGTACACATGGCAGCAGTGTCACTTTTTAGTAAGGTCCAAGGGCACATTGACCCGTGTGCTTCATTTATTGCACGACTGGTGATAGAAGGCTGGCAGGTGTCCTCGCCCCGGCCCGACACTCATAGGCCTATCTTCACGGACATTTGGGGAGAGCTGCTGGGTTGTCTGGAGAGGGTATGTTGGTCGCCTTTTGAAGTTTCCCTCTTCGAGGCTGCCTTAACTGTTGCCTTTTATGGTGCTATGAGGATTGGAAAATTGGTTGTGGGATCACAGAGGGACAAATCTGATAATGCCTTGAGCCTAGGTGATGTCACTTTATCAAGGAGGGAGCTTTGCATTATTATAAGGGGAGGGGTGCTCTGTTCTGCTCGCGGGGTGCACAGAGCAAGGGCCCTTGCCCTGTGAGGGCTACGAAAATCTTTTTGGCAGTCAGACCCGAACAGTATGGCCCTTTGTTTATTCGTAAGAATGGGTCGTTCTGTCAGAAATACAAGCATGTCATAATATTGTGACAGACAGCTGGTCAGTAAAGCTGTCAAATACCTGTCAGATAAGTAGGATCTGTGCTGATGCAAGAGGCTGCAAGAGCCTGGAAGCAGCAGTATGAGCTGGAGTAAACCAGATATGGCCTGATAGATATCTGGGTGTAGATATGTATATAAGTGAGTAGCATGTAAAGCTCATTGTTGGAATATATGCTGGATGTATTGTAATCGGGAAGCTATTGCCGGGAGTGTTTTATACACTGTAAATAAACATCACTTCCCTTCCTAGCCAACAGCGCGGCTCGCACCTGCCCCGCCCTTGCTCATCCGCATTACAGCTGTTTGTCAGGGCTGGGAGCTTGAACAAAAGGTTAGTAGCGAGCTAGTCATTCCGGTAATGTAGCGAAATAAAAAAAAAAATAGCGGTTTAGCACTGAAAAGATCGCTAGAAACCAGGGATTGCTTAACCCGTTTTTTTTCTGCTTAAATCGCGCCTAAGGTGGGGGTCCGATGCGCTGCCCTTGGACGGTCATGCGTTTAGACCACAGGAATTCACTACTTTTAAGGCGCAAAGGCGAGACAAATTGGCCATGCGTTAAACCCCGATGTAAACCTTCTACTCTAGCAAGCCTGCTGACAGTAGCCCGGGATGGCAGTCCTTGGGGATAATACCTGGGCATGAGCCACTTGGTGTCCCCTGCCACTTGAGAGGAGGCTCCTTGCACAGCCCCCGAGCTGGGCGTGACCCAATCTCAGCCTCCCTCAAAATCCCTTATTGGGATCCCCGAAATGCAGGGAAAGGGGGCACGAAGTCCACCTTTTCCCCAAACTAAAACCAGTCCCATGCTTTCTGCCAAAGAGCAGGGCGAGGCCCCACGGACCAGACCTGCTACCTCCAATGCAGCTATAGCTATAGCCAATCTTTTAGGCCCTGTCGAACATTATGAAGCCATACATCCATTCCCCATTCGGATAGGTGAACACCATCGGACCTGAACTTGCATTTATGTCTACCTCGAAATACAGGAAAAGCTTTTTATTAATGCCGTAACAACCGCTACATTTCTTAAGTATCTATATTATGCTATCAATATTGTTTCTCCAAGATATTCTATACATTTTAAGTGATAACTACAAATAGTTTATTTCAAATATTAACTCATCTGTTCTTAGCATACGATATATAATTTACTTAAATTATTCATTATTCTTTTATATGCTGATTTTATTGTTGAGCCTGGCTTTGGCCAGGGAGGGCAGGCTAGAAATTGTAATAAATAATGATGATGATAAAAAATAAAATGCATATACAAAAAACACATGTCACTTTTCAATCGCAATGAGGTCTTTTCAATCGCAATGAGGTTTTTCTTCTAATTTAAACTCCTATAAAAGAGAAGGGATATTCTTAGTATTTCCAACTGAGGTTTATTTAAATGTTTCTTTATGCCAATATGCATTTGTGGAATCAGAAAACTAACTGGATTTTAGAACTAACGGCAACAAAGCATATGTGCTTTGTCTTTAGGAAGTCAGCACTGGTATAACCGCAGATTTGGAACATAATCATAGGCAATTCCCTTTCATCGTTCATGGTGTATAAACTTAGGTGTGGCAGATTCCAGAGGAACTTCAAACAGATTATCGCTTCATCATCTTTATCAAATTAATCCTTCCCTAGGGCAACACATTTTCATTTTTTTTCCCATACTGAACAATGCACTGCGCTCCCAAAACAGGTAAATAATCACCAGGTTAATTCTTAATCCAAAGTGAAGTTGGGAATCATCCATTCTGTGCGCAAAGTGATTGGTACTGACATAAATCTAAGATCACCTCTCATTTCTCAAGGGAGTAAAAGAGGTCACTGAGGATTTCAAACATCTGTTGTATAACAGCAATTAGTAGAGGGTATTTTTTAAAAAATGCTCCAAGCTGGTCCTGCATTAAGCAGGAGGTGGGACTAGATGGCCTATATGATTCCTTCCAACTCTATGGCCATTTATGCAGGGCTGTTTCCTCGAGGTCACCCCCGCCGACTGCTCCAGCCTTTGTTTTGATTAAGCATGCCTTTCCCGACGGTCAGAAGTTGCCTCGCTCTCCCAACGCGTTACTGCGCATTTTGCCTTTATTTTCCGGATTCTCACTAAAACAGTATCCACCGAAAAATGGGCAAAACACGCTAAAAACATATGGCAACCCTATGCAATACCAACCTCCAAAACATCCTATCATTAATAGCCTTGTTCAGGTCTTGCAAACAGAGTCGTTAGCAAAAGTCAATCCATCTTTTGTTGGATCTTCCTCTTTTCCTGCTGCCTTCCATTTTTCCTAGTATTATTGTCTTTTCCAGTGACTGTGGAGAGGGGCTGTGGCTTAGTGGTAGAGCATGTGCTTGGCATGCAGAAGGTCCCGAGTTCAATCCTCAGCATCTCCAGTTAAAGGGACTAGGCAAGTAGGTGATGGCAAAGACCTCTATCTGAGACCCTGCAGAGCCGCTGCCGGTCTGAGTAGAGAATACTGACTTTGATGGACCAAGGGTCTGATTCAGTATAAGGCAGCTTCATGTGACTCTTTGTCTTCTCATAATGTGACCAAAGTACAATAGCATCAGTTTGGTCAGGTTTGGTTCAGTCTAGAACCCACTGATTTAAATTGTATCATCCTTTTATTGTTTCATCATTACACAATTTCTGAATTGGATTGTGTATTAGTTTACTTAGTGCTTGTATTGGTGAACAGCCTGAAAAAGTCTATTAAGCCATTGTGCTTTTATACTATTGGAACAATTTGTGGTGTGAGCCTGCTTATAGACACCCTCACTCGGCCCAGATATCCACCTGACACCACCCCATCACCTTCCATAACTGGGCAACTGGGAGCCAGCATGGCATAGTGGTTAAGACCGGTGGTTTGGAGTGGTAGATTCTGATCTGCACAACCGGATTTGATTCCCCACTCCTCCACATGAAGCCAGCTGGGTGACCTTGGGTTAGTCACAGCTCTCTTAAAGCTCTCTCAGCCACACCTACCTCACAGGGTGTCTTGTTGTGGGGAGGGGAAGGGAGATTGTAAGCCGGTTTGATTCTGCCTTAAATGGTAGAGAAAGTCGGCATACAAAGACCAACTTCTCCTCGCCTTTTTAAACTTTGCATTTTGGAGGTGTTGCTCTTGTTGTTATCGCTTCTGTCATATGAGATTTCATATTGTTTATTGTGATTCAGTTAACAGAATGTTGTTTTTTTAAAGACATCACATTTGCCAGAGAAAAAATTAAAAGATGGCCCGGTGATTCTAATCTACACAACTCACCCAAAAAAGACAATAAATTCTCTGCAGAAGAAGTGAAAGAAAGGATGCAGATATGAAGAAATGAAGGCTTTCGCCGAAAACACAGAACAGTTTGAAATGAAGCGCACATTTAATTCTCTGGCTCCACTGAAGAGATGCTGCAGAGCCTCCTGGTGGTTTTTCGGATAGAACACATGTCAAACCAAGAAATTTTCTAAATCTGCAGGACGCCAGCAGTTAAATGGTACTGGTGCCCAAAAGATCAAGCAATATGGTTGGTTTTTTTTTTTATAGGTTCACTGAAAGGCTAGATATCCACCCACCCCGGTATAGCGACCTTGCTTTGTATACATCTTGTTTCCTGAGATTTTTTTGCAGGATAAAGCATTTTCTTTGTCCAGAACCTGTTGGAGTAATTTTCTCTCTCTCTACTGTCTATTAACACGATGGAAATTATAATGTATCTTTCCATAGGAAATTCTCAAATTGCACATCTAACTTCCACAGTACTTGTATAGCTTCTCCAGACAGCTACTAAATAAATGTACTGGGGGGTGGACAGAGCAGTAACCACTAGCGTGGAATGTGCTATCCAAATATGCATTTTAATTTACAACGTTGAGCCGTTGCTAGGAAGCTAAGCTGTGACTTCCACCCTTGGGTCTCTCTTAGACTCCACGAAAAGCAGCAGAACTTTCCCAAAGTGCCTTAAACTAGCTAGCTCCTTCGACTGGTTTTGTGTTCTTCGTCCTTTAAAGTCTGTTCTGAAGTTCTCAGGAAATTATTTATTTTATTTTTATTTATCACTCTTATATCCCGCCCTCCCCGGCAGGGCTGGGCTCACTGACCTTGATTCAGCACTCCTTTGCCACAAGGAAAATCTAGAGGGGGAAGCAAACGTGGAGTGGGCGTAGACATGAGAGCCAGTGTGGTTGTGGACCAGACTCCGCGAACCCTGCCCCTTTCTCTTCCGTTGCACTGATGGGTCGGGGCCAAGGGAGCTTCCTCGGCCTCAGTCCACTCAGAGAGAGTGGGAACTAACTCTCTCCCCCAGAGGATGCCAGGGTCCCAGCTTCCCCCTTGCGCAGCCAAGGAGCCTGTGGCAATTCTCCTCCTCGGCCTCCGCTCAACTGCCCTTTATATAGGCTGGGCCCGAGGTTCCCTCCCCCTTGGCACCACCCCCGAGTCCTTATTAGGGCATGGGCAAGGCTTCTCCCTGACCCACTCCTCCCATTTCCCCTGCACACGCCGCGCATGCTCTACCTCGCCCTGCACGCGCCTGCCCGCCTCTCAGCTGGTCCGCGGGGCCTGGCTGGGGCCGCGCTTTGGCGCATCTTCCTCCTGCAGTCCCTTCACTGCGCCGGACGCCACAGGGCTTCTTCAGGGTGGGCATCGTTCCTTCCCCGGCTCCTACAGAGGAGACAAAACTTGCCGGTGAGGGGGCGTCGGCCCTGGCACCGCTTTTCTTAGTCTTCCCTCCTTCTTCCTCTGCCGAAGTGAGTGTGGGAGGGAGCTGGGGAGGCTCGTCGAGGCCCGGACCAACCCAACTGGGGTCGGTCTCGGGACAGTGGTAAAGAGTGGTGGTGTGGAGAGGTGGACCCTGATCCGGAAAACCAAGATTGATTCCCCACTCCTCCACTTGAGCGGCAGACTTTAATCGGGCGAACTGGTCTCGATTCCCCACTCCTACACACGAAGCCAGCTGGGTTACCTTGGGCTAGTCACACTCTCTCAGCCCCACCTACCTCACAGGGTGTCTGTTGTGGGGAGGGGAGGGTGATTGCCAGCCAGTTTGATTCTCCCTTAAGTGGTAGAGAAAGTCGGCATATAAAAACAAACTCTTCTTCTTCATTCCCCCCCTCCCATTTTTGACTCTTGGGTAACTCCCTACACAAAAGCTATTTGCAATTTGCATGATCCCCAATGGTGCTAAAGACTCAGGGCACACTGCAAGTTTACTCTACACACTTTATTCTAGGACCATCTTGGGGCCCAGCCATTTCGCTTTGTGATAGGAAGAAGCTCCACCAGTGCGGAATGGGGAGAGACACCAGTTGTATACATGGACCCATGAGCAGCACAGACTTATAATGGACTAAAACAACATCTATTAGACAATGCTTGTGCGCTGTTGTGGTTAAGAGAGGCGGCCTCTAAACTGGAGAACAGACGGCTTGAGACTCTTGAGCCTGGTTTCGGCCAGAGAGGGCAGACTAGAAATATAATACCATTACAAACTGTTAAAACTTATTTAATGTGTATAGACCATCTGATAAATAGTAAAATTTAATAAAACAATAAAAAACTAAAAGGGAATAGACCCATCAATACCTGCAATGTCCACCATGATCATACTGACATAAAAGGAAAAGAGTTGGTTTTTATACCCCGATTTTTTCTACCTTTAAGGAGTCTCAAACTAGCTTACAATCACCTTCCTTTCCTCTCTCCACAACAGACATCTTGTAAGAGAGATGAGGCTGAGAGTTTGGAGAGAACTGTGACTAGCCCAAGGTCAGCCAGAAGGCTTCATGTGGAGGAGTGGGGATTCAAACCCACTTCACCAGATCCGCTAGAGATCAGTTGCAATAGCGGGAGATCTCCAGCTAGTACCTGGAGGCTGGCAACCCTAACAGCCGCCTTTCCTGCTGCCTGCCTAATGTCCTTACAAGACAATCCAGAGGGTGGCACGCTGTTTTACTGCTTTGTGACATTTTCATTAATGTAACAAATGCCTATTTTTAAAAAAACTTCCTTCTTTACACCTTCCATTCCTCCAAGTCTCTCCCATCTGCTTCTATGTGGGATTGCCTAGCTGGTTAAAGAGGAAGGATTTGAACAGCTATCAACATTTGTGGATGAAGGAATTCCCACAGCAAGCCAATTTCCAGAAACACGACCCTGTCTGTGGCAGTAGCTAAGATTACATGTTTCAGTATATAAAAAGTAGGGCGACTGTTTACTTTACCGGAGTTGGGGTGGTTTTATAATCAGGGCTGGTGGCATGACTGCCAACGGTGAAGATTTAATGGGAAAACATTTTGTGTGGAAGACTCAGACGGTCAGATGATACAGAACTATCTGGAAAAGGGCAGCACGCCAGTTGTTTTGTTGATGGAAATTTGAAGCATGTTTTTATAAGGTAGTAGGTTGACCTTAAAAGAACCCTCCTCCACCCTGCCTGAACGCTTCCATCTCATCCGCAGGCCCGGGAATAGCCTTATGTCACACTCAAATGCGCCGTTGGGAGATGTGTGATCTTTACTATTTTTTGCCCCAATATGCATCACTTTACACTTACTCACATTGAATCTCATTTGTCATTTTAATACCCATTCTTCCAGTATGCAGAGATCCTTCTGGAGCTCTTCACAGTCCGATTTTGTTTTAACCATCCTAAATAATTTGGTGTCATCTGCAAACTTGGCTGCTTCACTGTTTAACCCCAACTCCAGGTCATTGATGAACAGGTTGAAAAGCACCAGTCCTAACACAGATCCCTGAGGCACCCCACTGCTCACATCCCGCCGTTGGGAGAACTGACCATTGATTCCTACTCTCTGCTTCCTATTTTTCACCAGCTCTTAATCTATAAGAGGACTTGTCCTCTTATCCTGTGACTATGAAGTTTGCTTAGCAGTCTTTGGTGGGGGACTTTGTGGAAAGCTTTTTGGAAATCCATATACACAATATCCACAGGCTCATTCCTGTCCACATGCCTACTGACGCTTTCAAAAAAACTCTAATAGGTTCGTGAGACAGGACCTACCCTTACAGAAGCCATGTTGGGTTTTGCCCAGCAGACCTTGCCCTTCTATATGCTTGACAATTCTATCTTTAATAATGCTTTCCACTAATTTACCCGGAACAGACGGGTAACAGAACTAATTTACCCGGAACTGGCCTGTAATTTCCTGGGTCCCCCCTGGAACCTTTTTTATAAATGGGTGTTACATTGGCCATTCTCCAGTCCTCTGGTACAGAGGCTGATCGAAGGGACATATTACATATCTTTGTTAGAAGTTCAGCAATTTCCCATTTGAGTTCTTGAAGAACTCTAGGATGAATACTGTCTGGTCCCTGTGACTTGTTAGTCTGCAGTTTGTCTAGACGTTCTAGGACTTCCTGCCTCGTTACCACTATTTGTCTCAGTTCCTCATTTTCCCCTCTCCAAAATCTCTGTTCAGGAGAAAGAATCTGCCCTGTATCTTCAACAGTGATGACAGATGAGAAGAATTCATTTCGTTTTTCAGCAATCGCTTTATCCTCCCTTAGAGTTCCTTTACTCCCATTGTCATCCAATGGTCCAACCGCTTCCCTAGCTGGTTTCCTACTCCTAATATACTTAAAAGAATTTCTTATTATTTGTTTTGATGTGTTTAGCAATATGCCCCTCAAAATCCTTTTTTGCATTTCTAATTATCTGCTTGCATTTCCTTTGTGCAAGTTTGTGTTTGCTTCTGTTCGCCTCGTTTGGACAAACCTTCCAGTCTCTGAAGAAGACTTTTTTTCTCTAATTGCTTCCTTCACCTTACCCGTTAGCCATGGTGGTGACATCTTGGACTTATTACTACCTTTCCTGACCTGTGGTATACAAGCTAGCTGAGCCTCTAGTAATGTGGACATGAGTAACCCCCAAGCCCTTTCAAGAGATTTAACCATCCTAACTGTTCCTTTCAACTTCCACTTTACCAGTTTTCTCGTTTTAGAGAAGTTCCCTCTTTTAAAGTCAAAGGTAATTGTGTGAGATTTCCCAGTCACTTTCCCACTTGCATATAAATTAAATTTGATGCCATTGTGATCACTATTGGCAACTGGCTCAACTACATCCACATCCCGCACTAAGTCACTGGCAGCACCACAGAGTATTAAATCCAGGATTGCCTCCCCTCTGGTTGCGTCCATGACCAACTGTTCGAGGGCACAGTCATTTAGGATGTCTAAATTTTTTATCTCTTTGGCTTGACTGGAGCATACATTTATCCAATCAATATGAGGGAAGTTGAAGTCTCCCATTATTACTACTTCATTACCTTTACATGCTTCCCTAATTCCATTCTCCATCTCAAGATCACCCTGAGCCATTTGGTCAGAGGGCCGATAGAACGTCCCCAGTACTAAATCTCCTTTGGGGCCCGGAATTGTCACCCGTAAGGATTCTGTGGACGAGTCTGCCCTTTTTATGGTCTCTAGCTTATTAGACACTATGCCTTCCTTGATATACATAGCAATACCCCCTCCAATACGCCCTCCCCTGTCATTTCTATACAGTTTGTAACCAGGGATGACTGTATCCCACTGGTTCTCTCCCCTCCACCAGGTTTCTGTAATGCTCATTATATCTATGTTTTCTCTTAAAACCATGCACTCTAATTCCCCCATTTTTGCTTGGAGGCTTCAAGCATACTGGTTAGGCTGTGCAGATCGAGGATGTGTCCGTAGCCAAGGGGGTGCTACGTGTATTTCTCCGGCATTCTAAAACAGACCAGTCAGGAAAAGGAGCCAGTTTGTGCCTATGGTCAGCAAGGAGAGGTTCCCCTTGCCCAGTAAAAGCCTTGAGTCAGTACCTGAGAATTCGGCCTGCACAAAAGGGGACGCTACTGATGCACAGGTACGGAATATTTTTGACCTGTTTTCAATTTGTGCAGGACTTCAGGTAAGGGTTGAAAAACATTGGTTTGCCAGCAGACAAGTTTGGGGTTCACTCGTTCTGCATTCGGGCAGCAATGGTGGCAGCTGGGTTGGGCCTAGCAGGCACACGAATACAGGGCATTGGCCGATGGAGGTCGACAGCCTATTAAGGTTACATTAGGCCCCATTTGCATGCATGTTAACCTGTTTTGAGTTGCAGCAATACAGCAGAGGTGAATATGGATTTGTGGCCACAGTATCATCCATTGGGCTGGACTATATGCCAGAGGATCTGGATGGGGCAGAAACTTGGGCCTCGGACATTCACTGCAGACATACTGGATGGATCGTAGAGGCATGCGCTGGGCAGATATGGGCCTCCAGACGCACTGGTGATCCAGTTGGGGGAAAATGACTTGGCCTTCCGAAAAGGAAAGAAACTGTCGGAGGTGGCATGTTATGATTTAAGGGTTATGGCAACCCGCTGGTGCAAGACACTAATTTTCTGGTCTGACATGCTAGAACAGCATTTTTGGTGGGGGACTGCTACCCCAAAGAAAGTGGATGTCGCCAGGCGTAAGCCGACCAAGGCCAGACGGTCGTGGAATTTGGGGATGTGGTTTTGCACCACTGGGATATTTCTTTCTGACTGCGGGCCGTTTAGGAGCAATGGGGTGCATTGGTCGGAGTGGGGCACAGACCTATGGCTGTCCAGTGTTTGGCAGGGCCTTAAGGAATGGCTACAGCTGTAGAGTGTTGGCAGAAGCAGGCAAATCCATGGGATCTCCCTGCTTTTGGGTGGGGGTGTGCATTGGATGGATTCATTTGAGAGGAAAGGGGCCTGCGAGCCCCTTTTCCTCTGCCTTGGGGGATACCAATAAGGGATTTGGGGGAGAGGCACAGGGTAAGACAAGCCCAATTCGGAGGGATATCGGAGTGGCCTCTTCCCAGGTGGCAAGGGAATCACCAAGTGGCTCACGCCCAGGTGATTCCTGAGAATGTCATCTCTAGCTACTCTCAGCGGGACTGCTGGAGTAGGGTTCACTTCTGCCACATTGGGGTCGGCTGAGCTTCATGGATCCAGCCTGTTTGCAGCGTTGATGTTCTACAGCTGTTAATAGTTAATAACCAAGTTGTGGCCATTGACTTCCATAACTATTTCTTCTAAAGTTGAGTTGTGTGTTATTTGGGGTTGAAATAGAAACTTCTCTCTAAGGTTAGCCATGGACCAACAACTCATTTTCTTTTATAAGTTTATGACATTTTACTGTATATGTATTGTTACGTGAGCAACCCTGACCCTGGCTTTCGCAAATTAAGCAAATAAATGAGTAAATAAAATGCCAGCTCATTTTTCGGAAAGTTTCTGAATGATTTTTCTTTCTAGCTACAGAGAACTGGGCCTTGTGAAAGTCAACATCGCTCTGCCATGTAAGTTTTATTTCCATTTTCACCTCATTAGCAACAGTGACTTCATGGAGGAACTTTGAAAATTACTCTAAAGAAGCTAGGGGGATGGATTTTACGAACTTTAAACTGTGGTCCAGGCCTGCTAACTCAGTGGGAGAATGTGGATGAAAATGGCATGACTCACACATGCTTACAAAAAAAAAGACCTATTTGTGTGTGTGTGTGTGGGATTGATTTTTACAGATTTTTAGGAACGCTGGCTTTATTTAATTCAAGTATATTTTTTCTTATGGGCATTCCTTATCTCGCTCGAACTTCCATTAGGGAGGGAATGAGTAGCTTCTGATTTCTGTTTTGAATGAGACTTCAGAGATCACAGATCAGACTTCAATAAATCCCATTAAACATGCATCATGTTGAGCTTTTCTTAAACAGACTATTGTTCCCAGCCTGATGTTCCATCTACAGAGATACATCATCTACATATCTAATTCCCAACTCTGCCCCCTCCCTGCAGATACTTAAATCTGCAAATAGGGGGCAGACTGACCCCCAACAGGTTTTCCTGCAGACTCGGGGGTAAACATATATATATATATATATATATATATATGTGTGTGTGTGTGTGTGTGTGTGTGTGTGTGTGTGTGTGTGTGTGTGTGTCTTTATTTGGGGGGGTTAAATCCCCACATTTTTTAAAATTACCATTAAGGCAAGGAGGCTGCGGGCAGGTTGGCGAGGGGGGCAGGAAACCTAGTGAAGTTGGGGGAAAAGGAAGCTGCAGTGGCTCCACAGCAGAGGCTGGGAGCTTTGCTGGGCCCGGGGCAGCGGTGATGATGATGGGGGGGGCACATGGGATTCCCACGAGTTTCGCAGACCCCCACTTATATATCCTTATATCCAAGTGTGGCCCCATCTGCGGATACTTAAATCCACAGATTGGAGCCACATTGACCGAAGGGAGGCTTTTCTCCAAACTTGGAGGATCACCCAGGTTTGCAGAAAAATCAGACACCTTCAGAACATGGGGAGGGGATAAACTCCCCCAGAGGAGCTGCTGTCTATGTGGGGAAAGGGAGTAGTAGTAGGGGGAGTAGTATGTGTGGAAGGAAAAAGATCAGTGAAGGAATTGGCAGTGGGAGGAAAGGGTTGAGAAAGTTGGCTGGGGGTGTGTAGCTGGTGGGGGGGGGTGTCAGAAACCAGAGAAGAAATCAGGAGCCAGTAAGGAAATTTTATGGGTCCTGGCTTGTACACATCTGGATCTGCGGACACAGCATTGTGTACTGGGCTGGTGTGTACGCAAGGTTGTCCGGCTGGGGCTGGCACCTGGGCCTTGACGGATGGCTGCAGATCTTTTGGATCCATCCCATTAGTATGCAAATTTGCTTTCGTCTTTAATAAATGGTAAAGTTATATGTATACCGAAGAATTGTTTTAAAATAAATTTCTTTATCATTTATTATCAGTAAATGTTTGGTTTGTATACCTATTTTATATACCTATATACCCGGGGTCGCATAAAAATTTCTTGAGCGAAAAGGGGACGCGAGTGGGAAAAGTTTAAGAAGCCCTATACTAGAGTACTAATCAGGAACACAACAAACAGTCCCCCAGTCCTTCCATTAAAAATAACTTTCAACCATGACATTTCTCTCTAGGGTGACCACTAGGAATTAGATGGTTCCTTTCCAGTAAAAAGAACCACTGATATTTTCCTTTCATATTTAAGCGCTATGGAAAGCTTTGCAAATATGCTTAATGTAACTATGACGTATCAACTGCATGTTCTTTAAAAAATAAGTTATAAAACTTTTTCTTTCATCCCAAATACAGAACCTTTTCCAGACACAACAGCAGCATTTTTCCCTATCCCAGTCATACCTTTGCTATAGGAAATATTAAGTAGCTTGGAAAACAGCAATTCAGGATATTTTAAACATTTATTAAATTAGAGTGTGGTTTACAAAGGGCTCCCAAATTATTTTTCCAAGGTTTTTCTGAGGGGAAAGACTGCAAATTTTTTGCAGTATGAATTTTAGTCCAGCTTATATTTGTCATATCTATCAAGTTTACCATCCACCCACAGAGGATTATAGCATTTGGCTGATAACTAAATATACCCAGTCCAGAAAAAAGATATTATAGAAAAACATCCTGAGAGAGGTCTGCTACATGGGAACATTTAAAGTTTCCCCAGAAAAGAGATTACTTCATCCCATTACGTCAGCAGACACACCGCAGGGTCTAGTAAGTCATCCTTTTAGGCATGTAATACTAATATTCTAAGTAGCTGACATGATACTCTAGCGACACCACATGGCACCGTTTATGTATGTTACAATGCAAATTTGTAATAGACCATTTTTACATTAAAATAAGGATAGTTTGAGGCTTGTGAAAAAAATCCAAGTTCTCAATGTCAAAAAAAAATCTCATGGAATAATTCTCTGTGGAGATGCTTTTACGCATACTTCTGAGCATACAAAGAGTTTAGATAACTGACAAAGGGCATTGTGTTAGCACTGAAAACTTGGTTTTTATATTGCAGGGCGGAAAAGTTTTTTTTTACGCCTAGAAGATGTGCCATCTGGGGAAGATGGCATTTTTCCGGTGCCATCTTCCCCTGAGGGTGAGCAGCATGTGAGGTTCAGGAAGGAAGTCGTCGTCCATGCACAACTGGTGCATGATGTGCCCCGAAGGTTTGTGATAAACCCATGTTGCCCATCACGGTTGTTGTGCAACCACTTTTTGGCCAGGCATGACTCTGGGGTGGCCAATGCATTCCTCCACTGAGGACAAGTGGATTACCAATGTTGCATTTGCTCGTTTCCAGAACCAGACGAATCTCCATCACCCACAAGAGAACTCGGGGTTTATTTGGATCTCATGCAGGCCCTGGAGGAACGCTGGATCCGTTCATGTATGCATTAAGCATGGGTGGGTGATGAGGGGCTCTTTCTCCCCCTGAACTTGTCCTGTTGTGGCTGTGCCCCCATGGGCAAGCAGTAAGCACTCGAGGGGAAGGAATTTCGACAGCAACTGAAGCGCATTTCCCATCCTACCTGCCTGTGGTCTCATAACAATTCCCATGATTCTTTGGGGCAAGTTTTCCTTCTTGCTAGTATTTATTTGTCTTGAGCTACTAAGATCAAAATACATTTCTACATGCCCACAGTTGCTAACCCCCACTGTTTACAGCAGGCCATTGTCTGCACTCAAGGACATTGTGATAGTTGCATCTGCTCTATCCCAAGAAACAACTCGTTGGCCAATGAGAGTGCATACTGCTGTCCTTGATGGACCTTGGTCTGATGCAGCATTGCCTTAATTATGCTTCTTGGGCCGTAACCTCTGGTGTTGACCTCCAGCTCTCATCTTAAACCAGTCCAATGGATTATTATCTGGGAAGCAAAGGTGGATTGTGACACTTCACTCCTCAGGGAAGAGTGTTTCTTATGTGCAGCCAAAGCCAGGCCTCTATTCCATTATCTGCCGTCTATCCAAGGTTAACATCGGCCGCTGTATTTCAAAAATAATTTTGGTCCCTTTTTTCCACATCTTATCAACCTCTGCAAGATCCTTTTCTGAGTGTGGGGACCAGAACTGTTCACAGTATTCCAAATGTGCTCTAACCATAGATAAGTAAAAGGGCAGTCTGATAGCAGTGGTTTTATACTGTATTCCTAGCCTCCTTTTTAGATTTGTTACACACTGCATACTAGTTACTGAAGTTTTTGTAGAGTTGTCAGGAAACATTAAACATAAGTTACTCAACAGAAGTCATCTACAGTTCCATCCGACAGGGCTTCTTCTTACTTCCGCCCTAATTATAACAAAACTTGCCAACTCTTGCGGTGGTGAGCTGAAGGAAAATGTGGAAGGATGGGTGGAAAACGTAAGGAGAGGAAGCCTGTCGGAGGAGCAGAAAAGGTCATGGGAGTTGAGGAGAGAATTTGGTTGTTATGCCCCTTTCAAAATGTTAATAAACTGGTAACATTTCCAAGTACATGTTAAGGTTGTATTTCAGGTACATGAAGATGATTTGTTGACCTCCCCCCCAAACATCTGGGGAGCCCCTCCCTTATTCCACCATAGCTCTGCCTCCATAGATATTGGGGATTGAACGCACCTCCCTGTGAAATCAATGGCTCCTCCCCACATCATGTCCTCGTGATGCCTCTGCCCATGCCCCAGCCATGCCAGTGAAAGTGGAAAGACGACGCCCATGTAACGCTTCAACCACCATAGCTGAGTATTGCTCGCACTCCTGTTCCTATTGAGTCACCCTTTATCTTTTCTCTCCACAATCTGCAGTTAACCAACTGGAAGAGCGATTGCGACGTTTAGAGCAGCATGTTTTTGGAAGAGGACGATAATCTGTGCTGAGAATATGGTTTATTTAAGTAATAGTTAAAAGTTGCGCCTTACTTGAATATTAAACAGTTTATGGTTACGTTTCTCGTTAAATCACAATGGTTTGTAACTCTTCAGTATATAATAAACAGTTGTTCTGCATATTTGATTTCTGAACATTAATTTCTGATGTATGAGAGAAAACGTGGTTGGGAAATGCCTAATAAGCCAAAGAACCGTAAGTCTGCTTCGGTTGTTAGGAAAGACCATGGGTGGGGTGAGGGGCAGAGGTGTTTCTAGTCTCCTTTTCACACAGACCACGTATATCTAGAGGTTATGGTGATTTTGAAAAGGACCATTCCCATGGAAAGCACATACTGAAACAACGCTCTAGGTTCTCCCCTAAACTTCGTCCCCTTCTCTCACAGACCATCAGCAATTAACACTTGCAAGATAGCTAATTTATTGACCTTTTCAAACTAAGAGAGAGTAGTTTGCTATGAGAGAATAACTTCATTCCAGTGGAAGGTTATAAAAATAACCAAAAAACAAAAAGGTGATGCAACTGAACAATGGTTTTATTGGAGCAGCAACAGTAAAAAACAATGCCCAATCAATCACCGGTGGAACAGCAAAGCAAGGTAACACTGACAACGTGATTCATTCCTGGTGGGTTCTGAAAATGTGTGTCATTATCACCTCCCTAACTTCCTTCCCCATGTTAAGGAGACGTTCATCGTTTGGATTGTAGTTCTCATTGAGCCAACGCACCACCACGTCTGGTGCCTCCGCCACAGCTGTTATGTGCCTTTGGCCTGGAAAACCACATCTAAACTCGTGGCCCTTCCATTCACAGATGTTGTGTAGCGTGACACAAGCGGCTATGACTGGGTTTGCATTACACTGAGCAAAACACAGCAGCCCATACAAACAACGCCAACGTGCCTTGAGGTGTCCAAATGCCCGCTCCATGACATTTCTAGCACAGCAGATGGCACAGTTAAATACCCTCTCCCTTCTGTTGGCTGGCCTCAAATAAGGCTTCATTAGCCATCTGCGCTTGGGGTAGGCACCATCCGCGATCAGTGCTTAAACTGACAGTCTACCCATGTTAATGGTTGGATTTCCAGGAACAAACACACCCTTGTCCATGGCCCTGCAGAAATCAGACTGCGTGAAGACACACGCGCCATGGGCCCTTCCTGCCCACCTGACCACAAAGTCAATAAATCTCCCAGTGTGGTCAACGGTGCCCTGCAGTCGGATCATGGACACAGTCTTTTGGTTGCCATATTTAACTGAGCAAGCACACACAAAGAAAAGAACCCCCCCACAACCACAGCAACTCTGCAGTTTGTTTAATGGCATGGATAATAAATATGAAAATAAAGCAAAATACGGTTTTGCAATGGTCCCGATTTCCCCTCACACAAGTAAGAGGTTGTAGCAAGGCCCTAAAATACCAGGCCTGCCCTCAGCTCCACCTCTTTCTTCAGCACAACCTCATGTGGTTGATTTTGGAGGAAGGGGGCACTTTATTTTAAAACAAAAGGGAGATAAGAAAAAAAAGCTTAGCCAAGAAAGAAAGAAAAGGCTTAATAATTCTACCATAGAAGCATTTAGAAAGATATGTTAATATGCATGAGCCATCCAGTCTGGAAAACATTAGTTGCGTGTGCATGCACGCACCCACACCCCCTTTCTTATCTGAAGTGAGCTATGACTCACGAAAGCTCCTACACTGCCAGAATTTTTATTGGTCTTTAAGGCCCTATTGGACTCTCTTGCTCTTTTCTATATCTGAAGAGAGCTGAGACCCACAAAGATCCTACCCTCCCAGAAATTTTGTTAGTCTTGAAGGTGCTACTGAACGCTAGCTCTTTTGTTATCTGAAGAGGTGAGCTGAGACCCACAAAAGCTCCTACCCAGCCAGAAATGTTATTCGTCTTTAAGGCCATACTGGACTCTAGCTCTTTTGTTATCTGAAGTGGTGAGCTGAGACCCACAAAAGCTCCTACCCTCCCAGAGGTTTTGTTAGTCTTTAAGGCCATACTGAATTCTTGCTCTTTTCTATAGCTGAAGAGGTGAGGTGACCCACAAAAGCTCCTACGCTGCCAGAAATTTTGCTAGTCTCTAAGGCCATACTGAACTCTAGCTCTTTTGTTATCTGAAGAGGTGAGCTGAGACCCACAAAAGCTCCTACCCAGCCAGAAATGTTATTCATCTTTAAGGCCCTACTGGACTCTTGCTCTTTTCTATATCTGAAGAGGTGAGCTGAGACCCATGAAAGCTCCTATCCTCCCAGATATTTTGCTAGTCTTTAAGGCCATACTGAATTCTTGCTCTTTTCTATATCTGAAGAGGTGAGCTGAGACCCCTGGAAGCTCCTACCCTCCCAGAAATTTTGCTAGTCTCTAAGGCCATACTGAACTCTAGCTCTTTTGTTATCTGAAGAGGTGAGCTGAGACACACAAAAGCTCCAACACCCTGCCTTAATTTTGTTAGTCTTTAAGGCCATACTGAATTCTTGCTCTTTTCTATAGCTGAAGAGGTGAGCCGAGACCCACAGAAGCTGCTACCCTGCCAGTAATTTTGCTAGTCTTGAAGGCCCCCTAGACTGTTGCTCTTTTCAGCAACACCTTTTTTGTTTTTTTAGTAGCACACGAAACCCAACCCTAAATATACTTTACTATTTTCCCTTTTATTTCAGGCCTACCCACCCGAAGAACCGCAAACAAAACTCCCCCTGATTCCCCCACCCCGCCGCGCGACTGCCAGAGACGACGCCGCAACCTGGCCTTATAAAGGCCTAGTGAAGCCCCGCCCAGCCCCTTCGGTCACGTGCCCCTCGGCGTTCGCGTAGAGGCGGTTCAACCGTCAACCGGAAGCGTCGGGGACTCACAGCCTTTCTTTCCCCCCCGGAGCTCTATGGCGTTCGAGGGAGGCAGGAGTCGACAGTGGAAAAGGGCTGGTAGAGTTGCCGGAAGTGGGCGGCTAGAGCGGCGCTTCCGGCGACCGCGGCCGGAGCCGGAAGGGAGCGATGGTGGTGGAGGAGCAGCTGCGCGTGGTGCGCTGCGGGGGCAGCTCGCTGAGCCGGAGCCGCGCCGTTTTCTCCGCCGACGGCAGGTGAGTGGCGGGGGCGGGGAGCGCCTGGCTGGGGGGGGGGGTCCGTCCGGCTGGCTGCCAGCATGGGGGAGGCGGCACGTGTCTGCCTCTGCTTCGTTTCCTTCTGTGTGTGTTCAGTGCCGGCAAGTCGATCACCTTCCCTCCCCACAACAGACACCCTGTGAGGTAGGTGGGGCTGAGAGAGCTGTGACTAGCCCAAGGTCACCCAGCTGGCTTCATGTGGAGGAGTGGGGAAACCATTCCAGTTCCCCAGATTATCCTCCACCGCTTATGGGGAGGAGTGGGGAATCGAACCGGGCTCTCCAGATCAGAGTCCAGATCAGAAACCATCGCTCTTAACCACTACACCACGCTGGAGTTCATACAACAGTTGCCTGTCTGTAACCCTCTCTGAGTAAACTGTACGTGACACACAAACAGAGAAGAATGCGGAGGTTGCTTTGACTCACTGTGTTTGTGTTAAGTGCCGTCAAGTCGCCTCCGACTCATGGCGACCCTATGAATGAAAGTCCTCCAAAACGTCCTATCTTTGACAGCCTTGCTCAGATCTTGCCAACTGAGGTCTGTGGCTTCCTTTATTGAGTCAGTCCATCTCTTGTTGGGTCTTCCTCTTTTCCTGCTGCCTTCAACTTTTCCTAGCATGGTTGTCCTTTCCAATGACCAAAGTACAATAGCCTCAGTTGAGTCATTTTAGCTTCTAGGGTCAGTTCAGGCTTGATTTGATCTAGAACCCACTGATTTGTCTTTTTGGTGGTCCAGGGTATCCATAACACTCTCCTCCAGCACCACATTTCAAAGGAATCTACTTTCTTCCCATCAGCTTTCTTCAGTGTCCAGCTTTCACACCCGTACATAGTAATCGGGAATACGATGGTTATGAATTAACCTGATCTTGGTGGCCAGCGACACATCCTAACACTTCAAAACCTTTCCTAGCTCCTTCATGGCTGCCCTTCCCAGTCTCCATCTGGTTTCTTGGCTGCAGCCTCCCTTTTGGTTGACGATGGAGCCAAGGAATAGAAAGTCTTCAACAATTTCAATTTCCTCATTGCCAACCCTAAATTTGTGTAATTCTCCTGTAGTATGTGTTTTTTTTTTTCTTACCCATGCTCTTTCTTGGGTACATGTGTCTGGCTTTGCTTAAGCAGGCTGTAGCTTGGGCATACATGCGTCTTGCTTTGCTTACCCAGGCTCAGTATAATCAATTGCCACTGGTGGGGTTGCCAACTCCAGGGTGAAGAAATTCCTGGAGATTTGGAGGTGACATCTGGGGAGGGTCAGCATTAGGGTATAATGCTATAGTGTTCCTCCTCTAAATCTGCCGTTTTCTCTGTCATATGGAGATCAGCTGTAATTCTGGGAGAGCACCTGGGGGTTGGTAAGTCTAAATCAGAGGCCAGAGCTCGCAAGATCTGAGTATAGTCTGGGATCTGGGAAATGCAGGTTCGAATCTCCACTCATGCCATGGAAGTTTGCTGGGTAACCTTGGGCCAGTCACTTTCAGCTTTACTCACCTCGCAGGGTTGTTGGGGGGATAAAATGAAGGAGAAGAAAATGTTGTACTCCAGTTTGGATCCCCATATTGACATTGCCACTTAGCAGTTAGAATCACAGAGTTGGAAGGGACCACCAGGGTCATCTAGTCCAACCCCCTGCACAATGCAGGAAATTCACAACTGCCTCCTCCCACACACACCCAGTGACCCCTATTCCATGCCCAGAAGATGCCACCACCACCACCCAAAAAAAAACCCTTCAGGATCCCTGGCCGATTTGGCCTGGAGGAAAATTGCTTCCTGACCCCAAAGTGACAATTGGCACTAGTCTGGGCATGTAAGAAAGGGCCATGAGAGCCAAATGCTGGCACAACCCTTCCTACCCTTCCTCTCATCATCTACTTAATGTCATAGAATCAGCACTGCTGACAGATGGCCACCTAGCCTCTGCTTAAAAACCTCCAGGGAAGGAGAGCTCACTATTTTCCGAGGAAGCCTGTTCCACTGAGGAACCACTCCGACTGTCAGAAAATTCTTCCTAATGGCAAGACGGAAACTAGAAATAGATTTGTCTTAATCCCTCAATAATTTTTTTTAATACTGTTTGTCAGCATCGAGTACTGAAGGTGTTTTAAAAATAATTATAATTAATATCTTTATTTCGTTGCTGTACAGATACCTTTTGTGTGCTTCAGGCGACTACATAAAAGTCTACAGTACCGCTACGGAAGAATGTCTGCATGTCTTACAGGGTCACAGCAACCTTGTGACTGGAGTCCAGTTGAATCCCCAAAATCATCTCCAGGTTGATTACAATATCTATAAATTGGAATAATTGTTCTCACTTTCAGTGGTAAAAACTTGTGAAGGACCTATGAGTATTTTTACTTTTTTATTTATTTAAGATATTTATTTGTTGCAGCCCTCAGTAAAACAGTAAAACAAAATAGGATGTTATGCATCACTTTTTTTTTAATTCCCCTCTGCAGCTCTACTCTTGGTCTCTAGATGGCACCATAAAGCTTTGGGATTTTCTGGATGGAATTCTCATTAAGGTTAGTTAATGACTGGAAAAAAGGTGCATCCTGGTAAATGCAGTCACGGTCTTCTTGTTTTGGACAGTGGATTTTTTTTTTCCGTGCGAAAAGAGTTGTCGCGATCCAGAACTTTCAATTTGCAAGAAAAAGCTCTAATGGCAAGGTTTGGAGGGGGCGTGACATAAAATAAGGGCTGGTATTAGGTGGGTAAATCGTCTCCTATCCCCCATGCCAGCTTCCGAGATATAATTGACCGCATTCCATGTGGGCACAGAAGGCAGAGTGGGTGTTTTGCAGAACATGATGTTGTTCCATTGCAGTTTGGTTAATTTTTTTAAATTAATTTATTCTTTGCAAAAATAACGGAAAAGAACAGGAAGGGGGGGCCTCAAAATCCAGCAACTGATAAAATAAGAAAAAGGGGATATATTTTTAAAAATTTAATTCAATTTTTAGGTCTAGACTGGCCCATAATGTTAATTTAGCATGTGAAATTGATCAAATTGATATTGTGAACACATGAAGCTGCCTTATACTGAATCATACCCTTGGTCCATCAAAGTCAATATTGTCTACACAATCTACACAGACTGGCAGTTGTGACTTTATGCACCGTAATTGTCTAGCTGCAGAAATTGCAAGAGGAATAGAATCCATTCTAGCATAAGTAGACGCTAATGCATTCTACTTAGAGAGGGGCACATGAAACACATGAAGCTGCCTTATACCTTGGTCCGTCAAAGTCAGTATTGTCTACTCAGACCGGCAACAGCTCTCCAGGGCCTCAGGCAGAGGTCATTCACATCATCTACCTGCCTAGTCCCTTTAACTGGAGATGCCAGAGACTGAAACTGGGACCTTTTGCATGCCAAGCAGAGGCTCTACCACTGAGCCACGGCACCTCCCCATGGGCATGAGACAAGAAGCCTCCAAAAGAACCCAAGATGGACAGTCCCAACTGCGAGGAGTGTTCCCAATAAATAGTACAATTAACAAGTGTACCTGATGATATAACCTAAGATCAGGGAATCCAAATCCCCCTTCATTGAATAAGAGTTGCATCCCCTTTAAAGAAATCCAAGGCAGTAAAGACCCCCACACAAATTCCCAAAATGAAGAATTAATTCTATAAATATATTTACGAGGTATATGAAAAAGAATGGCATGCAAAATTAGTAATAATCCTGGAATGATATTCGAGGGTATTTAATTTTGCCCCACAAAAGACAAGTTTAAGGTCGCCTATCTGTCCGAATCCACAGATATATCAGCCGTTAGCTTGTTAAAATTTAGCATAAACCATATGTGGAATATTTCAAAAAGCAGAGGGTCTCATTTTCTTGTCTGTGACGTGCTGTTTCAGGTATAAAGTGGACGGTATTTGTTGTCAAGGTTTCATAGCTGAGGCTAGTGTTATTTCACCACTAATGGAGTTCAGTAAGAGCCCAATTCCCCAGGAGCTGATTCTCTGTTAGTGGAAGTTTTTTTATGCACAATAGATTATTATTTTTCTCAGCCATGTTGGCATTCAGCTTGGTTTTAAGTTGACTCTTAACAGATGTTAAAATGTGTGTGTTCTCTTTCAGACATTTGTGGTTGGGCACAAACTCTTTGCATTCTATGCGGTTGCAAGTTTTGAGGGTTCAGCGTTTGTTATCGTTCCAAAGGACAATGATGAACGACTCGGTATGGCGTAATTTCCTTCTGTTTTGTGCTGTTACGGATCTTTACACTTTAAAAGAAAATAACCAGGGAATGGTTTCTGTATCTTTTTCCCCCTTGCAAGAAAAGGGGAGGTGAAGAGGATAGTGTCATAGTGGAAATAGTTTGCGTAACATGTGGTGTAGTGGTTAGAGTCGGACTGGGATCGAATCCCCATTCTACCATTGACGCTCGCTTGATGGCCTTGGGTCAGTCACGCTCTGTCCACCTAACCTACCTCTCAGCGTTGTTGTGGGGATAAAACAAAGGGGAAGAGAACAATGTAAGCTGCTGAGGGTTCCCGTTAGGGAGAAAGATGGGGTATAAGTGAACTAGATAAGTAAAACTAATATAGCAGCAGGTGAAAATGTATCATGGGCAGATATGGGTGTAATTTTTAACCATTCTCAGCCCAAAGCTCAGTCCTTCCAAATGCTGTCCTGTCTGAAAAATGTTAAAGAGTGGAATACAGCGACTGATGTATCAAAATAATCTTATCACCAGGATGTCAAATCTGTGCAGATACCTGCATTCATTCTTCTAAGGATAGTCAAACTAAAACCATTGTGCAAAGAAAAGAATAACACATGAATTACACCCTCTTACGCTGGCGGCAAGACCAGTCCTGCCAGCGTCCGAGCGCCGTGGTACCGCGCCTCGCCCCTATGGCGGTGCGGCCTCCATGGCACAGGCCATGGCGTAGAGAGGCCACACCGGCGCAGGGGGGCGTTCCGGGGGGAGTAGCCGCCGGCTAGGCAGCTTCTTATACCGGTTTGCCGTGGAATTTTTAAAGGAATTGTAATTTGCTTTTGTTTATTTATTAAAACATTTATACCCTGCCTTTCCTCATGGTTAAAGGTGGCTTACGATAACATTTAAAAAATGTTTCCAGTTAACCATGAGTGCGAATTTTTTCCCTCACTTACTTAGCACTAACATCTTCATAACCAGCCAGGGGCTGTCACCAGACTATTTAGATCAGGGGTGTCAAAGATAAGGCCCGTGGGCCCCTTGAGGGCTCTTATCCGGCCCATGAGCCAGCTGAGACAGCCGCCTCCCCTAGTCCCAAGGTGTCAAATTACAAGAAAGCATCTGAAATTGTGACTATGCTGCTTGCTTATAAATGTATTTTTAAAAAGTTTTTTCCCCCTACACCACCCAGAAATTTGGCGCTACTAGCAAGGTGTGGGAATGGGCGATCTTAGGCATACAACAGTGAAAAGATGGGTCCCGACGTTTACCTCATAACAGAGACCACAGCTCTTAATGATAACTTGTGGAGTTCGGATGGGGAAAGAAGGGGGTACTGGAGAGCCAGCGTGGTGTAGTGGTTAGGAGCGGCGGACTCTAAACTGGTGAACCAGGTTGGTTTCCCCACTCCTCCACATGAAGCCAACTGGGTGACCTTGGGCTAGTCACAGTTCTCGCCAAACTCTCTCAGCCCCACCTGCCTCACAAGGTGTCTGTTGTGGGGAGATGAAAGAACGAGATTGTAAACCAGTTTGATTCTCCTTAAAAGGTAGAGAAAATCGGCATATAAAAACCTATTTCCAGTAGGAGCTTGAAAACCATTCCCGTTTTATAGAATACAAGCATTGTCTCCTGTCTCTGCACGTATAATATTTTTGTGGATAAAATGCACGGCCCCTTCTTATTAACAAGAAATCCTTCTTTCACCAGGGTCATTTCAGCTCGTTTCAGTGAAACTGCCGAAGACACCTGGTCAGGAAATAAATGCTGACGAGCTGGAATTGGTTTTGGAGGGCATCAGCCAGTCTCCCAATTGCACTGCCTTTGGAAGAGAAGTATGCTCACCTTCCATGTTTTTACACACTGTAATAATAATACGTAGATAGCAGGTTGGGTCCCAAAGAACTGCAATTGGAGCAAGTTGATGGAAGAAATCTTGGCAGATTTATCACCTGCCAAAAAGCCACTTTTGATGCTCAGGATTCTTAGGGACCACTTGGCAAGCGTCATGACGGCTAGAAGGTGGAATTGGCAGAAGAATTCCCCACACACATACCTCTAGGGCAAACCTTTCAGGAAATGGGGAGAAGGAAGAGTTGGGCTGAAGGGAAATGGGGGGGGGGAGCAAGAAAGGAAAAAGCTTGCTCAAACTTACTGCAGCAAATACTAAATGTTACACTGTGCTTTTTCGCCGACAGGGTGAATACGTGGCATCCGTCTGGGGCCTCCACCTCTTTGTTTATTTCTTCAAGAGGAAAAGGATCCACAGGTAAGGAAAGAAGCACCAGCTAATGGCATCGTGGAATGTGGGAGCATGCTGCCTAGGTAGCGGTGGTTGCCAAGAATGTCTGGGTTTTTACAGAAATGTTAGCCTCCTCCACTAATTTCTGATGCGTTGGCCACATCAGGGGTTGTCAAACATAAGGCCCGCGAGGCAGCCATCCCACCACCACTGAATCTGGGCTCGCGAGGCCTGGCCCTGCCCGACCAAGTGACATTTATGTCTCATCCGGCCCTCATAACAATTTAGTTCAACCACCCTGGTCTACATACCGGTAATCAAATGGACGAGTTCAGGGCCCAGATGTTAGTCTGCACCGTTTCTAGACCCAGCACCCCCTGAACTGCAAGCCCCTGACAGGAAGTTGTGAGACACGTGTTCGTTTGTTTGTTTTTAAAAAGTTTGTTTCAATAAATCTCCTTTATGTTGTCAAATATGACTCATTCTCTTGAGGTGAGATTCCCTGGGGCTGCATTTGGCACTGGTAGAGATCTGCGAATCTTTCCCTGGCAGCTGAACTAACGACAGCCTCCATTCTCTTTCTGAAGCTTTCCTCTGAGCGCAAAATGCAGCAAAGGAGCCAACAACTTCTTCACATGCGTGGCCTGCCACCCGAAGGAAGACTGCATAGCCAGCGGACACAAAGACGGCAAGATTCGGCTGTGGTAAGGCCAAACGTTTTTGTCGCGGTGCAGGTGCCGACAGGTGTCAGCCACGATAACCACAGGACAGCGTGCTTTGCAGTAATCAAAAGCATCTGCCATGTAGGAGCGCAACATTGACACGTGCGCCCCCGAAGCACCTTGCAAAATTGCCTTTTGAGTCCAGTGGACAAAGGCTATGGCCAGAGGTAGGCCATGATCATTTCCAGCCATTCTGTAGAGCAGCTTTATTTATTTATTTAAGCATTTATATCCTGCCTGGTGTAGTGGTTAAGAGCAGTGGTTTGGAGCGGTGGACTCATCTGGAGAGCCGGGTTTGATTCCCCACTCCTGCACATGAGCGGCGGAGTCTAATCTGGGGAACCAGGCTGGTTTCCCCACTCCTACGCATGAAGGCAGCTGGGTGACGTTGGGCTAGTCACAGCTCTCAGAGCTCTCTCAGCCCCACCTACCTCACGGGGTATCTGTTGTGGGGAAGGGAAGGCAATTGTAAGCCAGTTTGAGTCTCCCTTAAGTGGTAGAGAAAGTCGGCATATAAAGACCAACTCTTCTTCCTTCTCCTTCTTCATATGTGCTTAAAAACCTCCGCTGAGGAACCACACAGGTATCCAGGCAGTTTGCAGAGCTACGTGACGTAGCATTGGCAGTAGGACTATATTGCAACACCTTCAGCTTGTTCTCTTAGCTAGTAGTAAAAGAAACGGCGCTGAATTTTCCTCTGATAGCCACTTGAATCCCAGTTACGCACAAAGGTGTTAACCTGTGACTAGTTGCGGAAGAGTCGGGAGGCATTTGAATCCCACAAGTGAACATTGGCTCTAGATATCATGTCATTCTTTGCACACAATACTCCAGGTGTGGCCTGACCAATGCAGTATACAGCAGATCTTGGAATGCTTCATCCTTAAATGACGGTTCTTGCCCCTCAATAGGAGAAACTTCCATCACAAGAGAGAGTACACGTTCTCCACACTACACTGGCATCATGACGAAGTGATGGATCTCGCTTTCTCTGTAGAAGGTAAGGAAGTCCCTGGTTCCAATCGCCCCTCAGCCACGAACTCACCAGGTGGCCTTAGGGCAGGTCTTAGCGTCCGAAGGACTCATGAACACATGAAGCTGCCTTATACTGAATCAGACCCTCTGAATTTGAAATCTGTGTGGGCTGGCAGTGAAATTTCAAGGACAAGAGAAATCCCAGAGTTCAGAGGGAGCCAAGTTCAGTCCGCTGCAAGTGACAGTTAAAAGTAGAATAAATTACACAAGGTAGTAAAAAGAAAGATAATTATGAAGGTTTGTGTAGCTGTTCTCATAGGGTGGGGTTACTTTGGCATGTGGATTTCCATGGCTTGAATATTTCCTGAATTTTCTGCTGGGGGGCGGGGTGCAGTTTTCTCCCATTCTACTGTCTTACTCCGGTTCCCCCTCCCATGCTATGTCCCTGGGGCAAGAGTTGAGGGATGGGGGAATCAGCCCCCCCTTCCACAAGCAAAAGGCCTATGTAGCATTTCTTTTTTTTAATGCAGAAAATAACATTACGTGACAAACTTTGCGATACTATTTATGTATGTTGAGGAACACATGAAATACATCTTTGTGTGTTGAATTGTTCATACAGCGCGTTTATTTTGTTCGGGTGCGCAGGAACCAGCCTTCTGAGCGGTGGGGTTGAATCAGTACTCGTCCAGTGGCGAGACGGATCGGACTCGAAGAAGGAGTTTTTGCCTCGTTTGGGAGCCACTATCCAGAATATTTCTGCCTCGCCCGACGGAACATTCTATTGTACCTCGCATTCAGATAACAGTAAGGGCAGTTTGTTTTCCTCCGGTTCTGAAAATCGCCTGCTGCTTGTGTGTCTGTGTGTTTTTTTAAGAGCTCGTACAAAGCTTCGTTATGTAAAGAATATTACAAACCGGTTGGATCAAGTATTTGTATCCGAGCAAACACGGCTCCTCTTAGCTCGTACTACCGGTACGCAGGGTCTGCTGAAGCTGGAGGGTGAGAGATTCAAAACAGGTAAAAGAAGTATTTCTTCACACAACACGTGGAACTCCCTGCCTTAGGATGTGGTGATGGCTTTCAACGTGGAAGGCTTTAAGAGTTGATTGGACATGTTCGTGGAGGATAGGGCTATCCAGGGCTAATAGTCAAAAGGAATGTTTGTCATGATGCATACTTATTCTCCACAGTATCAGAGGAGCATGCCTACTATATTAGGTGCTGTGGAAAACAGGCAGGACAATATTGTCGAAGGCTTTCACGGTCAGAGTTCATTGGTTCTTGTAGGTTATCCGGGCTGTGTAACCGTGGTCTTGGAATTTTCTTTCCTGACGTTTCGCCAGCAGCTGTGGCAGGCATCTTCAGAGTAGTAACACTGAAGGACAGTGTCTCGACACTGTCCTTCAGTACTACTCTGAAGATGCCTGCCACAGCTGCTGGCGAAACGTCAGGAAAGAAAATTCCAAGACCACGGTTACACAGCCCGGATAACCTACAAGAACCAGGCAGGACAATGCTGCTGCAATCACCTTGTTTGTGGGCTTCCTAGAGGCACCTGGTTGGCCATTGTGTGAACAGACTGCTGGATTCGATGGACCTTGGTCTGTTCCAGCAGGGCTTTTCTGATATGAATACTAGTCATGATGCACACCTGTTCTCTCCAGGATCCGAGGAGCATGCCTGTTATATTAGGTGCTGTGGAACGCAGGCAGGACAATGCTACTGCAGTCGTCTTGTTTGTGGGCTTTCTAGAGGCACCTGGTTGGTTGTTGTTTGAACAGACTCCTGGACTTGATCCAGCATGGCTGTTCTTATGTTGTTATATCAACCTTTTTAAACGTTTCACATCTAGGCACAGTCTTCCTACTGAAGGTTTTGTCTTTTGTAACCCTTCATTCTTGTTAACTCTTTTTTTATTCTGATACATACAGAAATAACCATCATACACAGCAGCTTGAGAGTCTCCACAATAATTCAAGGATTAATCAAAGGTACGTTTTTAAAAACACAATTGGAACACATGGCAGGGGGGTCGTCTTGGCAGAAGAAACGACGTTCCTCCTCGGACCTGTCTTTCTCCTTTCAGGCAGTGACGTCAAGACGGGCTTGATGGTGGACCCCAGAACAAATGCTTTGGTTCTGAACGGCAAACCGGGTCATCTGCAGTTCTATTCCCTGCAAAATGACAAGCAGCTGTACAGCGTAAGTTAGGCGAATGATCCCAATCGTGCATTGCGTGTGCCACTTTGAGGGTGGGGCCATTTCCAGAGATGTGGGTGGGGTGGTAAAGACGGCTGAGTGCCAGCAGGACGTTTTGGTAGTGGGAATGAAATTAAAAACAGATAAGAGGATGTATTTCTTCACATAAAACATAGTTAAATTGGTGGAACTCCCTGCCCCAGGATGTGGTGATGGCTGTCAACTTGGAAGGCTTTAAGAGGGGAGTGGACATGATCCTGGAGGAGAGGAGTATTCGTGGTTACTAGTCCAAATGGATACTAGTCATGATGCATACCTATTCTCTCCAGGATCAGAGGAGCATGCCTATTAGATTAGGTGCTGTGGTACCCTGGCAGGATGGTGCTTCTCCAGTTGTCTTGTTTGTGGGCTTCCTGGAGGCACCTGATAGGCCACTGTGCAAACAGACTGCTGAACTTCATGGACCTTGGTCTGATCCAGCATGGCCTTTCTTATGTTCTTGTTTTTCCCCCTCATGTTTTGTTTTATTTCTCACTGTAACCTCCACGAGATCTTCCCTGTGTCTGAGGCTGGAAGCTTATTTTACCTCTTAAAATTCTGCAGCTGGATATCGTGCAGCAGGAGTACATTCACCAGTATGGCCTGAACCAGGTCGAGCTGGTGAAGGCAGCGTTCGATTCCGCCGGCAGCTGGCTGGCCACCGTGGAACAGCGCGAGGAGAAGGGTGGCGAACTTGAGGCACAGATGAAGCTCTGGGCTTACGATGAGCAGAAGCAAAGGTACTCGTGCTTATGTTGCCTAACAAATCAGCCAAAAGCTGTCTTGGTCCTGTATCCCTTACATGTCAGAGCCCCAGTCCGTCCTGAGATCCTTTTTGATACATTTGCGTAGACATTGCCTGCCAAAACCATCCACCTGGCAACCCCAGTCCCTAACATGGGCGCCACAATGCCCACCGACACCTTTCCTGGTGCCCGGCAAGTGTTTTTAGAAAGTGGCCAGGGCCAGAATAATTTCGACCTAATTGCCGAGGAAAGCATTCAAAAGTCAAAGCCCCCTTTGTCAGATAAGAGTTGGACGGGAGATCTCTTGAGTCTTTGTATCTCCATCAGAGGGTGGGAGGAGTGTTGCAAAGAAGGAACGCAGGATGCAAAGGTACATTGCACATTGTAATTGGCTTGAGTGGAGCAGAGGGGAAATGCTTAGGAGCAGGAAATTAGCCTCTGTAATGAGATAAGAATTCTATGTCCCTATTCAGCTCTAGGATGGGGGGGATCCATTGTTCCAAACTTGTGAATGAACTCAGGTTCAGCAATCCCATGTTGAAACCTCCCCTTGAAGCTTCGCTGTTTGAGGACTGCCACTCTTAGGTCAGCGATGGAACAACCTGAACAATTAAAAATGCTTAGCAGTACAACATAATGAACCCATACTGTTCAGCGATAATTTTAGGCTGTAGTTCCCACTTGATAAACACATGTTGGAGATAAAGGGGAAAGTAAAGTGTCCATTAGGTGCACAGTCCTGGAGTCCAAGGGGGGCCTTAGAGGCCATCTGCTCCAACCCCTGCTCTGTGCAGGGAATCCATTCCGATGCCCATGTCTGAAATTACATACATGGACTACAGAGACAAGTCACCCTTGCTCTCATGAAAACGTTCCTTTTTTCTTTTCTCCCTTCGCCATAGCTTTACGCTGAACACCCGAATAAATACACCGCACGAGGATCATGTCACAGCGTTGTGCTTCCGTGGCACAGAGGAACCCGACAGCACCCCCTCGACCGTTGTAACGGCCGGCAATGATGGAAGGTTTAAAGTCTGGGTACTGCTGGCTGAAAACGACGAGGAAAGTAAGCGTGGGTTTGTTCCTCTGGGATCCAGTTTCATGACTTTGCCAATCAGAAGCCGGAGGGGAGCGGGTTCTGTCCTTCCGTACTGTATATTGCAATTTGGATACTTTTCAAAGCTATCTTTGAGGAAGAAGAAGAGTTGTTTTTATATGCCGATATTCTCTACCTTTTAAGGAGAATCAAACCGGCTTACCATTGCCTTCCCTTCCTCTCCCCACAACAGACAGCTTGTGAGGTAGGTGGTACTGAGAGAGCTCAGAGAGAACTGTGACTGGCCCAAGGTCACCCAGTGGGTTTCATGTGGAGGATCGGAGAATCACATCCGAGTCCACAGCTCTTTAACCACTACCACACACTGGCTCTGGTGAAGGTGGCCTTTGTGAAGATTCTAGAGGTCATGGAAAGGGACGCCGTTGTTTCTGTCTCTCATCCTAGAGCAGTGGTCCCCACCATGGTGCCTGTGGGCGCCCTGGCACCCACCGACACCTTTCCTAGTCCCTGTCAAGTGTTTTCAGAATGTGGGCAGGGCCAGGTGTAAATGCTCAGTGTAAACAAGTAAATGATTTTTTAAAAGGCTCCTTTCATTTTATTAAAGTTTTCAAGAACATCAGAAGTATAGTGCCCAGATCACTCGAAGTGATGGTATCGCTTTACTTTGCTCTGGTTAGACCTCACCTAGAGTATTGTGTCAAGTTTTGGGCACCACAATTTAAAGAGGATGTAGACAAGCTGGAACATGTCCAGAGGAGGGCAACAAAGATGGTGAGGGGTCTGGAGACCAAGTCCTATGAGGAAAGGTTGAAGGAGCTGGGTATGTTTAGCCTGAAGAGGAGAAGACTGAGGGGTGATATGATAACCATCTTCAGGTACTTGAAGGGTTGTCATATGGAGGAGGGTGCCGAGTTGCTTTCTGTTGCCCTAGAAGGTCGGACCAGAACCAACAGGTTGAAATTAAATCAAAAGAGTTTCCATCTAGACTTTAGGAAGAATTTTCTAACCGTTAGAGCGGTTCCTCAGTGGAACAGGCTTCCTCAGGAGGTGGTAAGTGCTCCTTTCCTGGAGGTTTTTACGCAGAGGCTAGATGGCCATCTGTCAGCAGTGCTGATTCTATGACCTTAGGCAGATGATGAAAGGGAGGGCACCTTGGCCATCTTCTGGGCATTGAGTAGGGGTCACTGGGGGTGTGGGGGGGAGGTGGTTGTGAATTCCTTGCATTGGGGGTTGTACTAGATGACCCTGGTGGTCCCTTCCAATTCTATGATTCTAACATACCACCTGGGTCTTAATCTGATCAGATCTGCTCTTGTGCCGTTTCATTTCTCCCCGCTTGTCACAAAACACATTTCAGCCTGTTGCAAAGGTGAGCGTTTTTCTCTTAACAGGCCGGAGCACCAGCTGGACCTGTGATTTCGTAGGAAGCTATCACAACTACCAGGCAACAAATTGCTGCTTCTCCGAGGACGGCTCTTTGCTCGCAGTTAGCTTCGAAGCAATAGTCACCGTGTGGGACTCCGAAACGTGGGATCTGAAATCCACTTTTTGCCACCCTCCAGGAACAATACGGTGCGTCACCAGGAGCTTTTCTGCTTTCAGACTTGACTCTTTTATAGGGTTGCCAGCTCCAGATTGGCAAATTCCAGAAGATTTGGGAGGGGAGGAGCCTGAGGAGGGTGAGGTTTGAGAAGAGGAGAGATTAGACTCGAGTATATCGAGTCCATCCTCCAAAGAGTCATTTCCTCCAGGGGAACTGATCTCTGGAGTCGGGAAATAGCTAAATCTCTAAAACTCTGGCAGGAGAACATAACACAGCAGAATGCTGGTCGCCATCTTTGGAGCCTTCCCTTGACTCGGTGTCTAAAACATCCCATGCTGAGTCTTGACAGAACGGCCTCCTTTGTCATCCTTCAAACAGCCCAGCAATTGCCCCCCAAAAGACTTAAGACCCAATCCCACCCTACCTGAATTCCTGGCACCTTGTTCTCCTGTCTGGAAGGCAAAGAACCTCCGGAAGGCATGGAAATTTTTGTCGCCCTTTGACACTTGTGCCCACCAGAGATACCGTAAAGCGGATTATGCCACAACAGTTTGGTAGGAAGCTTATCGCTCTTCCGTTTGTCTCTGGGACGTCTCTCTCGATCCCGGTTAAGCCCATACTTGTAGAGTAAACATTTGTCTGAGATGGAGGAGGGAAATTATGCACTCGGAGAACCGTGTGGTCATAAAACGGAACCTGTCCCAAAGTCTACCTGTGCAGCTGCTTGTGATAGTGGAAGAAAGGCAAAGGGTGCTCGACGGGACAAGGAAGCGTTGAAGAAGAAGAAGAGTTGGATTTTATATCCCACCTTTTCTCTACCTTTGAGAAGACCCAAACCGGCTTACAATCTCCTCTCCCCACAACAGACCCCTTTGTTAAGTAGGTGGGGCTGAGAGATTCCAGGGAGAACTGTGACTGGCCCCGGGTCACCCAGCAGGCTTCATGTGGAGGAGAGGGGAATCGAACCCGGTTCTCCAAATCTGCCCGTCTTAACTATGGCGCCAAGCTGTCAGTAACTCTTGAATTTCCAATTTGCCTCAACATAAAGGTCAATCCTTCCACTTCCTTTGTCTGTAAAGGGCCTCCCTTGCCAGAACCGCCACCTTTTGCTTCACTGCTCCACTACCTCTTTGGGGGCTCCCTAAGCCCCAGAATGGGGTTAGAATGGGTAGGAGGAAGGGTTACAGCACCCAAGTCCGCCCTCTTCCTCCCTAGGAGTGTGGTCTTTGGCGAAGGCCCACACCTCCTCTCTCCTTCCCGGCCTCTTAAAAGTTCCCCCTCCCTGCCCTTACTGCCTTCCATTGCCTTCCCCAGTGTGACAAGCCTTTTTTTCCCTTCTGAGGGGACACCCACAGCCTCCTAAGATTTTCGGGATTTAGGTTAGAACATAAGAACATACGTTCTAACCTAGATCCCGAAAGGATCTTAGTTCTAAGATCTTTGGGATCTGGGTTAGATAGGGTTGCCAACCTCCAGGTACTGGCTGGAGATCTCCTGCTATTACAACTGATCTCCAGCCGATAGAGATCAGTTCCCCTGGAGAAAATGGCCGCTTTGGCCATTGGACTCTATGGCACTGATGTCCCTCCCCAAACCCCTGCCCTGCTCACTCTCCACCCCCATAAACCTCCCGCCGGTGGCAAAGAGGGACCTGGCAACCCTAAGGATAGAATATAAGGACATATGTTCTAACCTAGATCCCACAAGGGCCAAGTTGGCCCTGCCCTAACTGCCTTTCATTGCCTTCCCCATTGTGACAAGCCTTTTTTCCCTTCTGAGGGAACGCGCACAGCCTCCTAAGATTTTTGGGATCTCGGTTTGTTTTGAACAATCAACCTTCCTTTCAGTTTCCAGGTATTCTACAGGTAGCGAGCGCGTAGGCTTTAGGTTCGCTGCCGTGAGGTAAATTCTGTGGTGCACGAGGCGATTATGGAGATCACTGAGGCTGGATTAGTACATACCCAACTGAGAAGATTTATTTATGTGCAAGTTGGTTTCAAAGGAACAAACCAGCAGCACAGGTCTCCAGGTAGACAAACCTGGCCGAGACCCAAAAGTTTAAACTGTTTATGACTTCAGAGAGTAGTTAGGCTTTCCTTTAATCTTTTCAGGCACAAACAGGCCTAGTGGCTGAGCAGCCATGAGGTTGGATCCTCTCTCACAAACAGTATTCCACCCACACCGGCCTGCCCTTTCCCCAGAGTCAGACTAAAGGGTAGGAGGACTGCTTATCACCAGAGACAGGTCTAACAACGCTCTCTTCTCTCCCAGAGATAGAGCCTAAACCCCTCTGCCACCCTACCAGGCAGAGGTACCCTTCGCTCTGCCTGCTCTTTTTCCTCCACCCGTGCTTCCCTCCCACATTCCATCCCCCTTCTCGAAGGTGATCGGATGCTGGAGCAGCTCTCCCGTGGGCTCATCCACGCGGCTGGTTTTTCCTTCTGCTTCCTGTCCCTCTTCTGCCTTCTGTTCCAGGCTTCCCGCTCTCTTCCCTGCCTCCATGGGACGTCTCTGCTGAGCTGTCTCTTGGCAAGGTGCCGGTTGGCCCTTGATCCAGGCCATCCCAGCCAGGTTGTTGTTGGCTGCTGCAGGAGTCACTGGCTTGCCCATCGGCCTCTCTTGAGACCTCCTCTTCCTCAGCACTGGGAAAGTCAGCTGTTTTCATTGTCAAGGTTTCACAGCCATACATAGTAATAGGGGATACTGTGGCATGAATTAAATTAGATAGAATAGGGGTCAGATACACAGAGGAACTGTAGCTCAGTGGCAGAGCCTCAGCTTGGCATGCAGAAGGTCCCAGGTTTAATCCCTGGCATCTCCAGTTAAAGGGACTGGGCAAGTAGGTGACGTGAAAGACCTCTGGCTGAGACCCTGGGGAGCCACTGCCTGTCTGAGTAGACAAGACTGACTTTGATGGATCAAGGGTCTGATTCATTATAAGGCGGCTTCATATGTCCTTATAAAATGGGCAATATAATAGCACATGCTCCATCAGGGTCAATATTGTCTACTGACTGTCAGCGTTTCTCCAGTTGTCTCAGGCTGAGGTCTTTTGCATCTCCTACCATCTTATTCTTTTTAATTGGCAGGGATTGAACCGGGCACCTTCTGCATGCCAAACGGTCACTCTACCACTGAGCCACGGCCTTTTCCTGCTGGAGAAAGGTCACTGCAGAATGACCTGCTCTGGCCATTTGGATCTAAAAAGGGACCCCAGATGGTGATTTTTGCAATGATGTTTCATAGCAGACACGACTTAGAACTTTCTTTGCCATTCATTTTTCCAGAAACCTCTGCTTCGGGAAGCTAAGTTGCTCCAAATACCTGCTCGGAACAACCAATAATGGGTTTTTGTGTTGCTGGAACCTGCTGAGCTGTTCACGTAAGACTATTTGGTTTTCTTTGTGTAGGTTTTTCGTTCTTCCTTCCTAAAAATTGGTCGTATTTCAGCAAAACACTAAATGCTTCTAATTTTTATTATTCGCTTGCCAGCTGTCGTGTGTTGTGGGAGACGTATTTTGGTGATGTTTAGGATGGTTTTGCATAGAAACCATTTTTATCATCAGGGACCTGATACAAGTTTTTGTTCTAGAATATATTAGTGAATGCTGTTCAACTCCTCTTTTAACAGCAGTTTATCTGAAAGAATTGACTTGGGCTCCCAGTTTTACAACCAGAGATTCCCTCCTGCATCCTATTAAAGGACCTATATGAAAATTTTTTAAAGGTTTTACATGTGCAAAATTGTTTAGCGTCAAGAGTTCTCCAGGATATATCCGTTAAAGGTGATTAACTACCTTTAATTCTGATAATGCAAAGGAGAAAGGGGGTTGAGTTCAGATTTTTTGAACTATTAACCAGCAAACCAGACAGAACACCTGTAGAAACATTTATCTTTTTTTTTGAGAGAAAAATATTATTTTTATTGAGCAAGACAGAAAAAAAATATCCAGGCACGAAAAAGTTAACCCTACAATTAATTACCAATAAGATAAATGCTGAAATTATCACAGTTCCTAGTGCTGCTGAATCATATTAAAGTAAGCAATAGTTTTAAAAACAAATCAGGTTTCAACTTTTGTCTCACTGCTTTTGTGTGTGTGTGTAAAGTGCCGTCAAGTCGCAGCCAACTTATGGCGACCCCTTATGGGATTTTCATGGCAAGAGACTAACAGAGGTGGTTTGCCAGTGCCTTCCTCTGCACAGCAACCCTGGTATTCCTTGGTGGTCTCCCATCCAAATAATAACCAGGGCTGACCCTGCTTAGCTTCTGAAATCTGACGAGATCGGGCTAGCCTGGCCCATCCAGGTCAGGGCCTCACTGCTTTTAGGGATTATCAAAAAGCCCAAGTTATCTCACCTGGTGTTCTTCTGAGACTTCCATCCAGACGAATCTGATTTGCTTGTCACAGGAGTGCATATTTATAGGAAAATATCAATCTTTCCCTAAATCATAGTCATGTTGGAAGGCTTTAACAGGGGAGTGGACATATTCATGGAGGAAAGGGGTATTCATGGCTATTAGTTAAAATGGATACTAGTCATGCTGCATACCTATTCTCTCCAGGATCAGAGGAGCATGCCTATTATCTTGGGTGCTGTGTAACACAGGCAGGATGGTGCTGCTGCAGTCGTCTTGTTTGTGGCTTCCTAGAGGCACCTGGTTGGGCACTGTGTGAACAGACTGCTGGACTTGATGGGCCTTGGTCTGATCCAGCAGGGCCTTTCTTATGTTCTTATCTAGATAACTGGTTCATAACTAAATATGAGATAATCAACACGTGCAAATAAGCCAATCAGCATGTGCATATGACTTACATCTGATATAGCAAGATAAGACCAATCTCAACTCATAACTCCTATTAAAAAGCAATTAATCTAACTTATGTAACTGTTTAAATCAGGGGTGTCGAACTCTATTCTTACGAGGGCCGGATATGACATAAATGCCACTTGGTCGGGCCGGGCCATGCCTCGCCATCCCAGATCGAGAGTGGATGGGTGGGTGATTACCTCGGCTGGCTCGCGGGCCAGATAAGAGCTCTCAAGGGTCCGGATCCAGCCTGCGGGCCTTATGTTTGACACCCCTGGTTTAAATTAGCTGTTCAAGATGAAAGCAGCTTTAAGCAAACAAAGTTCATTGGCAGTTGGAAAGTGCTTGACCTCTCAGTTAACTTGCAAACTCGGCAAGAAAAGAGTAGTGATATCATAGCTACCACTACAGTTAACATTTCCGCGAGCGTCTCCTGTATTTTGCCCTCCTTTCTAGTAAAATGTTCGCTTGAGTCTCTGGCTCCCGGTTCATACCCGGTTGTTTTTGTCCTTCAGTGGAATGGAGCGCCCAGTTAAACGTCCTGGTTCTGCAACCGGACAGCCTGTCCGAAAACATCGCTGCGATTTCATGCCTCTCGGAATACTCGGACCGTGAGTACAAAGGCCCCTTTCATTTGCGTCAAAGACGATGGGCCCGCTGCTGCATATACGTACAGCCTAGGAAAATATTTTTATTTCCTTAGAGCAGAAAGCCACTTAAAACAGCACTTTTAAAAATAGAAAATGGGAACTGTTACCATCTGAATCCGATTGCCTCGCTCTTCCCACAGTTGGACATCCACCCGTAGGACGCTCTGGGTGTCATTTTTTTCTAGCTCAGGGGTTCCCAGCCTTTTAAAGCCGGTGGGTACCTTTGGAATTCTGACATAGTGTGGTGGACGCAGCCATAAAGAAGAAGAATTGGCTTTTATACCCCAATTTTGTCTACCTTTTTGTCTAACCCTCCCCACAACAGGCACCTTGTGAGGTAGGTGGGGTTGAGAGAGTTCAGCAAGAACTGTGACTGGCCCAAGGTCACCCAGCTGGCTTCATGTGGAGGAGTGGGGAAACCAACCTGGTTCACCAGATTAGAATCTGCCTCTCATGTGGAGGAGTGGGGAAATCAACCCCCCCCCCAGTTCACCAGATTAGAGTCCACCGCTCATGTGAAGGACTGAGGGATCAAACCCTCACTCCTAACCGCTACACTATGCTGCCTGTCATGGAAAGCAGAGGCACACAAACACACACAGAAGAAGCCCAAGTTCAAGGGACAAGAAGATTAATTTTTTTTAATATACTGGGAAAGAGGAGTGAGAGAGAGAATAAAAACAACAGTGTGTGGCTACTGCCACTGAAACTGTGTCATTTTAATCTGCACACCCAATCAGAAGCCCTGCTGGACAGCGCCCCCCCTCTGGCCCCACCCACTTTCTAAAAACACTTTACCGCTGCCAGGAAAGGTGTCGGGCACCATGGTACCCATGGGCACCCCATTGGGGACATCTAGTCCAGCTGTTATCTATTCTGAATGGGACCACATCTCCTAGTGCACTTTCACACACGCCAAATAATGCACTTTCAGCCCACTTTCAATGCACTTTAACAATGGTTTGCAAGTGGGTTTTGCCATTTTGCACAGTAAAATCCAGCTGCAGAGTTCAGCGAGAGTGGATTGAAAGTGTGTCATTCCACATGTGTGAAAGCGCCCCAAGTCTTGGGCAGAGAAAGCTGGCAGAGCCTTGTAACTGGAGGTGCCGGCGATGGAACCTGGGACTTTCTGCGCTCAAACTATGCCGAGATGCAACCCCACCGCTGGATCCTGAAATGAGCCGTAGAGGCTGAACAATTTACTGTTGGGCTACAAAGAAGTGAGGTGGAAATGCGAGACACCTTAGATGGGGACACCCTCAAAGCACATAGCTTCGAGCCAACAGAGCATTTCCGCCCACAGAGCATGATTTTCTCCTTCACCCCCAAAATTTGCCCAGGGTGCGGGGAGGTTGTAGTGGAGGCTTGTTTAGATTTACAATCGATTTTTTTTTTTAACTACCCTTCTCTCCTCAGTGTTCGTGTTTAAACCAAGCGAGCCACGCCCTTTGTATATCCGGAAACAACTCTGTCGAGGCCGGGTTCAGTGGGCGGTCTTTGTGCCGAGAGATGCGCCCGAGCGTATTACCTCAGAAAAATATCAGTGGCTCAGCCTTTCGCAGTTCTACTTTCTGACTGAAACGCAGGTAAGTTAAGAATAAATGAACTGTCGGCCTTTTCATCGTGCTACCATGACCCCCATTTATCATCACAGCAAGAGGCAGACATTTCTGAGGCCCAGCAGGGTGTAGTGGTTAGGAGCAGCGGACTCTGATCTGGAAAACCGGGTTTGATTCCCCACTCTCCATCCCTCTCCATACCTGTGATTGGCCTGGCAGTGAAAGTTTGGTATGCGTGTCATTTTCTTTTCAAGATGGATTGAAATCTGTTGGGAGGTCTGTTGCATTGTAATCTTGGTTTTGTTCATTCTGGATGTCTAGGAATTGATGACCTTTAGCACAAAGACCCCAGAAGAGAGGCTGACTCCTTCCAGCAGGCAGGTATGGCTTTTAGAAGAGCTGATAGTAGGTTAAACATCATGGAGTCAAGATATGTTTCAATACTTGATTTCAATATATGTTCCAATATTATACATCAGTACATTTTACAGAAATCATACCATTTGTTGTATTCACTTAGCAGAACTTAAATGGAAATCATACGATAGTTTCGTGGGCATCGTTTACTTCGTGATGCCTCCTTTTCCACGTATTTTAAAAAGGTTTGTAGAATAAGATAAGTTATTTGCCACTTTGAGTTGTGAAGAAATAAAGTTTTAAAAAGAAGAGCTGACAGCACAGCGAAAAGAACCAGGGGATCCATTTTGAGAGGGTTAACCTGAGCTGTTTTCGATTTTAAAGTGTTGGGTCTAAAAACAATTAAAACGTTGCCGTAGAGGCTAGGGGGACTCTTCATGTTGTGTGGTGCAGGGACTTGGAGTTGGAGGGAGAGATCAGAGACGCGAAGAGGGGCTGTGGCTCAGTGGTGGAGCATCTCTGCCTTGTGTGCAGAAGGTCCCAGGTCCAATCCCCAGTTAAACAAACCAGACAATAGGAGATGTGAAAGGCCTCCACCTGAGACTATGGAGAGCCACTGCCAGTCTGAGCAGACAATAACGACCTTGATGGACCAATGTTGGGGAGGGGCTGTGGCTCAGTGGTAGAGCGCCTGCTTTGCAAAAGGTTCCCGGTTCAACCCCCAGCATCTCCGGTTGAAAGAACCAAGCAGCAGGTGACATGAAAGATCTCCTCCCCCCCCCCCGAGACCCTGGAGAGCTGCTGCCGGTCTGAGTAGACGATACTGACCTTGATGGACCAAGGGTCTGATTCAGGACAAGGCAGTTTCATGTGTTTTCACGCATACGAAAGCAGAACTTTTACCCACACAGTTGACTCTGGTCAGGGACTTCTCCGGGACTCCCAGTCAAAGAAGCAGCAACGTGTATGACTTTGTCAGCAATTTTGCTTTCTTTGTTAAAGAAAACAAAACAAAAGAGGGCCAAACCAAACGGAGAAAAAAAGCAGCAATTGGTTTAAGGGGAAAATATTTAATAATTAAGTTGCCCCGACGCAGTTCGTATACGTTTCTTCTGGGGGGTGGGATCTGATGAATAAAACATAACATGTATATCCATATAAGTTTAAAACACATTTATAAAATATCTAAAACAATAATATAAACATAAACCGGTTACATTATCAGAATACGTGTTACTTATGTTAAAGTCCTCTGTGTCGGCTTCTCAAAACACGGATGGACCAGCGCACATTTCAGCTTCTTCTCATTCCAGTTGATTAATTTCCTGTTGGAGGGGAGGCCTATAGTACGTAATGGTTATCCTGCTCAGATTTGGAAAATTAAAAGATCCATGCTGAGTTTTACTGGTACATAGGCACGCACAAGTGGTGTTCCATGAAAATAAATACATTGGGATGTTTGGCCTTAGCACACTTGTTGAGACCAGCCGTTGCCAGGGTCGGGAGGGGAAGCATTTCAGTGAGGCAGGATCAGTTTTCAGATCAGTCCCGTTATGGGATACTCTACCTGTAGTTGAAAATATTGGTAAATAATTTTTTTCCCTAATACTTTTTGAAGAGCCTATATTTAAAGTGCCGGTTCTGTTTGTTCCCTGTGTTTGTACGTCGCTTCTTAGCTGGCCGTGGAGGAGAGCCTCCCCGTGACTCCATTTTACCTTCTTCTGGGGAAGCACCAGCAACAGACGAAAGAGGCCGCCGAAGGTGGGAGGGCCCCTGCCCCAAAGACCTTGGCGCAAGATTCGCCTGCCGTCAAAGAAGTAAGAGAACGAACCTTCTGGGGGTTTTTTGTTTGTTTGCTTGCTTAGTAAAATAGTTATATCCTACTTCACCAGAGCAGGGAACAACATAAGCTGCAGACAATCTATAGAAAGGATAACTAGATCCCTCTAAAAAGCCTTGTGAAATTAAAAAAATGCCTTTTCCTGATCTGCAAATAGGCTGAGCGAGGTGGAGCAAAGCCAGATTCCCTGGGAGGGAGGAGCCACTGCAGGAAAGCCTCTGTCCCAGATACTACCTCCGTACCTCTGATTGCTGCTGAGTCCAGAGCGGGGCCGCCGAGGAAGAGTGGATACATTCCTATGGCAGAAAAGGGGTTCTTGGGGTATCCAGGGGGCCAGACCTGTCAGGGTTAGAAGTGTTTTTAATCGGGCCTGGAAGCCAACAAAGATACAGTTTTCACAGTTTCACGGTCATTTGACCAGCAGATAAAAAGCCCTGAAATTAATCGATAGAGAACAAGGTTACAATCTTGTTACCCCAACCAGAGATCTCCACATTTTAGTGGCTACATAACAAAACTTTGCCACTGAGTAGGAAATAATGGCATCTTTACCCTCAAGTAAATAATTAACAATAAAATCATCCGACTGTCTAAAAACTCCGGTCAACTGATCCATTGTATATTCCACACAGCCAAACCGAGCACTTTTGTTATTGCCTGCCCCTGGAATCATAGAATAGAATCATGGAGTTGGAAGGGACCACCAGGGTCATCTAGTCCAACCCCCTGCACAAATCAGGAAATTCACAAATACTCCCCCCCCACACCCCCAGTGACCCCTACTTCATGCCCAGAAGATGGCCCCCAAAAAAACCCTTCAGTATCTCTGGCCTGGAGGGAAATTGCTTTCTGACCTCAGAATGGTGGCATTACTCTGGACATTCAGAAAGGGCCACGAGAGCCAAACACTGGTGCAACCCTTCCTGCCCTCCCTCTCATGATCTGCCTAAGTTCACAGAATCAGCATCGCTGACAGATGGCCATCAAGCCTCTGCTTAAAACCCCCCAAAGGAGAGCATCTACTACCTGACAGCATCTATTCCCTTAATGGAATCTGAAGTCACTTGGCCATTAATTATTACTGTTCAGTCTTTTCCTCTCTAGTGAAGGGCAGCTGGACAGGCCGCCTCAGTGGCTAAAAAGCTCTTTTGGCGTTGCAGCCCATAAACACACAATGCATCCTGGGAAATTATAAATACTGAATGGGACCCCCTTGACAGAATTTCCATTTTGGTGAGCCTCTTCTCTTTTTTCCTCCCTTCCTTTAGCTGCTTCACACCCCAGCCCACGTCTTGCCATCCGCTTCTTACCTGTGCCCTATTTTTATCAACTCGCTGCTGGTGTCCAAAGCAAATGACAGGTAAGAAACCAGCCAAGCGGTTCTCAAAAAAAGTTGCGTTGTTTTTAAACGAATCCTTTTTCGGGGCCAGGAGTGTTGAATTCATTTGTTGCAAGGGCCACATATAACATAAATGTCACTTGGTCGGGCTGGGGCCATGCCTCACCTGCCCAGATCAAGAGTGGAGTAGGGGGGTAGCTGCCTCGGCTGGCTCATGGGCCGCAGATCCAGCCAGCGGGCTGTATGTTTGACACCCCTGAGCTAGGCTGTGCCCAGTATTGTGTCTTACTGCGTACCCACAGTTTGTGTGCAGTGCTGTTCCATCCTGGCAGACTGTAAACAAAACTATACTTCAGAAAATGTGGGTCCCTGGTTTTGGATAGCAGTAGCGAACTAATTTCCTTGGCTGGTGGCAGCTGGATTTGAGGTCTTTTGTCCACCTTGACTTTGGGAGGTCACAATGGGAAGAGGGGGGTGGCTATAACCCTCCAAGGGCCTTTCTCTTTTTTGCATGTCCCGTGGAGCTTTCAGATTTTAATGGGGGGGCGTTCATTAAATTCGCCCCAAGTGTTGTCTGAAACACTAAAGTGCCTCACAGGATCATCTCTGTTATCGCCAAGATGCACAATAAATAAGCAAGAAATGGCTGTTACCGCACCTCACACATTTTTATTTACTGTCTGTTCTTTCTTTTGTTTTTTCCAGCAATGCCGATGAACTTCCTGGTGAAGTGGAAATGGAAAGCGACAGCGGAGAGAATGAATCTGAAGAGGAGGGGGCAGTTAGTGACATTCACGGCCAGGCGCCAGAGGCAGCGGAGAGTCTGGGGGACATTGCCCCAAAGTTGTCCAAAGCTCAGGAAAAAGAGCTCCGTAAATTAAGAAAACTGGACTTCAGCTGGGTATCAGCCCTCTAAACAGACAACATTTCTAGGCACTTCCGGTTTTTATATTGGTTACCAAGAATTTAATCAGATTTCATTTTTTGCTAATAAAACAGTGTTTTCAAGGATGCATCAGCGATCTTCTGTTACAAATTCATCATGTATTCCTGCAGAGAGTTATTCGAGGCAGTTATTTCGGTGATATTTTAGTAGGCCTGCATGGAGCTGGTCTTGTGGGGAAAACGAGGTTTGATTTTGAGCTGAGTACTTCCGAATTTAGATTTTGAGCAAGGTCCCGACGGTTGGCCAGAACAGACCACCAAGTGTTAATCTTTTAAAGTTGCTTTAGAAGCAGATTCCCCTCCCCCCTAAAAAATCAGTTTAAAACAGGGGTGTCAAACATAAGGCTCGTGGGCCGGATTCGGCCCCTTGAGAGCTCTTATCCAGCCCATGAGGCAGCCGACCCCCCAGCCCCGCGGTGGCTGTTATCAAAAACGGTTAAATAAAAGAGCATTATTGTTTTAAGCATGTTATTTTATGTAAAAAATAATATCATTAATTGGCTTTGCGTATGTCTTTGATAAAGTTTGTATCTCCGGTTCCTGGCATTACATTTTATGGAACCCATGGACTGGCCCGACCAAGTGATATTTATTTCATTTCTGGCTCTCGTAACAAATGAGCTCTACACCCCTGGTTTAAAACTTTAGTATGAGGAAACTGACTACAGGAGAATTATTGAATTTTAAGGTTGACAATGAGGAAATTGAAATTGTTCAAGACTTTCTATTCCTTGGCTGCATTCTCAACCAAAAGGGAGACTGCAGCCAAGAAATCAGAAAGAGACTGAGACTGGGAAGGGCAGCCATGAAGGAGCTAGAAAAGATTCTTAAGTGAAAGGATGTGTCACTGGCCACCAAGAGTTAATTCATGCCATCGTATTCCCTATTACTATGTATGGGTGTGAAAGCTGGACAATGAAGAAAGCTGATAGGAAGAAAGTAGATTCCTTTGAAATGTGGTGTTGGAGGAGAGTGTTACTGGTACCGTGGACTGCCCCCCAAAAAAATCAGTGGGTTATAGATCAAATCAAGCCTGAAGTGACCCTAGAAGCTAAAATGACTAAACTGAGGCTGTCGTACTTTGGTCACATTATGAGAAGACGAGTCACTGGAAAAGACCATCATGCTAGGAAAAGTTGAAGGCGGCCAGAAAAGAGGAAGACCCAACAAGAGATAGATTGACTCTATGAAGGAAGCCACAACCCTCAGTTTGCAAGACCTGAGCAAGGCTGTTAAGGATAGGACGTTTTGGAGGACATGGATTCATAGGGTCACCATGAGTTGGAAGCGACTTGACAGCACTTAACACAAACACATGAGGAAACTGCCTGCTAAGAAAGGCAGAAGAATGTAATAAACTTACCCATTAATCTGCATTCTTAAAATGTCCAGAAATGCTTGAGGCGGAATTGGAAAGATAAGACTCCAAGCCTGTCCACTGTTGTCAAATGCAGACCGCAGAGGTCAGGTAGGTCACAAGGTAAGAGGTGGCTTAAAAGCACCGGGGGCAGCAGCTAACTCAAAACCGCTCCACAGAAAATGTTTCCAGTGTCAGATTATTTAAGCATACCATGAGTACATTTATATACAGCCAGCTTCTTGCTTGAAACAGTGCTGTTACCCGGCCCGACCCAACCAAGTGACATTGATGTCCTATTCAACCTTCGTAACAATTGAGTTCAACACCCCGGCTCTAAGCCCACCTGTCCTTCCACTCTTCAGCAAGCATGTTTGTTTTATTCTATTTACTTCCTTCACTATACCCCACCTTTCTCCTCGACAGGGACCCAAAGCAGCTTACCTCATTCTCTTTGCCATTTTATCCTCACAACAGCCCTGCAAGGTAAAGGCTGAGAGCGTGTGACTGGCCCAGCAAGTTCCCTGGCAGACCAGGGATTCGAACCTGGGTCTTTCAGATCCTGCTCTGGCACTCTAACCCAGGATTGTCAAACTCGGTTGTTACAAGGGCCGGATATAACATAAATGTCACTTGGACTGAGCCATGCCTCGCCAGCCCAGATTGGGACGGGGGAGGGGCTGCCTCAGTTGGCTCGTGGGCCGAATAAAAGCTCTCAAGGGGCCAGATCCGGCCCGTGGGCCTTATGTTTGACACCCCTGCTCTAACCGCTACGCCACGCTGGCTCATTTATTAACCGGTCAAGCCTCTTGCAGTGAAAATAACAAATTTAATTCCAGTGCTGCTCTTGTGCATTAGAAGCCAATGAAACAAGTTGGACTGGTGATGTTATTTCAATTAATTCCCAGGCTCAAGAAATCCTGGGCTTTAGTGCAACCTTCCCATCTGGCTGCCTGTCACGGGGATTACAATTAAGAGAACGGCATCACGTCAGTGACTCTGGGACGTCTAACAAGTTTGCTGATGGAAACAGCACTGGGTGGGGTCTGTTGTGTTCGAACTAATTGCAGGATGGCTCTCGCTATATCGACTTGTTTTTCCAGCACACGCCTGCCTCGCTTCAGTCCCTTCACCAGCTACACAATAGAAGGGTTTGTTTGGATGACCCCCCCTTTATGAAATGCAGTTTCAAAGTCTTTGCGATGAGCGGAGGCCCTGGATTTTACCACATCGCTGGCGCAAGCATGCATGTGGGTGTTTACAATGAATAGGGAGAATCCTCATCAAGATTTTCATGGGTTCAGTAGCTGGAGATCTCCTGCTATTACAACCGATCTCCAGCCGATAGAGATCAGTTCACCTGGAGAAAATGACCGCTTTGGCCACTGGACTCAATGAAGTCCCTCCCTTCCTCAAACCCCGGCCTCCTCAGGCTCCACCCCAAAAACCTCCCGCCGGTGGCGAAGAAGGACCTGGCGACCCTATGTAGGGCCCAGTCTAGCCTGATCTCGTCACATCCTGGAAACTAAGCAGAGTCAGCCTTGGTTCGTTTTTGGATGGGAGACCACCAAGGAATACCAGGGTTGCTATGCAGAGGAAGGCAATGGCAAACCACCTCTGTTAGACTCTTGCCTTGAAAACCGCATAAGGGGTCACCATAAGTTGGCTGCAACTTGATAGCACTTTACACACACACGTAATGCCATATTGTGGGGTATAGGGTTGGCGAAGAGGGACCTGGCAACCCTAGTGGGGTATAATGCCTAGGGTCTCTCACTCTAGGCTTGAAGAAGTCTTCAGACTTTGCTTAGTGGGATGGTAAGGAATGATGCGGTTGCTCAAAAATGGGCAGCCTGCAACGGCAAGAGGGACACCCTTTTTTGTTTAAACTGGCTCTGGAAAAAAATGATTCTGTGCTCTTCTCCTCCCCTCAAACATCACATGCATTTAAGAAATGAAACATCGACACCTTCAGTCCTAACTCACAGGAGTTGTGCTCTGGAGGAGGATTTTCCATCTTGCCCTTCTTGCTGAAGCCCCTAACCAGCTGCTCCTGAGAGCTGAGAGACACTCTGGAAAAGTAGGGAGTCTATGGGGGGGTGGGGGGCAGCAGAAAAGGAAATCTATTATAAGTGGAGCCCCCTCCCTTTCCATGAACAAAAGTGCCTTTTGAGGGTACGGTTTGATCTAAGCAATACCTTTCCAAATGTCTGACTGAAATGTCGCTTAGTATATCTTAGAAGCACTGTTTTGCTGAAAGGCCACGTGTCGCTTAGTCCTTTTATTTATCGGTTGATTCTTGTTTTATCCCTTTTACTATATAATAATAAAAACAAAACATAGACAAACAGAACTGAGATGACTACAAATGAAGTGGAAGAGGGCTCATGTCGAGGATTCCTTTGAAGATAACACAGTAAACATAATATATAATTGGAAACATATAATATATAATTGGAAACATAATATATAATTGGAAACATAACTTAGAAAAAGTTACAGAATTCAATAGTAAATACAAGTACAAGCAATATGTGATAAGTAGGGTTGCCAAGTCCCTCTTCACCACCAGCGAGAGGTTTTTGGGGCGGAGCCTGAGGAGAGTGGGGTTTGAGGAGGGGAGGGCCTTCAGTGCCATAGAGTCCAATTGCCAAAGGGGCCATTTTCTCCAGGGGAACTGATCTCTATCGGCTGGAGATTAGTTGTAATAGCAGGAGATCTCCAGCCACCATCTAGAGGTTGGCAACCCTAGTGATAAGCTAGATGATTAAATTATACAAATCACCAAAATTATACAAATTATACAAATACAAATTATACAAATTCTATTCATCCCTATGTGAAGATGGATTCTCAGGTGGTTTGAATCAATAAGTATGATATAATGATAAGTTATATTTCTACTGTAAGTTCAAAGATCTAATATTAGTTTGCAATCATTCAGCTTGAAATTCATGGGTTGTTTCCATCATGATCACACACACACACACATGACTATTTGGGGAGGGGGGGTTCCCTTTTCATTATGCATGTCTTTTCCGTTCTTTAGAAGTCATTTTGCTCTCGCCCCGCATTTTCCGGATGCTGTTTCTAGGGGCATTCAGAAAATGAGGGGGGAAAGCGGGGAGAGAGCGAAGCGACTTCTAAAGGTCAGGAAAGACGTACATAATTAGCTTTCTAGCCTTTTCTAGGGTTGCCAGCTCCGAGATGGGAAATACTTGAAGATTGAGGGGGTGGAGCCTGAGGAGGGTGGGGTTTGGGGAGGGGCTTCAATGCCATAGAGTCCAATTGCCAACGCGGCCATTTTCTCCAGGGGAACTGATCTCTTAACGGCTGATCAGTTGTAATAGCAGGAGATCTCCAGCTAGTACTGGGAAGTTGGCAACCCTAAACCAGACAAAGATCAAAACGTTCTTTGCCTGACACCTAAAAATCAGCAGTGAATAGGGTTTCCAGCTCTGGGTTGGGAAATACCTGGAGATTTGGGGCGGAGCCTGAGGAGAGCGGGTTCTGGGGAGGGACTTCAGTGCCATAGAGTCCAATTGCCAAAGTGGCCATTTTCTCCAGGTGAACTGATCTCTATCGGCTGGAGATCAGCTGTAACAGCAGGAGATCTCCAGCTAGTACCTGGAGGTTGGCAACCCTACATCCAGGTCCGGGCAGACTCTACCCTCTTTTTAAAGTACCCGGACTCATTTTGTTTCAAAAGCTTCTGCTTGACTTAAGAGGGCAATGGCTACAGTTTTCCTCAATCCAAGCCTCCATAAATCCTTGCAGAACGCTCCGGTTATAGTTAGGGTTGCCAGGTCCCTCCTCGCCATCAATGGGAGGTTTTTGGGGCAGAGCCTGAGGAGGGAGGGGAGGGACTTCAATGCCATAGAGTCCAATGGCCATAGCAGCCATTTTCTCCAGGTGAACTGATCTCTGTCGGCTGGAGATCAGTTGTAATAGCGGGAGATCTCCAGCTAGTACCAGTAGGTTGGCAACCCTAGTTATAGTCCCACCCCCCAAGAGACTGGACTACTGCATCTGAGCGCCAGTCCCCTGCTGCTTCCTTCTAAGAGCCACAGTGCTGTCTTCTCCCTTCCTTTCTGTTTGTCTTAAGGGTGTGAGTGTTGGGTGTTGCTGAGAGCAAGACCTAGCCACCACTGGTACTTTCCAGTTCCTCACAGGACGTTGGGGCAGGGTTATAGGAGGTTATAGCCTTGTTGCGTGCCTGGGAGTTGTGCTGAGCAGCACGCTGAGAAAAACTTGCAAACTGCAGCACTGAGGCAGGAAGCATAAAACTGAGTTCCATTTGAAAGATGCCAACGCAGCTGAAGCTGGTTCCCAATTAACACAAGAACTGGGCTTTGGACCCGGGACCAGCCTACCTCCCCTTGGAGGGCAGAGTCCCCTGAACGTAGGCGTGTATGATGTGTGGTGGTCCAACCTTTATTTTGGGGCACAGATAGGGTTGCCAACCTCCAGGTGGTAAATCAAAAATTAATGCTTGTGCCGATCATCCAAGGTTAACCAAAACAGCAGCACTCATGACCAAACGAATCCAATATCAAAATATATTCAATCAAAACAATACAGTTACACTCTACGCCTATTACAATATTACTTAAATATAAGATTTCAACAGTTCATAACTGTGGATAAACAACTCCAAACCACAAGGTGGTCAAAACAGTGCAATGGTTATATCTTCCTATACCACAATAAAGTCCAATAATTGTGATCCCGTCCACCGCGGAGAGGAATCCGGTATTTCCTATTTCATGAAATAATTGGTTCTCGTAGGTTATCCGGGCTGTGTAACCGTGGTCTTGGTATTTTCTTTCCTGACATTTCGCCAGCAGCTGTGGCAGGCATCTTCAGAGGAGTAACACTGAAGGACAGGGTCTCTCAGTGTCAAGTGTGTTGGAAGAGTAATATATAGTCAAAAAGGGGTTTATAGGGAAATATATGTTCTTTTCTATGTATGTACACTCACACGCTTATAAGGTGCTATGCTCAGCTATAAGGGCTAGCATCAGACACAGATATATGCTTATGTACACATATGTAAAGGCAAATGCCCCATGTATAAGGGGTAAAGTATTAATCTTTAGTTCAGATTCACCAATGTGTGATCATGTAGCTATTGCTGGAAGGTGCCAGTGAGCTCATCTTCACTAGCCTGGTACGGCTAACCACCTTAATGAGGCCTAAGCAAGTGATTTAAGACACCAGCCGTGTCAGATAAGAATGTTAAGTTTCGTTTCTTCATTAGCAGATCATGTAGCCATCCATGTAAACGCCTCAAGACCATGCTAATAGGGTATGCTAATCACCCTGTATACTATTCTATTGTGTATTAGTCCTTATGTTATACGTAACCCTAATACCTGCCCTCTATTCTAAGTCTATAAAAGATGTTGTCTTTCTTTGTTCTCTATGTGAATTGTCCTGTGCCTCATTAAGGGCAATTTGCATCCGCTTCTGTTTATTGGTCCAATAAAAGAATAGTTTATTCTGCTAACCTCTCCTGAATTGCTTTATTGGGACAATTGGAGGTAATCCAGGCATATCAGTACCTGGAGATTTGCAACCCTACTCTGATCTGGTGAACTAGTTGGTTTCCCCACTCATCCACATGAAGCTTGCTGGGTGACCTTGGGCCAGTCAACGTTCTCTCCAAACTCTCTCAACCCCACCTACCTCACAAGGTGTCTGTTGTGGGGAGGGGAAGAGAAGGCAATTGTAAGCCAGGTTTGAGGCTCCTTAAGGTAGAGAAAATCTGGGTATAAAAACCAACTCTTCTTCCAAACCTTATTTTGGGGTGCAGAGCTTTTAAATTGTTCTCAATATTTGTCAGTGGATTAACAAAGAAGCAATTAGAAAGTGTGAATAAGGAACTGGGAACCAACTTCAGCCTCCAAAGAAGCCAAGCAATTCTAACTTACTTTGAACCAGGGGTGCTACCCCAACCTTCTGGAAACAAATGACTGAATAATTAGAATTAGTATGTTTGGTGGTGATGGTGGAAAAAGGCCGTCAAGTCGGAGTCAACTTATGGTGACCCCCCTAAAGGGGTTTTCAAGGCAAGAGATGTTCAGAGGTGGTTTGCCATTGCCTGCCTCTGCGTAGAGACCCTGGATTGCCTTGGTGATCTCCCATCCGAGGATAACCAGAGCCAACCCTGCTTAATTCCCAAGATCGGATGAGATCAGGCTAGTTTGGTCCATCTATGTCAGGGCTCTTCGTGATCTAATTCTTTATTATTCCAGAAATGTCTAGATCAGAGGAGGTTGACCTCTAGATGGCAGGAGCCACTCTGTTATCTAGAAAATGCTTTCAAGGCTAGAAGTATATTTTTCCACATAAATAGACTTCTACATGAATGGTCAACTCTTCAGAATAAAGCTGATGTCCATCAGTTCACTGCCTTATCAGGCTACTCTGATGAGATCGGGCATTCGCTATTACTCATCGGTCTTACATTTAAAAACCTCTCTCCTCTCTAATTTTTATCTTCCTGGTCAACCACAAACTCAAGTTGAGCAAACAATTCACGAGTCCTTCCTTTGCTTAGTCTATCTTTATGTTATATCACTTGACACCATTTTCAGTTAGCTTCCTTCTCTCTTTCTTAATCTTAATACACCTAAGGCATTAGGCAGAGCCCTTTTCATTTAGAGTTGCAAAGGTGCTTTATAAATAGTCACCCAGAATGGCTCTAAATGTTTCCCTTAAATAAGAATGCCCCCTTTTATCCGGAGGCAATGGGCCAGGAGATTTAGGCAGGCAGTCTTAAAATATTTCCGTTGGAATTTGTACAGAACTAATCTCCTTTAATACTTACAAAAGCCAAAAGTCATCTTTTAAATGAGATTGCGCTTGATCAATGTATAACTTTGTATGAAGAAAGAACTTTGTAAACCAATGGGAATCTCAGCGTGAGTACACACAGTAATCTCTAAATGCTATGTAATGATATATTTTGTACTAAAACGTTCTGACTGGAACGCTGAGGAATTTGCAAGCTATTTATCCCCAGTGTTGGTACTAAAGTAACCCTTTGGTGGTGGACACATGAAGCTGCCTTCTACTGA